>NC_138970.1:116117500-116742500 GCF_055761805.1 Camellia sinensis
GGAGGGATCGACTGCCATGGCCATGGATCGCTGGAGTCAGCGGCAAAGGGGACGTCAGCGAGGTTGTGAAACAGATCGAAGGGGCCACGATGCCAAAGACGATCAGAGGCCTCAGTACTTCCCATGACGCCGCCGAACACGACGAAGAGGCCAAGGACTCTCTCCCTCTACGGTGATGCAAACTGGACGCCGCGGGAACCATGAGAGCGGCACCACTCTAAAGATCAGAGAGAGGACTCAGTCAGATTCATTAGACGAGGCAGAGAACTTCATTTGGTCGAGGGCTTTGTGGTGAGCCCACGACTCGATGGTGAGATCGGTCTTGGAGTTGAAGCCGAATCCGCAGATGACGATAGAAAGCTGGTAATGTAGCAAGGAAGCTCCTAGTCCTCCCACTTCCTTCTCTTCCCGGCGGCGGAGGATTCGGACCACACAAATTCGAGTTACCAAACATTTTTCATTCAAAAAATAGAGGGGGTGACTGTGATTTCAAGGGGTTGTCGGTGTAATTTACCTCAATATATATATAATATATACACTTGAAAATTGATTCTTCTAAGTTTATTTTCTCTTTAAAGAGGGAGAGGGGGAGGGGGAGGGGGAGTGAGATTGCTGTAGCACTGTAAAAACCATCTTCTCTTCTTTCTAAGGAATTTAGTGCACATGATTACACATCATCTCTCTCTCTCTCTCTCTCTCTCTCTCAAACAAACCACCAAAAGAGAATATGTTAGGCTGTCAAAGAATATACTATAACCCACAAGGAAATTCAGGCAGAGACCTGCCACGAGCAGAAGAGACAAAACATGAAATACATAGTACTTCCAGCTCATGGGATTTCCTATGCAAATGGTAGAGCAGTCCTTTAGAATTTTACCCCTGCACATCATAAATCCAAGACAAGAAAAAAAAAAAAAAAAATCAATGAAAACCAATCACCAGAGTACCACCCCACCGGATATAACAAATTAGAGTAAAAAAAAAAAAATACACACCAGTTGGGACATTAGAATTTCCACCGCTACATTTAAATCCCCATCTGCAGCTGCCACTGCAACTTCTACCTGTGTCTGAAATAAAACAAGTGCAACTGCTGTCAGAATTCCCCACCACCAATTCACTTTGATTCATATAACACACATTATCTAAGCATCAGGATTGATCACACAATTTCCTATGATGTTACTTGTAAAACAATGCAGTGGTAAACATATTGTTCAAACAATTTTCTTAAATTCATACTTTAGGCTATCCAGATTTAACATGAAAAAAAAAATAAAAAATAAAAAAATAAACTAAATTCATCAGTTCAAAAAAAAAAGAAGCTAAATTCATATTATTAGGCAGTAAAAGTAACGTTACCCTTTCAAAACCCATTGCTACAAGATTTTGGATCTCTTCTTCTGAGACGACTGAGCCCTACATTCCATAGACCAAAAAAAAAAAAAAAAAAAAAAAAAAAATCCAAATTAACTGAAAGCATAAAAACAAGAAGAGGGTTCAACTCATGTCAGAAAGAGAGAAACCTGATGGTGTGCAAGGACTCCAGCAGCTGCGGCTGTGGCACCATCAAAGGCAGACTGCCTAACAAGTCAAAAAAAGAATAAACCAGATAAACAAACCTTCCACTGCATAGAAGCGAAGACACCTACCATTCATTACAAAGCATCAATCTACAGCTACCAACCACACATACACTGAAGCATGTCAAAGAAAAACATAATGTGAGGATGCACTGAAGCATGATGACTAGTGTAACTAATGAACTTAGGATTAACTTTGACAAAGCCTACCTGGATGAATACAATTTCTATGCATATACTCAAATGACAGAAAAGAGAATTCAGTGAAAAAAATTCAGAGGTACTTAGGGGATGATGCCAAATTGCTGTCAAGAAATCTGTTCAACAAACTAATTGGTCCCAAAACCATAAATTATGGAGGATTGATCCAAAGAAAAGACAAAAAAATTTAAAAAGAAGCAACACGAATAACACAAGGGCCAAAACTGATGGAACCAAATCAAGAAAGAGATCTCATTAGAGAGAAAATCCCAAAATGGGTACAAGAGCTCTCAACCTCTAAAATATTCAATATCAAAATATCATAAACTGAATACTAGTGAGGACTAACCACCTATTTATAGGACAGACCCAACTAACTCTAAGTAACTCTTATGGTTCTAAACATAACCACCATACTAGTTCTAACTAAGTCAGACTTCCCCTCCAAAGAAAATAACTTATCCTCAGGTTGGGACTACAACAAAATGACTCAAGACAACAAAATCAACAAAATGACTCAAAACAATGACTCATGGGAGTATGATGAACATGCAATGCAAACAAGACTAAGTAGGCGCAAGTCCTTATTCAAGATCATCCTAGCAAAACATCCTCCAATTAAAACAAGTTCTCATTTGTTAAGTGTTAGGGTAGTTATGTGATTTGTGTCTACCTATTATATTATAAATAGTAGTGTGTGTAAGCGGAGAACCCTATGTTTTAATTCAAGAATATATATATATATTTTTTTGATTGGTAAATGTTAATTCAAGAATATTTTAGTAGTTGTTTTTCTCTCTCATTCTTCGTCTTCTTCATCCTCTACACATTCAACATGATATCAGAGCCACATCTTCCTCCTTGAAGATATTTTTGCTCTTTTCTTCTTTTTTTCGTCAATTTTTTGTATTTTTCTTTTATCACAGTCTAAAAAATAAAAAATAAAAATGAACAAATAAATAAATCCCATCATGATCGATTAAGGGTTCTCAATATGACTCTGATTTTTGTTTTATTTTTTGGTCATTTGTTGATTGTTTTTCCATTGTTTCTTTATTTTTTGGGAAAATGGGTGATTTCCTAGAAACTTTGTTTCGTGCCTCATCAGGCTGATTTCTTCTCTCCTAACCTAATCTTTGGGGGCCGACTGACACCTTGGAGGCCTCGAGTGTCCTTGTTTTGAAGGTTTGTTGAGCTTTGTCTTGATTTATGTCAGTTTCAGCTCATCTGGGTGTGATTTGGCTGTGTTTCGGTACTGCTTTATGTGCCTAGAGGTCATCTGGGTGTGTTTTGGTATTGTTTTTGGTTCTAAGGTTGGTTTTTAAATTTGTCTCCCTTGGTTTTGCTGTTGTGGTACTGCTAGGTTGTTGTTTGGTGTTTGTTTTTTTATTTTAAATGACTGAGGCTGAGGCTAAGGATCCAAAGGTCAATGGAGAGAGTGGATTGCATCATGTTATGACCCTTACTGATAGTCCCTTTCTTCCAATGTTTTTAAAGGCTCAAGTGTACTAAGGCGCTGAAGGTCTCTTGGAGCCTAGGCGCAAGGCGCAAGGCGAGGCGCGGGCTTTATTGACGTAAGGCACATAGTTTTAGTAAAAAATAGAAAAATTAACATACAATAATCATTCATAGTACTAAGACAATTTTTTTTAAAATAAAAAATAAAAAATAATCAAGATTCAAGACAAAATATAGGATAATTTTCAAAGCCATGAAAGTGCATATTACATAACATTTCAATTTTCAAAGATATAATAATCCACATTCAATAAAATAAAAATAAAAATAAGAAAAGACAGAATTTAAAAAATAAAATAATCCACATTTAATACAGAATTTATTAAATACAGATAAATACAGAATTAATAAATACAGAATTTATTTTTTTCCCCTAACAGATAAATACAGAATTTATTAAATACAAAATTTATTAAATATTGATAACTACAGAATTTAATAAATACAGAATTTATTTTTTTCCCCTAACAGATAAAAGGGAAAAAAAGACCAGTAGCATTGTATTTATTTATTTATTTATTAATTTGTATTTGTATTTATATTTATTTATTTTGTATTTGTATTTATTTATTTATTTTTTTTCCTAACATAATTGAAAAAAATAAATAAAAATAAAATAAAAAAATAAAATAAAACAGAGTCGAATGGAAGCCATACGAAGAAGAAGAAGAAGAAGGGGAGAGAGAGAGAGATCCTATGATTAAATAGTTTAATTTGGAAGCCATACGGCTTGTTACGCTTGTAAAAAAATATTTATTTTTAATTTAAAATAATGTAAAAAATAATTAAATAGTTTAATTTGTTAAGGTCCAACCTATAATTAACATTTAATGCCAAAAGGAAAAGTATAAATCAAAATTAAATGTCAATATATTAAACAACTTACAAACCATAGTTTAATTTTAAAATCATGCTAAGCATAAAACAAAAACTAAAAAAGAAATCTAGTGAAATGAGTTTTATCTCTGTAGTAGAAGGAAAATATTGTTTCAACTGAGGTACGGTACGACTTGGATATATACTAGGTACGTCTGGGTACGTCAAAAATTAAGAAGAAAAAACTTGGGTGCGTGTTTCATGTACCCGGTACTTATGCAGAAGTACCATACGAGGTACGGTACGCCGGTAAGTACCCGGTACGAGTACGGCATGTTTTTCGAAGTACCCATGCTTCATAGGTGAGATCAGAAGAAGACCAGAAGAAGTCGAAGCAAAAAAAAAAAAAAAAAACGAAGTCGAATCGAGGTCCACAGTCGAAGTCGCTGCGAAGTCGAAGTCGAATCGAGGAATCGAAGTCGAATCGAGGAATTGAGGTCCACAGTCGAAGTCGTTAGATCAGATCAAGCTGCTAATACATCAAGCGCGCCTAGTCGTGCGCCTTGCTCCTCTGTTGCCTGGCTCAAGTCGCCTCGCCTGGGACCTGTACAGGTGCAAAGGGTGCGCCTCGCCTCGCTTGGCGCCTAGGCGCGCTTTTCACAGCACTGCTCTCTTCAAATCAGTCATGTGAAACTTGATGGTACTAGTTACCTGATTTAGCCACGCTCATGTAGTCTTGCTATTGCTGCCCAACGTTTGACTAGCTACATTATCGGTACCCTCCAACAACCTAATGTTGATGGTGATTCGCGTACTCAATGGATTTCTGAAAATGTTTTGGTTATCACTTGGCTGATTAACTCCATGCAGCCCACTATTAGTCAGACTTTTCTCCTTTTGGATACGACTCATAAGATTTGGACCGCTGCCAAACAAATGTACTTACAGTAGGGTAATGATGCCCAGGCATGAGTTGAGGAAGAAGATTCAGGGCTTGGATAAGAAGGACAGATCACTTGTTGTGTACTATGCCGAGCTTAGTAGTCTATGGTAGGAACTTGATTATTATCATAGTTTCCAAGCTGTTTGTTCTCAGAATGCTACTTTGTTTCACCAATCTGTGGAGAAAAAGTTTGTGTATGACTTTCTTTCTAACCTTAATTTGGAGTATGATCCGATTCGGGTTCAGGTGTTAGGTCGTTCTCCGTTTCCTACCTTACACGAGGCTTATGCTCTAGTTCAGCAAAAGGAGAGTCGGCGGAGTGCTATGGTCTATCCCTCTATTCAGGATCGTTCTATTTTGGTTGTTGCTTCTACCAACTGGGATGTTAAGCCTAGTCCGGTTCAACTTGGGAGTAAGGGTACACTGGTTGATCGAGATTGGTTGAAGTGTGATTATTGTGGAAAAGATAGGCATGATAAAGAGAATTGTTAGAAGTTAAATGGTCATTCTACTAGAGGTCGTGGCCGCGGTGGTGCTTGTCGTTCCCAAGCACATGTTAGAGATCACTACTACTACTTTTGATGGTAGCACACTTTCTCAGGATGAGCTCCACACTCTCAGGCGTTTGATGGCTCGACTTGATTCTCCGTCTACCATAGCCCCTTCCACTTTTGCTTCTCCAAATTTTGCTCACAGGTATCCTTGCTAATGCCCCTAGTACATCCTCATCGCCTTCTTGGATTATTGATTCCGGTGCTACCGACCACATAACAGGTGCCCCTAATCTTTTCTATTATTATTCTCCTTGTTCTGGTCGAGATGAGGTTAGAGTGGCTGACAGCATATTATCCTCAGTCTCCGGCGAGGGCTTGGTTCATTGTTCCTTTTTGCTTTCTCTTTCATCTATTCTTTATGTTCCTAATTTTTCTACTTACTTTCTGTTAGTAGCCTTTCTACATACATCTCTAAATTGTTCTGTGACCTTTTTTTCAACTCATTGTGTCTTTCTAGAACTGACTACGGAAAAAATGATTGGTAGTACCGTAGTGGTAAAGCACAAAATGGACTATACTTTTGGGACGTTGTCCCTCCAACATTCCCTTTGTACTCGACTCAAGCTCTTCAATGCACTACCGGCTCCTCCCTCCATTTTCTTTATCAATGGCATCGTTGATTGGGTCATCCTTCCTTTAGTATTTTAAAAAAGCTTTTCGCATCATTAGTTTGAGATTGTCCTAGGAATAATTTTGTTTGTGATACTTGTGAACTTGCTAAGCATTAACGTACTTGTTATCCACCAATTAATAAAAGTACTTTTTCTTTTATGCTTGTTTATACTGATGTGTGGGGCCTTTCCCTATGGTTTATATTTCTAGGTATCGGTGGTTTGTTACTTTTATTGATTGTTATTCCCGTGTGACTTGGATTTACCTGCTTTGGACTAAAAATAAGGTTTTTTCTTGCTTTAGACTTTTTATAAAATGGTGACCAATCTCTTTAATGCTAACATCAAAATTCTTCGAAGTGACAATGTGATTGAGTATGAAGACAATAGTTTTCGGGCATACCTTGAGGAGCATGGGATTTTTTATCAGACGAGTTGTGTTGGTACTCCTCACCAAAATGGAGTTACTAAACACAAGAATGGCCATCTCTTTAAAGTTGCTCCCAAGTTTCTTGGGGGAATGTTGTTCTCACTGCTGCTTACCTTATTAACCATATGCCTTCTAGTGTCCTTCAATTCCAAATTCCTATTGAACTTCTCCCTGTGACTTATCATTTTGCTTCTCTTCCTCCTCGGATTTTTAATGCTAACATCAAAATTCTTCGGATTGACAATAGGACTAAGTATGTCGATAGTAGTTTTCGGGCATACCTTGAGGAGCATTCTTTATTAAACTAGTTGTGTTGGTACTCACCATAATGGAGTTACTGAACGCAAGAATGGCCATCTCCTTAAAGTTGCTCGCTCTTTCTTGTTTACTATGAATGTTCCCAAGTCTTGTGGGGGGATGCTGTTCTCACCGCTGCTTACCTTATTAACCATATGCCTTTTAGTGTCCTTCAATTCCAAGTTCCTATTGAACTTCTCCCTATGACTTATCATACTGCTTCTATTCCTCCTCGGATTTTTGGATGTGTCTGTTTTGTTCATCTTCAACCTTGTACTTGTGGGCAGCTTGACTCTAAGGTTGTGCGTTGTGCTTTTATTAGATATTCCGCTACTCAAAAAGGTGACAAACGCTATGATCCTTAAACTCGCAAGGTGTATGTTACTATGGATGTCACATTTCGTTAATTTGAATCCTTCTTTTCTCCTCTACCATCTCCTTAGGAGGAGAGTATTATGGATGAGATGATGTCATATTAGCATGACCTATCTTTCTTCATTCCTAGTCAACGGGCTGTTATTTGTGGTGAGGGGGAGCCCAAGAGTTCTGTTGATGGAGAGCCTAGCATAGGTGGCCGTTTAGACAAGGTTGATCTTAAGACTTATTCACGGCGTCAAATAGAGACTCCTCTTGTGCCATCAGGTCAATCATCATCCTCTATGCTGGTTCCAAATCCAATTTCGACTGACTCTACAAGTAATGCACCTCAATCTATCATTCCTTCAGTAGATGATATTCCTTCTATAGATGATAGTCCAGTTGTTGATGATTCAAGTCTTCCTATTGCTCTTAGGAAGGGGGGTTAAGGCATGTACTCAACACCCCATTTCTAAATGTGTCATATGATTAATTGTCTCCTATATATCGTGTTTTTGTCTCGTCTTTGTCTTCTGTGTGTATCCCACAAGGTTGGAAAAAAAACTATCCATAATCCTAAGTGGAAAGCGGTTATGGTAGAAGAGATGAAGACTTTCAACAAGAATAACAAGAATAATGCTTGGGAGTTGGTTCCTCTACCTAATGGGAAAAAACAAAAAAAAGAACCAGTGGGGTGTAAATGGGAGTTCACAATTGAGCAAAAAGGAGATGGGACAATTGAACAGTACAAAGCAAGATTAGTGGCCAAGGAAGACATGGAATTGGATATCAAGAAACATTTGCTCCTATAGCAAAGATGAATTCCATTCGAGCCCTTCTTTCATGTGTTACTAATTTGGGTAGGTCTTTACAACTAGATGTGAAGAATGCATTTCTCTATGGTAATTTGGAGAAGGAAGTATATATGGATGTGCCACCAAGATTCTGAAACAGTTAACACAATTGCCCTAAGCCTAGTTTGACAGATTTTTGAAAGCTATGTTAAGATTTGGATATAAGCAAAGCAATGCCGATCACACCATGTTTGTCAAACATAATGCAAACAAAGTAACTATATTTATTGTATATGTGGATGACATAGTTGTAACAGGGAATGATAAGGAAGAAGTGACATATCTTAAGATTCAGTTGGCCAAGGAGTTTGAGATCAAAGATCTTAATCCATTGAGGTACTTTTTTGGGATTGAAGTTGTCAGATCTGATAAAGGCATCTTTATTTCTCAAATGAAGTACATTCTTGATCTTCTTGAGGAAACTAGCATGTTGGGCTGTAGACTTGCTGATTCGCCTATTGAAGCCAATTATCATCTTTACAATGGTATTGGTAAGCTTGTGGAGAAGGAAAGATACCAGAGACTTGTGGGAAGGCTTATATATCTATCTCACACTTGGCCAGATCTTGCCTATGTAGTTGGGGTCGTAAGTCAGTTTATGCATGATCCTTATACAACACATTTGGATGTTGTATATCGCATTTTGAGGTATTTTAAATTAGCTTCGGGAAAAGAAATTTTGTTCTCTAATCATGGCCACTTAAGGTTGGAGACATTTACAGATGCAAATCAGGCAAGTTCTGTGGATGACTGACGGTCTACATCTAGTTACTGCGGCTTTGTGGGGGAAATTTGGTTACCTGGGGTAGCAAGAAACAAGCAGTGGTATCCAGGTCTAGTGCAGAGGCAGAATATTGAGCTATGGCACATGTGAGCTTATGTGGCTTCATTCCTTGTTGGAGGATATAGGAATCATTTGCCAAGAACCAATGACTCTGTATTGTGATAACAAAGCTGTCATCAACATTGCCCACAATCCAGTCCAGAATGATCGAACCAAGCATATTGAGATAGATAGACATTTTATTAAGGAGAAATTGAATAAAAGGATTGATATGTATGTCTTTTGTGAAGTCTGAAAATCAATAGGCTGATGTGTTTACTAAAGGTCTTAATAATAAGATCTTTCATCCTATTTGTTGCAAGTTAGGCATGAGAAATATATTTGCACCAACTTGAGGAGTGTTAAGTGTTAGGGTAGTTATGTAATTTGCCCACCTATTATTATTATAAATAGTTGCGTGTATAAGGGGAGAACCCTATGTTTTGATTCAATAATATTTTAGCAGCCATTTTTCTATCCCTCTCATTCTTCTTCTTTTTCATCATCTATACATTCAACATCGTTTATGGACATCAACCGAAGCCATGTCGAGGTGTGAATAGGCCACCCATGTAGCATGTCATTTTGTAAGCAAGATGTCATCAAAGTAACACTTCTCGCATGGGCCCAAAATAAATGCATCCTTCCTCCAAGAAACCAGGTCGGGTGCTAAATCAACACAATGAAACTAATGGCTTTGAGGATAGCATAAGAGGGATTTCTCGAAAGCAAAGTTCATTCAACATCCATGAAACTTCGATGTCAAGAATCTCCACAATAATTTTTTGGAATCTAGAAAAGGGATAGAAGGTGGGATTGCAATCACTTCCTTCATGGGAAGCAATGTAAGAGCAAAACTTGCTTCATCTACAAAACTTTCTTCATTTCTAAGGACACCTTCACTCTCTACAAGAAAGTCGTCATCATTATAGTGGTCAAAGATTGGAACTCCTTCATACAAACATTACTTCCTCTTCATGTTCACAAACATCAACTTCCACATAAGCCAACGCTTCATTATCGTCGTCGAAAATGGCAACATGTTGATCATAATCTTGTTCCACATCTTGATCAAAGATGGGAATATCTTCATCACAAATGGAAAGAGCTTGACCACAATCTTGCTTTTGGCCACAATTGACATCCATCATCAAAAGTCTCTTTCATTCCTACACTAGTTGAGTAACCAACTTGGATATAGTCATAGAATGGTCGTCTGATTGCAAGGCCGCTTTGGTATTGATGTCCAGAACTTGAAATACCCTTCTTTTGTTGCTTCCCAACTAACAAAGTGTAGGTTTGCAGAAAAGAAAGAGATATGGATTGAGTTAGACCTCATCCCTTTTTGTATTGATAATAATGAGTAATTACAGGAGTACCATAAGGCATAATTAATGAGCCAGCCCATTACACATTACACCAATCAAGGAAGTAAAATAAGAATAAAATAAAATACAACCAATATTAAATATTATTTCCTATTCTAACACTCCCCCTCAAGCTGGTGCGAATATATCTCTTATGCCTAACTTGTTGAGAATGCTAGGAAATGGTTTGCTCCCTAGTCCCTTGGTGAGAACATCCGCTAGTTGGTCCCCCGTCTTCACAAATGGAATACATACGGTGCCACTAGTGAGTTTTTCCTTGATAAAGTGCCTATCAATCTCAACATGCTTAGTTCTATCATGTTGAACTAGATTATGAGCTATGTTGATTGCTGCCTTGTTGTCACAGTATAGTCTCATGGAGTTGGTCTGATGGATCCCCAAATCACCTAACAATAGTTTAATCCATAGCAACTCACACACACCCTAAATTCTGCCTCAGCACTAGATCTAGTAACCACATTCTATTTCTTACTTCGCCATGTAACTAGGTTGCCACCAACAAATGTGCAGTATCCGGAAGTTGATCGTCTGTTAGTGACTGATCCAACCCAATCTGCATCAGTAAATGTCTCCACACCAAAATGGCAATGTTTTGAGAAATAAACTCTTCCCAAGAGAAGACTTCAGGTATCTCAGGATTCTCATAATTGCCTCTAAGTGGGAAGTTCTAGGAGCATGCATAAACTGGCTAACCATGCTCACGGCAATGGCAATGCCTAGACGTGAGTGGGATAAGTATATAAGTTTGCCCACTAGTCTCTGGTATCTTTCCTTGTCCACTGTCGCTCCCTCTTGATCCTTATTTAGTTTCTGGCCTGGTTCTCGAGGTGTATCGCATGGTTTACCTCCAAGCAGTCCAGTTTCTTTTACCAAGTCAAGTACATACTTTCTCTGACATATGAAGATGCCATCCTTGCTCCTAGTTACTTCAATACGCAAGAAATACTTTAAACTACCCAAATCTTTGATTTTAAACTCCTTGGCTAAGTATTCTTTCAACAGAAAGATCTCCTCAATACCATCCCCTGTCAAAACAATATCATCAACATAAACAATAAAAGCTGTAATCTTACCCTGTAAGGAGTGTTTCACAAACAAGGTGTGATTAGCTTGACACTGTTTGAACCCATATTTCAGCATAGCTTTAGCAAATCTTTCAAACCAAGTCCTAGGAGACTGTTTTAGTCCGTAAAGTGACTTTCGGAGCCTGCATACTTTACTTTTGGACTTAGCATCCGTAAAACCAGGGAGAATTTCCATATAGACCTCTTCTGCTAGATCTGCATGTAGGAAGACATTCTTAACATCAAATTGATGAAGTGACCAATTCAAATTTGCAACAAGAGAAAATAAGATTCTCAAAGAGTTCATCTTAGCAACCGGTGCAAATGTCTCATGGTGATCTATCACATAAGTTTGAGTGAAGCCCTTAGAAACCAATCTTGCTTTCTATCGTTGTATGGAACCATCTGTTTTGTATTTTACCGTGTACACCTACTTACACCCAACTAGATGTTTGCCTCTAGGTAACTCCACTAACTCCCAAGTGCCACTTTTGTTGAGAGCTCTCATCTCTTCCATCATGTCATGCTTCCATTCAGGAATAGAGAGAGCATCCTGAAAACTGGTAGGTAGACTCACAAAAGACACTTTAGACATAAAGGCTTTATATGACAAAGACAGATTAGCATAAGAGACGTGATTAGTAATATGATGCTAAGTTCATGACCTAACATCCTTCCTATTAGCAATGGGAACATCAAGATTTGAAAAATCAGGAATATGAGCACTAGAATCAGAATTACCTGGATTCTAATGAGAGGGGGTTGACTCTGGACACTCATCCGGAAAAGAAGTTGGCAGGAACGGAGAGAAACTAGGCTCTTGCATCCAAGTGACTTGATGTCTGTCCTTGTCCCGGATGTAAACTTTGCTTGCATCCTTTTCCTCAACAACTGCTGGCTTATCATCCCCTATTGGTGCAAACCCCTGGCAAAAGTGGAACAAGAATCTCTTCACACCAAGGCTCCCTCTGAAGGGAGGACTGTGATACCGGGGAGGTCAAAAAATAAGGTTAAGACTCAAAGAAAGTAACATCCATTGAGACAAACCATTTGCGAGTGGGAGGATGATAATGCTTATAACTCTTTTTGGTGGCAGAATAACCCAAGAAGACACACTTAAAAGACTGAGGATCTAATTTACCACGAGGGGGTGAATGATTATGGACAAAGCAAATACATCCAAAGGTCTTAGGAGAAAAAGAGAACCCAGAAGAGGTAGACCCGAACAAAACTTAAAGAGGTGTTTGTTTTTTGAAGAACTTAGGTAGGAAGACGATTAATCAAATAAGCGGCAGTGAGAACCGCTTCCCCCTAATAGGATTGAGGAACCTGCATCTCAAAGGAGATAACGGACAACATCAAGGAGATGACGATTTTTGCATTCTGCAAAACCGTTTTGTTGAGAGATATTAGTGCAGGAAGTCTGGTAAAGAATGCCATGAGTGGCAAAGTGAGTGGCAAAGTAAGTGGCAAGACCAGAGTCAATATATTCCCCTCATTATCAAAACGTAGAATTTTGACCACCGCCCCAAACTAAGTACAAACCATTTTATGGAAGCTTTGAAACACAAAAAACACCTCACGTTTATCTTTAAGCAAATATACCCAAGTGGCCCTAGAACAATCATCTATGAAGGTAATAAACCATTTGTGACCGGTTAAAGACACAAAACGGGAGGAACCCCATAAATCAGAATGAATCAAAGAAAAGGGAACTAAGCTTTTATTAATAGAAGGAGCAAAAGAGGCTCTGTGTTGTTTTCTAAGTTGACAAGACTCTCATTGAAAATTTGACACATTATTTTTCTAAAAAATAGAGGAAAATAAATGCTTAAGTAATAAAAAAAAGGGATGTCCTAAGCAACGGTGCCACCGCCAAATGTCTTCCTTGGTAGATGGTTAACTAAATAGATGAATGAGCCAACTAGTTGGTCTGATCCAGAATGTAGAGCCCATGTTCCTCTCTGCCACTGCTAATCATCTTCCTCGAGATAAGGTACTGAAAAAGACAATGATCAGGAAAAAATGTCACGCTACAATTTAAGCCACGGGTAATACGACTCAAAGATAAACACTAAAATTGGAAACATGGAGGACAGAAGACAAATGAAGGGAAAAGGTGACATGAAGTAAACCTTTCTCTGACACAGATGAAATAGTACCATTTGCAATTCACAGTTTTTCCTGACCTGAGGAGGGGTTATACTTTGAAAATACATTAAAGGAGCCAGACATATGGTCGGAAGAGCACCAGAATCAATAATCCATGGGACAGTCGTACAAGAGAGAAATGCATATAGGGAAGAAGCCAAGTTACCTGAATTGGTAAAGGAAGAAGGGGGTGCACCTGTAGTAGAAGTGGAGGCTCGACGGTCTAGCAAGTAGCGAAGAGCAATCTCAAAATCAGAGGCAGATAACCCTGAAACATCAGCAGCAGGGGAGATAACCGGAGATGAGGATGATGTCTCAATAATGTCTGAAAGATGTGCCCGTGCATTGGCCCCTCAACCTCTAGACCAGACTGACCCCTTCGAGTACCAGGATGGTCTCCTCGGCCACTAGAGGGGGTGCCATGCAGCTTCCAACAAGTCTCTCGTGTATGGCGAGGTCTACGACAGTAGTTACAATAAAGATTATCCTTCTTAAAGGAAGGACGAGAACCACGAGTCACACGGTCACCATAACAAGGAGATGCAAAAACCAAGGCCGAGCGATCAGTAATAGCAGAAGGAAGCATTGCACAGCAGCGACTCTCCTTATTCTGCACAAAAGCAAAGGCTTCCTGAAGAGAAGGAAGCACATCCATGCCAAGTACCTGCTCTGAACCGGATCATACTCCACATTTAAGCCTTCCAAGAACTTGAAGACCTGCTCTTGTGCCACAAACTTCCAGCAACCAACAGAATCAACGGGACAGAGAGGTTTGTAATCCTTAAGGTGATCAAGTCGCTTCCACCCATTGGTAAGGAAGGTCAAATACTGAAGGATAGTCATCTCACCTTGTACCAACCTTTCAATGGAGCGACGTAACTCAAAAGCCTGAGAGAAGTTCCCCTTCTAGAAGTAGTAGCTACAGCCTCCCAGATATCCTAGGCAGTGTCCATAGACGAATAGCCCTCTCCAATCTCAGAGACCATAGAGTGGATCAACCAACCCATAATGAGGGAGTTAGTGACCTCCCACTGATCATAACTAGGGTCTATAGTGCTGGATGCCTGTATCCTGCCATCGATATACCCCATCCTCTGCTTTTTAAAAAAATAGTCAAACTCTGCGACCGCGCTAGATAGTTCTGACCATTGAATAGAGAGGCAGTGATTTTAAGGCTAGGGTTAGAGTTATCAGTCATAGTAGTAGGTATAATGCAACTTTCACTCCTGGGTGTCTAAGAAGTAGTGGACACATTGGTGGAATCTGCCATGGAGACACTACTATACAACCCACAAAAAACTAGGACCAATCAAAAACCCGGAAGATGATAGAGGGATACAAGCACAATAACCATGAAGAATATTAAATAATTAAAAATGCATAATTTTACTTCTTTTTTTTTTTTTTAAATTTTTTTTTTTTTATACACGTAATACATAAATAGAATAGAGACAAGAAGAGACCAGAACTAGAGACGACGCTGAAGAACCCTTACGCCATGCCCAACAACCACTGACGACCCTTGAAGAGACAATCGAACGACACCCAACCAGCAAGGAGGCTGGGCGTCATGAGGAAGACCCTCAACAGGGCCTGGAGGAGCCTGCCGTGGGAAAGAGAAGAAGGAAAAAAGGCTAGCAACGCTGGCGGGAAGATGAAGAGAGGCTGTCAGTGCTGGTGCTGTGGTGTAGTGGGGCTGTCGCCTCTGGTGGAGTGGTGTAGGAGGGTTGTCGGCACTGGTGGGGTGATGTAGAGAGGCTGTCGACTAGTCTAGGTGAGTTACAGGGTTGTTTCGGGTGCTGGGGAGGCAAATACGAATAGTAGTGTCGGCTGGGCTAGGGAGTTAGGGCATGGCTCTGATACTATGTAGGTTTAGAGAAGAGAAAGAGATGGGAATTTAGACCTCATCCCCTTTTATATTGATAATAATAAGTAATTATAGGAGTGCCATAAGACATAATTTATGGATCAGCCCATTTCGCCAATCAAGTAAAATAAAAATAAAATAAAATACAACCAATATTAAATATTATTTTCTATTCCAACACGAAGGTGGCATGCAATTAGAAGGCAAGCAGTGCTCCTTGAGCTTCTTCCTCATCTTCCTCAACTCTTTAACCTTTCCTTGGCCTACCAATTTGTAGTTGATTCCACGAAGCAGAGGCACGACTTTTGAGGCTTTGAGAAACCAATTTTGCCTTTCTCGCTTCTAGCACATCATAACAATCCAAATGACTCTCAATTGTATTCAATCACTTTTTGAACACATCCAAAATGTAGCTTCCATGGAATTCGGGAAGCTCGGAATCCTTTATGGTGTCATTCCACGTAGAACCAAACCCATGTGAACATGCTTTACACCTATGTAGAGCATCAAAGGAATCATCAAGTTGATAATCCTTGGAACCATTACTACCTTCAATAGGATGTAGGAGGTAGGAGACGTTGCACCGTCTCCGTTAAAGTGGCAATTTGCCTTCTCATCTCAGTTATTTCATCTCTTTGATATGGAACCCCATTAACCTCCGCATCATCACCCAAATCCGAGACATAAGCCTTACCACGACCACCCCGACCACCTTGCCCCCGATTAGCGATTTCAGTTTATAAACACAAACATAAAAACAACTTCACAGATTGCAGCAACCCAATTGAAAGTGATTCTCAACAGCGTATCAAAGAGCACAAGCAATTGTTATCAAAGAACAAAAACACCAAACGCCCAAATTACAAAATCAAGACCTAATTCAAAATGTAAAAAAACCAGTTCAGAATTTCAGAATGTGCAGAAACTGAAGGCAAAGCACCATATAGCAAAATCAAAGATAAGACTCAAAACAGCATTCACAAATCATGAACAAGAGAGTGAAAGATCAAAACCCACCCAGATCAGAGTCGCAGACCAAAAATCAATACCAAAACACAACATTCTGAATCTGTTCCACTCCGGGTCACAAATTGATTTCAAAGTTTCGCAGAAAGCAGCAAAACTGGTTCGATCGTGGGTCGCAGATGACTTCAAAGTCAGATCAAGAAGTCCAGGTTCAAGCTCAAAGGTCGCGACCTTCAAGCCAGATGCAAACTAAAATCACAAGTAGAGTTTGAACTCGAAATCCAGAGTTCCTGCAAACTCGACTCAAAAACTTGAATCAAAAGTTAGGTCGCAATCGCGATGAACTCCAACAATTTTGAATGTGCAATGGGTCTTCAAATCGCGATGGGTCCACGAAGCTTGGATCATCCTTCGCAGAGTCTGGGTTCGTCAGATTCAAGGAACCAGATTCAAGCATCAAGGTGACTTCAAACCAGTCTTGCGAAGACGACCAGAAGTCTCCTTCGATCAGGGCATGCGAAGAGTCGGAACCAGTTCCAATGGATACTCGGGCGCATGATGCTCAAATTAGCTATGAACTAGAATTGCAATATGCACCCAGGTCCAATATCGATTCACAAGAACAACCCCAAATATGATTTCGATTGCGAAATCAAATCATAGGGCCAAATCGCTAGACCCACAAAGTCGAAGCTTGATTTGTGAAGTTGAAACTTGATCTTCGAATTCGAAGTCGACCCACGAAGTCAAATCAAGAACCCAGATTGTCCTGCGAACTAGAATCAAGGAGAGGAAACTTCGTGAATCAAGAGGAAGCTTCGTAAACCAAGGAGAGTCAATATTGAATCTGAGAGTCGATCTTGAATCTCTAAACCCAACTTTCAACAACAACGAAGGCTCCAAAGGTATATGCGTTTCATGGTATTGAATTAGGTGATGAATCAATCAGAATATGAGATATTAAGATCCAAATCTGATGCTCTGATACCAAAATGATGGAACCAAATCAAGAAAGAGATTTCATTAGAGAGAAAAAATCCCAAAATGAGGACAAGAGCTCTCAAGCTCAGAAATATTCAATGTCAATATATCATATACTGAATACTAGAGGGGCCTAACTACCTATTTATAGGATAAAGACCCAACTAAATCTAACTAACTCTTATGGTGTTAAACATAACAACCATACTAGTTTTAACTACATCAGATCAAAACCTCATTTCACAAAACAGCCACAGCCTTAAATATCAATATTCCAAAGCTAACCTAAAACTATTACATAAAGCCATATATATAGGCAACATAGGACACCTCAATAAATTTTAAATTAAATTTTAAAACACAACCATAAAATTACAAAATTTTAAATTTGAATCCTTTATCCAACACCTTTCCGTTCCCCATCATCAGGGGGTCATGTTCAGAGTAGGAACTCGACTTTCTTGCACAAAACATAGTTTCTGATAATTTTCTCTTCACATTCCTTTTTTTTTATTTTTCAAAACTGGTGTGGTGGACTGAACCTTAGAGGCAAACATCCGACCTCAAAAAATTTCTATGAATGTCTAAGCCTTTATCCTTCAAATGTACGAGGATAGAAACACATTCAAACAATACCTAACATTCATCAGAGGGATAAAATTCATTCTATTATATTCTTGAAAGACTTGGGTAAGATTCCTAAAGCAATGACACATTGAGTTTGAAAACTACAGGCCGAACTATAGCTTCAGTTCATAATCCACATTATCATTCAACCAAAGATCAAGGTGCTGTTGAACTATGAAAATCAATTAATTGATACATACCAAGGAACTCTTTCTAATAGTAATACCTTCCATTTACAATCTGCTGGTCTGCACCAGTTGCTGGTGGATGGTTGGGGCTGCCACCATTATCCAACAGTCTAGCCTCTAGGCTTGAATCAGAACTTACAGTGGAAACTGTTTGACTTCGACCAGAACCAAGTGTTCTTCCTCTCCCAGGAAACATGTTACTGTCTTCTGCTGACTGCACATAGCAATTAAGATTTGTAGAAGCATAATAAGAGATACATAAATTTAAAAAGTCTTATGATAGTTAAAGCAAATGTTTGAAGATACAGGATTCATCATGCTCAAGGAATGTAAGAGTTGAATTTCATTAATCTATAAAAATGAAGAGCATGAGATTGATCTTTGGACCACCATCTAGTTTGACGTGAAGTACAATATACACTAGAACTCTAGAACACTAGCAGATTATATCTTGGGTAAATAACAATGACCTCCCTTGAGGTTTGGAAAAAATACAGCAAGCCTCACAGTTTTGACATAATTACACCGATCTCCCTTTTACTAAGATTAAAGAGACCAAAACTAATGCAAATGGAATGAAGACATAGAGATAACCAAGGTAAAATATACATTTCAATGTAAAAGAGATGACAATATCATTTTTTCATCCATACGACTAATGAATTAATGATAAAAATGGGGCTAAGTGTTATGTGAATAAAAATCTCAAGGGAACCCAATGTAATTATGCCAAACTTGTAGGGCTTACTATATTTTCTCCAAATCTTTAAGAGAGGTCAGTGTAATTTACCCTTATATCTTCAACCAACTAAAATTTGTATACTAGTATTTTAATAATGTCATTTCAAATAAGAAATGATAGGTAAACGGAACAGGGGAACCATCAAATCACAACGTTGGCAATCACCTATGTGCATAGCTTCTTGAATCATGTGCATACAAAACATACAAAAGACACATTCACATGCCAGTTGTTACTAAAAAATTTTAGAAGGTTAAGTCAACTAAGAAGCACAAACACGGACATGTGAACAACATGAACACCCTAATACATAAATTTCAGAAAAATGTAAGACATGATGCATGGGGGGGTATACACAAATATATAGTTTTACATATTTATTATATAACGTGTAAAGATAAACAATTATTATATGTATATATACATGAATGTTTAATTTAAAGATAATAACTTTTTAAGTCTAAAAATAGAGAATAGACGCAAATTTATCATTGGATTCCAAATTATTAATTCAAACTTGTAATGTTTTTGTGTTAAAGCAATACAAACGTGTTCCCCAAGTGTCTGAAGCATATTCGCGTTAGGATTTATACCACATCCCACCAATGCGAATGAAAGCACGCCCAAGAACACACACCAAAGAGAAAAACAATCACACATGTACGTAGTTCAGCACAAATTTCTTACATCCACAGGCGAGATAGCTTCCACTATGAATAAAATACAGAATATATGTGAGATGGCCAAAACACCAAAAGATATTGCGGTAAATGTTACATGCACCCTCCAACCTAGATGTCCTAGTTTGTGTGACACTCCACCTTCACCTAAAAGATATTGCACCCCTTAATCAAGTGCCCACATTATTTTCACCTCATGCAATAGTGCTCAAACATGTCCTTCGCGACTTCCTTTGTCCTCATGCTCAAGCGCATGAGACCCGCATGCACCTCCATGAGGTGTCTCCTCTACCACGAACCAAAACTTCATAACCAAGAGACTCGACTTCCTTCATCATACACCTTGTCGCAAAACCGTCTCAAGTTCTATGCCCGAAGCTTCCTTCTGTGAACATCTAGTAACCCATTGTCTTTCTCTTGGTGGCCACCAAAAACTCCTGCACATTACCCATGCACTTGTACACTCACCTCGTCTCATGCTTGACAACAGTTCCCTTCTTGTCAAAACGTACTCCATGAGCCTATACAAGCTGCCAATCATGATGTCAAATAAGAAAAAAACACAGTCTAATTTACCCCCCGCAATGACAGGACTTCCTTGTTGATTGAATCAGATTACTCCTGGATCAACTAGATCACATGCAATCACATTTGATCGCCCTTGAATATGCCCAATCCCTTCAAACTGTTCCGAATCTAAAAATTTTGATTGTACCGATGAATCTGCAACGCCTGAAAACCCTAGAGAGTACCCTTGCCTTGAATTTTTTTTGTTAAACATACACTGATCTAATAGAAAAAATTCTACACCATTAATTTTGTGACATTCCAGTTGCATTGGATCACAACCCATTGCAACCCAAAGCAATAATCCATGTCTTCTCATTGTCTTTACTTTTGGGCAAAGAGAAAACATACATCAACCTACTAGTCATTATACCAACTTTAACTGTACATATGCGGTCTTCTTCAATCTGGTTTTTCACAATTTTTTTCTTTCGCCATCACAGTGATTTTTTCTCGAGCCGTGAACTCCACTGCTCAGATCGTGCCTTTGCCAACCGCAATCAATAACCTTTAGCTTTTATACCACTTGTTGGGATTTATACCACATTCCACCAACGCGAACTCAAGCACAATGATAACCACACACCAAAGAGAAACAATCACACATATTTATGTGATTTGGCTCAAATTGCCTATATCCACGAGAGAGAGCTTCTACTATAAATAAAATAGAGAATACATGTGAGATGGCCAAAACACTCAACCTACACCACTACCCAAACCCCATGCTCAAAGGTGGATGAGCCCTTGTTCACCGCGATGCCCTCACGATATTTTCTCACACCCCTTACATCTCCATTTTTTTTCCCTCACCACTCTCTTAATCTCTCAAGAAAACCTTAGAAGTCCACATAACTATTTATAATAGTATAACCGTCAGAATTCTAGTTCCATACAATTAGGTAACCAAATCTTACATATATTAGGTTTCCCAGTAGATTTCGAATTTTATTATCCTAACCCGAATACATGTATAAACCAATCTAATAATTGTATGGGACCCACATTTATCTCATGTGTACTAATCCTATTCGACTCTTTTTTTTTTCTTTTTTTCCCCCCAAACAATAGGACATGTTTGGACATGTGTCTAATAAGTGTTATATCCTGTCGTGTCAGTGATTGAGAAGTATCCATGCTTCTTAACTTATACATATCAAATATGAAACCTTCATAGGGACTTCTAATTTATTAATCAAAATTTACTTTTGGTTAACTTGTTCGTTCAGAGCATCAGAATTATCATAATTTGCTGATATTGGAGGCTTTTTTCCCTTGTTTCACTCTACGAAACTTGGGTTTTGACTAGATGGAAGTATGAGGTTGCAATTATAGACTACATTATATATCTCCAAGTCTCCAATCATGAATCCACTAATTGGTTTGAGCTTGTCCTTTTTCTTTCTCCCTATTTTGTAGTCCTCTTTCCCACTCTCTTCTTCTGTCCTCTCTATCCTCTTTCTTTAATATTTTTTTCTCTCTACCTCATCTCTCCATTATTTTTATCTTCTTTTTTTTCTTGGTCTCACTCTTTTTTCGATTGGTAACGCAATGCAATCCTGCAACAATATTCCATTCAGTTGCTGATATTAGATTCACAGATTGCAAAATCTGACCAAAAAATCAAATGCAGAAACTACCTCAATTAATACCATTGTCGCATTTGTTGAATATACAAGTGTGGTCGTGGCATGATGAATTGTGAAATAAAAAAATATAATATATATATATATATATATAAATAAATAAAAAAGGAAAAAGCATGGTTATGAAAAAAGAAAAAGTAAAAAGTAAAAAGAACAATGTAATATGGAGATGGTCAGAAATCATGGTGGATGTTTGGTCAGTTGATCGTTGGTGTTAATGTGATAAAGGAGAGGAGGATGTGGTAGTAACAGAAGAAATGACATTGGGTGATTTGGTATTTTTTGGGTTTGAAGGCTGAAATGGAGATGGTCAAACAATTAGGCTGGTATTGATGTCAATCTGGATCATCTTGGTTGAGAGATTAAGGAGGTGGCCATTTCTGATGGTTGCATCCTCTGTTTTTGTTGTTGGTAGAGAAAGAAACAAAACGTGAGATAACAGAGAAGAGGAGCAGAGGAGAGTGTGAGAGGGAGAGGAAGAGGGAGAGAAAAGATGAAAAGGTGGTGAGATAAAAAAAAATAAAAGAGAAATATCGTGGTGTTCTCTGTTAATTGCTTGTTAGACAATAAAACATGTGTCACTCTTCTACTCAACCACACATTTGTGTCATATAATGAAAGTGTGTGTGTGTGTGGGGGGGGGGGGGGGGGGGGTGATGGAACGCCGATTGCGAGATGGCAGGTCAACAATGGAGGCGATTTATCTTTTGAGGAGAGTAATAGAAAAGTATAGAGAAAAGAAAAGAGACATTCATATGGTGTTTATCGACCTTGATAAAGCATATGATAGAGTACCCCGGGATATAATATGATGGGTGTTAGAGAAGAAAGGGGTGACAAAATGTTACATTGATGTGATTTGGGACATGTATGAAGGGGTGATGATCACTATTAGATCGCCTGCTGGAGAGACAAATGAATTTCCTAACATTGTAGGGTTACACCAAGGATCTACCTTAAGTCCTTATCTTTTGCTTTAGTTATGGATGAGTTAACGAGAAATATTCAGGATGACGTGCAATGGTGTATGCTTTTTGTAGACGATATTGTGCTAGTGGATGAGACTAGAGAAGGAGTTAACACAAAGTTGGAGATTTGGAGAAAAACTCTTCAATCTAAAGGATTCCGGATAAGCAGAACTAAGACAGAGTACATGGAGTGTAAATTTAGTAACAGTAACAATGAAAGCAGAGGAGAAGTGAAGATTGAAAACCAAAAACTGCCTAAGAGTGGACATTTTCGTTATTTAGGGTTAATCATCACAACAGTGGGGGAGATTAATGCGTATATGGCCCATAGAATTAAGGCGGAATGGTGTAAGTGGAGAAGTGCATCTAGGGTACTGTGCGATAAACGAATACCCACTAGACTAAAAAGTAAGTTCTATAGAACGGCTATTAGACCAACAATGTTGTATGGGATGGAGTGTTGGGCAACCAAGAAACAATATGTAGATAAGATGAGTGTGGCTGAAATAATGATGCTAAGGTGGATGTGTGGCAAGACTAGACAAGACAGAATTAGGAAGGAATGTATTCGGGAATGGGTAGGAATAGCACCAATAGAAGATAAGTTGAGAGAGAATCGATTGAGATGGTTTGGTCACATTGAATGGAGACCAACAGAGGCACTAGTGAAGAGATACGATACTGTAACAGTAGATGGGAGTGTTAGGGGACATGATAGGCCTAAATTAACGTTGGCTAGCGTTGATTTGACTAACGAAATGGCCTTTGATAGGGTCGCGTGGAGAAGAAGGATTAATGTAACCGACCCCATTTGATGGGACTTAAGGCTTGGTTTGGTTTGGTTTGGTTTACATTATTACGGGATTGAATGTAACAAATTCTTTTCATGACTTTACTTTCCATGCTTTATACATCAAATTATGGGTGGAGCCAAGTAATGGATTACAGATCATACTGTATAAAACAATGTATACCATATGCTCTATTAAAACTACATCACATTAATTTACAATAAAATCACATAGTTCATAACTTTTATCAACAGAATAGTTTGTAATATTTTAATATTAATAACATAACAACAATGGGAAGGAAAAATAATTAATTATTAAAAAAAACCTTTTGAGGGACTCTGTGTATTTAAATATGACATATGAGTAACAAAAAAAGATTGAGATCCCTAAAATCTCATTCCTAAGTTTACCCTAAATGATGCGGATGGTTACATATTAATTATCGATTTGTTCAAGAATCAAACAACAGTCACTGTCACACGTCATTGTAGATGAATTTATGAGTGATATTTGAAGTCTTAGCAAAACTTATGAGTAAAACATGAGAAGTTTGGAGGGTCAAGTATAATTAAGTTACATAACATGCTGTGAGACTAGCAAGGCCTGTATGAGATTAGCTTTTACACTTAAGAATAGAATGTGATTATTTTTGAATTTGAGATACTTCTACTTATCTTAGAGTAGTGCTATTGTATATCATTTTCCTTTATCTTATTGTTGGATTCCCTCTTCTTTAAAAAATAAATAAAATAAAAAAACAAAAAAACAGAAGTCAGTTTTGACACTATATCAATGTGTACTGCAGCCATAATATGGGATCATGTACTAAGTTTCATCTTCTAATGATTAGAGTAATTGAACTAATTCATACAAAAATATGTGGCCATGGTTGTGCATTATAGTTTTAGGAAAGAGGCGCAAGCATGTTATGACAATTGAAATTGGGTTAGTTTCTAGATCTTTTTTATAGCAGTTAATATGTTAAGAGTTAAGTTACAATGTAAGTCAACAGCTCTTCATAAACTCAAACCTAAAAAACCTCTCACGTTGGTGCCTAAATGCCCTCTCTATAACTGCTTTGGCAATTGCCTGGGGTATAAAAATCTTCTATACTTAATGCAGAGCTTTTGAGAGAAAACTTTTGAAACCTTTCACTTGCATTTTTACTAGTTGCAGTTATATTTGTCATATTATCGAGGTGTTTTCTTCTCAATCGTTTTAACTTGTTCTTCTTACAAAAATAAGGAACCAAAACAAATTGTAGACATTCCTAAAGAGTAACAAAACAATTCAATTAGTTTTGTAGTGTTAAATTGATATTATGTGTCTCAACGCTCTTTCGTCAAGGGTTTAAAAACTTGAGAAAGCCATTGGGCTTAGTGAACCCATTTTGGGACCGACCTTAGTGATTCAAACTATTTACTTTTTAGGACTTTTTGAGTAGAATATTCAAGTAAAAAATCATAATGATCGGACATCAATAGCTATATGTTTGAATCACACTTGTCTTAGAAAAATAGGCAACAAATATAATTTCAAGAATAGTAATCTATTGTTTGTAATGCAAATGTGATTCAAACATATATCCACCGATATTTGATCTATCTTAATTTTTTGCATAAATATTTTACTTAATGAATCCTAAAAAGTAAATGGTTTGGATTATTGAAGTCGGCCTCAAAATAGGCCCACCAAGGCCAAACTTTACTCTCAAATTGGATGGCCAACTTGAGAGAATCCAAACCCTTCGTCAAAACACTTAAATTTCAATTGTCCTTGAGTGTTTCATGTCAATTTCCCAAGAAATGGAAATGTTATAGGTGCTTTAATGGAAACCAAATGACTTTTTGTTCCTTGGATACAATGCAAAGAACTTGATACTATTTATTAAATACACTTTATTAAAAGTTTTACCATCATAGCCTTTCAATTTTTTTGGAAAGGTGGACAAATTTCGATTTCAAAAAAATTAACAAAATTTGGCATTTGAAAGTAAAGAACCAACCTATGAGATGTGACTGTAATAACTAATATATTCTATAGTTTTTTAATACATGTACCTGCCCACTTTTGCATGTTACTCTTTATTGTGCGAACTTGGATGAAATTATTACATTAAAGTAACCATGGGTTTCTACAATTTATTAATCAATGTGAGGGTATGGAAATGCTATATCCTAAAAGGAAAACTCCATTCATATGAAAAATTCCACAAGAATAATAAGGCAATGCCATTTTTGTAAATAAACTTATTTCCGTGAGTGCTTTGTTTTAAAATGGAAGGTCCACATTGAGCCACATCATTATGTATGTAAATTATGTACGAATATTTTGTTTGTATATCATTACTCAAAATATATCTACCAACGCTAGATTTGTATCTATTTCATGCTCAATAGCTATGAAGCACATACAGGTGTTCGACACAGTCACGGACACGTGTTGGACACGCTAGAAAGAGTTGGACACGCTAGGACACTTTCGCCACGCTTCGGACACGTTAAGGACACGCAAGGGACACGTTGAGCACACACTAGAGACACGCTGAGGACACACCTAGGGACACGTTAGGGACACCTGAGTACTATTTCTTTCAAAAAAAAAAAATTTAATTTTTTTACTAAAATAGCATACTAAAATTGATAAATTTGATAAAATTGATAAATTTGATAAAATTAAATATTTGACATAAAATATATATTAAATATTTAAAAACATATATATAATAAAAATATAAAAATATATGCTTTGAACGTGTCCTCAACTTGACGTGTCTTGCATTTTTTGAAAATTTATATGTCTGCTTGTCTGTGTCGTGTCACGTGTCCGTGCTTCTTACTTCAATAGTCTGAAGTTTAACCTTGCTTGTTTTCTGTTTCATTTTCCAGTGTTCTGATAATTTTTACACACTTTTCTTCTTCAATTTATTTTACAAGCAAATGTGTTTTACAATGCACAATAAAGTTGTGGCAATTGTTACAAAAATAAATAACCAATTAAGTTGATCAATACTCGTAATCATGCAGAGTCATTGAATTGACTTGATTTGAGCTGAGATTCAATATTAAGGCAAGTCAACAGACATACAAATGCCAATGAGATTCCATAGCATAAATAACATGTAATGTGGGGTATAGTATATATGGAAAAATTCAATGGAAGCCATGTAAACTTAGGCAACAAATATTTTTAAAAGGACATGCGTAACAAGTAGCCATATCCACAAGGTAAAACTCGCACAAGCATATAAATTTTAAATTACAGAATATGTTATTTGATTATCATTCACGACCTCATCCAAAAATCCAAACAAAGAAATGTAGTATAACAGTGCCCTGAGCTTAGGGTGTTTTGGATGTATGAAATAATAAAAATATCCAAGATACTTTAATTCATGCATCTAAAATCAGTGATCATTAGTCATCATATTACATTTAATTTTATAGTGGACATTATGGATGTATAAACTATCATAAGCAGGTGAACTTTAACAAGCCAATATCAGTACATAGAAAAATAAAAACTTCCCTGGGTTAGAAGTTTCTGTAACACTTATGTCCTTTAAACCATTGGAAATTGCATTTGATTCCATTTCTTTTGTTATTGAGATCCTTTGGGAGGTGTATTGTTGTTTTGGTTGGGCTAAAATTCAATCTAAACTTTGATAGAATTGTTCCTTTGCGCTTGGTTATGTAGCCTTCCCAGGGTCAACACCAGAATTTCTTCCTTCCCTCTCGTTTCTGCTTTCTGGGATCGACACCATTCTTTTCCGGTGTCGACCCTGCTGGACCTATGTAATAGAATTTTGGGACTGCTTTCTAGTGTCGACACCAGGGCTTGGTGGCGGCCTGTTTTAAACATAATTGAAACCCCACTGCTTTTCGGTGTTAACACCCCTCCTCTTGGTGTTGACCCTCAACAGAAAATTTCAGAATTTTGACAGTGGATTGGGCCTTACTTTTTGGGGTTTTGACTTATTATTTTGGTTGACTTTGGGGCTGATATTCTATTATTTCCCTAGCACTATAAACAGGCCCTCAAACACTCTCTTTCCTCATTTTTATTCTTTCTCTCTCTTTTCTCTTTCTATGCCGTGATCTCTCTTCTCTCTCTCTCTAAACTCCAATTTTTTCACTTAAATCTCTAGATCTACGCACTTCGGGCCCTCTCCTCACCTTGGTCCTTTGAGATAGATTGAAGATCTCGTCAATAGCTTTCTTCTGATCCAAGAAGTTCGTGATTTCATTGCCGTTGAGTTTTCTGGGTTCTCCTCTTTGCTTCAAGAGGTAGGGATTTCCTCGTTTCTCTCCAATACCTTGCTATAGATGGACTTGTGGTATTTTCCTATTGCATAAAATTATGATTTTGAGAAGAGATTGTCGAAAGGCGTATAGATGTGAGTTAGGGTTTGAATCCAAAAAGCAAATCTTACTTTTAATGTTGATTTTGAGAACTTGAAGTTAATGGAACATGATTTTGATGGTTTGAATAAAAAGCCCCAATTGTTTGGTTAATTTAATAATTTTGGAGGAATAAACTTGTGGTTGATTCATGATTTATTGAACTAATTTAATTAATGTAAATGAAAAATACATGTAAGAAGATTTTTATGAAACGGGTTTGTGCTATAATGTGAATTAAATTAGTAAA
The DNA here is from genome assembly GCF_055761805.1 of Camellia sinensis. Taxonomy (NCBI): domain Eukaryota; kingdom Viridiplantae; phylum Streptophyta; class Magnoliopsida; order Ericales; family Theaceae; genus Camellia; species Camellia sinensis. The sequence continues at coordinate 116,145,767 of NC_138970.1, forward strand.
TAAACAAATAACATGTTCAAGGAGATTAAATCAAAAGCTCTAATTTTAATTATTCGATAATGTTGAACAATGAGACCCTTGATGTTTCTTTTGAGTTAGATGGATTCTTTTGTAAGTTAAGAATGTGACCTAAGAATGTGACTTAGAAGAGATGAAAACTCAGGTTTTGTTGAGAGTTTGAGATCTATGGAAATTCGTTATGGGAGTCGTATATTGTTTTGATTGTTGATGTATAATCAAGATTGTGTTAATGATATTGGAAGTGCGGAACATTATGAGAATCGTATTGTTTTATTCGGTAACTGTATGTTGCTAATTGTTAATGAATAGGCCATGGGTATTATGTGTTGATGATTACTTGTGAGCAGACGCCTCTCTTTGTGACATCCATGAAGCCTTTTAACATGTTGGCAACACATGCATCTAGAACAGCCACTCTAAACATTGTTATAACTTAAAAGATTCTACCAATGAGATTGGAATACCTGAGCAGATGTCTCCCTTTGTGGCATCCATGAAGAAAGCCGCCTCCATATATCTCCAGATAGCAAGCCTCTGTTCAGTAAATAAAAAATATAAAAAATCATATTGGGCATTATTTAAGGGGATAAAGGGAGTGCAGAAAAGCAGAATCAACCTGGATGTTGTATATTGATTCAAATGAGTGGGAATGTGGCCTGAAGGGTTGCCACCAGTGCACAATATAAACTTCGGTCGCCTCACGCAAGCTGACTGAAAATCAACATTTAAAAACTTGTAAAGCATAATATTCTTTTCATGTAGGGTAAAATAAAAAAATTTAAGAAGAAGAAGAAGAAGAAGAAGAAAGAGGCAAGTATCATATATGCATTTATTTTCCCAATCACTGTGAAATAAATGGGATGTGGTTACTAAGATTTTTTAAAAGGAAACCAGAAAAGCAACAGTGTAAACTAATATATGTGAAACAGCAATAGAAGAATACTTCACAGTGCAAACTATAGAACCATAGGCTATCAAGAGGTCAGTTGATTGCATGCTGAGTGAAGGTCCTATCACTGCCTGAATCACTGTACATTGAACCGTAATATTATTATTGTATTATTATTATTATTTTGTTTTGTTTTAATAAGTAGAACATATATTACTAAACTAGAATCAAAGAGGGGATGCTTCCCATGTACAAAGATTAAACCATAATAACCTAAACTAAAAAAAGAGACCTGTACGCTCAAATGATAAAAAAGGCCGAAAAATTCCTATAGATGAAGATAATCTACAGAATCAACAAAATGATCCAAGTTGGGAGACTTTCTATGAAATGTATTGTGACACAGGGAAATACCCACGAAACTAGATATCTATCAAGTAAACGAAGAAACCCTTGAATCTACAAGGAAAATAGAGTAATTTGAAAATTATATTGATAGAGAATGTCTTTGCCTCTAAGCTTACATAACTATTTATACTAGATAAAGTCTTGGTCGCCAAGCAAACTTTGAGACCAGGTAAAACAAAAAACTAATTAACTAGGGTAGTACTAGTCTTCGTCACCAAGTATACTTGGAGATCAAATAATAATATTTTAAAAAAAAAAAAAACCTAATTAGGATGTGAGAAAATTGTTCAAAGTCCAATCGAACAATTGCCTAAGGCATTAGGTCCAATAAATATTTTTTATTGGTGAGAAGTCCACGCTTTATTTTTAAAGACATTTTGTTTTCAATTTCACTCTTCTATCTGTTGAAATTTTTATTTCTACTTGTTGAAATTTTTATTCTATCTGCTGAACCTATTTTTTATTCTATCTGTTGAAAATACATCTGTATAAAATTATATCTGTTGAAATTCTTGTCCTATTTTTATTCTATTCTATCTGTTCAAATTTTTTTTCTCTGTTTAAATTTATATCTATTTGTTCAACTTTTTTAACTATTTGTTTAAACATTCACAGCCACTGCTCTCTCTCTCTCTCTCTCTCTCTCTCTCTCTTTTCCTCCAACGCTCTCTATCCGTCTCCTCCTCTCTCTCCATCCATCTCTCTCTTGTAATACACAAATTACAATCACAAACAACATATACAAAAATGGGAATAGTGTTTCAACATATACAAAATTGGATTTTTTTCTTATCTGCCAAATAATTTTAATATTTTAATATATCCCTTGAAATTCACCATTGAATTTATCTGTGTGAATCTATTTGTGTGAAATTCTCCCTTTCCACTTCAACTTTCTTAGCAACCAAACAGATTGGTACTTTCCCATTCCATTTCCCCTTGATGCAACACATGGCTATAGAGAAGAGAGGAGACTGAGTTTTTCATGAGGCTGTAGAGAAGAGAGGAGACTGAGTTCTTCATGAGTATTCTATGGATAGATCTATATAATACCTGACCTTGTGAGAAGATAGATCTTGAATGGTTTTGCTTTCCAAGTAGATTAACCTCGCCGGAGATCAAGCCCTGTCAACACCCGTTCATTTCCGGCAAGTTAAAGGGGCTCGTGAGCATATTGGCGTCAAAAAACTCATTGGATCTGAATCTTGAGCCCTCTTTTCATCACCACCTTGGGTGTTTTTGATCTCGTTCTCGAACATAATGTCAGCATCGTCAAAAAACTTATCGGTCGCTGGTACTTTGGCCAACTTCTTTTGCGACTTGGACGTTGTCAGCACTGTTGGCTTTGTTATCCGCTCAGAGCCTGACGCAACCCTAACGTAGCCTCCCCGCTGCATCTCTCCTTCACCATTAGAGAGATCTGGATCTACAAATCTAAAACCCCAACTTTGAACACCGAATCGGCATTGACGGTTCCGACAACGTAGTCCAACGATTCCAGACCTAATCCGATGGTTCACCAACTTCTCGAGGGTCTTAAAGCTTCATGAAGTCAAATCTGTGAGAGAGAGAAGATGAAGAGAGAGGAAGTTGGTGAGAAAAGGAGGAGAGAGAGGGGCTAGGGTATGAAGAGGTGCTTATCAAAGGAGGAGGATGCGAAGCAGCGGAGAAAATTAGGTTTTCGACAGTGGTGGTAGTGGTAGCAGAGCAAAGAGGGTGTTGAGGAGGGAGATCTAGGGCTAGGGAAACAGAGAGGAGAGAGAGAGAGAGAGAGAAACAGAAAGGTGATTTAGAGAGAGAGACGGGTTTAATGGTATATGAGACGAGATATGGTTTTAAATATATGGGGGTAGTTTAGTCCATTGTGTAGAAATATATCCTTATGGGCATAATAAAATACCGCACACTAATCAAATGATGAAAAATCTTCATTAAGCATTTAATGATATTTTTTTTTTTTCATGATACCTAGCATTACTCTTAAAATACACGTGTAAGCATTACTCTTAAAATACCTAGCATGCCCTCTAGATCTCAAACCCCTAATCCTCTCCTCTTCGGCCTGCACAAGAATCTCCACGTGTTAGCATTACTCTTAAAATACCTAGCATGCCCTCTAGATCTCGAACCCCTAATCCTCTCCTCTTCGGCCTGCACAATAATCTCCACGTGTGCTACTGCCTCCACAAATCGATCATAGTTCCGATTATGTTTCCAACCACCTTAAACAAAATCTTGGTTCTAAGTCTCTTATCAAATTCAATGCAATGGCATTCCTCCGTCGCCACCAATTCCAATGCAAACCAGGACAAATTGGTAAAGGCTGCTTCAAATTCGGCCACCGTCGTGTTCAGTTGTTTGAGCCTCTTGCCTCAGTCTCTCCCTAGCAATGGAAGGTAGGTACTTATCTTGGAAAGCAACAACAAAAGCTTCCCACGTCGGCCCGACTAGGCCTTTGGCATATTTCCACCATTGGTCCGCGTCCCATTTCAGGTAATAACTTGCTAGGGTCACCCTAAGCTCACCATCCTCGATGTGAAGCATCCCAAATGTCTTCACAGTTTGCTCCAACCATTCATCCGCCTTCTTGGGCTCCAGACCACCGTGAAACTCATCCGACTTAGCCCGCAAGAATTCTCAGGTAAGGAAAGCAACCCTAGTCTCCACGGCATTCTCTCAGGCGTGATTCTCTACCCTCAAGATACTCATAGACTCTCTTAAAACCTCCGCCATCTCTTTGGCTAAGGCCCCCATAGCGGCATGACTCGCTTGTTCCAGGACTCCCGCTTGTCCCACTTGTTCGGCCGCATTTGCTAGGGCTACTTGCTCGGCAACATTACTTTAGCCGAACCCCTTCTCTTGCACCAGAACCTCATTAACCGGTACCTCATAAACTCCTTGGCAAGGCCTACCCTGCCTTCCGCCTCTACCACCGCGAGTCTGTCCTCATCCTGACATCCTAATTAAGGACAAAAACAAACAATTTAGCACATAGTCACACATGTGCTTGCAACTGAATCTCACGTGTCCAATCACAATAATTAATAAGCTTTTAATTCACACTGGGCCACATTTGGGGACTAAGTATTTTAGCCAAAAAACCAAAAAATCACTATAAGTAGTCAAATCACTCTCTACTTTTGCGCACTTATTTTTATAAAAAGTCAAGAAGTTACTAAAATAGCCTATTCCCAAACGAGGCAACTCCACGTCAGCACTTAGTCACATAAACACATACGGATTACTCATTCAAGATAATGTTTGTCCCACAAAATAATGCGAGTTCCCATTAGAATGAGCGTTGGTCAGGTGCCCTTCTAATGAGACATCAAGGGATTTAATAGACGCAAGCAATATCCTCAAAGTTTAGTCTCATACCCATCTAGTCAAGTAAACATGTTATCGCATAACAATTAAAACATGGAACATCTCCTAATTTAGCTAAATGAACTCATTGTGATAAAACCACTTCCCGCGAAACCTAAGTATTCAAACCCAGTAACTCTGATACCAAGTTGCAACGTCCTCAAATAATTGACATAAAAATTACCGATTATCCCATTCATTAAACAATTCCAATTTGGTTAATCAAATCTCTAAATCCGTATTTCTTTCATGTAAGAGATTTACAAAAGAGATCCACATACATTATTTCTTTCATGTAAGAGATTTACAAAAGAGATCCACATACATTACACATTCAAACCCTTGTAAGTTGAATCCACAGCATGTACGACCATATAATAACAAGAAATAAACAACAAAGGAATGCCTCAAGAGCTACAAGTTCCGAGGCTCACGCCTAGTTACACAAAAGTAGTTAATTAACTCATACAATTTAAGCCTTTGACTTGTCAAAAAATAATCACAAAAGAAAAGAGTTTCTTGCTCTCAAAAGACTTTCCACGCCCTTAGCTAGGCGGGATCACCACATTTTTTACTGCACAAATCCACTAGGGGTGATCACAAAACCCAACAGAGGTATCTTCACAAAGTATATATGTTTAAGTAGTCTTATATATATATGTGTGTGTGTGTGTGTGTGTGTGGATGCAATGTTATGCCATGCTACAAAGTTAAAAACTTCGTTTTCTTTTTAAAGAAAATCAGATGCCATGATCCTTTAAGGAATTACTTAATCATCTCAAAAATTTCAAAATTTAAGACGAGGTGGTAAATACAATTCAAGAAAATTCCCAACGCTAGTGTCTGCAAGTAAGCATATCAAGCACTATCAAATCCTACCTCACCGGCTTCTAACCGGAGGGCTTAGGCACCCACACGCGCTTGCTTCTGGTCTTACACCAAGGACTCAGGCTAACTTAATTCTCAAACTACACCCTTTAACCGGATTTCCCACCGTATTTATCTAAAAAACATTTCAATAACAATTGTTTTTCTCAAGCAACAAAAGCATTTCCAGGGCATAGCCATAGTTAAACCATATTTTGAAACTATGTAAAATGAATGAATTGAAATGCAATATTTTAGTTTCGATTTACATGATTCCTCCACAATTCTCAACATTTGCTCAAGGAACAAAAAATATGATATTCAATATCTATATATGTTCATACTCCAAAAATTCATATAAATTCCATACCCGTGTGACATGACATTGCTTCATATTCACAATCAACATTCGTTTTCATTTTCATATTCTAAACATATACACAACATGTTATCATAATTTCTCAACAACTCTCATCCCTTTCATGAGTTTCTCAACAACATAATAACAAGAGGAAGATTTCTTCATTTTCTCAAGGAATAATCAACAATTTCATGGATATTTCACAAATTTCACTTTTCCCCCAAATTGCCCCAAAACCTAGGGTTTGACCAAAAGAGGGGTTTTCCTTCGTTTTCAAAATATTTTTTTCTTGCATATACCTTTAAGTGGTTCATAGTTCACAAAATAATTTATCTTGGACCAAAATCATAAGAAATATTCTCTAACATTTTCTAAACCCAACACTTTAAAACTCAAATCCCAAACTAGAAATCATAGTAAGATGGATAGAACATACCAAAATCATATATTATTCAAAGAAACTCCCTACCTCTAGATTTGAGAAGAAAAGATGAAAAGCTTCGAAATTAACAGCATCGAAATCCAATCTTCATCGTACACAATGTACCCCTTGATGAGCTCTCCAAAATTAAAGAAGGCACTAGGGTCAAAATCTCAATGAAAATGGAGAAATCAAGGAAGTAAATGAGGTGGGTGGAGGGTTTCTAGAGAGAGAGATGAGAGAAAAGAGAGTGAGAGTTAATGCGGAGAGAGAGAGAGAGAGAGAGAGAGAGAGAGTGAAGTGAAAAGTGAAATAAAGGTGTGTAAGGGGTTCAACTTTTAAGTGATTGGACACATTTTTCAGAACAGCCTGTGGACAGACCGCTCAAGCAAACAATCCTGCACTCGAGCAGTCAATTCAAATTCTAAGACCACTAAAGCGAACAATCTTGCGCTCGAGCGATCAATTCAAATTCTAAGACCGCTCGAGCGAACAATCCTGCGCTCGAGTGAAAAATGCCAACTCCCAAAATCTCTCCTTGCAAAAAAACCACACAAGTGATCAAACCTTCGCTCGAGCGAAGAATACACACTCCCAGAAATTCAGACTGCAAGGTGAAATACTGGAAGGACGTCGTTATCGCTAGAGCGATAAAAGTACTACTCGAGCGATCCCAACTCAGAACAGAGGCATTAGACACCAAAATGCATTTCCACCATTCCCGGAATCACTCCAACCCCCACGAATGCAAACAACACCCCGGAACACTAGGATGCATTCGAATAACTTTAGAGAAAATGATTGACAACAATAAGAGACTCACAAGGCTCCAAAGTAGCAAGGATGATCAAAAGGAAATGAAAATTTTTGATTGAAATACTAAATTTATTTTAAAAAGACCTCAGGACATCACAATAAGGATAAGATGGTGTACCGTCCACACATGCAAGCACATGCACGTGGCGTAGGCAATGGGTTGTGAGGTGCTTTGATGGGGGTGCACTTTGCACTTAGCATGGATGCATTGGTGTGAGGCACCATGGAGGCGCTTTCCTATTTGCTACGGGAAGGTTGGGATGATAACATGGATCCAACATGGCAAGGGTGACATGGAGCACAATCAGCTCTGCATGGAGCACAATCGGGTTTGTCCAGTCAAGGTAACCCTCTGGTGTGAAACAAATCTGCACCATAGATAATAGATCCAACGATAAGATCTAATCAAATGTGATCGAGGGACAAGACTCATCCAAACAAGTGCATCTAAGCCTATTATATAGGTTACGAATCAAGCCATTCTAACCATCCAAAAATTCAGAAATCATTCTGCAATTCTCTTTCCCTCCCTCTTGATTTTGAGTTTTTGATTAAGAGTTTTCTAAAGCAAATTTCTATTTTCTCTGCCTTTCCTGAAGACTTGATTATCAGTTTTCTTGGTTCTCTTCTTGGTGCACCTCGTGTGGCACCTAGCACCCAAGGTAATATAGTGTTAAAATCCAACTACTCTCCACCTACTTCACCCACTTAAACCTACTCCACTAAACCTAACCCACTACACCACTACCACCTCACCTACTCCACTAAACCTAACCCACTTAAACCTACTCCACTAAACCTAACCCACTACACCACTACCACCTCACCTACTCCACTAAACCTAACCCACTACACCACTACCACCTCCACTTCACCTACTCCTTACCTACTACACACTCACCCTCTTCTATATATAGGAATCATGAATCATTGTAATAAATATCAATATATCAATCAATAATAATACATACAATTTATTCTCTCTCTTTCTCTATACATTATTTTTTACATATAGGAATGTCGCGCCTTGCATACACCCACCCCTCCCACTTTTAATACACTGTCAGACAGAAGCTCATGCAGCCCTAGTGTAGCATTTGTGAGGCATGATTTATAGATGCAGAAAGTTATAGATGAAGCAAAAACCCAAAAAACCAGCGGGAAACAATCTTCCAAATAATAACAAACAAAATATCTCAGCCAAGCAATAGAGCAAACAACCAAACTCATACACCAACAGAGAGGAGGGGGAGTAACAGATAATGGACAGAGGAGAAAGAGAGGAGGGAATTCCAACCATTTGGAGGTTTCTGGCAATCAGACAACCTTCCCAAAATATGTAAATTTAACTTCTTAATTCTCCCTCCTTTCAACTTCAGAAATTAGTGTTATGTTGTGCTTCTTTTTTTTAATCTTTGAATGAGATATTCGTATATATAACATAATAAATATATAATACTACAAATTTTGCATGTGTCCGCACTTGTGGTGTCCTGTATTTTTCAAAAATTGTATGTGTCCCGTGCCATGCTTCTTAGCAAAATGGACAAGTGAATCATCCACGGTGGAACAACTTTGGAACTTCATGTTATAATTTCAACAACATGATTTCATCTATACAATTTATTAAACTTTTTTCGCCCACTTTATTAAAAATTTGGGTAAACTACAAACACACCTTCTGAGGTTTACTTAAATTACAAATTACCCCTTGTGGTTCTAGAAATTACATTATGCCCCTAAGGTTTCTAATTTTATAACAAATAAGTCCTTTTGTTAATAAATCATAAAGTTAATTGACAGTTTTTAATAATATTAAAATTTTATTTCAATTAATAATTCAAATAATTCTATTATTGTTTAGGTAAATTTCACTTTTTCAAATAAAAAATTCTGACAATAAGGTATTTGCAATTTTTCAAACCCACAGGGGGCAATTCGTATTTTAAGCAAACCTCAGAAGGTGTATTTGTAATTTACCCTAAAAATTTCAACTACATAATTCCATCTATTACAATTTATTAAAAAAAATTCACCCAATTTACGTAATTGTATAACAGTTGTCTTTTATAACATCTAACTTCACTAAAGAACTCATAAAGGGCCATTACTAAGTACAATTTGTTATAAATATGACATTTATCACTAAAACAACTAGGTAGGTCCATTGATTACATCTCAACGCACCTTCTAGAAAATGAACCTTTCCAGTAGCATTTGAACCATTCCATATGTAAAATATATTCACAGGAATATTTACTAATATTTACAATAACAGATCATCCCAGAATTATTAATGTCAAATTTTCCAATCGCACAATTTATGATTCCACTCAAAGAGATAAACTTTGCACCTCCATATGTGATGTAAAACAAAAAGAAGCAGTTCATTTTTTATTTTATTGTTTTTGGTCAACTGCAGTTCACTTTCCATGGCACTTAACAGACTGAAAATTGCATTATTATTCTGGCAAAAGAAACCGCATAGGAAAAATCACAGCAAATTGTCACAAATGCTAGTGCGTGCCTCAACAATCACAAAAAGGTAAGGTCAACGGCAAGGCACATCACATATTTTTATCTATATCCAAAGATAAGAAATGCATACAAATTTATAAAATAAAAAAGCTGAAAATTGCACGAAGAAGAAAGAGGGCAACTCAATCAATCAAAAAAGAACATTATTCGAAGATTACTTACAAGCCATGAGGAGGATTCAATGGAAGAATAGAAGGATGATCCAGGTAGTAGAAAATTGAATAACCCATACGTATCTGATAACAGAAAGAATTAAGTATGTCAAATCACTTCCTAAAAGATCACAGTAGCCAGGGAAATATGTATACAGAGTTGGAAAGCTAGTACTAGATCTTGGAAAGGAATGGAGAAACATACATGCAAATCCAGACAAAATTCCACAAAGGTGGCCAAGTAAAGAGACATTTGTCATGAGAAGCTGGAAAACTACCAGTAAGATCCATGCATACCTGACAGTGTCATTGAAAGTCACATTGGAGATGGTGGAGATATTCTAACAGATGAAAAGAAATAAGAAATCAAATTACATCACCAAGATTGTTACATCATTTACCATTTAGCAGGCACATTAAATAGTCCAAACACACTGCAGACAAATAAGACATCAATCAGTAAACCCCCATATAATATAAGAAGTTACGAAGTGCATACAGATAGTTGAAAGCAAACTACAATGGTTTCAATAAGCAGTAGATTCCTCAAGGAACCAGTGTCAATGCATGTGCACAAGAAGGTGGATGGAGAAATTGACAGGTTTTATATGTACAGAGAGAGAGAGAGAGAGAGAGAGAGAGAGAGAGAGAAATAACTGTAATCACATAAATCAAAATTTCAGTGTTAGGAAAACAAACCTTCTATATTGGACTCCACTTAAACTTGTCTCTATAACGATCATAGAGAATAAGATTCCTGAGAAGCCTATTGCACACTCATTCATGATATACTGAATAGGGTGAAAGGGATTAAAAGATACCAACAACGCAATAAGAAGATGAAATATGGCATTGCTACTAGCCAATAGGATTATCATGTACAACAAGCGGACGGAGCCCATAACTCTCTCCAGCTCAGAGCCCAAAGGAACCAAAGCCATCATATTGAATAGAACATGTAGCAGAGAACCATGAAAAATAATAGATGTATAAATCCTGTAAACTGCAAAAGGCGACAAAATCAAGGTTTGCCATCATAAAACTGGCATAAGAGCTTTATAAAATTGACACAAATGTTGTTCTAAACAGATAACATGCATCATACAAAAACATAAATACGAGATGGCGAGGAACAGGCATCTAGTGTATTCTTCCTTTCCCTGAAATAGACTTCTAATCAAATCAGAACCAGTTGGTGCCTTGAAAAAGATAATTTACAAATGCTGAGCCACAAAAACTAAAATTGAGCAACCATGTAATCTGAATCTAAAGATGGAATATGGGCTGGCATGATCCAAGGCAGACTAGACAACCCTGAACTCTACATGGCCTTAGCTAGGCTCAAGACTTGGGCACCCAAAAAGTAGTTCATGCTGAGCACAGGCTGAATCTTAACGGCAGATTTAAGAATTAGTTCTTTTGGGGATCAAAGAACAGTTCAGATTGGAACAGAATCTTCTTTTATATAAGAATTTCCAAACTCCAATACAATATCATGTTCTGTGCATGAGAAATATATTACTAGAAGTGTGTTCCACCCAACCATGTACAAAATATCTTTCTCAATGAAAAAGAAAAAGCAATGCTGAAGCACGGACACTTCAAAATAGCCGCCGTAGTGGTGCTGGACACAGGGGGCACAGTAGGGACACGTAGGGGACACACCAAATGGCGTTTCCCTTTAATTTTATTATTATTATTTTTTTTTTAAGGGACACGCTGAGGAGACGGCAGGTACACGCCAAATGGAGTGTACCTTTAATTTTATTTTATTTTTTTCGCAGGGGACACACATGTTCAAATATGGATAATCTATTAATTTGCTTAATATATTAAATTAATGTTAGTTTTTATTAATTTTGATTATTTGGTAACCTAACGTTAATCTACATAGCAAAAATATATAATAAAAATAATAATAATTTGCCATGTCTCCTGCCGTGTCCATATCCTCATTTTTTTGAAATAATCGTGTCCCATGTCCATGTCTGTGTCTGCACTTCATAGGCAATAGCATGCAACACAGGATAGATTTTTCCCTTCCAAATGAAGTTTTACCATAACATTTCTCTAATTTAGGAGCCAGTATGGAATTGATTTAATTTTCTAAAATATAGCTTCAGCCTACAATAATAACTAGCTTGAATCTGCTAATATGGTTAACACTGCATTTCACTTGATACCTTGACCTGATCATGGCCTAGATATGCCATGGCCCACTATATCTAGAAGCACTAGTATACCTGCAACAGTCTGAGCATACATCCAAACTTGCAACCAAATCCTGATGCCAAATTTAATCAGGAAACTTGAATGAGTAGCCATATGAGCAAAGTACTTAAGGGAGGCAACCCATACAGTGCCTAAAGCCAAACTGAACACAAACTGCCTAGGTTATCATACAAAGTAGCAAGCAGATCAAATTGAATAATAATTCTTTTCATGCAGACTGGTTACGGTCTATGTAGAGTCCTGGGTCTAAAACCGGACTTGAACCCATGGGTACGGATGCCCCAACACACTTTCGGGCTTATGAATTGATGGATTATATTGTTGTTTAGTTGGTTGAATTGATATCATGGATGTTTAGTTCATATTGCCTTGAATAAATTTTGTTTCAAGCGTAAGAATGAACAACGGAGGCGTAGAAACACATTTAAAACCAAACCTACCCAGATATTGGCAGCACGAGCTACCGAGATGCAGTGAGGGTTGGACCAGGCGCTGCACGAGCGGCCAGTGCCTGGGACAGGAGACGTGGCTGCACATCAACCTAGTATTTTGGGACCCCTTTTTTGATATTTCTGATCCAGCTGCCTCTTCCCTCATTTACTCTCTCTCTCTCTCTACCATAACTCTATCATTCAAACTCGAGATTGAGAATTTTAGAGTGAAAGTCTCTCCGAGATTATAACTTTAACATTGTAGAGCTTGACGAGAGCTTCGATTTCATCCGAGCCAAAAGTCATTTCAGTCATCGTTTTGAGAGTTGTCTTCTCCTCCTCTGCAAGAGGTAGGATTCTATTTCACTAGCTCAATATGGGTTTATGGATATATTTGTGGTAATTTTATACAAAGCATTTGAGTTGTTGATTTTTGGGAAAATAGCATGAGAAGTTCGATTGATCGAATTGATTGAATGATTCTATATATTTTTGTTATCTATCTATTTTCACAATACAAAATTGCATGTGGGTACTTAAAATTGTAACTGTTGAGATTTCATAAATTGAGAAATTAGTATTGAAATATCGAAATTGGTGATGTTATGTTAAATTTTATGGTGTCAAACTAAAATTTGAGATGCATATCGAAATTGGGAATTTATGAATATAATTTCAAATTCTTTTTTTGTTAGAGACAATTGTTAGGCCATTGTTGGGAATTGAATTGTTGTTGATATTAATATAATAGGATGTTGAAAACCCACACTTTTGATATTATTGAATTGTTGATTTTAAGAGAATGAAACCCCATTGTTGAACGGAAGTGCACGGAGCACATTTTACGAGAATTGAACATTGCATTGTTGCATTGGTTACATTAAAACATCATGGTTTTAATTGGTTGCTAGTGGTGAATCCGGGTCATGTATAGATGAGATTGAGATTAATTTGGCTTGATAGTCCATGGTAAAAGACCAAAAACCTGCACGGTGTAGGTGTCAGGTCCTTCCGGGTAGCAACCAATAAATTTGGTGGGTTTAGGTGACATTTGGCGATGGTCACTGACTGGCAGAATGTAGCTTCAAATAGTGCACTAGATTAGGTGGCGCTTAGCAGATACATGTACTCGAGAAGATTTTTTTTTTTTTTTTTGATAAATAAGCAGACTTTATTAAAAGCATCAAGCCGATGCAAAGAATGCAATATTAAACCTACCAACTAACAGCAAATATAAACAAAACAGCACTAAATAGCAAAAAACAACTAAATCAACTCCTTGACAAAATCAACAAAGGTCAAAATTTCCGGGTCCACTGGTAATGATAACCAACTATGCAACACAATGAACAAACGCCTCTCCAACCATGCCATCGAACGCATCTCCCCCAAAAATACTCGCCTATTACGCTCCAACCAAACGAGCCACAATAGACAATGACTAGCCAATTTCCAAGCCTTCCGATGACGCTTCCCAACCCTTCCCCCAGCCTAACTATGTAACACCATCCGCACTGTCCCAGGTTAAAACCCAGCCAAATCGAAGATAGCAACAATAACCATCCAAAGACGAGATGCAACCGGACAGCAAATCAGCAAGTGATCCACCATTTCCGCATCCCGACAACACGTTACACTAGTTTACTAAAATATGCCTGCGACGAACCAAATTATCAATCGTCAGAATACGCCCCAAAACTGCTGTCCAGCCAAAAAAAGTAACTTTGGACGGACAACCCACGACCCAAACAGTCTTCCATGGGAATGGCATCCCATCCCTTCCCGAAAGCGAATGGTAAAAAGAAGACACAGAAAATACCCCTTTGGACTTGGACCCATCCCATCTCAAAGAATCCTCCCCAACCCCCCCAAAACTAGAGCCCATACAAAAAGCCCAACAAATCCAACAACTGGTCCACCTTGCAATCCTGCACATCCCGCGAAAAATCAACGGGAACATTACCTCCAAAACCATCTCATTACACCACCTATCCCTCCAAAACCGAACTCAATCCCCCATTCCAACCTTAAAACTAACCCTTTTCAAAAACTCCTCCCGGCCCAAACAAATACCTTTCCATAAACTCCGTCCATGCAACTGTGTAACCTCCCCAGTACTCCAATCCCCCCCATCTCAAACCATATTTAACTTCCACTACTGTCCTCCACAACCGCTCCCTTTCGACCCCAAACCGCCATAACCACTTCCCCAGAAGGGCCAAATTGAACAAAACCAAACTCCGAATCCCCAAACCCCCTATCATCTTAGGAGAACAAATCTGATCCCAAGTGACTAAATGGTAATGAAAAGACTCAGAACCACCACCCCGTAAGAAATCCCCCTGTAACTTCTCTAATTGCTTAGCAACAGATACAGGGATGGCATAAACAGACATAAAATAAGTCGGTATGCTCGAGAGCACTCTTTATCAAAGACACTCGCCCCCCTTTCGAAAGGTATTGACGCTTCCAGTCGGCCAGACGACGCGGCACCCTGCCCACCACCCCATCCCACACCCCTTTCACCTTATATGAAGCACCCAAAGGTAACCCCAAATAAGATGTGGGCAATGCAGCCACCTTGCACCCCAAAATGGCAGCCAAAATCAATACAGGGGTAACTACACCAACCTTAATCATCTCGGATTTTCCCAAATTCACTCGAAGCCCCAAAACCGCCTCAAAGCATAAAAGAACACATCTCAAATAACCAATCTGAGTCTCCTCCGCTCCACAAAAAATAAGGGCATCATCTGCATAAAACAAATGAGATACCACCAAGCCAGTATGTTGTGCCATTCCCACCTCGAAGCCTGTCAACAAGCCTCTCTGAACCGCCCTGGATAACAAACGGCCCAAAGCCTCCATAATCAAGATAAACAATAACGGAGACAAAGGATCTCCCTGCCGCAAACCTCCATACATCAAGAAGAAACTTGCTGGCATCCCATTCAGGAGGATAGACATTCAAACAGTAGATATACAAAACAGAATCCACCTCCTCCACACCACCCCAAACCCCATCCTTTTTAACATATTCATCAAGACCCTCCAATTCATATTATCATACGCCTTTTCGATATCTAACTTGCAAATAAACCCTGGATACCCCTGTCGAATCCACGAATCAACACACTCATTAGCTACCAACACAGCATCCAAAATCTGACAACCACTTACAAAGGCATTTTGGGACTCTGACGCCACCCCCTCCAAAACCCCTCACAATCTGTTAGCCAAGACTTTTGCCAAAAGCGTGTACACACTCCCTAACAAACTAATGGGTCGAAAATCCGTAATATCTTCCGCCCTTCCTTTTTTTGGAATTAAGGCTATGAAAGTAGCATTAAGACTCCTCTCAAACTGCCCTATCTGATAAAACTGAGCGAACATAGCCAACACGTCTGTCTTCACAACTTCCCAACACAACTGAAAGAAAAGCATAGTATAACCATCAGGCCCTGGCGCTTTGTCCCCAGACATCTTCTGCAACGCCCCGAAAACCTCTTCCTGAAAATGGCCGTTCCAACATCTACATATCTGCCTCTGAAATAGCATCAAACTGAACACCATCCAGCCTCGGCCTCCAAGTCTCTCCTTTCCCTCGAAATAAGCACTCATAGAAACTCACGATGCCATCCCTCACCTCTTCCTCCAACGATAACACCACACCATTGACTCACATCTCCCCAATCTGATTCACCCGACGATCAGCATTTGCCATATGATGAAAAAATTTTGTATTTCGATCCCCTTCTTTCAGCCACAAACATCTGGATCTCTGTCGGCAACTAACCTCCTCCATGTGAGCCACATGACCAAAGTCTTTCTTGCCCCTTCCCGGGCCGCCAAATCCTCCTCGAACAAGCTACCCTCAAGCTCCTTCTCATCTAACCCACGCAGCACCGCCAAAATATTTGTCTTTTGAGTCTCCAACCTACCAAAAACCTCATTGTTCCACCTCCGCAAATCAGACTTAAGAAGCTTTAATTTATGAGCCAACCGACAACTAGGATCTCCCATCACGGAGTAACCATCCCACCACAACCGAATTGTATCCACAAAACCTTCTGACTACAACCAGATATTCTCAAATCGGAATGGCACCGGACCACTCCGAATCGCACCACTGTCCAACAACACCAGCCAATGATTTGAAACAGGGCGCTCCGAACGCTGCTGAGCTACCTGAGAAAAGTGCTCCTCCCAATCTCCAGAAATCAAAAAACGATCAAGACGAGAAAACACCTGGCCTCCAGACCAAGCGAAGCTCCCTCCCTACATCGGCAAATCAATCAATGCCAACTCATCAATCAACGAAGAAAAAGCCCGCATAGAGCCTACTGAAGGACTCAATCCCAATTTCTCCTCCGACCGACGCACCACATTAAAATCACCTCCTACACACCAAGGCGCCGACCACCGAAAAGCAATACTCTGAAGCTCTTCCCAAAAGAAAGGCCGCTCGGACCCCCTCACCGGACCATAAACTCTCGTAAACACCTACCGAAAGTCGTCCCTAATACAACGAAAAAGACAAGATATAGAAAACTCACCCACCTCCTCTTCTTTTTCAACCACCCTCCGATCCCAACATACAAGAACTCCCCCAGCCACCCCAGCAGACGATAAATATGTCCAATCCACATGACGACCCCCCCACACCTCTCTAACCACCTCTTTATCGACATGTACCATTTTGGTCTCCTGGAGACAGACAACATCTGCTTTTGCCTTCCTCAAAACGGCTTTCAACATCCCCTTCTTCTCTCGATCATTCAAACCACGCACATTCCCAGATAAAATTTTTAAACGCATGGCAACAAAGATTGGCTTGCATGGTCCTTCCTCACAGTCCGCTCGCCTTCTTGTGAGCGCCTATCATAATTAACAGTACACTCTAGATTCCTCAACGCCTTAGCACCCTTACCTTTGTGCCCAACAACCTGCAACTGTTTCCCCAAAGGAGCACTCCCCCTCCAAGATGCCTCAATAGCCGAAAACAACTTCATTGCTTCGTCCTCATGCCCAACAAATGATACCCCAAGCAAACAACTCACCTCCTGAATTTGCGACAGCACCCAATCAGACACCTCTCCCGGACCAAGCGATTCCTCTCCCTCAAAACCATTCCCCATGGTCTCGCTAATAGTCTCAAACCCAGTTGCAACAACTGGCTCCGTCTCCATTGCCAACGGACATAGAGCCAATGATAGATTTTCGCCCTCATCTGCCAAACGACCACCTGTAACGCCACAACCCAGCCCAAAGTCAGGGTCAACGAAACGGTCCAACCTCTCCCCCTCCTCGCTGCAAGCTTCAATCTACAGATCCAACAACTGATTAGGCGCCGATAGTGACCGCGACCCTATGTTGTCCGCTCCCAAACCAAGCTCAGAATCAAGGTGTGACACGTGAATAGAGGGGCTAGCACGATGTGTCGGTGATTGGAGCTCCGTCACCAGCAAATGTTGCTCCGTACCCGTCGGCAAAGACACCTCGGGGAAACTGGGGCCCACACTGCGTCATAGAAGATCGAAAACCCGTGTCATAGGCGAGTCATAAATTTTACCCGACTGCTTCAATTTTGGTTCAGTTGAATTGATGCCCAGCCCATCACTATAGCCTTGACCCATTAGTAGAATCATGTAGAGCACCTATTAGGCCCCCTACAGACAGGCCCACATGCCCAATGGCCTCAACCTCCCTATGTGGCTCGATTTGGGCCAGAGTCCTCTTCTGTGGACCCACTTGGCCCATTTGCCTCCGGGTCTGTGGTCTCGCAAAAACACAAAGCCCCTGCCCTTTAAACCCAAACCTCCGTTGACCACCACCCTTATTATCCCCTAATCGCTGAAAATTAGGGCGAGATCGCCATGGTTCCCCCAATCTCTGAGAATCAGCTAGCCTCCACCATTTCCGCCACTTATGTGGCCCTAATTTCGCACCTACCAAACCCAGTCGATTCTCAATCCACGTAGCAACTGGCGTCAGAGCAGAAACCACCATCGGCCCAAATTCCGACCAGATAGGAAACATGTAACACCATGAACGCCATTGAATTGAAATCTGAGATGGAATCCCACTAATTAGGCCTCTAACCTTCAGCCAAACACAGCTGAGCAAATCCATCGACTCGTCGACTGCCATAAAGCCTCCGCAGCGATCTCCAATCGCTCAGTACATCTCAATGCCTCAAAGATGGATCGGGAGGCCCAAAACCTGTATCCAGTTGCTTCGAACCAAAACCGATACCCTTCCATCAGCACAAAGTGAATCTGGCGACCACCAGGTGAGAAACATGTCGTGACGAGCAATTGTCCACCTCCGACGCACCACCACCTCCGCCTCTCGCCTCGACCGAAAGACAAATAGGTAAAATTGACCGCCAATTCGAAAAACCTTTACTTCACCCGACGACTTCCACCAGCGATGCACCCAATCGGTGACAACCCTAGTGTCCAAACCGTTTTCTCCCTGAAACCCCACCCTCCCTACGACTGCTCTGTCCAACTGTTGAAACCACTCCCCTTCAGTACCTTCCTTAACCACAACGTCTCCCACGACTCCACCCCCCGTCAAGCGCCAACAGTCACTCTTGAGAAACACACAAACTCGGGGGACATTTCGGTCGTGTGGTCCAACCATCCCCAAAAGCAAATCCCTCCATGACTAACGCAATCCCCTCCCAGCCACCCTCAAAGTTAGATTCTAGCACAAAAATCTGTTCACGTTTGCTACCCGTCGTAGCCACAATCTGAGCCAATGACCTGCCATCCTCCTCTCTTCGAATCCACACCACCACTCCGACGCCCACCAATCAGACGACCCAAGTACTTCAGACGACCTGGTTCCCGCGAGGCCCGTCGAAACTTTTCACAGCACCATCATACCTCGTAACCGCAAAGGATAATCGCTCTACGAAGACCTTGCCCGCGCTCCACAATCGCCAAGCGCTAACGTCCAATTGGATCTACGTTGCCTTCTTCCAATTCAAATGATCGACCTCCTAAGAAGAGAATCCTCTAACGAGGTTCGTCCCTTAGCATATTACTTTTTTCCTGGTTTGGATGGACCTTTATGAAAGTGTAGAAATTCAATAAGCGCAATAATAGTATGTTACTCCACATATGTAGAAAACTAAATTAGATTAGGTTGGTGTGATAGTAACGTGTATTAAAATTCCATGTCATAGTATAGGAAAGATATTAAAATGCAACTTGGGACACAATTAATGGTAATGGAAAATGTTGAATTAAACAAAACATTTTGAGCATCTTATACATATTTATAGCATCATGATTATGTATATGTACTATATGTTCACCCTACATGGCTGAAATCTTTTTCAAGTGTTGATGGCGTGCCCCAACCTTAAGGCGAGGCATTGGGATGTGCATGAGCTAGGAGAGCTCTTTTGATCCGTAGGCTGAGGGCCATTTTTTAGTAAGGGTTAAATCCTTTTACTTGATGTACACCTAAGAGCTTTTTAATCTATGTTACATGGACTCTTTATTTCCCCCATGATACCCGTGTCCACCAGATATGACATGAGTAAGGGTATGGGATATGTGCTCGACTCTTGTACCCAATTTAGATACTCAGATCCTTTAATTTGTGACAATACATGAAAAAGAACAAACTCACATTTGTTAGTCAAGCAATATTTTTAGGCTCACATGAATTAGATACAGAAATTTCATATTTTTCCTGAATCCTATTTAATTTCTAGTATATTTCTACATAATTTACAATATCCCATCCAAGAATATTATATAATATGCAATATATATGTGCATATGACGTGTTCTCGTACGCATATCCAATTTTGGATACAAACCCCAAGATCCTAAGATTTAAATTTATGCAGGTTTGATGCTTGAATACACACCCGCACCCAATACTCGTACTTGAGTCCATGTAACATAGTTTTTAATTACTGCTTTTGCTTTACATACTGTATATTCACTCCACGTAGATGTTGAATATAGAATGTATGTAATTGGACAATCTCATGTAACAGATATAGATATACATTTATGAGAGAATCCCTTGATTATGTTTAATATTGTCTTTTCTTTTATTCTTTATGATTATTCCTCGTCGGTCAGATTCGGGAAATCCGGGGTGTGACGGTCTAAATTTATTAAGAAAGGGGATAAAGAGTAAGGAGGAGGAAAACGTATACAAAAATGTATATTTATCATGACCTAAACACTTTTGAAACAAGCAAATGGTCTAGACCAATCAAGTAAATTGACTACAGATGAAATTGGAGTCGTAAACCCCAAGTGGATTTTCCAACAAAAAATTGGTCACTAGCTGCTACCTTAACTGATGTCTTATGGCCAAAACTCAGAACTTTATGATAAAATGTTGTTTGTAGTATGGTGGTAAAACTCAAAATTATATGATAAAAGAAAATTCACTACACCCCATGTGGTATGGTTCCGGAGCACTTTCAACACCCTCACATTTAAAAATATCGAAAGACCCCCTCATGTGGTTTTGGACTGAAGTGCTATTCAACACTAGTTATAAAAAGACATCTATACCTTTTCAATATTCTTCTTTTTCTTATTCTTTGCAAAAAAAATAAATAAATCACATTCGGATGGCTACCAATAAGGCAAAAAATCAATAAAATGGAAAGGGAATTACTAATGCAAAAATAATAATAAAATGTAATAAATTGACATGAACTACGAGAGGCCCTTCATAACTCCTTTTCACTAAGGGAAAGACAACCCAAGAGAGGACCTCCCTTGTTCTCCTTTAGTCACCTGATTCAAGCTCGACTCTAGTAATTGAAAGAGAATCATTTGTGGAATCAACTTCAGGGTGACCCCAAGTTACCACAAGGCAACAAACTATTGTCCAACTTTTCACCACTCGATACATCCATAACAGCATGTTACTTCTGAAGTAGATCTGCTGGTGTCTAGTGTGACTATAGTTCGTCACACAACTCCTGAAGGATCATACCACTAAATAAATCCATAACAGCATGTTAATGCTGAAGTACATCTGCTGGTGCCTAGTGTGATTGGAGAAAATGTTACGGTTGAAATATTCATCTCTAGAAAATGAAAATTCATAATCAACAACTAACAAGCATATCTGAAATGGAGATTGCCTCTTTGTTCACTGTCCCAACAATATATTTGGAGTCATTGCATGGCACAGTAGGGTTACAAAATGGCACCACGATTGTCTAAATTTGTTGAATTCTTTAAAGTAAAGTTCGGTCTTAAAAAGGTGCAAATCTCAAAAACGATTCCTTTAACAAAATCATGACTATTGGGACTCAAATGCTGATGTTCGGCAGTAGAATTAAATGGGCCCTTCAATTCTCCTTAGTAAAACTGTGATAACCAAGACATGCATATCATTTTTGCATTCACTTAATTGTAGGAATTTTTAATTTTGATTACATTATATGTTGAGATTTGTGTAGTGTGTGATATTTGTTAGGAGATTGTGTTTGAATCAAAAATTGAATGCCTAGAAGACTTAGAAATTCTTAAGTGGCGAGCTTAATAAGTTTAGTCTAATGTATAGAGCCTTATGAGAAGTTAATTGAAAATTAATTGTGAGTAGTATAAATTAAAAATGGTTAATTAAGCCTTAATTTAGATTAAAAAGAATTAATTGAGTAATGAATTAATCATAATTAATTAGGACAGAGTTGATTAAGTAAACTAATACAAGCTTACCAAATAATTAATCCCATTCATCTAATTAAATAAAAGAAGAGTTGAGAGAGCTTATATTCTAGAAATTTCGAGATAGAAAGGGAGAGCTCATTTCATTTGCTGGAGAACTCAACTAAGACTTGAAGAGAAAGAACCTACGGAAGAATAAGGGAGAAAGTGTAGAGAAGAAGAATTGAGGGAAATCATCAAAGAAACTCATCAATTGAAGACTCTAGGCCTGGATTTCTAGCTCAATTCAAGTTAATAATCCATCTATTACTTGGAATTAAAGGAAATCTAGGTTCAAGACTTTATAATTTGAATGAATTGAAGAGTATATTGAAGATCATGAGCTAAATTAATAAAGATGGAAAATAATTTTAATTTTTCTTCAAATTGAGCTTGAGTTTGGAAACCTTAATATATTTGAGTTGTATGTTTGCATGCATTATGAATTTTGAAAGACATTGAGTCATTCAATTTTGTATTTTGAAGAAGAGAAAGAAAAAGTTTTGAAAACATTGTGTTCTTGATGATTTTGAATATAATCTTGAATTAAATGAAGTTTTGATTCAAATTAATAGATGATTGATCTTGTTTTCATATTATTTTCATAAATTGGATGAGTTTTGCAAGAGTTTTGGCAACGAAATTGAGTTTGGAAGCTTTAAACATGTTCAATTTTTGGACTACTCATCTTTGCCCAGAACCGCACGTGTGGCTGAGAGCCCCACACATGCGGCCGTCGACCCAAAACAAAGCCACAGCTACTGAAATAACTGCATGTGCAGCCCGCATGCAACAACCTTCCGCACGTGCAGCTTGGGCTTCTGCAAGTGCAGAACATAGAGTTTTATAATTTGTTTTTCTTTCGACTTTTTTGACCTTCCAGACATTCCTATGCGTGTATTAAGAGTAATCGAAAATTAAAAGATACACAGAGACCGACTTTAAATAATCTGAATCAATAAAGAAAAATGGAAGTTAATTTAATTATGTATATTCGATTTATCGGAATTATGTGCTGTGTAGGTCGGAATTTTGACGAAAATATTCGGAATCAAGCCATATGTGAGTAATGTCTTTATAAAGATATGTTCGTAAAAGTTATTTTCTTAAATATTATGATATGATGTGTTTTATGAAATGATATTTTGGATTGAATGAATGAGCTTTTCGATTTTGGTTATCTATTGTGGCATCCTCTAACGAATCTTAGCCTTTGGGGACGTTTATATGGCTTGGCCTCTGGAGATCTCCGTTCGGTTTTCGATCTATTGTGATTGTTCTAGACCTAAATGGTCGTTCCGTATATTATGGACTGAGAAGGTTGTTCTGCTTAGTGCTAATGGATGTACCACATATTCTAATTAATTCTGAACGTTTTAAATAAGCTATTCGATGATCTTTGATATGTGATATGATATGAAATTGTTTGAAATGTTTCGAATTATGCGATGGAAATCATTCACTAACCTCTTTATGAAGCTTGGGTAACCAGCTTAGGGTATGATAGAAGATCACCCCTTATTTATAAATGAAGATTAGGGTTTACAAAAAACAATTACAAGATGATCCCTGAGGGAATAAAATGATTACAGACCCTACTCACTTTCGGCTAATATAATATGCCAAACACTTTCGGCTAATATAATATGCTAACACTCCCCCTCAAGTTGGTGCGAAGATATCTCTCATGCCCAGCTTGCCTAATATGTCATGAAATGGTTTATTCCCAATTCCCTTGGTGAGAATGTCAGCAAGTTGTTCACCAGACTGGACAAAAGGAGTACAAATGGTACCACTAGTGAGTTTCTCCTTAATGAAGTGGCGATCAATCTCAACATGTTTTGTCCTGTCATGTTGAACGGGATTGTGAGCGATGTTGATGGCGGCCTTATTATCACAGTATAACCGCATGGAGTCCGTCTGATCAATACCTAGATCACTTAACAATAATTTGATCCATAAAAGTTCACACACACCTTGTGCCATAGCTCTAAACTCAGCTTCTGCACTTGACCTGGCAACCACATTCTGTTTCTTACTCCTCCAAGTAACTAGGTTACCGCCAACAAATGTGCAATACCCTGAAGTTGATCTCCTATCAGTTACTGACCCAGCCCAGTCAGCATCTGTATAGGCCTCTACACGAAGATGATCATACTTTGAAAAATACAGACCCTTACCAGGAGCAGACTTCAAATACCTCAAGATTCTCATGACAGCCTCATAGTGAATCTGATGAGAAGCATGCATAAACTGACTAACTATACTGACAGCAACAGCAATATCAGGACGGGAGTGAGATAGGTAAATGAGCTTACCCACTAATCGTTGATAGCTCCCCCTATCCACAACTTCTCCTCCTTCAGCATCCCCCAATTTCTGATTTGGTTCCAGTGGAGTGGCACATGCCTTGCAGCCAAGCATCCCAGTTTCCTTCAACAGGTCAAGCACATATTTTCTCTGTGAGATAAATATCCCATCTTTAGAGCGAGCAACTTCAATTCCCAGAAAATACTTCAAGCTTCCCAAGTCTTTGATTTCAAACTCGTTGGCTAAATATTTCTTCAACAGAGGTATTTCCCCACTATCATTGCCTGTAAGAACTATGTCATCTACATAAACAATAAGTGCTGTAGTCTTACCACGTGAGGAATGTTTCACAAACAATGTGTGATCTGCCTGACTTTGTTTGAAGCCAAATTTCAACATAGCCTGAGTGAATCTCTCAAACCAAGCCCTTGGAGACTGTTTGAGACCATATAATGACTTCCGAAGTTTGCATACTTTGCCTTCTGTTTGATGATCCTCAAAACCCGGAGGAATGTCCATATATACTTCTTCTTCGAGGTCACCATGGAGAAAAGCATTCTTGACATCAAACTGATAAAGCGGCCAATCTAGATTAGCTGCTAGAGAGAGAAGTACTCTGACTGAATTCATTTTAGCCACGGGTGCGAAGGTCTCCTGATAATCAATGCCATATGTCTGAGTAAACCCTTTTGCCACAAGTCTTGCCTTGTAACGCTCAATAGACCCATCTGCTTTGTGTTTCACAGTATATACCCATTTACATCCCACAGGTCGTTTGCCCGTAGGTAACTCAGTCAATTCCCAAGTGCCATTCTTCCTAAGTGCTTTCATTTCCTCAATCATGGCTAGTTTCCACTCAGAGGTAGCAAGAGCATCCTGAAAATGGTTAGGAATGCTAACAGAGGAAATATTGGACACAAACGCTCTATATGAGGATGACAAATGAGAGTATGATACAAATTGTGAGATAGGATGTTGAGTACAAGATCTCACACCCTTCCTCTTGGCAATAGGAACATCAAGATCAATGGTCTCACGAGATTCAAAGTTACCTAGACTCTCATCAGAAGCAGGAGATGGCAGTGGAGTAGCAGAAACGGTCCCGTGTATCCAGTTAACTTGTTTTCTGTCTATGTCCCGGACATAAACATTCTCGTCCTTATTCTTGGTGACAGTGGGTTCTATAGTTTCAGTAGAGGGAGGTGCACGAACAACTGGTTCCACCATAGGAAGCACAGTAGTAGAGGGTGGTGCAAGAGCAACTGGTTCTTCCATATGAGGCACAGGGCTCACTTCACACCAAGGCTCCCCCGGAAATGAGGACGGTGACACCGGAGATGACAAGAAATAGGACTGAGATTCAAAGAAAGTGACATCCATGGACACAAACCACTTACGAGAAGAAGGGTGGTAACATTTATACCCCTTTTGAGTAGGAGAGTAACCAAGGAAAACACACTTGAGGGAGCGAGGGTCCAACTTACCACGAGAGGGAGAGTGATTATGGACAAAACAGACACAACCAAATATTTTGGGAGGAATAGAAAACAAGGACTGAGAACCGAGGAGGACGTGAAGCGGAGCCTGTTTGTCCAAGACCTGGGTAGGGAGACGATTAATAAGATGGGCAGCGGTGAGAACAGCGTCGCCCCAATAGAGTCGAGGCACATGCATAAAAAAACACATGCACCGAGCCATGTCAAGAAGATGCCGATTCTTGCGTTCGGCTACCCCATTTTGTTGGGGGGTATTGGTGCAAGAGGTCTGATGGATAATGCCATGAGTAGAGAAATATTGTCCTAACCCAGAAGCGATGTATTCCCCGCCATTATCAGAACGAAATGTTTTGATAGTGGCCCCAAACTGAGTACAAATCATCTTATGAAAAGTGCGAAACACAGAGAAAACCTCACTCTTATCTTTCATGAGATACACCCAAGTAGCACGAGAAAAAACATCAATAAATGTAACAAACCAGCGATGACCGTTCACAGACAGAACACGAGAGGGACCCCAAACATCAGAATGTATTAATGAAAAAGGAACTAAGCTTTTATTCAAACTGGGAGCAAAAGAAGCTCTATGTTGTTTTCCAAGTTGACAAGACTCACAAAGAAAGTCAGACACATGATGATTTGCGAAACTAGAAGGAAATAAATGCTTAAGTAAATGAAATGAGGGATGCCCAAGACGCCGATGCCATAGCCATACATCAGCGGAGGTAGTAGAAGACGTAGTGGTAGAATAAGCAAGTTTGTCCGGTTGATCTAGGAAGTAGAGACCATTTTATGCACTACCACTGCCAATCGTCCTCCCCGTGACAAGGTCCTGAAAAAGACAATGATCAGGAAAAAACGTCACACGACAATTCAAATCCTGGGTAAGACGACTTAAGGATAACAGATTGACAGAAAACTTGGGAACATGGAGAACAGAAGATAGATGTATGGTAGGAGTGACTTGGACTAAACCTTTTCCAGAAATGGAAGAAACAGTTCCATCGGCAATCCTAACTTTGTCCTGACCTGAAGAGGGCTTATAGACAGAGAAAAGATCAGAGGAGCCAGACATATGATCTGAGGCACCAGAATCAATAATCCACGGCAAAGATGGATGACACAGGAAAGCACAAGGAGAAGATGCTAAGTTACCTGAGCGGGCAAAGGACGAGGAAGCGGTACTGAGAGCAGTAGAAGATCGGCGGTCCAACAATTGGCGCAAAGCATCCTCCAGCTCAGTATCAGAAGTAGAATTAGAATCAAGGGTATCAACGGCACTAGACTGATGAGCCCGGGAATAGGAACTACGGCCCCTAGATTGACCTGACCGACCTCCTCGAGAACCAGACCGATCACCGCGACCCCCAGATGGAGTCCCATGAAGCTTCCAACACGTCTCACGAGTATGCCGCGGCTTCTTGCAATAATCACAGAATACAGACTCCTTAGCAGCAGACGGATGAGGCAGGCTGAGGCCATCTCGAGGAGTAGACAGTAATGCGGAACGGTCAGTAGAGACAGGGGACATCATAGCAGACCGGCGACTCTCCTCATTTTGTACATAAGAAAAGGCCTCCTGAAGTGAAGGAAGAGTATCCATACTCAGAACTCGACCCCTAATTGGATCATACTCTACATTTAGGCCGGCCAAAAATTTAAAGACCCGTTCCCGTGAGATGAACTTCTTGTACCCGACAGAATCAGTAAGGCAAACGGGCTTATAGTCTTCCAGGTGATCAAGGCGTTTCCAGCCGTTGGTGAGGAAAGTGAAGTACTGAAGAACAGTCTGCTCCCCCTGAAGTGAGCTCTCAATAGAGCGGCGCAACTCAAATGCCTGTGAAAAATTCCCTTTGCGGGAATAGGTAGCAGCCACAGCCTCCCAAACGTCCTGGGCAGTCTCCATAGATAAGTAGCCCTCACCAAGTTCTGGAACCATCGAATGGATAAGCCAACTCATAATTAAAGAGTTGGTAATCTCCCATTGGTCATAACCTGAGTCAGTGGTACTAGGTGCCTGTATCCTGCCATCAACATATCCCATCTTCCCTCTGCTCTTCAAAAACATAGTCAAGCTTTGAGACCATGCTAGGTAGTTTTGACCATTAAGTAGAGAGGTGGTGATTTTCAGACTAGGGTTGGGGTTCTCAGTCATGGTAGTAGGTAGAATGGGACTTTCACTCTTTGGTGTTTGAGAAGAAGGGGACGCACTGGTGGAATCTGTCATGGAGACAATACTACCGAACCCGCAACAAAACTAGTAGCAATCACAAACCTGGAAGGTGGTAATGATATAACAGGCACAATGACCACTATAAAGATATAACAAAATTTAAGAAACCATTTTTTTTTTTTTTTTTTTTTCGGTTTTTTTTTTTTTTGTTTTTTTTTTTTGTTTGTTTTTTTGTTTGTTTTTTTTTATATATAAATTGATATCAGTATATATACATGGATTTATATATAAATATAAATATATATATATATCAGGCTAGTTTTATATATATATTAATATATATATCTATTTATATATACACTAGGTCTGAGATCATACCACAGTGAGGATGAGTGACGACGACGATGAGGGGTGAGGAAGACGAGTGACGAACGTCTGGAGGAGCTGGACGAGTGACGAGCAGAGGGGCTGAGGAGCTGAGGAAGACGACGACGAGCTGAGGAGCTGAGGAGATCGACGAGCAGAGTATTGCAGCGTGACGAACGAAGAACGAAGACGAAGCAGATGGTCCAACCGGTTGATGAAGACGAAGCAGCGTGACAACAGTGACTGAAGATCGACCCAGTAGATGATCCAACTAGGTACGTTTTTGAACCCTAACCCTATAGGTGTAGCTCTGATACCATGAAGCTTGGGTAACCAGCTTAGGGTATGATAGAAGATCACCCCTTATTTATAAATGAAGATTAGGGTTTACAAAAAACAATTACAAGATGATCCCTGAGGGAATAAAATGATTACAGACCCTACTCACTTTCGGCTAATATAATATGCCAAACACTTTCGGCTAATATAATATGCTAACACTTTATACTAGTATTACTCATTGGGCTTTAGCTCACCCCTTCCCCTATATGTATGTAGGTGAGCAACATGGAGAATAGCCATAGAGTTAGCTTGGAAGTCTTCCTTTTTGAGAAGCCTATGTTGTCGCGCCTCCGAGTTGAGGCTTTTGTATTTGCTTTTGTCAAGCTTATGTAAAGTCACGTTTTTGGTACTTAATGTATTAATGTTTGTCTTTGTATTTATTGTATATTATCTAAGTTTTGGTTCAATGAAATGGTTGTGTGTTTTGTCTATATCATTTATGCACTGATCAATGGACTATATTACTGTTTGTCTACATCCGCTTTAGGCCCCATTATATTAAATATTTTGTATTTTGTCACGTTAGGCTGTAAGTAATCTATGATTACTAGCCGGTCACCGCTCTAACATATAGGGGCGGGTTAGGATCGTGACAATAACCATGTCCACCAGATACAAGACCAAGGGTATGGGATATATAAAAAAAACCCCATACCTAAGATCTAGGGCTTGGAGTGGTTCGACGCCTAGACACACACCTACACTTGTTGATAGGTCCATGTAACATACATTTTGAGGTAACTACAAGAGGGGAGAATATATATATATATATATATTTTAAAGCAATAAAACTTTTTTTATTTTATAAAGGGAAAGAGGTGTGTATGGATTAAGAAGGACAAGAAGTCCAAACAAAATGAGAAAGATTTACCAAATCACAACCAGCACTCCAATCACTAGAAACTAAAAACAAAAGAATCCCTTTGAAAGGAGGAGAGAACAAAGCCCAAAAGTTAGACAAACAACACATCTTATCCCATAATCCACCAAGACCTTCACACTTTCTTAGAAAACCTAGCATTCCTTTCCAACCAATTGACCCAAAACATAGCACAAAATACAAATTTTGGCAACTAACAATTTCCTAAATCTCAAATGTGATACATTAAAGATATGTCAGACAAATATTAGTAAATCAACACAAGCCAACTTTTTCTATACCTTCTGACAATTTATTTTTTTCCTGCAAGTAACTATTACTTCATTAAAGCATTGATCAACACTACTAGAGAAAACAATAATACCCTAGTGATTTATGTTTTCATAAGAACATTTTGAAATATGGTATACTTCAGCTCTAAAACGATGAATTTAGCTACACAAAATGATCTAAAAAAAGTTTCCGATTTATTTCCTTGAAGGTTTCCTTTCGAGGGAAAAAAAATCAAGGGTAAATTACTATTTGCCCCCTTTATGTTTGACCATTTTCTCACTTCGGCCTTTTTAAGTTTTTTCCCCCCTCACTTTGGCCCGTCATGTTTCAATTTTTTCCCAATTTACTCTTCATGTTTCAATTTTTTCTCAATTTACTCTTAAAGCTAACTTCTTTTCAAAATTTGATTAAAAAAAATGCCACATCAGCTACCACATGATATAAAAAATATATTATTATATTAGGGTTCGGGGTTAATGTCAAATGTAAATTATATATAATAAAATATTTTTATACCACATACTTGTCAATGTGTCATTTTCTGTCTAATTTGGACATAAGTTAGCTTTTTAAGTAAATAGGGAAAAACTTGAAACATGAAAGGCTAAAATGAGAAGGGGGGGGGGGGAAATGAAAGGGCCAAAGTGGGAAAATGGCTAAACATAAAAGGGGCAAATTGTAATTTACCAAAAAATCAAATATAATGTACTAAAATCTAGGAAGATTGGAGTTTTGGAAGGGCCATAATACTCTTACAAATGTGTTTTTACATTATCAATTTGAATATATATATATATATATATTATATGTAAATTGTGATAGAGCCAAATCAAGAAATGGATTTCATTAGAGAGAGAAAAATCTCAATTAGAAATACAAGAGCTCTCAAGCTCTGAAATATTCAATATCTAAAATATCATAAACTAAATACTAGACGGACCTAACTACCAATTTATAGGATAAAATAAAAGACACAGCACACACTTGTGGCACTAGAAATATAACAACCATACTAATTATAACTACACTAGACTCCCCCTCTAAAGAGAACAACTTATCCTCAAGTTGTGACTGCAACAAAATAACTCAAGACCGACATCAACAAAAAGACTCAAAACAATGACTTATGAAAGCATAATGGACATACAACAGCGAACAAGACAGTTACAAGTCCTTATTCAAGATCACCCTAGCAAATATCCCTTCATCAAAATGAGTTCTCACTTTTGCATGTCAACTGAAGCCATGTTGTTGTGGATAGACCACCCATGTAGCATGTTGTTCTGGAAGCAAGATGTCATCAAAATAACTCTTCTTGCATATTCCCAAAATAAATGCATCCTTCCTTCACGAAGCCGGGTCAAGCAATATATGGCTTTGAAGATAGCATAAGAGGCATTTCTCGAAAGCAAAGATCACCCAACACCCATGATACCTCAACTTCATGACTCTCCACTATAATTTTCTTGGAATCTAGGAAAGGGATAGAAGGTGGGATTGCCACTACTTCCTTCAAGGGAAGCAATGTGCAGAGCAAAAATTGCTTCATCTAAAAAGCTTTCTTCATCTTCAAAGGACACCTACAAGATCATCTTCATCATCATAGTGGCCAAAGATTGGAACTCCGTATTCACAACATCAACTTTCTCTTCATATTCATGAACATTAACTTAATCCTAATCCAACGCCCCACTCATTGGTTCATCAAAGATGGAAGCATCTTCATCATATCATTGTTCCTTGTCAAAGACAGGAACATCTTGATCCCAACCTTGCTCTTGATCAAAATCTTCTTCCATATCTTCTTCACTGAAGATGAACGCTTCAACATCATAGCTTGGTACAGCCACCTCCTTATGAAAGAGTAACCTATGACTTCCACCATCAAAAGGCTTGCTCTTTCAACACTAGTCCAAGGACCATCTTGGACATGGTTATAGGATAGTTGAGTTGGCCAAAGTCAAAGATGCCTTGGTATCGATGCCCGAATTTGGAAGCACTATTCCTTTGTTGATCGTCTCCCAAGAAGGATTCTATGTGAGTGAAAGGTCACAAAGCTTCTTTCTCATCTTCCCCTACTCTAATCTTTCCTTTGCCTTTTCGTTACCTACCAACTAGTAAGTGTTTCCACCAATCAAAGGCACTACCCTTGAGGCTTCGAGACACCAATTTCACCTTCCTTTCTTCTAGCATAGCATAACATTTCAAATGACTCTATGGGTTTCAACCATTCGTCAAACACGTCTGAATGGTTGGTTTGAGACGTTCTAAAAAAGTACACTTTCTGACTTATTAGCTTATATGGGTTGGGTTTGATGTGATGTGTCAGAGAGGTGATGTGATTTAAATAAGATGATGTGACTTAAATAGGATAGTGACTTTTTGACTTTTTGTATTATTTAGTTTATGCCAAACCAACCAGTTTCCATGGAATTCAGGGAAACACAGAGTCCTTGACATTGTCATTCCACTTAGAATCAAACCCATGTGAGTATGCTTTACGCCTATGGGGAGCACCAAAGTAATCATCAAGTTGATGATCCTTGGAACCATTACTACCTTTGGAAAGAAGTTGCAAGCATTTTACTCTTCCAACCAAGGTAGCCACTTGAGAACTCAACTCTTCAATCTCATTCCGTTGATTTTGGTTTACCATTGTTCCTTTCAAATAAGGATTCATCTGGAATTTTGTCTTCCAAATTCGTAGCAGATGCTCTACATCATCCACTTTTAACCCCTATTGAGCCATCAAATCAAAGCTGAAATCAACCAAAAGGGAAAACTTTTGTTTGCAACAAACACACAATAGTGGCCAAGCAAAGGAAACAATTCTCACAATGAAATCAGCTCTTGATTAATGATAACACTACCCAGTACAGTCAATTGTCAATCACATCCAAGACAAACAAGTCGAACCTCAGACAAAATCAGAACACAAGAATCAAAGGCCACTTTGTTCCAAATCAACCAGCCAACAAACATGAGATACAATCCAGTCAAAGATCCACTCCAATCGAAATCACAAATCATTGCACCAAGACTCAAATCGAGAGCCAAAAAGTTGAATCAAAATGAGAGAATCAACAATCGAAATCAACCACAGACGTGAACTACAAAGAGTTGAACTCAAGAAGAAAACAAAGCAAATCAAGATCGAAGATTCCAATCATAGTAGATTGGGTCACAAAAACTTAAAACCGAGGTTCAATCAAGATCGAACTAAAAAAGTGCTAGATCGCAGTTGCAACAGTTCGATCAAAAGTTGATCTCAAAACTAAAGTCGAGATTGAAGCAACACTCCCCGATCAAGTGGAAGCATGCGAAATCAAATCTCCACACCCATTGTGAAGTCAGATTGATGTCCAAGATCCAAATCTGGGTTTCGGGTCGAGTCATACTGTTGAATCATAGAGAGGACTTCAGTTAGCGATATCAAATCTAGGGCTTCACATCAGTTTCGGATCTCAACCAAAGGATTAATTTGAATTCAAATCTCAACAGAGCGTCTCAGATCTTCAACTTGGTGTCGGATCAAGTTCGAATCTTCAACCTAGAGTTCAATTCAAGTTCGGATCTTGGCAAAGAAACAATTGAATTGAGATCGCAACTCAACTATGATGTTAGATTGAGGTCGATCTAGAGTAGCGATGCTTGCAAAACAGGTATTCTCAGGTCATGAATCAGATTTACAAAATCAAAATCTCAAAACTAAATCTAGGTGATCGCAATCAGTGTTCTAAAAGCTCTCGGACTATCGAGGCACTAAGGTCTCCTGGAGCCTAAGCGTGAGGCATAAGGCGTAAGGTGAGGTGCCCGCTTCACAAAAGCAATGTATAAGTTGTAGAAGATAAGTAAAATTTCAATATTAGTACAGTTTTCAACATAAGCAAATATTTCTAGAATTTCAAAAATCATAGAGATAACATTTAACATTATAAAAAATCTTCAAAAATACCAATCAACCTTCACCCAATACTATTTGTCTACCTTCATCAATTTATTGAAATGAATCATTTTTTTTTTTTTTAGATAAGAAACTCGCACCATATGGTAACTTAGTAGTTTTAATTTTAAACCGGGACTAAATTGCCCAATAGCTTCAATCATTAGCCCAAAACTATCATAATTCACTATATTTAAAGGAATCTCAAAATCATATATTCATATTGCAATTCCAGAGCTTTTGCTTAGTGACTAGGGCTTTTTTATATGAAAATTGCGGCTCAAAGTTGGTGTTTGCATTGTATATTAAAGGGGTAGTAATTTCCTATAGCTATACACAGAATAAGGCAAGAGCAAAAATTCAAATGAAGCACACGAGGTGTGCGCTTCAAGCCTAAGCCTAAGGCACGCACCTCAAGCACTTTAGATGCACCTTTCCTACAACCCCTCACCTCAAGTTGTTTGAAGTGCCTTAGGCGTGCCTCGGTGTGCCTCACACCTAAGCAAGCACCTTTTAAAACACTGATTGCTATGGCGATTCACAAAAGTTGGCGATGGAGTCAAAGTCAACGAGAGATCTATTAAGCTCTGCAAAGTATCTTAGGCACTAAATCTAAGTCGATCCCATACTAGAATCGCAATCGCAACAAGTTTTGAATCAAATTCAAGGTGTTTGATAAACACAGACATAAGGCAAATTAGGGGTTGTGCTACTGCAAATTATCAACCATGTTTGAGCTACGAACCGAGTGAATTCCAATTCATGCAATCGTCACACAAATAGGAACAAAGAATCTGAATTGAAGAAAATAAGAATTATTCAATCTACAATATCATAAACTAAATAATAAAGAGGCCTAACCACCTATTTATAGGATAAAAGACACAACTCTTATGGCACTAGAAACATAATATCCTAAGTAGCACGGACACGTGACATGACACAAATACGACACAGACATGCCAACACGACAATTCTCAAAAATTACAAGACACGACACATGAGGAACATGCACAGAACATATAATTTTATATATTTATTATGTCATGATATGAATATATCATTTTAATACAATAAATAAATACAATATAACACTAATTTCTATATATTGATATTATTTTTCTTTTATTATTGTATTTTAAGTTATTTTGTTTAAACTTCTAATTAGTTTTGTGCGTGTTAAATTAATAGACACATGTTTAAACAATGGATACGTGTGTCCTCTAAGTGTCCAAAGAGTGTCAAAGTCTAATTTTTTTTTTTTTTAAAATATTACAGGTTTGGATGAGTGTCGGACATGTGTCGGGAAAGTGTTCAACGAGCAAGGTTCTGAAAAGCGGTTGCGGTCGCCGTACCGGTGGCGGTGGTGCGGTTGCGGGGTGTAAAGGTTGTAGTGTAACGGTTGCGGTAACTGGAACCGTGAATTTTTTTATTTTTAGCACAATTTGAAAAAAACTTACCGATACGCATATTTTTTTTCTATGATCATATTTATTGGGTTTTAAAATAAATATTGATCAATTTTTGTAAATTTTTAAGTATGATCCAATATATTTCATATTTTTAAATCACTATAAACTGAGTTTTTTATATTTTATTTTAATAATTAATGATTTTATATTATACAAAAAATCATCACTAACTATTATATATAAGATAAACAATGACAAAAGTAAGAGAATAAATAAGAGCGTAAATATATATATATATATATTTTAATCAAGCCAAATAGATAATGACCACACTTATTATTATTATTATTATTATTATTATTATTATTATCAAACAATATATAGATAGACACACAAACAAAATAGTTAAGTGATAGCAGCTGAATAGAATAGCATAGGTCTTACAGCTTTAACAAATCAATAACATGTTCTTCATCTTACCTCTTCTCTCTCTCTATCTCTTGCTCCTCCATCTTCCCTCTTTTATCTTCCCTCTTCTCTCTCTATCCCTCTTTCCCCATTTTCATTTTTTTTTTTTTTTTTTTTTTTTTGTCGAAAGAAGAGTTTGGAACCATTATGTAACAGTGCGTAACAGGCTTTTACGGCATCGTTACAACCACTACGGCAGCCGCTACGGCCGACACACCTGTGAATCTCAATCACACTCCGTAACGGGTGGCGGTAACCACCACAATTACGTAACGGTTGCGGCCACTTTTTAAAACCTTGTCGACGAGTGTCGGTGTCCGCCACCAACATGCCACCATTTTAGAAGTGTTTGTGCTTCTTAGATAATAACCATTCTAATTCTAACTCCATCACATTGTACTATATTTTATTTGATACCTAATTGTTAAAAGAATTCTAAGATGGTAATCTATACAAGTTTACCCTTTACCATACTAAATTTTAAGGAATGTAATGTATCACATCACATTCCCTTTCTACATACCAAAACGATCTGATTGCAAGTATCATATGCATTTATTAACAACAACGAAGAAAAACAACAAAGATCAAAAAACTATAACACTCGAAAACAAACAAATTGATGATATCTGTGCATGGTGACAAGGATAGAATTCAACAGTTTGCGCACTTAAACAATTCAGATTTTAGAAGGAAATGTTTGAGTGACCGGGGGAAACAATTCATGAAACACAAATCAGCAAATGTGTTATAAATTAGATGGGAGGGAGGAAACAACAAAAATTTTAACCAAGAAAAGAAAACCGGGCTAAAGACATACATCTTTAGAAACACGTCCAAATTGTTGATATGAAACTATTTTACTTTATTGAAGAGTGTCCTAAATTCCTCAAGCATACAATTTGTAAAGAGCAACAAGAAGATTTTATTGACTATTGACTACAACCTTAAGTTGATAAAAACATAAATGCAATTAAATGTTTTTCCTCTTTTGATAAGAATGCATAAAAATTAAGATAATGTACCTTGAAACCGCGAAATAACTACCGAGGGCCAGAAGCACACTTCAGCAAAGGAGTCGTATCCAACTAAAAGACAAACCAAGTAAATTGCCCCACAAACAATAACCACTGATGAAGTAAGGAACGGAATTCCTTCCCACCATTGCCCCAACCTAGTAGGCAATCGTGCCTATACGGATCATGGAAGTCCAACCCATAACCAAGGATGATATAATTAGTGGAATGAATACGGTTAAAAAGAAACTTTACCTATTCAATTTGCATGCCTTTCTTCATTTTAAGATGGAGAGAGAGGGAGAGAGAGAGAGAGAGAGAGAGAAAGAGAGAGAGATTACAATTCAGAGGTCATTATAAGCAGTGAGTATTGAAAAAGAAAATTTTACTAGGCTATAAATGATAATTCACCTGTCCTTTCTTTTTATTGTTTGGACCTATGAAGCACCGACACTTCAAAACGAGTGTCGTATCCGTGTCGACACTTCGGGGACACATGGGCAACTTGGGGACACGAATGGGACACACCACATGGCGTGTTCCATTATTTAATTAATTTATTTTCAAGAGACATGCCAAGAGCACTTCGGGGATACACTCGGCACTTGCCAAGTTGTCTTTTTTCCCATTTTATTTAGTGCTTTTGATGAATATTGAATGTTAATTATTTTTTTCTTAGATTTAAATACTTAATAGATTATCCATAAAAAAAGATATAACTGTAAGTGTTAATTTAAAAGTGCTTTTTTTATTAAGAAAAATAGAATTAAAGTTAATTTTTGTTAATATTGATTGTTTGTGAATGTAATATTAATGTAGATAACAAATAAAAATATATGAAAACATATTTTATTAGCGTGTCCCCGCCATGTCCGTTCCCCTATTTTTTTGAAATCGCCGTATCCCGTGTCCGTGTCCACATCCGTATCTGTGTCCATGCTTCTTAGGTTTGGACCAAACCATTAACAGTAATTCTACAATCATATATCAACACAATTATAAATTTATTGAAAGCTTCAATTTTCACACACAACTTTCTCTCAATTCACACAATTTTCATTCGGAAGTTGATTTCCAAACAAAACAAAACTACATGGCTTGGAAATCAAATTCTAATGTTCCTAGGACATCATGTGCCTAGCATGTGACTAGTTAGTGGACAGTTAATTGATAGCCTATATCTAGAGAAGTTGTGACCATTTTGTAACTAACTTTGATATATGATAATTGATTGATTACAGATATTCTCTCTCTCGGATCCCATAAACTTCCAAACCAAAGATACAGCCAAATTATAAGGTGTTGTCTAGAAGTTGATTTCCAAACCATGTAATTTTGTTAGAAAGTTGATATCCAAATCAAATAGTGTGTGAACTAAGACAACGTCCTGTGTGGAAACAGAAGCTCCCATCTTTATCTCCGCTATATAGGGCACTCCCAAAGCTAGCTGGTAAGAAACCGTACCTATGTGCAACATTAACTGCTTAAATAAATTTCGGATAAATTACATTGACCTCCTCTAAAATTTGAAGAAACTAAAACAAACCCCACAATTTTAGCATAATTACACCAACATCCCTTTTAGTAAAGTTAAAGGAACAAAAAATTATACAAATAGAGAGAAAACACAATGATAAAGAAAATAAAATATATATTTTAATGTAAAAGAGATGGAAATTTTTCTATCCATGTGAATAATGAATTACTGATTAAAATGGGGTCATGTGTTACATGACATAAAACATTACGGAAACCCAATGTAATTATGCCAAATTTGCGGGGATTTTTTCTGAACAGCCAAGGAGATCGAATGTAATTTACCAATAAATTTTCCTGCACCTACCGTGAATAAGAAAAATCAAATCAACCACTTCAAACAAACAAACTCAACATTATATGCATATTCATACCACGCTCGACCCATTAAAGATTTCAATGTAATTATCAGGTTATCATGAACCGGATTCCTCTGTATATATGACAAAACCAAGTACTGACAAAGAAACCAAGAAATCAACTTATCAAAAGTGAAAAGCTAGGGTTTCAAATTCCCTCGAGACCGTAAATCTATTCAACTATATCCCACATCAAAATCAGTAACCCTAATATCAGATTTGGATGTGTGAAGTTCACATAGTGAACCCCATTTGTTGGTGGTAGTGTTGTTGCTTATATACACACTCACATATATATATATATGCGCGAAAATTTATGAAGAATACAACAGATCTTTAGAGGATTTACCTCGGAAACAATGTTGGGTCTCATTTTTCTCTGCGTCTTCTTCGCTATGTGTGCT
The DNA here is from genome assembly GCF_055761805.1 of Camellia sinensis. NCBI lineage: Eukaryota > Viridiplantae > Streptophyta > Magnoliopsida > Ericales > Theaceae > Camellia > Camellia sinensis. Next base: position 116,184,951 of record NC_138970.1, read on the forward strand.
TTGAACATGTCTCAAATTGGTTGTTATGTGTAGCCAAACATCATATAACATGTCTCTCGGGCTTTTCTCGATCCCTCTGGATCTTGTTTTAGACTCGGGCCCAACAACCGAATCGGGTTTTTTTTTTTTTTTTTTTTTTTTTTTTGTGGTTCTAGTGCTTTTGTCCTTGTACGTACCTACATGATCCAATCCAGCCCGACCACACCTGGCCATACCCTGACCCGACCCGACCCTACCGCAACCTATCCGACCCTGATCAACAATACTACAAATCTAACCTTATCAATTCAAAATTTATTCAAAAAAAATAATTAATAACTCAAATTAATTTCAGGTGTAAATCTCACATTTTATTAATTCAATATCCACCATACAAACACACTCAGAGTGTTTGTTTTGAGGAATTATTCCATTAGATTGGACTATTAGTCTAATTGAACTAATAGTCTATTGTTTAGTTCAATTTTTTTGCTTCGGATTAATAGTTCCTCCGGACTATTAGTCCCTCATATGAGAAATTATTGTATCCTAGGGGGTAAGGTGAGATTATTTTCATGGGATTGGTATACCATGGGACTAATGTGTAAAATGTGTATTTTACTATCATGCTATTACTTAATAAATAATTGAAAAAGTGTAAAATAGTCTTTTAAACATTTATAAATTATTTTTTTAGTGTTGTTAATTTAAAATTATATATTAAAAAAAATATAAATTATAAATTTAATTTAATTAAAAATAATAAATTTAAAATTATGGCCTTATAATTTTTTTAGTGTTGTTAAAAAATTAAATTTATATACTAAATAAAATTATTTTTTTAGTATTGTTAATTTAAAATTATATATTAAATATAAATAAAAATTATAAATTATAAATTTAATTTAATTAAAAATAATAAATTAAAAATTATGTCCTTATAAACTAAATTTTTTTAGTGTTGTTAAAAAATTAAATTTATATATTAAAATTTTTTTTTTAGTGTTGTTAATTTAAAATTATATATTAAATAAAAAATATAAATTATAAATTTAATTTAATTGAAAATAATAAATTAAAAATTATGGCCTTATAAATTAAACTTTTTTAGTGTTGTTAAATTATAAATTAAAAAAATTATATATTAAATAAAAATTATAAATTACAAGGGTAAAATAGTCTTTTGAACATTTATCCTTATCTAGTCCGTTCAACCAAATATTTGATTCACTAAAAATAGTCCAATCTAAACATCTAATCCCATGACTAAACAAACATAGGATATAAATCCAGTCCAACTAAATAGTCCGGGGATAATGTATCCCAAGACTAATAGTCTAATGGATTACAATCTCCTTTATCCAGTCCGTTCAAACAAACATACCATCAGGGTAAATTCAAGATCCGCAAAGGTGAGTTCCTAGCAATTTTCTACCCTAATCTTGTTAAAAAAAATGTGTTTGGTTACAATTCTCATAAATTATTTTTAAACGATTTCATTTGTTTTTATTGAAATTTTTTTATATGTTAGTCAATTTTTTTATTTTATAGATACATTAAGATTAGATACATCTAAACATTAAAAAAAAAAAAAACTAATATATGAAAAACAAAATCACTAAAAACAAGTGAAAATCAGAACAAAAATACATATAGATTTTCGTTCAGATTTTCATATATTTTTAGTGATTTTTTTAATATTTTAGCCAATTTATTTTACATTTTAAATGTATCCTAATTATATGCATCTAAAAAATATAAAGAATTGATTAAAATGTTAAAAAAATACTAAAAATAAATGAAAACTCATTTAAAAAATATTTTTAAAAAATCAAATCAAGCAGAGTAATATGTGAAATCATAGTTTACATAAAATTATCACATAGTTAGGAGGACCACATGGCCATGTATGTATCCAATAGTATCATTTTTTTTTTTTTCATTATTAATTTGTTTATATAGTTATGTAATTCTTTAAGCTCTTCCGTGACATTTCCGGAACACAAAATAATTACTTGGAGTTTTTACTTACTTTGCTCTTTCCCAATAAAGATTGTGAATTCCATGGGGGAAAAAATTGTGAATATTCTGTTTGTGCAGCACAAAAAAAATTCAGTTCATACTATTTTAGATAAATTACACTTTAATCCTGTTAACTATGGTCACGAATTACTTTACCATCCTTAACTGAAATTTGAGAAATTAAAATTCAGCGGAATTTTCACAAAATAATTATATATTTATGAAAAAAATTAAAATTTTAATTATTAAAGTTTATAAAGTTTAGGGTTATTTACACAGAGACCTCTCAAACTATTGAGAAATAGTAGTTATAAAAAGCGTACAAATGGACACTCTAAAATATTGAGAAGTATTATTTTAACTCCCTAAACTATAAAAGCGTACAACTAGATTCCCTAAACTATTATCGTGTTTCATTTTTACCCATTCTGTTATTGCACCGTGAGTTAAACCAAAATTTTGACATTTTTTAGATGAAAATACCCTACAACACTCTATATTACATGGCCAGCAACACTTCATCTCAATTTTTTTCCCCTTTTTTGTTTTATTGTTTTTTTAAATGTTCTTTCTGCAAAAATATATTTACAAAGGATATTTAAAAAATAATAAGAATATTTTAAAAAATAATAATGGATGAATACTTATACTTAAAAAAAATTAAAAAAAACCATAATAATGGAATTGTAAATATATAGAGTGTTAAAGGGAATTTTCATCTCAAAAATATTAGAAGCGCTTGGTTTAACTCACAATGTAGTAATAGAAAGGGTCAAAGTGAAACACGCCAGGAGGTCCATTTGTATGCTTTTGTAGTTTTTAGAGTGTCAAAGTGATACTACTCAATAATTTAGGGGATCCATTTTTATACTTTGACAGTTTAGAGCGTCAAAGGTATACTTCTCAAGTGTTGGGAGTCTCCGTGTAAATAACCCTAAAGTTTACCATTGCTTGGAAATTATTTTTAAAAATTTACACTAAATTTTTCTATTAAAAATTGAAACACTTAACCCCTTCATCTACTATTTTTTTTTTTCCAATCTAAACCTTTATAACGAAAATATCCTTTCAACTGTAGTGTGAGAACCCACATTTTATAATTATATTAAATTATTAGATGTCTCTATTTTAAATTTTGATAAATAAAAATATTTTCATTTCACGATTTCTGTCTAAAAATTTATTTCTATAACAACTTAAACCTTATTTTATCATTGTAGTATTTTATATTACTTTAATTATAATTATTGTGGATACCATGTCTTTCAACGCACCCACATGTCATGCCTAACTCAAAACTTTTCCATCTATATCCCACATTGAGTGTGAATCATATGATGCATAACGGTAATGAATTGGTTATCCCATAATCGTTTATCCCACACAATAAACCAATTCATAGAAAAGAGCTGACACTTAGTCTTTTTCTAGGGAATTAAGAAACGTATTTGACTCTAAAAACCATATAGGCACTAACCTATCATAATCAAAAATCTTGGTCCGTGAGTTTAGGTACGAAAGGGAAAGGTCATTAAATGAGCACCCTTTCCGCCCAATCAATTGACTTGCCTATACTAATCCATTACTTTATGAGATTTTATGATTCAATTGACTCTCATGAACTCAATTATTAACCCTAAAATATTTACTAAACTATCAACTAGGTAATTGAATAAACAAGATATCGTCTAAGTTGGACACATGAATATAACCACACAAATCAATGATTTTCACAAAAACAAACTAATTTTCTTACTCAAAAGTATGGCTTAAACACACATGATCATAAATATAAGTAGTATCATAAAACATCCAAAACAAATTATTAAACCACATAAAACATATAAATTGTATTGTTGAAAAACAATGCATCAAACAAGCAACATACTATAAAAAGAGAAGGACTCGCCTAGTACTCCTCAGCACCACGACAAATAAAAACATGACATAGTATACAATTATCCCAAACATGACAATTGATGCACACAATATGATCCTATAACCTGGTTAGGTAATATGTTCATCAAAACCAACACTTAACATATAAAATGTTAAACAAAACCTAAATTGATATGTATGAATTTACTAGGCTGATATGCATGATTTATAGTTGTTTTATCATTCTAAAATATAATAACAAACATGCGTTGAGCCAACTAAATCTAACTAACATGAAATTACATGATGTTATGCTAACATGTAAACTAACATGAGAAGTAACTAACCACAATCAAACATGAAAAACATGACACAAATACTTGAAATTAAAAGAGAATAAGATCAGTACCTGGGGTTTGAATATCACACCGAGGAACACAACCAAAAATGTGAAAAATCGTGCTTGAAAGCTTCCCTCAAGCTTCAATATTGTTTTGATCAACTTGCTTTGACCTTAGATCTACTTTAGGTTGCTGATTAGCTGTTGTATTAGGGTTTGGAATCTTGGATTTGAGGCTAATTGGTTCAACTATTGTGAGAACCCGAATATAAAAATTAAGTAAATAATTAAATAATAATTTTACAAATCTCATATATTTTATTATGAATCTTTAAGTGCAAATTAAATATTATTGGAGGATCTTTTAATTAATTTTAAACCTAAAATAAATTTATAGTGAAAGTCATTGATTGAGAAGCAAGATTTATTATTAAAAAAAAAATAGAGAAGAAGGTGTGACTTGAACTCTAGACCACAAAATTAATAAGTTAGACTCTTACCATTTGAATTGCATGTAACTTATCTATATATTTTGTATATTTATCTATCTATTTGACCTAAGTGTGCCCACCACTAGTATAAAATAAAATAAACACAAACCCTAACTCTTGTTATAATTGTTTTCCACAACACTAGCAGCCCTAGCAGCCGTGGGTTTATGAAGAAAAGAGAGGGGTTTTTCAATCATCAAGATTATTGTTGTAGCCAAGAAGGAGAGTTTTGGGTGTGTTGTGCTGTGTGGCTTCCTAGGTTTTCTTCTCTTCTTTCTTTGTTCTTTATCCTAATAATATTGTTATTTAATTCATTGATGAAGAGATTGTAGGTGTATGTATTTTGTGTATATATATATGCTGTTAAGAAATCTAAGGAGTTAAATTCATGTATAAAGAATCGGTGTGAATCTTAGTCCAAAAATTCTGCACATAATCGCTAACTTTAAAAATCAAGAAATCATATCAAACGGATGAATTTTAATCTGAAATTTTTACAGTAGATCAATTACACATTGAATTGCATATCTGAATTTTTTCATAATTTTTGGGAGTCGAAATCCATATGAATTGAGGTATTCAAATCTGTCCAGGAAACCAGTCCGAAACAGTAAATTCGGGATTGTTGTTCTCTTTGGGTATAAATCTAAAAATTATCAAATTAGTGTCATTAGAACCGGTTACGAGACTAGTTTCGTATGTTTTTGGCCTTGCATTGATTGCTCTTGTATATTAAGAGAACCGTCAATTTCTTCAAAGTGCTGCAGAAAACAACCTGTTTAGATATAATAAATTGTAGAAAATTATTTTGATAAGCAAACCAAGTGAAACCAATTGGGTTTGAAACTTAGGATATATTAGATCATATCTGAAGGTTATTGGAATTTTTCGAATAGCGTGGAGTGGGTTTTGTAATTTTCAAAGTTAGCGAATAGATTGGGAAAACTTGTTTAAAACACTGTTTCATCTTAAAGTTATTTTTAGTTAAGTTTCGATCGGAATCTATGTCTTGGGTGATTTTAGACCTTGAAGAATATGAACTTAGGTAATATTTAAGAGTAACGGTGAGTTGGGTTGAGCCGTGCTAGTGCGCTTTAGTTTGAGGTTACTTAGTTCCTATTTTTTTTTAGTATTTTTAAATTAGTTGTGACGTGTAGTTTTTATACTTGGTTCAGGCCACTAGTTGGACTTTTACACTCTATTCGAGGATTATATTATTGCGTTTCAGGTGAGTAGTTTCATGCTACATATTTTTATAAATGTTCCCCTACCCTGAACTGTTGGAAAATTAAATTGTTGTTTCAAGACTAAACTGCTTTGATAAATTATTATATTATCAATTGAATCAAATTATTTCTAAAACATGTGTGAACTTGGCATACTGTAAACTATTTGTTTTGGTCTCATGTTTATAATGATGAACTACCATGTTTTCCGAAACTGATGTGTATTGATTATTGGGACCATGTGTGTATTTAGTCCAGGGAAATTATTCCACTGTGCGTGGTGACTCTGGCCACTAGGGAACAGATCCGGGTTGGGCCGTGATGACTCTACACTACTAGAAAAGTGGTTTTTTGCGACTAGCTTTTTGCGACGGATTATTTTACCGTCGCAAAAAATAATATTTGCCACCGTAGGTTTTTTTCTTTTACTATTTATTTTGCATTTTTCTTATTCCTATGCCCTAATCCTTTTCACTGTGACTTTCTCGACAATTCACAAACAGAGATCTCTGTTACTTTCGCTCGCCATGGTCGCGCTCTCTCTCTCTCTCTCTCTAAGATTGTGATGAGAAGCAACAGACAACAACGCCGGAGCTACTAGGGTTTGATGATCAGAAACCAATAGAGATCATCCGCATTCAGACCTCGAGATGCCAGCCCCGATTCTGTTATCTTCACCGTCAAATCCAACTTTAACATCTTCTCCACAGCTCACTTTTGAGATTAAACAAGGAAATGGCATTACGAACTCTCTCGACCTCTCAATCTCGTTCTATATCTCTCTTTGTCTCTGTTAATCTTGTTTTCTCTCTCTGTTTCTCAATCTCCTACTCTCTCTTTATGGTTCTTTTGAAATCTATATTTTTCATTCATTATCACTCAGATTGTCCCTTGGATTGTCCAAAATAATCTCTCTAGGGCAACACAAAATCAACATTTTTAGGTATTTCTCTCGATTAATCTCTGGCATGTTTTCCCCCCCTTTCTCTCTCTCTCTCTCTATATATATATATATATATTCTTTGTATTTTGCAACATTTTATGCATATATATTTATTGAAATTGAAATTATTAATTTTCTGCGCATAATGGAGTTTGATCCATGTGATTTAAGCATGATTCTGTGTTTTCTACACTAATGTGTTACAATTACTACTCATATACTTTAATTTAATTTTGTTCAATTTTAATGAAATAAGAAATTCTTAGCCTACTTGAGATCGTTCTGGTAGATGCTTAGTTCACATTTTTTTTTTTGTTTTGCTGGGAATTTGGAGTAACATTATTTGGATTTATTTTATTTTAATTTAATTTTGTTTACCTGCTTGTTGCTTTTATGTTATACTTTCAATTTTATTATGTCTCTCTTTTCTTTTACATTTTTGTTCTTTTTGTTTATGATAGTAAAGTTCAATTGTGTTTCTGTTTGGTGGTGATGAGATAAGTTGAAGCTCTGTTTGTTTGGATTGCAATTAATTTTGAAATTCCATAGCAGGGAGGATGTAATTCTTGTTCCAATTGTGTTCTTGAATAACATGTCAATATGTCATGAATTTTGCAGGAAACATTTTTGTGTGCTGTTTTTTTCTTAGTATCTACCAGTTTAGTTGGAATTTTTGGGAAAATGATTATTCCCTTGGCAATAAATTAAGCCTTCAATATACTTAACTAAAAAATAAATATATACTGAGCCTTTGGGCATTTTTGAATGAGGCAATCAAATTGATACAACATGCTCTCATTAGATTTGAAAATGTTAATTTAACATGGGCGGCACAAGTTCCATTTGGCATCAGGCACTTCCATTATATGATGACTTTGAGAGGCCTTTGAATCTTCATTTTACTTATACTGTTATCTCTTTAACTAGGCCTTAATGCTATGATTTCCTGATTTTTTTTTTAGTGAATAAGCTATCTGTGTTGGAAGAATTGGTAGATTGTTTGTGATTCATCTTAAGCATGTACACTTTCTTCTCTTTGCAGCTAACAGTACATGAAAATTTGTTATATATATATATATATATCTGTGTTCATTCATTGCTAAGTAACTTTGATTTATACTGAGATTCACATATCTTTCTGATCTACTTTTAAGTTTTGTCTATATATCTTTATTGTAAGTTCAATAGTCATGATCGGTGATAGATTTATGTGGTTTTGCATGTATAGTAATTGGATCAGCATGTGCTCTGTTTTAATACCTGCTGAAAATTTTCGTCTGTTTTAATACCTGCTGAAAATTTGAATGAATTTTTTGCTATGTTAAATTAAATCTAAGATTTGGACTTTTGAATTGGTCATGCTAACAAAAAAAAACTATATTTATTTGTTATTTATTTTAGATTTTCGATCATTTGATCAAATTATCCTAAAACCGAACTAATTGGTACATATATATTAAACCATACTCAATTCAAGCAACTGGGTCAGAATTAGCTTGGTTTGATTTTTTTTTGTTTTGTTTATGAATTCAATGTTATCTATAAATTTGAAACTATATATATATATATTGACCTTCATTTCTTCTTTAATTTAAAATTGAGTATGGGTTTTGATGAATGACGTACAAAGTACCTGAACTTTGTATATGATGCTTTTAGCTAGATCTGCGAAGGTGAAGATATAGGTTTGAAAAATGGCTTGTTTTGATTTGGGTTGATGTGGTTTCTGGGTTTTGTTGTTTTTTTTTTTTTATAAGAATTCTATAATTTGAGGTTCTAAAGCTTGAAAATGGTGACACAACTTTGCTGCTAGTGGTGGTGGTAGGTGATGAAATCAACATTTTTGCCTTTTGCTTGCATGATTCTTGGAAAGTCCATAGCTAAACAGAGTTCTCTGATTTAATGCCTTTCTTTTTATGAAACCTGAAAAGTACTTTAAAAATGCTATTCAATGGGGCTTTATTCATTTGCCAAACTTGTCATTGGGTGAAGATATTCTTCATCTATATGGACAAAAGTTGAGTTAGCCTCGAAAATTACAGTTTGTTTCTTTTGCAAAGTCGGCTTGCAAATTATCTATAAAGATAATATTTACTTCCTTTGCTTTGACAATGTCATCTTGTTTAGTTTAGTCAGGCCACGTCAGCTCTAAAGCCATTGATCCGGGATCGAGCATTTGTTTAACTTCTATCCTACTAAAATGAGGGAAAACTTGTCTTGAAATTGTTCCATTATGTTTGGATATACTTGGAGTTCTCTTTTATAATCGTGATATAACAGTTGATGGAAAGCGCAAAATATGAGTAGACTGTTGATTGTGGATGCAGGATTTTCTCTCATAATATGAGTCAACTGTTGATTGTGGATGCAAGATTTTCTCTCATATTTTTTGATCAAGTGTCAAAGTTACTACAACGACGGTTGATCTAGTAAATGGGTGACCTGAGCAATGTAAGATCCTACCACTACTAAAAAACTGACCTTTTGCTACTGTATAATTTGCGACCATCTGATTAGCCGTCGCAAATAATCAATTTACCCCTTTATTTTCTTCTATTTATTTTCCCCTTTTCTTTATACTTGCCCTAGCCCCTCCACAGACACCGATTGTTCTCTTTCTCTCGCTCTCTCTCTCTCTCTATCGGTCTCACAGTAATACGACTGGTATGAATCTCTCTCTCTCTCTCTCCCTCTCTCTCTCCCCCTCAATCTCGCTTTCTCTCTTTCTCTCAATCTCGTGCTCTCTCTCCTTTGATCTTCTCAAATTAGCACCTCTACTACACATGTATATGCACCTCTATATATTATGTATGTGTTGTGAATATCAATGTTTGAAATTGAATTTATTCTGTTGAGGTCCGAGCAAGAATCGAAGTAGACGTCCTCGACTTCCTCAAGATCTTGAACTCTTCGACTCCGACAATCTCATATTTCTTTGGTTTGCAATTTTGCTTCAATCTATATATATATATATATGTGTGTGTGTGTTTTTGTGTTAAGCATTGAGTCACTGTTGATTTTAATTTGACAAATTTGGGGATTTTTAAGTGTGTTATAGATCAATAGAAGATGGAATAATAGCTGAGGGTTTGTTGACTAATGTTTCGTGGATTTTTCTTTCTCACTCGTTTTGCACGAGGTCTTTGATGAGAGTTAACTAACACTGCTGAATCTTTCATTAGAGGTAATAATAGGATCATCATCATCTCTTTCTCATTTGCCTTCTTAATCAATCTCTTGAAAAGTACACATTGCCTCAGCATATGTATCCTTCAATTTAGGCTATTAGGTTTTTGGCCATTCCACTGATGTCTCTTTTCTTCAATTTAGTATAAATTAGGCTTGTGTGTTGTTGGTTGTGATGAATTGTTTATTGTTTATGTTGAATTAGTGCTTTGCTTTGTGTTTTGGATACCTAATTAGGCTCTTTTTTTTTTCAATTAATCTAAGTTCTTATCTCTTTTTGCGTTAGTTATAAATGAATCCATTAGGAACATTCAAGAGGATGTCGTATTATTTGTAGACAATATAGTTTTAGTTGATGACATAAGAGGAGTAAACTTTAATCTAGAATTGTGGAGAGAGATTTTAGAATCTAAAGAATTTAAGTTAAGCTAGATTAAGACAATAGTTTGCACACTGCTTTAGGATTGAAGTCCTATTCCTCCACTTGATAAATCTTATTTTGTTTGAGCACTCTATTTCAGGGGAAAGTGAACCCTACTCAGTGTGAGGCCTTTACTATGGTTTGCACTCAGGTAAAGTTTACTGTCTTATTTTGGTTTACTTAGATGATAAACATTAATTGGAGAACTCAGTAGTGATTTCTATATTGCTCCATTTAATTTTGATTTCAAGCTCTCTCTACAGTTTTCAATATCAATTTAGTTTGATGAAGCTCAGAAGTATGATCTGGTTTTCAATATCAATCGGAGGGCTCTCTAAGGCATGGCGTTGAACAATTGGATGGTTCAGACCTTGATGAGTTCAGGTTGCGAGACGCATCTGGTGCAGCTCAACATGCACTTAACATGGCTAAGCTCAAGAGGGAAAATGCTCAGAGATTGCTTTACAGGGCAGACCTGGCAATTCACAAAGCTGTGGTTGCGCTCATGACTGCTGAGGCAATCAAAGCTGCTTCTGAGGATTCAAATGGCGATGTGTAGGATGATTTTAGTTGAAATGAGATCGAGTGAATGACATTTCTGCGGCCTGAGAGTTCATATAGGTTTTTGAGTTGACATTGTTTTTTAGCTAGATTGGCTCTGGTTTTTGCTTTTGTCAATGGTGGTGGCTTTTTCATCATTGTCTGTAGATTCCGAGTGAACTTCTAACATGATGGCTGTGAGCAGTCAAGAGGATCGGAAACTGTTGCTTCTGCTTCTGCCATTTGTGATGATTCTCTCCAACACAAGGCATTGTCGTTATCAAGGGCAGTTTTGGTACATAACTTCATGGTTATTATATGCACTAGTTCTTTTTCCGAGCAGCAGGTTATCTCAGTGTAATGCGACTGATGTTAGCATTCGTGCTGGTAAGGGGTTCTGGAATTTTGATTGCCGATCATTGTACAGCTAAATTTTTTCTCCTTTTTTTTCTGTTGTCATTTCTTTTTCTCGTTTAACCTCAGTTTAAGTGTTTGATATTGAAGGAGCAATTGGCCCAAATAATACAGTACATCCGTGGAATTGAAGCACAGAAATCCTATGTGATTTGACTTTGGAGCAGTTGCTTTGCTTTTTTTTGTATGACGAACAGAGTGATCTGTCCCTAGAAAAGGAGTGGAAAAGAAATCCCCGTAAGTAAATTAATCTGTATAAGTTTTGTCAGGATCTTTAGAGGCTTAGATCTTGTAAGCGTATGCATAGATATATATGTAAATCTATATTTGGGTTATTCCTCCTAGTCCTTGATCTGTGCTGTTTATTAAGAGGGTTGGAAAACCTAGATTGAATATTAATCTTGTATGCGGCTTTAGAAATAGTTAGAACCTATTTTTAGTTGCATCGTACCTTTTTTGAGTAATGGGAGCAATGAGGTCCATGGGGAGATTAAGGTTGAATGTCTGATGTTGGTGACTGTTGGTAGGGATGGTAATTCTGTTTGTGATGTTTATAGTTTGCTGAGGTGGTCAGTTATTCACATAGCTTTGGCACTTATTGCCCCGTTAGGTGATGTTTATAGTTTTATTTTATTTTTTGGAGTTTGTGTCGGCAGGCTTTTGGGTACAGTTTACAAGACGATAAATAGACTTAAATAAGTGGGAAAAAGTTAACTATTGAGAAGCTAGGGATGAAATGTTTTTTAACTTTAGCATTAGACCGGAGTGGTTATTGGAAAATGCTGTTAGAGGCTCTAGTTTGCTGAGGTGGTGGTGGGTTGGATCTTGGTTAAAGAAACTGAGTCCTATTTGAGTAATTTGTGCTGTCTATGAATTTGCTTGGGCATAGTCATTGGAGTAGGGTTAGGGTTTAAGTAAGTTGGCGCTTTGCTGATAAAAAAATGGTCATCTTTTGTGAAGGTTTAGGAGAAGGTTATAACCAGTTTTCATGCCAAGATGCTGGCCATCTATAAAATGGGAAATGTAGCCTTAGTAAATTCTTCTTCAGAACACTAGTGAGAAAACTGTCTTTGGAAGTTGAGCTTACCTTGTTTGGGAATATATTTCTCATGAAGGTTTTACATTAAACAATCAATACATCATTGAATTTATGAGGTAATTTCTGAGGTCAATGCACTTGGACAGTGAGGTTTTTTTTTTTGGACGAATTGGATTAGTTTGGATTAGCATTCTAGGATTGTTTAGTTTTGGGATTATATTATTTTCCCATGCAGTAGATTGTCTTTGTAGTGATGACTTGCTTTCTGTTTTTCTGCCATTTATTGTCTTATTTATGAATTTCCTGCTGATACTGGTTCTTTATTTGCAGTCCTCAACATATGGGAAAGTTCTTGTGCTTGATGTCATTGTTCAGTTGACTGAGAAAGATGAATGTGTCTATCAGGAGATGATAACTTATCTTACCCTTTGTTCAATTCAATCCCCCCAAAACCAAAACTGTAATTTTCATAAATCATGGGTTCCATAGTTCATGATGAGTTTACTGTTTCTATTTTTATTCAAATTTAATTTCAAATGACATATAGCTATACTTAGATTATTGAAATTATAATGCAATTAAGTGTGAGGAACCTTTTGAATCCATAGCAGCTTCTTTTTTTCTTTTCTTTTATTCTAGTTGAACTTTAATAGGCATATGTACTTAGAGATACATTTGAAGTTAAATGTCCAACTACACATGATTGTTATGGTGAAAAAAATATACTCTCTTTGATTATCAATCTACCAAGAGGTTTGAGGTTTGAGGAGTACAGTGGAAGTGTGACGAGACTTCTTCCTTAGGGATTGTTGTCGAGGAACAGGGTCTATAGGTGCCCATATTCCCCACTGTTTGGCTTTGAGGATCCTCGTGTGCAACTGCATATTGCTGATGGTATGTGGAAAAGATGTTCTAATTATTTTTTACTTGCAGTTTAGTGAATATGTGCATCTGAAATCTTATTATCCATTTTATATGGATCCATTAATCTAGGTTATTAATAATTTTACGTAATTAACGCCCCTAATTGTATAGCTGATTATATAGCTAGACTTTCTTGTTGATCTTCTTTTCATTTTTGTGGCAGCTGTTGAATTTTTACGGAATGTACCTAAAGGAAAGTATGATGCAATTATTGTTGATTCATCAGACCCTGCAGGTATGTTTGTAATTCAAACTTTCTACCTGTTTTCCGTTTTCCTATTTATTTGCCTGTGTTACAGTGCTTTTCAGAATGTTACTTAACAAATGCTTCATGATCTCAAACTATGCGGGAAAAAAAAAAAAAATGATTGACAGTTGTCTTAGTTTTTCTTTTATATTTCTAGTCCTTGAAATTTAGGACCATATGTATTCACAATATGGAAGGTTATCTGAATTTTCTCTTGATTTTTCTGCTATTTGGAATATAGGCACATGATTATGCATATGGGTAGATGTTATATAATTTCGAACGCCATGATTAAGTGATCCCATAGTTAAGCCTGTAGTTGCTTTCAAGGTAATTGAAACTCTTGTTGCAAATCACTGATCTGCCATAGAGAGAGGTCACTGGCATAGTTTTATTTTGATTATTTCAAGCTAAACTAACACATTGGAGTGCATTAAATTTTCAAGTCAAGTTTGATTTATGTTTTTGCAGATTTTGTTGAGGGAATAGTTGATATGATCGAGCGGTTGATGTTGGGAGCCAAATATTATGTTGCTTTTTTTTTTTTTTTTTTTTTTTGAAGACTTGAATTTTTTAGTACAGTGTATTTAAGGATGGTTAATGGATATTATAAATTTAATTAATTTGTTAATTTTGTTATTTTCATTTCCAAAAAATTGTTTGGTGGTTGTAATTGATTTTTTTGTTGTAGCAAATCCATATATGATTTTTTTTAATAAATAATTATTTGCGACAGTGGAACTATGGTCGCTAAAAGTGCTTTTAATTTTTTTAATTTTTTTGCGACGGCAAAATGGTTGTCGCAAAAAGTAGTTTGGGCGGGCGCAAATTATTTGCGACCGTTGTTTTGCCGTCGCAAAAAGTATTTGCCACCCCCACATTTGCGTCCCTCTTGTGCGGTCGCATAGGCCGTCGCAAAAAGTCTTTTGCGACTGTATTTTTATTATTTGCGACGGCATGTGACGGTCGCAAAAAGTGTTTTTTTTAGTAGTGCTAGTGCTCAACGATTGTAAGGAAAAGACCTTTAAAAACAACTAGGTGACCTTCAATCGGATCGTCTTTGAGAAAAGGCCCAGGTGCCACCCTGAGGATGACTCTTAGTTCGGTATTGGATCCAACAGGGCTTATAGCCTGAGAAATGTGTGGCAGATTATTTGTTTTTATTGGTACCCAGAAAATTATTGGTGTTCATGTTATAATCTGTTTTAAGTGAAAAATGTCGTTTATCATGTTCTTGTGAGATATGAGTATTTTAAGTGTTGAATTGTGGAACCTTCTTTTTGAAACAGATTGTATTTACCAAACTGTATGCCAATCTAGTTTCTGTGATATATATCTTATTTTGGAATTGAACCCTGTTTTCAAAACTGTATTTACTATCCATGTTGCTACTCACTGAGCTATCAGCTGACTTAGTTGTTTACCATTTCCAGGTGTTAGAAGGACTTTGAGTGGACTCATGGCGTAGCGGGGACTCAATTGCATGAACCTCTAGGGCATTCCTTTAGTTTAGAGTGTTATGTCAAGTTTGTGCATATTTATATTTATTCTTATCGAAGTTCATTTAGGATTATTTTTGATATGTGGGTTGTTTATATCCCATAAGTTTGGATGGCTTTTGATTACGGTTGATTTTGCCATTTATAATTGTGGCATGTCTGGATTGAGTTTTGGTTATTTATTATTGGACTATTGTTCAGTTGTTCAATGTGATTGGATTCGTGTTTAGGCTTACGTGTGCCTTGGGCTAAGTCCTTGTGGGCCACGGCCGGTCATGCCCGGATTTGGGGTGAGACAATTGTGGTATCAGAGCTGTAGATTTATCGAGTTACATATCTTGCATTTCATCATTTAGACGAGGTCCGAGTCCTTATAGTCCTTAGTAGTGTTTGGTTAAGTTAGTTCTGTTTAAACTTGTGTTGAATCTTTCTTGATTTCATTTTGAAAGTTAAGCGTTGGTACCTAGATATTTACACGGATTTTTGATTCTTTGTGAGCCTTTGATGTTTGTATTACCGTGTGTAATCCATTAGGAGAAACAGTAGTGTTAAGAGATGTCTGTAGATCTTGTTAGATAAAGATGGATGGTAGGATTTTTCTAGTGGATTTGATTTCTTTAGAGATGAAGGATTTTGATGTGATTTTGGAGATGGATTTGTTGACGAAGCATCATGCTTCTATTGATTGTTTTAGAATGGGAGTAGTTTTTGCTATGCTGGGACAACTTGAGTTTTTCTTCCAGGGGGATAGGAAAGGGTCTTCTATCTGTTTTACTTCTTCCTTTTAGGCTAATCGAATGTTAAGTAAAGGGTGTAATGATTATTTAGCTTATGTGGTGAGTATTGAACTGTCAGAATAGAAGTTAGAGGAGTTGCCTGTAGTGAGTGATTGTGTTGATGTTTTTCCAAAGGATCTACCTGGACTTCCTCTAGATCGCGAGGTAGAATTTTTCATTAACTTGGTCCCAACACAACACTTATTTCTAAAGTCCCCTATATAATGGCACCATTGGAGTTGAGGGAGTTTCAAACTTAGTTATAGAAGTTGTTAGAGAAATGTTTTATTAAGCCTAGTGTTTCAACTTGGAGAGCACATGTGTTGTTCGTGAAGAAGAATGATGGGTCTACGAGATTGTGTATTGATTATGGGGAACCGAACAAAGTCACAATGAGAAATAGGTGTCCTTTGCCATGTATTGATGACCTATTTGACCAATTGCAGGGAGCTTAGATATTCTCTAAGATGGACTTGAGGTCAAGCTATCACCAGTTGAAAGTAAGGGATGAGGATGTTCCTAAGACCGCTTTTAGAACCCGTTATAAGCATTATGAGTTCTTGGTGATACCTTTTGGTCTCACAAATGCACCAGCCACATTCATGGATTTAATGAACAGAGTATTTAAACCCCAACTGGATAAAATTTGTGGTAGTGTTTATTGATGATATCCTAATTTATTCGAGGAGTAAAGAGGAGCATGAGCAGTATTTGAGGGTAGCATTTTAGATCCTTAGGGAGAAGAGACTGTATGCAAAATTTAAGAAGTGTGAATTTTGGTTGAGCAGTGTATCCTTTTTGGGTCATGTAGTGAGTAAAGATGGGGTATTTGTGGATAGCACGAAAGTGGCAGCAATTGTTGATTGGCCACGACCTACTTCTGTGACAGAGGTACGTAGCTTTTTAGGGCTTGCTGGATATTACAGGCAGTTTGTGGAAGGATTCTCCCGTATTGCTTTGCCATTTATAAATCTCACTAGGAAAGAGGTAAAGTTTGAGTGGAATGATGATTGTGAGTGTAGCTTCCAAGAGTTTAAACAAAGGTTGATATTAGCTCCAATCCTTGCCTTTCGTACAGGTGGTGGTAGTTTTGTGATTTATAGTGATGTTTCACGACAGGGTTTAGGATGTGTGCTCATGCAACATGGGAAGGCGATTGCTTATGCGTCACGATAGTTGAAAGTACATGAGAGAAATTATCCTACGCACGACTTGGAGTTAGTAGCAATGATTTTCACTTTTAACATCTGGCAACATTATTTGTATGGAGAGTCATGTGAGATTTACACTGATCATAAGAGTTTGAAGTATATTTTCACACAGAAGAAACTAAATTTGAGGCAAAGAAGATGGCTTAAGTTACTAAAAGATTTCGATGTGAATATTTTATATCATCCGGGGAAGGCAAATGTGGTAGCAGATGCCTTGAGTAGGAAGGTCGCAGTTGGAGATGTAGCAGCTTTTTCTATTGAGAGTTGTTTTGTGGAAGACATGAGACGTTTGAGGCTTGAGGTTGTTACGCCTAGTGATAGGGCTTATTGTAGTCAATTGACAGTTCAGCCAACCTTTAGAGAACGGATTCGTTTAGCACAGGAGATTGACCACCAGTGTGAGCGTATTAAAGGAGAGATGACAGAGGGTAAGAATGTAGACTTTGTGGTTAGTGATGACGGGTTGCTTAGATTCCGTAACCGAATTTGTGTTTTTGTTGGTTGTGATTTGAGGAAGGAGATTATGGTAGAGGCACATAGTTCTAGTTATAGTTATAGCATTCATCTTGGCAGTACTAAGATGTATCGGGATCTTTATGAACATTTTTGGTGGAATGGTATAAAGGGAGATATTGCAGAATTTGTGGCTCAGTGTTTGGTGTGTTAACAAGTTAAAGTAGAATATTAGAAACCTGCGGGGAAACTACAACCCTTACCTATACCAGAGTGGAAGTGGGATCATGATACCATGGACTTTGTGTGTGGTTTACCTTGTACTAGTAGTAATCACGATGCAGTTTGGGTTGTTGTTGATAGATTAACCAAGTCAGCACATTTTATTGCAGTTCGGATGAACTATTCTCTAGCTCGATTTGCACAGTTTTATGTGAAGAGATTGTTAGATTGCATGGTGCACCTGTGTCAATAGTGTCAGGTCGGGACCCTCGTTTTGTGTCTAAGTTTTGGGGTGCGTTACAGTCAGTTATGGGTACTTGGTTAAATTTTAGTTCAGCTTATCACCCTTAGACAGATGGGGTATTGGAGAAGACTATTCAAATCCGTGAGGATATGTTGAGGGCTTATGCTTTGGAGTGGAGAGGTAATTGGGATGATTATTTGCCGCTCATGGAGTTTGCGTATAATAATAGTTATCATTCTAGTTTGGGAGTAACGCCTTATGAGGCTTTGTATGTGAGGAAGTGTAGGTCTCATTTGTGCTGGTATGAGGTTGGTAAGAGGCAAATGTTGGGACTTGATTTGGTGGAGGATGCTACACATAAAATTATCACCATTAGAGAGAGATTATTGATTGCTCAGAGTAAACAAAAAAGTTATGTTGATCATCGTAGGAGAGATTTAGAGTTTCATGTGGGGGATATGGTATTCTTGAAAGTATCACCATGGAAAGGAGTCATCAGGTTTGGAAATGAAGGAAAGTTGAGTTCTAGATACATTGGACCATTTGAGGTATTAGAGAAGGTTAGTGAAGTTGTGTACCGTGTTGTTTTACCCCCTAGGTTGGCAGGAGTGCATAATGTGTTTCACGTGTCTAGGCTGAGGAAATATGTGCACAGTCCGTTGCATGTGATAGATTATGAGCCGCTTCAGATTAGAGAGGATTTTTCGTATGTGGAGATACCTATTCAGATTTTGGATTCGAAAGAGAAAAGGTTGTGTACAAAGGTCATTAAATTGGTTAAGGTACTGTGGCATAATCATCTAGTAGAAGAGGCGACTTGGGAACGCGAGGACGAGATGCGCGAGAAGTACCCACATCTATTCTCATGATTTACTCAGGTTAGTTTCGAGGACGAAACTTTTTTTTTAGTGGGGGAGAATGTGAGAACCCGAATATAAAAATTAAGTAAATAATTAAATAATAATTTTACAAATCTCATATATTTTATTATGAA
This sequence comes from Camellia sinensis, assembly GCF_055761805.1. Classification (NCBI taxonomy): domain Eukaryota; kingdom Viridiplantae; phylum Streptophyta; class Magnoliopsida; order Ericales; family Theaceae; genus Camellia; species Camellia sinensis. The sequence goes on from NC_138970.1 coordinate 116,204,000, forward strand.
TCTTTAAGTGCAAATTAAATATTATTGGAGGATCTTTTAATTAATTTTAAACCTAAAATAAATTTATGGTGAAAGTCATTGATTGAGAAGCAAGATTTATTATTAAAAAAAAATAGAGAAGAAGGTGTGACTTGAACTCTAGACCACAAAATTAATAAGTTAGACTCTTACCATTTGAATTGCATGTAACTTATATATGTATTTTGTATATTTATCTATCTATTTGACCTAAGTGTGCCCACCACTAGTATAAAATAAAATAAACACAAACCCTAACTCTTGTTATAATTGTTTTCCACAACACTAGCAGCCCTAGCAGCCGTGGGTTTATGAAGAAAAGAGAGGGGTTTTTCAATCATCAAGATTATTGTTGTAGCCAAGAAGGAGAGCTTTGGGTGTGTTGTGCTGTGTGGCTTCCTAGGTTTTCTTCTCTTCTTTCTTTGTTCTTTATCCTAATAATATTGTTATTTAATTCATTGATGGAGAGATTGTAGGTGTATGTATTTTGTGTATATATATATGCTGTTAAGAAATCTAAGGAGTTAAATTCATGTATAAAGAATCGGTGTGAATCTTAGTCCAAAAATTCTGCACATAATCGCTAACTTTAAAAATCAAGAAACCATATCAAACGGATGAATTTTAATCTGAAATTTTTACAGTAGATCAATTACACATTGAATTGCATATCTGAATTTTTTCATAATTTTTGGGAGTCGAAATCCATATGAATTGAGGTATTCAAATCTGTCCAGGAAACCAGTCCGAAACAGTAAATTCGGGATTGTTGTTCTCTTTGGGTATAAATCCAAAAATTATCAAATTAGTGTCATTAGAACCGGTTACGAGACTAGTTTCGTATGTTTTTGGCCTTGCATTGATTGCTCTTGTATATTAAGAGAACCGTCAATTTCTTCAAAGTGCTGCAGAAAACAACCTGTTTGGATATAATAAATTGTAGAAAATTATTTTGATAAGCAAATCAAGTGAAACCAATTGGGTTTGAAACTTAGGATATATTAGATCATATCTGAAGGTTATTGGAATTTTTCGAATAGCGTGGAGTGGGTTTTGTAATTTTCAAAGTTAGCGAATAGATTGGGAAAACTTGTTTAAAACACTGTTTCATCTTAAAGTTATTTTTAGTTAAGTTTCGATCGGAATCTATGTCTTGGGTGATTTTAGACCTTGAATAATATGAACTTAGGTAATATTTAAGAGTAACGGTGAGTTGGGTTGAGCCGTGTTAGTGCGCTTTAGTTTGAGGTTACTTAGTTCCTATTTTTTTTAGTATTTTTAAATTAGTTGTGACGTGTAGTTTTTATACTTGGTTCAGGCCACTAGTTGGACTTTTACACTCTATTCGAGGATTATATTATTGCGTTTCAGGTGAGTAGTTTCATGCTACATATTTTTATAAATGTTCCCCTACCCTGAACTGTTGGAAAATTAAATTGTTGTTTCAAGACTAAACTGCTTTGATAAATTATTATAGTATCAATTGAATCAAATTATTTCTAAAACATGTGTGAACTTGGCATACTGTAAACTATTTGTTTTGGTCTCATGTTTATAATGATGAACTACCATGTTTTGCGAAACTGATGTGTATTGATTATTGGGACCATGTGTGTATTTAGTCCAGGGAAATTATTCCACTGTGCGTGGTGACTCTGGCCACTAGGGAATAGATCCGGGTTGGGCCGTGATGACTCTAGTGCTCAACGATTGTAAGGAAAAGACCTTTAAAAACAACTAGGTGACCTTCAATCGGATCGTCTTTGAGAAAAGGCCCAGGTGCCACCCTGAGGATGACTCTTAGTTCGGTATTGGATCCAACGGGGCTTATAGCCTGAGAAATGTGTGGCAGATTATTTGTTTTTATTGGTACCCAGAAAATTATTGGTGTTCATGTTATAATCTGTTTTAAGTGAAAAATGTCGTTTATCATGTTTTTGTGAGATATGAGTATTTTAAGTGTTGAATTGTGGAACCTTCTTTTTGAAACAGATTGTATTTACCAAACTGTATGCCAATCTAGTTTCTGTGATATATATCTTATTTTGGAATTGAACCCTGTTTTCAAAACTGTATTTACTATCCATGTTGCTACTCACTGAGCTATCAGCTGACTTAGTTGTTTACCATTTCCAGGTGTTAGAAGGACTTAGAGTGGACTCATGGCGTAGCGGGGACTCAATTGCATGGACCTCTAGGGCATTCCTTTAGTTTAGAGTGTTATGTCAAGTTTGTGCATATTTATATTTATTCTTATCGAAGTTCATTTAGGATTATTTTTGATATGTGGGTTGTTTATATCCCATAAGTTTGGATGGCTTTTGATTACGGTTGATTTTGCCATTTATAATTGTGGCATGTCTGGATTGAGTTTTGGTTATTTATTATTGGACTATTGTTCAGTTGTTCAATGTGATTGGATTCGTGTTTAGGCTTACGTGTGCCTTGGGCTAAGTCCCTGTGGGCCACGGCCGGTCATGCCCGGATTTGGGGTGTGACAACTATCAAGCTTCAAGCTCATTTTATACTTGCATTTCAACAAAACTCTTAAGATCCTCAAAAAATGAAGCAATGGGGTGTAGTTATAAGCATAAGAAACCATAGGGTTTAATCCTAGGTGTTCTAGGGTTGCCTTATCTATTTCTTGCGGCACCTCCCGCTTAAATTGATCAGTAATCCCAAACAAACTAGGAGTTTATCCCAATCAAACACACGTGAGACTACACCTAGCCCTTTGTGTAGTCAGGAATACAATGCATGGCTAATGATATGTTGGTATAGGTTGACTTCTCAAATATAGTTTTATGTTGGTCAACCCACTGGCCCACTTTGTCCTAAGTCCAGTGTTCTACTCCTTGGCTAATGTGTTGTCTAAGAAAGCCTAATTAACTCCTAATTTATGTTTTTTTATAACAATTCAGCTAACACTTTTGAAAAAACTCATCAACTCGAACTTAAATAGACCTCCATCCCTTTCCCTCTAAAAGAGGCCAAAATGTTAGGTTTTGAATAAAACGAGTTTCAGCAGTAAAATGGTCATTTTGGAAAAATTATGTTTTTTTGGATATAAAAAGGTGATACAACGACAGTGAATGTCAAATACATCTCTAAAGTCAAAGTTTAACACTTTCACCAACGGGAAGCATTCAAGTGCCTAAATCTTTATGGTCGATCAAAATGAAGTGTCTACAGTTGTCCCTCTTTGATATAACTCAAGCAGTAATAGGTAATGAGAGTGAATGTTAAATATCTAAGATCAACCCATTTGGTAGGACCATAAGACGTAAAACAGTGACAAACAGGCATGCATATTGTCATTATAAGGAATTAGGTCAGTATAGTTCTGGGACAAGTGATGTGCAACAACTATATTTGTGCGTGAGTAGAGTGCTTAGCAAAAAAACATGTAAACAATCACGAAGCATGCAATACATCTAAGAAATTGAAGACAATGGAGAATAATACTTGTCATCCTCATCTAGGTAATGAGAGAAATGAGATCAATTCGACACCTGGTCATGTGCATTTGCAAAATGCACATAGAAAAAACAGCAACTAGAGATAACATGTACATTGTAGTATAGTTAGAAAAATGTGACATTTATCAACTCATCTGTAAATACTCAGTAGAAATGGCTTGACACCTAGTCATGATCATTCGCAAATAAAACATGGGGAAATAACAAATTAATCAGTTTCATCCTCAAATGAAATATGGAAACCGACACCTAGTCATGCTCATCCTCAAATGAGGCATGGAAATAGATACCTGATCATACTTATCCGTAAATAAAGTATGAAAAATAATCTGACACCTAATCATGATTATCTGTAAATAATACACGGGAAGCAAAAACTCGTCACGTTTATTCACAAATGAAACATGGAAACTGATGCGTAATCATGCTTATCCTCAAATGCGACATGGAAACTAACACTCGGTCATGCTTATCCTTAGACAAAGCATAGAAAATCGACACTTGATCATACTCATCTATAGATAGTGTATGAAAAACCAACACTTGATCATACTCATCCGCAAATAAAGTATGGAAAGCACAACATGTGATAAATGTTCCACTTATAAACAATAACTAAGGGATAAACAAGTATGTACCAATTATGATCGACAACTAACAAAAGTGTGGTGAGTATGTGTTACTCGTGATGAACAATCTAACATACCAAGGTGTGACTCCATTAGGGAACGGTGATTGCAACTATGACAAGTGTGTGCCACTCGTTGCGAATAGATAAGTAGGTAGTGTGTGTGTGTGTGTGCGCGCGCGCGCGCGAGAGCGCGCACGCTCAACACCCCGAAATCATTACAATAAACTGAGACTAATGATTTATTAAACAACACCATAATCCAAGAATAAAGTCTTTTCATTCATATACTTCAAGTGTAGAAAAGAGTGACACATGCATTTATACATTCATAAGCCCTAACTCTGAATCTATAGCACGTGTTATGAACAAAAGATATGAAACAAAAGTTAAGCAGATATATAATGCCCTATTACCTACAACTTTTTCAAGACGGTGGTTGGTTACAACAAAAGTGAGTTTAAACTCAGTACAAATAAAACCCTAGGCTTGTACAAAATAAATACAACAAATGACAAAAATAGAAGCTCTTGGCTCCAAGTCCTCACAAGCTATTACCTTGGTGGAGGCATATCATCAGCACCTAAAAATGGGTTTCCATATAAAGTGAGCCAAAGCCCAGTAAATATACTCTAACACAGTGTATGTGTCATGACTCGAACCCGCCCTTATGGATTAGGATCATAACCGACCAGTAATCATGAGATTACCTATGACTTGAGATAAAAATCAAATCATATTTAATAATAGGGGGCCAAAATGTCAAAGAAGAACTTGCAAGGATTGTTCAATGAGTTGTGCATACATCGCATAACAAGAGTTTTTCACTTTTATAATAACTCACTGTCACGACCCAAAGCCGCCCCTATAAGTTTAGCATCATGACCGACCAATAATCTTAGATTATCTACGGCCTCTATTAACAAAATCAAATTAACATGAATTATGGGGCTTAGCGTAAGCAAATTAAAATATAGAAGTAGTCTATTGAGTTGTGCATATATGAAAAGAGTTCGCATGAACACTGCACAACCGTTCTATAGGTAAGTGCATACACCACAAAAGATTTTTTAAAAAAAGAAAAGAAAAAGAAAACAACAATATTCAACCCTTAATTATGAACTTGTCAAGTCTTACATAAGCAAAACCCTTATCCAAAAACCAAACCAAGAGTTTAAAATCAAAAAGGGGTTTAGATTTTGCTTGGCTCCACACGAGTCCAAGTTGGCTCCTTCACAGGAGCTCCACAAAAGGCTGACAACTTAGTGACTACGAGGCACTCTCTATCCTTGATGCCCATTTTTCTCACCTAGATATATATATACATACATAAATAGTGAGTTAATGCCCAATGAGTAATAACAGAATAAAGAGATTATATGAATGAAGTTCAATGCCATCACGAATATCAGTTTCACATTTCTAGTCAATCTTAACATTACTAACCATTTCATTCAATTAATGTGGCACATCCAATAGAGTAACCATGTATCATTAACAATGGGACCTCAAGGGTAAATCAATGTTCAATATTCAATGTCACCACGAAGGTCTAACATTAGAGATCTTTGTGTTTCAAATATCCAATGGGCCATGGTATTGTTTCTCTCGGGCGAGGGCCAATGGGCCATGGTATTAATTTCCCCCAAGCAGGGCCTCTTTATCAATGGGCCATGGTATTATATCCCCCAGGCGAGGGCCTTACTAAAAGATTCCACGAATACACTTTTAGAAGGGAACTTCATTCGTTCATAAGATTCCACGAATACACTTTTAGAAGGGAACTTCATTCATTCATAAGAAACCAACATTCAATAAGCCATTTGATATATCAATAAGTCATTCATACATCAATTTTAGTAACAATAACATTTTCAAAAATAATTATAACTCGAACATATCTTTATAGAGTTATTACTCACAGTGGGTTACATTGTCACTAGGCCTCAGACGTTCACCTATACAAAACACATAACAAAAATGCAATTGGTGTACTGTTCGATAACCATTCTGCTTTGATTAAAATTTCCTCACGTGTTTCCAACTCATTCCATGTTTCTATGAGCTCAATTGGCACCTAAGAATACTTGAAATGACATGAGGATGCAAGTATGCACTTAAAAGAGTTAGGCAAAACTTGCTAAAAATAGGGTGTCCGCTTGAGCGTAGCTTCCTTCGCTCGAGCGGGGGTTCAAAAATAAGGGTGGTTACTCGAGTGCAACTTCTATCGCTTGAGTGGTCTGCAAACTCTACAAAAGTACTGGTTACATGAATTTTCTGCTCGATGGACGCTTGATGGTCGCTCGAGCGGAAGACTGAGAAAAAGTGGGTTCGCTCGAGCGTGCATTCTGTCGCTCGAGCTACTATGCAAATGTCTGCAAAAATGCTGGGAGCATGAATTTTACGCTCGAGCGAAGCTTTCCCCACTTGAGTGAACTGGTCGAATTATGGAATTTCTAGAATTGTGTTTGAAGTCCAAACTAGATATTCAAAGGTCCAAAACTTGTATTTTTTGTACAAAAACTTGGAAAAACGTTGTATAACATGGAAACACTTCCAATTTGAAACCATTGATTCAAAATCATGCTCCAATTGTCCAAATTCAAGCTTATAATATCAAGTTGAAACCATGCATGTTATGGATTGAGTCCTCTTCCTTTCAAAACACTACAAAGTGACATGAAATGCATGAATCCATGGATGATCTTCAAGTTCATGCCTCCTAAGCTTCATGCATGTATGAATTTGAAGAAATCTTAACTCCAAAATGAAAGATCAAGCATGCATGTGCATAATTCAACTCAAATTCATAATATTCATGGTAATTCATGCTCAACGTACTCAATTTCAAGCAAATGATCCTATAACTCCATGAACTTAGTTTCTACATGACTCAATTCCAAGAATTTAGGATGGATTTCATACCTAATGTGTGAATTCAAGTGTAATTCCCCTAGTCCTCCACAATTTCTTCAAATTCTCCTTCCTCTCTCTAGAATTCTTGAGCTCACCTTCATTCACTCTCAAGATCTCAGCCCATATGTCTATATTATGAGCTCAAGACTTAATTAGGGTCTTATATAGGGTGTGATTAACTAATGCTAATTAAGCTTGCTTATGGATGATCAATCCTACTCAATTTAATTCATTTTAATTATTTTATTCTAACTATTTTGGTTCAAATAAAAATTTGCCCAAAGATGCCATAAAATTCTAAATATTCTAATTAGCCTATTGGGCTAGTCAATTTTGGCTTGTGAAATTGTTTGGGCTTTCAATTTCTGATTCTAAGTCGATAAGTGAACAGATATTCCACGTAATAACAGATAACTACAAAATTAAGTATATAATCACATAATTAAACACACAATCATGCAATTAAGTTTATTGAAAAAATATAATATAATAGTTCAGAGGCCGGGGTTGTCACAGTCTCTTCCCCTTAGAAAGTTTGGTCCTCCAAACTTAAGTTACCTTCGAATTAAAATAAATGCGGATATCGTTGCCGTATCTCATCATCTTTTTCCTAAGTGGCCTCTTTCCCATAATGTTCTTTCCACTTGGTTTTCACCATAGGGATAGTTTTGTTTCTCAATTGCTTTACTTGTCGATCAATGTTTCTCAATTGCTTTACTTGTCGATCAATGATCTCACCATAGGGATAGTTCTTCATAAATCATATTCTCATCTAAAGTAATCCAATGGCGGTCAATCACATGAAACGGATCTCTAAGGTACCCATGAAGCATGGATACATGGAAAACATTATGCATTTGTTCCATCCCAGGTGGCAAAACGATACGGTAAGCAATAGGACCCAACCTTTCAAGAATTTGAAACGGTCCAACATAACGAGGAGTCAGTTTTCCCTTCTTGCCAAATCTCATTTGTCCTTTCATCGGTGTAACTTTGATAAATACATGATCCCCAATTCATATTCTAAGTCTCTTCTTTGGTAGTCCGCATAACTTTTCCGTCAGCTTTGTGCAGTCTTAAGCCTTTGCTGAATGATTTTGATCTTTTTGATTGTTTCTTGCACAAGTTTGGTTCCATAAATAGCCCTATCACCAACCTCTGTCCAACAAATTGGCAATCTACACTTTCTTCTATATAGTGCCTCATATGGTGCCATGCTAATGCTAGCATGAAAACAATTGTTATAAGCACACTTGGCCAATGGCAAATGCGTTTCCCAACTGCCACTTACGAAGCATGTCTTCTAAGGTCTGAATAGCCCTCTCGGTTTGCTCATCAGTTTATGGATGAAATGTTGTACTAAATCTCAATTATGTTCCTATTGCATCCTATAGACTATGCCAAAATCTAGAAACAAATTTAGGATCCCTATCTGATACAAGAGACACTAGAACCCATGCAATCGAATAATTTCATTAATGTAGATAGTAACAAGTTTATATGCAGTAAAAGAAGTCTTTACAGCAAGAAAATGAGCAGACTTAGTTAGTCTATCAACTATAACCCAAAGAGAGTCCATACCTCTAAGCGTTCGAGGTAGGCCAACAACAAAGTCCATGGTGATATGTTCCCATTTCCATTCCAGGATAGGAAGAGATTGAAGCAACCCTACTGGTTTCTGATGTTCCGCTTTTACTTGTTGGCATTGTAAACATTTAGAGTTAAAGTCGACAATCACTCTTTTCATGTTGGGCCACCAATACACTAACTTCAAATCTTCATATATTTTGGTGTTTCGTGGGTGCATAGCAAACACTGACTTGTGAACTTCCTCCAAAATTTTCCTTTTCAAATCTGCATCATTTGGAATACACAATCTCTCTTGAAATTTCAACACGGAGTCTTTAATTATGAATCTCGGTTTAGGCTTGGTGTCAAGCTTATCACAAATCTTCTTCAAAAGCTCATCATTCGTTTGTTTTTGCTTGATTTCTTCAATAATGGCAGGCTGTGCAGACATTGCAGCTATCAAGCCATCTTATTCAAACGGCACCACCTCAATTTTGAGTTTTTCAAACTCTAGTAGCAACTCTCTCTCTGATCTGTGAGTAAACAGGCAAGATTCTCCACATTTTATCTGCTAAGAGCATCTACCACAGTATTGGCTTTGCCCGAATGATAATGGATTTGCAAATCATAGTCCTTGATTAATTCTAGCCATCGCCTTTGACGCATGTTCGACTCCTTTTGGGTGAAAAGGTACGTTAAACTTTTATAATCAGTGTACACTTCACATTTGGTTCTATATAGGTAGTGACGCCATATTTTCAATGCAAACACAACTGCGGCAAGTTTTAGGTCGTGTGTTAGATAGTTTTTCTCATGTGTATAGTTTTTCTCATGTGGTCTCAGTTGTCGGGAGGCATAAGCAATCACCCTGCCATTCTGCATTAAAACACAACCCAAACCCTTACAGGATGCATCATTATAAATCTTAAATCCTTCCGTACCTAAGGGTATAGTGTGGATTGGAGCTGTGGTCAATCTTGTCTTTAGTTCTTGAAATGCAGATTCTCTTTGTTGGTCCATTCAAATGGTTCCCCCTTTCGAGTCAATTGAGTCAATGGCACCGCAATCTTTGAGAAGTCTTTAACAAACCTTCGATAATAACTAGCCAATCCCATAAAACTATGAACTTCTGTTACATTAGTCGGAGTAGGCCAATCAATAATCACTTTGATTTTCTGAGGGTCAACTGAGATACCATTTCTATTAATAACATTCCCCAAAAACATTATTTCATCAAGCCAAAACTCACACTTCTTTAATTTTCCATACAATTTCTTTTCCCTAAGTGTTTAAAGAGTCATTCTCAAGTGTTGTTCATGCTCATCTTTACTTTTCGAATAAATCAAAATGTCATCAATGAATATAATAACAAAGTCATCTAGAAAAGGTTTGAAAATTTTGTTTATCAAATCCATAAATGCTGCGGGCGCATTAGTGACTCCGAAAGGCATGACTAAAAACCCATAATGCAGAAAGCAATCTTTTCAATATCTTTAGCCCTCACTTTCAATTGATGATACCTTGATCTCAAGTCAATTTTTGAAAATACCCGAGCCCCCTGCAACCGGTCAAATAAATCATTAATATGCAGCAATGGATATTTATTCTTCACCATTACCTAATTGAGTTCTCAGTAATCTATACATAATCTGAGGGTCGTATCTTTCTTCTTTACAAAAAGAACCGGCGTTCCCAACAGCGATGTACTTGGACGAATAAATCACTTCTCAAGCAATTCCTGCAACTGAGTCTTCAATTCTTTCATTTCAATAATGGACATAAGGTAGGAAGTTTTAGAAATAGGTTGTGTGCTTGGTATTACATCAATTGTAAACTTAATCTCTCTATCAACAAGTTGGCCAGATAATTCATCCGGAAACACATCGGGAAAATCTCTCACCACTGGTATATTGTCTAGAGTAATGTCCATGGTTAGTTCAGTTATTACACTACACAAATACCCTTGACAACCCTTACTCATTATTAGTTTTCGGGCTTTCATAGCAGATATAAGGTATGGTGGTGAAACTACCCCTATTCTCTCAAAATAAAATTCATCTTGTCCGAGAGGTCGGAACATCACTCGTTTCAAAGCACAATCAATAGTTGCATAGTATTTATCTAGCCAATCCATACCCAAAACAACATCAAAATGTCTCATGTCTAAAGGTATCAAATCAGCATACAAAATAGCATTCCCGAGAAATGATTCACATACAGCAAATATAGTTGAACATAACATGGATTCCCCCGTAGGTGATGCAACACATAATATATAACTCAATGTTTCCATAGGTCTATTTAGCAAAAACCATAGAAACAAACGAATGTGTAGACCCTAAATCAATTAAAGCATACGCAGATTTGCCACAAAATGGACCTGACACTACTATTTCAATATTTTGAGTGCCCCCCGGGATCAATGCAAAGACTCTTCCTTGTCTCTGTTCATTTATTGTGGTAGATGATGTTGCAGCTGGTTTTGTTGTGGGAACTGATCCAATCAATTTTGTGGCACCTTGATTACTACCCTGACATGACTGTATACAATCTTTCGCCATATGCCCCATCTTTCCACACTCATAGTAAGCCCCCGTAGTGTGATAGCAAACACCCCGGTGCTTCTTCCCACAAATAGTGCAAGTAGGTACTGAGTTGCCACTTTGGGTTGACCCCGAATTACTGGAATTTCCAGAGTTCAACTTCTTATTTGTTGATGTTGTCCCCTTATTAAAATTCTGTCTCATGCCCCTCCATTCAAAATTCTGTTTACGGTTGGCCACATTTCCCTCTGCTGTTAGTGCCCTATCAAGCAAATCCACATATGTTGGTAATTTAAGTACATTGACTCTGTCTAGGATTGGGTCACGTAAACCTCCCTCAAATTGTCTAGCTTTCTTGTAGTCTGTATCTATCATGTGAGGTGCGAAACCGGCTAACTCTGCAAACTGAGTTTCATACTTAGCTACTGATTTGTTTTCCTGTTTGAGTTCCATGAATTCAGACACTTTTCTGTCCCCGTACACATTGCGGGAAGTATTTCTCGTAAAAGATCTCTAGAAAACAAGCCCAAGTAACATCCTTATTCTCATCTCGAACCAACATCCACCAACACCTTGCATCATCTTCTAATGTGAATGTAGCTAGTTGTATCCTCTAAGCTTCAGTACATGGGAATACTTCAAACAACTTCTCAATCCCTAAGAACCAAGCTTCGGCCTTCAACGGTTCAATTCTGCCATGGAACACTGGTGGCTTCATCTTTTTGAATTCTCTAGTCAAAGAAACAATGCAGTCCCCCGTCTGACACCCTAGGGCTGGTGGTGGTATAGGCATTGGAGGTGGAGGTGGCAGTTGTTGCTGTTGTTGCCACTGTTGTTTTTGTTTTATGGCTTCAGCCATGTCCTACATCATTCGTTCCATTCTATCCAATCTTGAGGGGGTTGCTTCCTCTAGCTCATCACCTCTTGTTCTCACCATTTTCTATATGAAACTTGTATTATGACAAACATAATATACATTCATGCACACAATTACATATGTAATCACGAAATCATCTCACTCAAAATTTCAAATGCACATGAATGCAATCCTAAAGTCACTTCTAGACTCTCTATAGCTCAATGTACCAGTGAGTGAGATATAACTCATGCTTTGATACCACTCTGTCACGACCCAAACCTGCCCCTATAGGTTTAGCATCATTACCGGCCAGTAATCTTAGATTACCTATGACCTCTATTAACAAAATCAAATTAACATGAATTATGGGGCTTAGCGGAAACAAATTAAAATACAGAAATAATACATTGAGCTGTGCATATATGAAAAGAGTTCGCATGAACACTGTAACCGTTCTATAGGTAAGTGCATACACCACAAAAGATTTAAAAGAAAAAAGAAAACAACAACATTCAGTCCATAATTACAAACTTGTCAAGTCTTACATAAGCAAAACCCTTATCCAAAAACCAAACCAAGAGTTTAAAATCAAAAAAGGGGTTTAGACTTTGCTTGGCTCCACATGAGTCCAAGTTGGCTCCATCATAGGAGCTCCACAAAAGGTTGACCACTAGGTGCCTCCGAGGCACTCTCTATCCTTGATGCCTATCTTGCTCACCTACATATATACACATAAATAGTGAGCTAACGCCTAATGAGTAATAACAGAATAAAGAGATTATATGAATAAAGTTCAATGCCATCACGAATATCAGTTTCACATTTCTAGTCAATCTTAACATTAATAACCATTTCATTCAATTCATGTGGCACATCCAATAGAGTAACCATTTATCATCAACAATGGGACCTCAACGGTAAATCAATGTTCAATATTCAATGTGACCATGAAGGTCTAACATCAGAGATCTCTGTGTTTCAAATATCCAATGGGCCATGGTATTGTTTCCCTCTCAAGCGAGGGCTAATGGGCCATGGTATTAATTTCCCCCAGGTAGGGCCTCTTTATCAATGGGCGATGGTATTATATCCCCCAGGCGAGGGCCTATTAAGCAATGGGCCATGGTGTTATATCCCCTAGGCAAGGGCTTATTAAGCAATGGGCCATGGTATTATATCCCCCAGGTAAGGGCCTCACTAAAGGATGTCACGAATACACTCTCATAAGGGAACTTCATTCATTCATAAGAAACTAGTGTTTAATAAACAATTTGATTCAATAAGCCAATCAATCATTCATATATCAATTTCGGTAACAATAACATTTTCAAAAATAAATATAACTTGAACATATCTTTATAGAGTTATTACTCACAGTAGGTTACGTTGTCACTAGGCCTTGGACGTTCACCTATACAAAACACATAACAAAAATACAATTGGAGTACCATTCGATAACCATTTTGCTTTAATTAAATTTTTCTCATGTGTTTCCAACTCATTCCATGTTTTTATGAGCTTAATTGGTACCTCAGAGTACTTGAAATGACATGCGGATGCAAGTATGCACTTAAAAGAGTTAGGCAAAACTTTGTGAAAATAGGGCCTCCGCTCAAGCGTAGTTTCCTTCACTCGAGCGGGGGTTCAAAATAAGGGTGGTTGCTTGAGCGCAACTTCTATCGCTCAAGCAGTCTACAAACTCTGCAAAAGTACTAGTTGCATGAATTTTCTGCTCGATGGATACTCGACGGTCGCTCGAGCGGAAGACTGAGAAAAAGTGGGTTCGCTCGAGTGTACACACACACACACACACACATACATAAGTGAAAATTTATGAAGAATAAAATAGTTCTTTAGAGGATTTACCTCAGAAACAATGTTGGGTCTCATTTTTCTCTGCGTCTTCTTCACTATGTGCTTTGAACATGTCTCAAATTTGTTGTTATATGTAGCCAAACATCATATAACATCTCTCTCGGGGTTCTCTCGATCCCTCTGGATCTTGTTTTAGACTCGGGCCCAACTACCGAATCGGATAATGTGCATTTGTCTTGTTTTTTTTTTCTTTGGGGTTCTAGTTCTTTCTTCCTTGTACATACCTACACGATCTAATCTAGCCCAACTCGACCTTACCGTACCTTATCCAACCCTGATCAACAATATTACAAATCTACTTTTATCAATTCAGAATTTATTTATGAAAATAAAAAAGATAAAAAATCAATGGCTCATATTTATTTTATGTATGAATCCCACATTTCATCAATTCAATATCCACCACACAAACACACTCAAAGTAAATTTGGGATCCGTAAGAATGGGTTCCTAGCAATTTTCTACCCTGATCTTGTTAGAAAAAATGTGTTTGGTTACAATTCTCATAAATTATTTTTAAATGGTTTCGTTTGTTTTTATTGAATTTTTTTTAATATTTTAGTCAATTTTTATTTTATTTTATTTTATAGATACATTATGATTATATACATCGAAAAAGTTTTAAAATATAAATATATATATATATATATATTAACTAAAATATGAAAAACAAAATCACTAAAACAAGTGAAAACCCGAACAAACACTCACCGCTCATTCAAGTCCATTAGATTAGTAGCTTTGGTATTTGTATTGTGTAATAATTAGTTAATTAATTAGTTCATTCATTTGAGTTTGTAATAATTAGTTAATTAGGTCATTCGGACCCTCTTGTGCGATGGAAAATTTGTAATATTTGTATGTCTTCCGATTCTCATTTCTTTCTCTCTTTTACTTACATGCTTACCGTGGTTGTATGTAGTATCATGTTTTCGTTTCATATCATTGACATGCTTTGCATCCATTTTTGCATGCATTAAGGTTCGGTTCATCATTTTTTAATATCATTGTCATTTCTTAACTTATTTGAAAACGTGCATTACCACGTGCTTTGAGTTAATCCATATGACATATAATAAGCTGAACCTGGTAGTTGCATTCTTGTATGTGTTGCATTAGCCATTTTGCATATAGGATCATGTATTTTTCTAACTATATTCTTTTCTTTGATTTGTCTCGGTTAAATACTAGGTGAGCATTTTTGCTTTAGTATATTGCATGTGTGTTTGTGTTTGTCATGTCAAGCATACTACCATAAGGCTACTCGCTTACTTGAAATATCTCTTTGAATGCCTGCGGATGAAGGCTATTTCACTTAAGTTGGAATAACTTTGATTATTGTACATATGAGCTAACTTTTCCTTTGAGTTGCACGTATTCAAAACGCTTTTCAAACAAACATGAAATCAAAGCATTCCAAAGTAAGTGACGTGGTCTATACTAGTTTGCTTCACATAATAATGTTAGCATTATTAATAATCAGAACATGATGATATAATGTCTATAAAATTCACATAATGATTAGTAGAGGCCGATCTGTGATCGAGTGGGTGGAGTGCTCAATTCATGACCTTCCCCTCTTATACCTAAGTTCCCGAGCTGAGACACTTTGGTTATGACGAACAAGTGGCCTTTGGCACGAGTCACAGATTTCCTAAATTTTTCCAAAATGTTTAGGTAACAACTTTGAAATTTGGCAATGCAGTCCATTTCTGGCATCTTTGATGATTAATGGATTTTCTAAGATTTGTCGGATTTGGACTCTTATTTATTTTTCTGTTTCACATTGCACTTGTGAAACTAGATTTAGAATCACGGGAATTCAAATTGTAGGGTTATCATACTGAGGAGATTAACCCCTCCGAGGAATGCAAATAACCAGTTACAGTTTCTGGTAACTCTGTTGGGGATTTAGAGAACTTGACTTGGACTTCATAATGTGATATTTTATTTACATATATATGTTCATTGCATTACATTTGTATGGTGCTTATAAGTCATTGTGTTTACCATCTGATATCTTGGATGACTTGCCTGAGGCTTGCCAAAAGCTTGCCAAAAGGCTGGTTGGACGTAGGCAATGTCATGTTGGGAACACAACCCTTAGATCTGGGTTACCGCTGTACCGTTTGATCCTCCTTTCACTTTTTGGTGTTAGGTGTGGGAGGTATATTAAGTAACCTTGTTGAGGTATCCCTTTTGACCAATTGTCCTAGCGCATGTAGTAAGCACTAGTGATTGTTCCAACATAGGACAAGATGCTCGCCCTCATGCGAGATATTATGAAACCACTTGTTTGAAGTAGTGAAACTCTAGATCATGCCAAAACTAGGACAGGGTAACCCTACCTCCTTATAGGGGTGTTTTTGCTCTCTTTATCTTCTATGTTCTTTGTAGTGGATCTGTACATGGGTGCTTCATATCGTGTGGGTTCAATTATATTAATTTGTGGGGGAGAATTCAGTGGAGAGTATAGTCCTTCAACTGTGATCATATCTATTCTAGTGAAATTAGGCTGAGGTGTTGTATGTCTTCTCTTTTGCTAAGTAGTAACCATAGCTTCAAAAGGCTCTAACATCCCCTAGGTGCTTTGGACTCATGTTAATAAATTTTGTCAGGTCAGAGATTTAGTTCAGAGGCATCCAATATTTGCTTCAGTGTCACCAATTACAAGGCGAAGAAAGGTCAAATGGGGTTCACCAGTTTTGTTGTTTTGGCAATCACCCCTCAGATCACCTATATTCAGTTCACCCCAAGCACAGTCACCTATTCTTGGAATGTCACAATATCCATCATCAAATCTAGAGGACTTACTAATCCATTGTAGCAATCTGTTGGCTCGTTCTAGCATGACCTGGCCCGTCAAATTGAGGTCACGAATAGGTTGCAACAACATCAACAGCAGCCGTCTGTGGCTTCTATTTCTCATACACCTAACGTGGCTACTCATATGCCCAGTACCACTGCCAATGCTACTACAACTAAGGATTTATCGCCCAAAGGGGTTTCTATTCTTCCTATCTAGGCAGATCCGATCCCGGTTCATATGTCTAGAGCTCCAGTTTACCAAACTAAGGCACCGTTTGAGTTCGAGTTCGAACCAACCCTACTCAAAGTTAACAAACTTCAAAAACTATTCAAGAAGGCATACGGGGTTACCGCTATTCCGGATATTGAGGATGGGTGTACTAAGTCTGCTGTTACTTTGTCGAAGTAGTTCAAAATGCCGCATATTAACTGTTTCGATGGCTTTGGAGATCCAATGGTGCATCTGCGCCTTTTTTCCGATATTATGAGACCAATGGGTTTGACCAAAATTCAGAAGTTGTCACTATTTGGCAGGACCATGTCTGGCATAGCTGCCATCTAGTACGCTAAATTAGAGGACTCTGTGAAATAGAGCTGGGAGGAGTTGGCTGAATCTTTTATTGTCCAATATTCTTATAACACACAAATCGAGGTCACAACTCATGATCTTGAGACAATGCGTCAAGAACCAAAGGAGGGCTTTTTAGAGTTTGTTACTCAATGGAAAGCAAAGGCGGCTATGATGGCAAACAGGCCTCCAAAGAAAGAACAAGTCTGTATAATTGTTAGAAATTTAAAAGACTACTGCAGAAAATGATAATCCTCCCACTATTCAACTTTAAAGACCTCCATGAAATTGGGATTCAAATCGAGGATACCATCAGACAAGGGATCATTGTGGAAGGTAATGAGCCTATAAAGAAAATTGTTGCTCGCAGTTCCAATGCTACTACCAATGGTAGCACAGCTGCAAAATTCTTAGAAGTAAACACTGCCACCAGTTCCATCAAAAACCTTTTTGCTGGTAATAGCCTAAAGCCAACCACTTCAATTTGGCCCCAAGCCTAAAATTTCCATCCTTTTTACATGGATCTCTCTCAAGCCTTGAAAATTCTACAAGGAAAAGGGCACCTAGAGCTCCTAAAACCCCTAGTCCTAAGTCATGACCCCGCTAAATACTGTGCCTATCATCAACAACCTAGTCATGATACAAACCGTTGCATTCGTCTCCTTCATAAGATTCAAGATCTTATTGACTACGAGATCATAGCTCCCCCAAAAAGACCTCATACCACTACTAACCCATTACCTCCACACATCAACCTAATCCATACATTGCCATCCACTTACAATCCCAGCATACACATTACCCTAGCCCATTTACCCAAGCTTGAGATATTCATTCCAAAAAGCACAGACTTGTGTATGATGGATGCACTTGAACCCCAATCATCTCAAATCTCATCAAATACACCATAGGCACCAATGGCCGAACCCACTACTTCTGAGCTATTGAGCATGATTAAAGATCTTTAGAGAATTGTGCTAGATTTAGCCTTTTGGATCTTGGCTCCATTATCGACTACATCACATGCTAGGAATTTCACGTCAAAAAGCTCCCTAATCTTGGGGTGAGCTACAGTTGGAAATGGCCAACCTGAAGCTATCTCAGGTCTGGATAATGACATGCTAACAACAAATGGGCCTCGCTCCCATATAGCCACCCAATCCCTTGGCAAAATTGAAGTAAGTAGCAAGACAAGGTTGGGGCAAGTATTGATCCCTATGCACATCTTCGGTGGGCTACTGAGACTTTAAAGGTCAAAGGGTTGAACAAACAGCAAGTGCTTGTAGTTGTTGCAAAGACTGTGGATGACACTTTTGTTGCTCAAGTTGGGGACATTTTAAACTAGGGGGTAAGCCATGAAAAAGGATACCGTACTAGAAACACCCTTTTTAGTTCCAATCCTACATTTGTAGGAGGAGGTCTCTAAACCTAGTCAACCCCTGCCGACCCCTCTGTTAATACTTCCAAGACTGGTGGTCGCATCTTCAATCCCTTTTACATGACCTTGCCCAAAACTCTCCAAATTCTCATAGGACAAGGCCATCTCAAACCCCTTAACCCTCTGCCTCTCCATAATCGCCTTCCAGCCAGGCATGATGCTGCCTAGTATTGCGCCTTCCATAACAACCTGGCCATGACACCGTTGTTTTTGTCTTCACCATGAAGTTCAAGACCTGATTGACAACAAGGTCATCACCTCACTAGGTCTTACAAAGTCTATCGGCACTGAATCATTGAACTTGGGAGATAATGTGACTGGTTCTGTGATCGGGAATGAACCACCTACTGATGGCATGCATTTTACTCCAGGTATGGTGTTGGCACGCACTGATTTCAACAAATTGAGAATGTTTTTTATTTTATTTTCTGAATTGGGTGTTGAGTCAGTCTTGTTGCATCAAAGTTTGGTGATTTTGGGAGTGTTAACTCAGACATCATTGTCTTGTTTTTGTTTGTCTTTTCACTCTTTCTTTTGAGTCTGTTTCTATCTAGTTGAGCCAGAAGTTCTGAATAAAATTGTAGTACTTTTCACATATTTCTCTGTGCCTTTAAATTATTGCATTGACCAAAGTTTTTTAAAACTATTTCCAAAAATGTGGTGAAATCAAATAGGGAGGAATTTCTCAGGATTTGTAAAATTTGATCGACTAAGAGGAAAAGGGGTATGCTAAGCCCTTAATGAATGAGATCATGTCTGTTAATGTGGGTATTGAGAAGGATCCTAGCTTGGTCCAGATTGGTTCTGCGTTGTCTTCAGAGGAGCACGAGCGACGTATCGCTTTATTAAAATATTTCAAAAATATTTTTGCGTGGTCCCATAAAGACATGCCTAGAATCGATCTTGAGATTGATAACATAGGATTACTCTCGGCCTTGAGACTCAACCCTTTTGCTTTCAAACCTTAATTCAAAATGTTCAACGATCAATCACAATATGAGGCTTGCTGGCCGGATTGGAAGCAACCTTTGAATTAGAGGCAATAAGGTCGGATGTGATCAAAAGAAGCTTACATAACTGGATTAGAAGCAGCTCTTGAACTATAGGCAAAAAATGTCAGATGTGATTAGAGATTCAAAAATGGGTCATTTCTCAAGCCAATGGAGACTAACAAGAAAGCCAAATCCTAGAATCTGAGAGAAGAAAATTTATTGCTGAATGACAATCGAGTTCCTATCTACCACACTAGGGGTAAATTCAGACCCAATTGGATGGGCCCTTACATCATCAGAGATTATTTGGTTAGGAATAGCATTTGTTCTCATGGATTCAAATGGCTTAGAGATCTCACAACTAATCAACATGGACAAGTTAAATTTTCTATCCTTGAGAGGCTCGTTGGGCCGAGAACCCGAAAGGGCGACCTAGGCAAAAGTTAGAGCAAGAAAAAAAAATAAAAAATGAAAAAAAAAAGAAGAAAGAAAAAGAAAAAATAGAGTGTGCAAGGTCGAAAAACCAAAAGGGTGACTTTGGCAAAAGTTAGAGCGCAAAAGGAGAGAGAGTTAATACCCGAGTGCATTTTACCCGGGAACTACGTAAGGCTTGATTCCCATCTTTGGGATACATAGACAACTTCATCCTGAAGTTCGGCCTCAACCATTTCAGCCTGCTTGTCTCCTCCATTTGATTGGCTTATCCTTATTCAACTTGGCTATCCTATCCATAGCCAAATTAGCCCATCTTTGTTCAAATTCGATTATCCTATTCTATTAAAAGATGCAGCTGCAAGACATATCAAGTTCAGATTTAAGATCGTGCATCTTGAGAGTTAATTCCACGTTGGTCAGGTAGTGGCCATTTGCAAAAATAATTTTTTAGGATTTTTAGTGACGTTGACTACTTTTCTTGAAACTTATTCCATTTTTTCCAAAACCAAAACATTTCTTGGACCCAAAAAAGGAAAATTTTTAGTGCTTACAGCTTGACTTACATAATTTCAAAACAAAAAAGTAGAATAAGCATGTTAATCTAAACTCTCATGTTGGTCAAAATTATTTTTGCCAAAACAAAAAAATATGGTCAAAGTGACGAACAAGGGGCATAGTCGAGTCAAGTTTTCTGTCTTTTTCCCATTGTCAACACACTTGCCAGGAAGGCCACAACTGAAGTTAGCTGTAGTGACCAAAAACTCTTTCCTCCTCCAAGCAGTGAGGTATCTTGCCAAGTACGAAGCACGAACTAGAAATAAAGCTGGATATTTGACCCCCTCATAGGGTCCACAACTTCCAGCTTATCCATCAGCCATACCTGGAAAGAGATAAAACAATAAGAGAGATTAAAGAATAAAGAGATGTGCGCTGAGAGAAAAAGTTAGGAAATGACTTTTTAAAGAAAACAGAGATTAAGTACCCTAGTGATGTGGGAATCATAAATGAGAAAGGGTCGGAAACAATACCTAAAGAAACCGGCTCACCGTGAATTGAGAGGTCTCTTGCCAGAAGCAAACATCCAAGTGTTGTGTTTGTTGTTGTTTTGTTTGTTTTGATTCTTGTGTTGAGTCATTTTGATTTTGATGGGTGTAAATAGGTGTGTTTAGGTCGTTTTTGCTTTGTTTTTCCTTTGTTGAGCCATATTTTGTATTTTGGCCGGTCATAGGCTCAATACCCAGTTAGGAACTCATTCTCGGTTTCATTTTTAAAATAAATCATTTTTGTGCTTAGAGTGTTGTGCCATTCCCAACGTGATGTGCAAAACATAATTCTTTTTTTCATAAACTGTTAGGTCCAAACCCGATGAAGGAAGAGAACAAAAAAAAAAACAAGGACCTATTTGAAGCTACATAGGTTTTGGACTACAAAACAAAAGCGAAAAGGGAAAATTAGAGCATTTGAGTTTGTTTCAACTTCAGCAAATTTCGAAACTACATTCCGGATGCGCCTTCTTAGGTCTCGCCATTTCTTCGAAGTATGAGTGTACCTCGACCTTGAGCTCAAGCCTGCTTAGTCAGAATGGTGATCAAAAGTGCTCTTCTTGAATACCATTCCCCACCGAGAAGTCTTGGTTGTGTTTGTAATGAGTTCTTTGAAGACCAATTACGACAGTGGAAACTAGAGTTCGAATGGCGATGCCTAGAACATAAAAGTTCAGAATTTCCAAGACTAAAGTCTAGTTTAAATACCCAGGGGTGTATCGGCTTGAAATATGTATGGCAACCCCATAGGTTGAGGTAGCTTGTATACGCCTTAATTCTGGATATTGAATCAACCTGGTCTGTCACGTCATTAGAGAATATGAAAAGTTGTAAGTATGATCATGGAGAAAAGCAGCATCCGTGGCTTCCGTGTGCAAATTTTACTTCTTGTCAACATTTGAGGACCTTTGAATTGTGAATTAAAGGTAGAAGATAGAAAAACACAAAAGGGGAGATTCTTGTCCGAGTGAAGCGGTTCATTGCCACTCACCCCGTGAGGTGCTTTCTAAAGCGCCACTTTGTTTGTTTATTGCATTTCCTAAATATCATCCACTACATTGCATGTCACACATACCAAATCGTTATTGGGCATCTATCACACGATCAAATCGTTATCATGCATCTATCACACAATTAAACCGTTATCATGCATCTATCGCATGATTAGATCGTTCATGTACATCTATCGCACAATCTCATCATACTCTTTGCATCTATCACATCATCACTTGTTTTTCCTCTTCTCATAATTTCAGCGTGGTTCGAGTATCTCAAGACGTGCAGGAACACGACCGTAAGCAGTTTTTTCATTTCCTCTTCTCACGATTTTAGCGTGGCTAGAGTATCTCAGGGTATGCAGGAACACGACCTTGAGTGATTTTTTCATTTTCTCTTCTCACGATTTCAGCGTGTTTAGAGTATCTTAGGGTGTGCAAGAACACAAACCTGAGTAGTTTTTTCATTTCCTTTTCTCACGATTTCATCATAGTTAGAGTATCTTAGGGCGTGCAGGAACACGACCTTGAGCGTTTTTTTTTTCATTTCCTTTTCTTTACGATTTCAGCGTAGTTAGAGTATCCTAAACAGTTTTCTCGAGACATGTGAGACGCGTTCCCGGGCAGTTTTTATCTCTCGGCATGTAGGAACACGATCTTGAGCTGTTCAGAACCTTTTCTTACGATTTCAGCATAGTTAGAGTGTTCTTCCTCTTCTCACAATTCTAGCGTGGTTGGAGTCTCTTCATCTTCACACTATTTGAGCGTGGTGCTTGTTCTTCATCCTCTCATGATTCCAACGTGGTTGGAGTATGTTAACCTATCCATTTTTATCCATTTTATCCATTACATCTATTACATCGTACTCTATCTTGTTGCATTCGTCATTTTCGCGTAAACGCATTTAGGATCATTATTATCCCATTGCATTATTATTTCCCAGCATTGTTATTTTCTAGTAGATCATTACCAAGCAAATCATTCCTCACCTATATCATACCACCCAATCGCTTGTACTCTTTCTACGAAAGACCTAGTTTTGCATGTGCTCACACTTCTTTTGTGTTAAAACATGGTTTTGTTATGTGTAAGCACCCATGCTGCGCTGAGGTCAGTATTGAGGGTGTAGGCACTTAGCCTTTGTTAGGCGTCATTTGGCTCGTGCCTAGTTATTTTCTATATAAAACGTAATTTGATTTGCACCCCCATTCCCTTATGATATTTGTGTGGTAATCACTGCTCGTGGTTTTGATTGATGCATTAGATTGTGTATCATTTGCATTATATCCCAGAACTACGCTAGTTTAATTCCTTGCAAAGGGATATGTAGGCAACCCTCGGGTTCAACCAATTGCATTCGCATTTTGTTTGTTTGCCCAAGTCTTACGGCCTCTTCAAATGGGTCGTCTTTGGGCTTTAACATTTACTCACGTCATTTCATGACTTCGAGTTCTGTCAAAGAAGGACAACTGTAGACACCCCATTTTGACCGCTCTTAAGACTTGGGCACTTCACTCTAAATGCTCGATGATGAAATGTTATACTGTGTAAATCTTTCGAATCTTCAACAAAAGAATTCAATTTTGAACTTCTAATCCCAACCTTACACTCCATTTTGACCAAAATATTTTAGACCCTAAAAAACCTCTTTTCAAAAATTAGGACCCGACCGTGGGTATTTAGGCCCGGCTAGCTCTCAATGGTAGCAAGACCAAAAAGTGACCGACATGCCACTTTTTTGGGCCAGCCGTACATTCATTGGCCAGCCGGCCATGTTCAATGAAGTAGATATTTTACAGCTGCTAGATGCTCCCAAGCACATGCTTTGGACCAGTTGTCTCTTTTACAGATATTTTCGACGTGAGAAGTTATTTTTCTATAAATACAACACCCCCCTTCATGGTTTGGGGTAAGAAAAATTCCCCAAGAGCCCAAAGCTTGACCAACCATCTTCTCTACCCTCTTGCAATATACATACACCTTACAAGCTTAAACTTGAAGCTTTTGTTGAGATTCTTGAACACAATTTCAGCTCCTTGAGAGTGTTTAGTTTGTAGTTTGTGAACTAGGAAGCTCTTCGTCTCTTTCAAGAGGTGATCTTTGAACTCTTCCATCATCTTTTCTCTCTCTTTTTCTTGTATTTACATAGTGATTTCAGAGTTTTTTTTAAGCTTAAAATGTTATTAAAGCTTTGTTAAAAGTGAGTGAGCTAGCCACCCTTTCATTGGCTAGCTCACTAGTTGTGCACCCCTTTATTTTTCTTTCATTTTTTTTGTTTGCTTTCTTTTCACTTTTTTTGGTAAATTTTAGTACCTTTTTAGTATTATTTTTGGGTTGTTTATGTGTGATATGAATTGAATATGGGCTTACAAAAGGGTCCTAGTCCTCTGTACTACTTGTGCTCTTACTTCCTATGCTTTAAATATCATATTTATGTTGTTGTATGTCCTCTCGAATTTGGTGTGTTTAGGATGTAGCGGCCAATCCATTGAGTTAATCATTTTTAGCTTTCATTATGTCTCTTGGAACCTTGTGGTCATGGGAGGATTAGAGCTTAGGCTTAGCCACCCCGCCACAAGTTTACTTATCTAGTGTAAATTTCTTGCTTTTATATTATTGTTGTTTACCTTGAAGCTAGGTAGTAGCTTCTGTGTTCAAAGTGTTGAAAAACTCTCTTATCGATCTTTTTCAACACATGAAAATGGATGTCTCATTATTGTTCCATGAAAAGAGGAGTTATTAACAACTTTGGCTAGTTGTGTGTTTAAGTTTTAATAGATAGTTTATTTTTTGTTTTATTCCCTTACTTGTTTTATTACTCCTAAATAGCTCTTTATCAAGAAGTGTTGAAAACTCTCTCTTAGTTCCACTTTGAAGCATGGAAAGGGATATTTCATCCTTATTCCATGAGTAGAGAGATGAGTTAACAACACTTTTTGAGTTAATATTTTTGTTCATTTTGGTTGCTGTATGATCATCATGTACTATATTGTGACTTGATGATTTATGAGTTAAGTATGCCTATCTTTTCCTTGACCAATTTCATGACAGGAAGGAGGTAAGGAGAATAAAATTGTTTTGTTTTGCAATGATTGATGATTTGGGAAGCAAATCTACTTTCTCCTTGAAAATCCTCATGATAGGAGGGAGCAGGAAGGATAAACAGCTTTCGGAAACCCTCTATTTTGGTCTATTCCAGTTCTGCTGCAGCAGGGAATTCCACAGAAACAGTAGTCGGCCGGCCATCATTCTATACGGCTGACCACTTCATCAGGCTAGCCGACCACCATTTTTTATACGGCAATGGTGATTTTGCAGTAGAACAGAACAGATCTTGAGGCCAAAATAAAACAATTTTCTGACTGTAAACAGAGTAGGTTCCGACAGCAAACAAAGAGGTTTCTGGAGGATGTTCTCGCTTGTGTGCATGTGACTTGCTGCTCATTCAAGTCTATTAGCGTAGTAGCTTTGATATTTGTATTGTGTTTTCATTCATTTGGGATTGTAATAATTAGTTAATTAGGCCATTCGAACCCTCTTGTGCGATGGCAAATTTGTAATATTTGTATGTCTTTCAATTCTCATTTCTTTCTCCCTTTTACTTACATTCTTACCGTGGTTGTATATAGTATCATTTGTTACATATCATTGCCATGCTTTGCATCTATTATTGCATGCATTAAGGTTCGATTCATCATTTTTGAATATCATTGTCATTTCCTACTTGCTTGAATACGTGTGTTACCATGTGCTTTGAGTTAATCCATATGACATGTAATAAGCCGAACCTGATAGTTGCATTCTTATATGTGTTGCATTAGCCATTTTGCATATAGGATCATGTATTTTTCTAACTATATTCTTTTCTTTGGCTTGCCTCGGTTGAGTACTAGGTAAGCATTGCTTTAGCATATTACATGTTTATTTGTGTTGCCATGTCAAGCATACTACCATAAGGTTACTCGCTTACTTGAAATATCTCTTTGAATGCCTGCGGATGAAGGCTGTTTCCCTTAAGTCGGAATAACTTTGATTATTTTACATATGAGCTAACTTTTCCTTTGAGTTGCATGTATTCAAAACACTTTTCAAACAAACGTGAAATCAAAGCATTCCAAAGTAAATGACGTGGTCCATACTTGTTTGCTTCACATAGTAATGTTAGCATTATTAATAATCAGAACATGAGTAGATAATGTCTATAAAATTCGCATCATGATTAGTAGAGGCCGATCTTTGATTGGGTGGGCGGGGTGCTCAATTTATAACCTTCCCCTCTCATACCTAAGTTCCCGAGCCAAGACAGTTTGGTTATGACGGACAAGTGGCCTTTGGTACGAGTCACGGGTTTCCTAAATTTTTCAAAAATATTTAGGTGGCGACTCTGAAATCTGGTAATGCAGTCCATTTTTGGCATCTCTGATGATTAGTGGATTTTCTAAGATTTGTCGGATTTGGACACTCATTTATTTTTTCTATTTCACATTGCACTTGTAAAACCAAATTCAAAACTACGAGAGTCCGAACTATAGGGCTATTGTACTTAAGGAGATTAACCCCTCCGAGGAGCACGAAAAACCAGCTACACCCCATGAAGTTAAACTATGTCCCTAACATAAAGGTTGGCAAGGTAATCTACCGAGTCACTCGTGCGCATAGTTACAAAATGTGCCGACTTAGTTTACCAATCGACTATCACCCACACGGCATCGTTACCCCGTTGAGTTCTTGGAAGACCTACAACAAAATCCATCGTGACATACTCCCACTTCAATTTGGCTATAGGCAAGGGTTGCAACAAACCCGCAGATCTCTAATGCTCGACCTTCACATGTTGACAAATAAGGCACCTCGAAACAAACAAGGCTACGTCTCTGTTCATTCCTTTCCACCAAAACTAACTACTAAGGTCGTGATATATCTTTATGCCTCCCGGATGTACTATAAGGCGCGAATGGTGAAACTCTTAGAGTACCTCCTTTTTAAAAGACTTTGGCACGAAAAGATGGTTAAGATATCTAACAATCGAGTCAGAATACATGTTCAAGCCCTTCTCAATCTTCCCACTAGATATCTTCTCTGGGAGGATTTCTACCTCGTGATCACCCCGATGTGCTTCTATAACTCGGCCCACAAGTGTAGGTTATACAATCATAGTAAACAAAGTTGTAGACTCAACGGACTCGTCAATATGCAAATCAAACTCGCCAATATCTCTCATTTCCTGCTGGCAATACTAGCTACACTACTAATGGACTTCCTACTGAAGGCATCGGCCACTACATTGGCCTTCTCGAGATGATAATGCAATTCAAAGTCGTAATCCTCCATAAATTCCATCTACCTTCTCAGATTCAAATTTTTATGTGAGAACAGATACTTCAGACTCTTATAATCCAAAAATACCTCAAACCTTTCACCATAAAGATAATGTCTTTAGATTTTCAAAGCAAAAATCACTGTTGCTAGTTCTAAGTGGTGCGTAGGATAGTTTCTCTCATGTGTTTTCAATTGATGTGAGCCATAAGCTAGTACTTTCCCCTCTTGCGTCAAGACATAACCCAAACCTTCCTGAGACGTATCACAATACACTGAAGAGCCCAAACCTCTCTCCGGAATAATAAACACTGGAGCAGTGTTAAGTCTAACTTGAAGCTCTTGAAATGAATTCTCACAAATCTCATTCCACACAAACTTAATTTTCTTCCTTGTCAGTCTAGTCAATAGTTAGGCTAATCTGGAGAAATCCTTTACAAAATGATGGTAATACCCGGCTAACCCTAAGAAACTTCGAATCTCAAAGGCATTCTTAGGTTTTTTCCAATCTTGCACTCCCTCTATCTTAGAAGAGTCTACGGTTACCCCTTCCCCAAATACCACACGGCTTAAGAATTTTGCCTCCTTCAACCAGAACTCACATTTTCCAAACATAGCATACAATTTGTGGGCTCTAAGCAACTTAAGTATAATCCGCAAGTGTTTCCTGTGTTCCTCCTCAGAGTGTGAGTAGATTAAAATGTTGTCAACAAAGACAACCACAAAATGGTCTAAGAAGTTATGAAAGATTTGATTCATCAAATCCATAAAACAAAGCCGGTGCGTTGGTTAACCCAAAAGGTATCACTAAGAACTCATAATGGCCATATCGCGAACGGAATGCCATTTTCTGGATATCCTCCTCCTTCACTCTCAATTGGCGATAACCTGATCTCAAGTTTATCTTAGAAAAGGAACAAGACCCTTTCAACTGGTCAAACAAGTCATCTATATAAGGTAGTGGGTACTTGTTCTTAACAGTTACCCAGTTCAATTTTCTGTAATCAATACAAAGTCACAAGGTTCCATCCTTCTTCTTGGCAAAGGAAGTCGGTGCTCTCTAAGGTGAAGTACTAGGGCAGATAAAGCCCTTATTTAGCAATTCTTGGAGTTGAATCTTCAACTCAGCGAGTGCAAATCTATACAGAGCCATGGAAATCGGTGCCGTGCCAGGCGCTAAGTTAATAGAGAACTCAATCTCACGGTGAGGTGGCAAACTAGTGAGATCTTCGGGGAAGATGTCCGGGTATTCACAAATTACCCTCGGCAACTCAACTCGGACCATATCACTCTCAACACTCAAGAAAGTAGCAAGAAGAAGATTAAGCTCGCCCCGACCACATGGAGCACACACTGGCAACAAGGCTCTATCGACTTAGTCTCCCAAGAAATAAAACAAATACCACTCGAGGTGCATACCGTAACTCTCTAATGGTAATAGTCTATAATGGCTCGATAGGATAACAACCAATATATGCCCAAAATGACGTCAAAAGTCAACATATCAATTAATACAAAAGCAAAAGAAAGTCAGCGACTGGCAACCTCTATCTCACAACCTCGGCACCCTTGGTCTAATGCAACCTCACCACCAACAAGTGACTCTACCCTAATTGGAGATGCTAACTGAGCCATTTCTAACCCCAATTTCGATGCGAATGCAAACGAAATAAAAGAATGTGAAGCACCAGTATCAATCAATACATTAACAATAGAATTACGCAACAAGAAGTTATCTCTCACTATCGAAGGTGCTGGCAACAAATCTGGGGTGGTAACAGCATACACACGCCCCGTGGGTCTTTGCTCTACCTGCTTACCCCTCAAAGCATAAGTCTGATACACTAACTTAGTTGAAGAGGCTTCTTGATTGGCCTCAAGGCCTAAGCTGGTGTAGGCTAATGGCTCTGTGTCTACCTCAAGCCAGACGCACCAGATGTGCCACATGCCTGAGGGCAAAACCTTCTCAAGTGCCCCAACTGCCCACACTGATAACAAGTAGGCGGCTGTCCTCTCCCCTAACTCTGGCTCTAAGGACGAGTCACAGACGATGCAAACTGTTGCCCTCCTCCTCTCTTGAGGCAAACTATAGACTTGTGGCCTAGCTGACCACAGTTGAAACAAGTGATCCCTCCCTGACCACCTCTCCCATAACCCGAACTCAGCACCAGAAAAGTGGATCTAGACTGAGCTTCCTAGAACTGCTGTGGGGTGGAACCCCTCTGTCTCTTGTTGTCCCAAGTCTCCCCTGAACCTCCTAACTCCTTTGCTTGGAGCCCCTTTTCCTTTTATCCCCAGTTTGAATCACGGTCTCTAAGTGAGCCGCCACCTCTACAAGACGTTTGTAATCCTTAATCATGGATGTGGCCACCTTGAAAAGGAGTCCGGTCCTCAACCTCTTCTCAAACTCCAAACAATGACGTTCCTCCATTGCGACGAGTTTCGGTGCAAACCTCGATAAACTAGTAAAGGTAGCCTCAAACCTCGGCCACTGGCGTGTTAAGCTGCTTAAGCTTCAGAAACTGCTCTCTCAATTTCTCCCTAGCAGGAGGAGTTAAAAACTTATCCTGGAAGGCATTGACAAAGGCCTCCCAAGTAACCCTTGTTCACCCACGCATGTACTTTCACCACTAACTCGCATCTCCTTTTAGTTGGAAGGATGCCAAGGTCACTCTTAGCCCATCATCCTTGATGCCAAGCATCTCGAATGTCTTCACTGCTTTAGCCACTCATTTGCTTTCAGTGGCTCTTTTGAATCCCCCAAAAACTCATCCGGATTAGACTGGAAGAACTCCCTCTTCAGAAATGACGGCCATCTCAGCAACGTGGGCTTGGACTTGATTCTCAGCTTTGAGAATATCCATGGATTCCCGTAAAGCTCCACCCATTTCACGAGCCAAAGTGCCCATGGCTTGCTGACCAGCTACTATGGTCACATTAGCCTAACCAACCCCTTCCTCTTGTGCAGGAATATCATCTGGTAACGGCACCTCCTGCCGTCTAGGCCTACCACGCCTACCACCACCACGTCCATGTCCTGACATCCTAATGAAGATAACACAAGAGATTAGCACATACATAAATGTGCCGAAGCTAACTCACTCATATCCTAATGTGGTGGGCAAATTCACTCCACAAAAGCACGTAGTCACATAAACACATACAAATTTCCTTTCTAGAAAATAATCATCCCGTGACTTTGCCAGAGTTCCATTTAGAAATAGCAGTGATCAAGTGTTCTTCTAACAGGACTTCTAGAAACTCGTAGACCCAATCAATATCTTAGAAATTAAATTCCATACCCACTTAGTCACATAAGCATGCTATCACAAAGCATACCAGGTTATTTCTAATTTTAACTAGCGAGATAACCCATTGTGGCAAAAACCACATCCCAAGACCCAAAAGTATTCAAACCCGATAGCTCTGATACCAAGTTGTAACGCCCCAAAAATATAACAATAATTCAACCCATAACAATTATTAAATAACAACACAATTCTGAATATAGTATCCTTCCATTCACATGTTTCCATTGTACAAAAGGTAACACACGCAGTTATACATTCATAAGTCTTAATCCTGAATCTATAGCATGTGCCATAAGTAAACAATATGAAATAAAAGTTAGACAAATAAAGTAATGCTCTTTTGGCTACAACTTTCCAAGATGATACTTAGTTACAACAAAAGTGAGTTGGAAACTCAATACAAATAAAGCCCAAGGCTTGAACAAAAATAATTACAACAATAACAAAAGAAGCTCTTGGCTCCAAGTCCTCCTAAGCTACGACCTTGACAGAGACATATCATTAGCACCCAAAAATGGTTTTCCACATAGGGTGAGCCAAAGCCCAGTAGAGATACTCTAAGATAGTGTATGGATCTTAACAAAGCTATAAGGTAAATGCATACGCGATGCTCATGTCAAAATGGTTTACATCTCTTTCCAAAGACCATACAATGCTAGATTATATCACAATTCATGAAATCAGTTTCTTTAAAATAGAAAACAGGGTAGTGGATACAATACTAGGAATCTCTACGTACGTGTCTACAAATAGGTTATACAAGCACTACCAATTGCCATTTTTATTGGTACTAACCGAAAGACTCGGCATCCAATCGCAGGGGTTTTTAGACTTTTATCAAGGACACACAGGCCAACAATAATGCCATAACCACACCCCCTACCCAGATTCACCAAGGTATTCACCTATTTTTCTCAAAATATTATACATTTTTAATGTGTTAAGTATGCACGATGCTCAATGCAAATGGATGTGAAATTAGTTTCAATTCTCCTAATTCTCATACAATTTCTACAACAATCACACCTATCCTCCACCGATAGCCCAAAACAGATAGATAATTCCAACAAAGATACACTTTCCAAAATTTCAAGATGGAAGTGATAATGCATATCTAACTCCACCACCATCATCATCATCATCATCATCATCATCATCATCATTCCAATTTCATAAAATCCAACATCATTTCCACTTTCTCTTTACAAAATCAAATATTCATATTTTAGGCAAAATCCCCTTTATTTATAAATCAATTCCAAGGATAAAATTCACCACATTATGACAACTCAACCACTTTTACAACCTTACAATCGTTTCTAAGAAACCATTTTGAAAACCCCTCTTTTGATTTCAAAACCAAACCCTAGGTTTATCGAAAAATTCACAAATCACAATCTTATTTTGAAAAGCAAATAACTAAGTTAAAAATTATACTAAAGTATGGGGAAATCCCTACATCAAAGACAAGGACGAAGAAGAACAAGGGTTGAAACTCGACGAAGCCGAAAACAAACTTTGCTTTTATCAAATGGAAACTCTAGATAAGCTCTACCTTTTTATCAAAGGAACTAAGGTGTAGAGATCAATGGATCAAGGTGCATTTAAAGGTAAAATATGAGTTTTAGAGAGTATAGCTTGTTTTTTGTGCTTCTTTCGGATACGATAGCCCTACAGTTTGGACTCCCGTAGTTCTGAATCTGATCTCACAAGTGCAACGTGAAATAGATAAACACAAAAGAGTCTAAATTCAGCAAATCTTTTGGAAATTGATTTTGAATCAAAATGTCAAAAATGGACTATTTTGCTAGATTACAAAGTAGCCACCTAAATATTTTTGCGAAATTTAGGAAACCTGGGACTCGTGCCAAAGGCCACTTATCCGTTATCACGAAAGTGTCTCAGCTCGGGAACTTACGTACAAGAGGGAAATGTCATGAATTGAGCACCCCACTCGCCTGATCAAAGATCGGCCTCTACTAATCATGATATGATTCTTATTTACATTATATGCTCTTGTTCCGGTTTTTAGGCTATTTTACTATGTGTTGCACACAAGTATAGACTAATTTGCAAAAGTTAGAACATTTTGATTTTCATGTTTGCTTGAAAATTGTTTCGAATATGTACCACTTGAAAAAGCGACCTCATATACACATTACTCAAATTATCCTAATTTAAGCAATCAGCCTTCATCCATAGGTATTCAGATAGATATAGCATTTAAGCACTTAGAATCATGGTAATCATGCTCGACATAGCAACAATCACACTCATGCGATATGTTAAAGCAGTAAAGCTTACCCTAATTCCCGAGGTGAGCCAAAAAAGAGAAAATAGTTGAAAAAATGAATGATCCTAACTAATGAAATATGCCTAATGCAACACATGCAATATGCAATTAGAAGTCCGGCTACTAGCATAGCATATGAATCAATTTGATAGTATGTAGTTTTAAGCACGTTTTCAAAGAAGTATTTAAATGACAATGCTTATTAGAATGAGGAGCCGAACCTCATGCATGCAAGACGCATGGATGCGAATCATGGAAAAGGCTAAACGAAATGTGATACTCTAAACTATCCATCAGAAGCAGGTAAATAAAAGAGAGAAAGATGTGAGGTTGGAAGACATACATGCATTATTACATATTTGCCCTCATGCAAGAGGGTTCGAATGAATGAATTAGCTAAGCTGCTTAACTAATTATTACAACAACGAATTTAACTAACTATTCTAGCTAATTAGTAATTACAACACACTCTAACTAATTAACGGAATTAATTAACTAAGTAATTAATTACAAGCTCCCTAACACCATACTACTATCGACAAAAACAAATCTAACGGGCCCCGAGGAGCAAGGAAATGGCTTATGCATGACATGAATTTCTCCTCCGAGAACGCCTCTGCATTATTTTTCACCTCTGCCTCTACTCTGCTATGTAAAAAAAATGGTACTGCCTGCCTGAAAAAGGTAACCGGCAGACCAGAAATGGTAGCCGGCCGCCCACTGATAGTGGCTTGTCACAGTAAAGGTGGCCTGCCGGCCACTAATGTTGGGTTTCTCCTGCTGCAATAGAAAACAAATAGAGTAGAAACAGAGCATTCTCAGGGGATGTTTTCCTTGTAAGCCTAGTCAATGGTGAGGCTAATCTAGAGAAATCGTTCGCAAATCGCTGGTAATACCTGGCTAACTCCAAGAAACTACGAATCTCAAAGGCGTTCTTAGGTTGTTCCCAATCTTGTACTGCCTCTATTTTGGAAAAATCTACAGTCACTCCTTCCTTAGATACCACATGGCCTAGGAACTTCACTTTTTTCAACCAGAACTCACACTTCCTGAACTTAGCATACAACTTGTGGGCTTTAAGCAACTCAAGTACAGCCTGCAAGTGTTCCTCGTGCTCCTCATCAGAGGGTGAGTAAATCAAGATGTCATCAATGAAAACAACCACAAAATGGTCAAGGAACTCACGAAAGATCCGATTCATCAAATTCATAAACAAAGCCGGTGCATTGGTTAGCCCAAAAGGCATCACTAGGAATTTCTAATGGCCATACCGCGTACGGAATGTCGTTTTCTAGATATCCTTCCCCTTCACTCTCAATTAGTGATAACCCAATCTCAAGTCTATCTTAGAAAAGAAACAAGACCCTTTCAATTGGTCAAACAAATCATCTATATGAGGCAATGGGTACTTGTTCTTAACAGTTACCTAGTTCAACTTTCGGTAATCAATACAAAGTCGCAACGTGCCATCCTTTTTCTTAGCAAAGAGAGTCGGTGCTCTCTAAGGCAATGTACTAGGGCGAATAAAACCCTTATCTAACAATTCTTAGAGTTGAATCTTCAACTCACTTAACTCAGTGACTGCAAACCTATACGGTGCCATAGAAATTGGTGTCGTGTCAGGCACTAAGTCAATAGAGAACTCAATCTCATAGTAAGGTGGTAAACTAGTGAAATTCTCTGGAAAAACATCCGAGTATTCACAAACTACCCTTAGCAAATCAACTCGGACTTCATCACACTCACTACCCAAGAAGGTTGCAAGAAGACAACTAAGCTCACTCCGACCATGTGGATCACACACCGACGACAAAACTCTACTAGCTCAATCCCCCAGAAAATCAAAACAATCGCTACTCGAGGTGCATACAGTGACCCTCTAACAGTAACAATCTATGATGGCCTATTACGAGGACAACCAATCCATGCCCAGGATGGCATCAAAGCTCGACATATCAATCAATATACAAATGAAAAAGGAAGTTGGCGACCGGCAACCTCTATATCACAACCCCGACACCCCTAATCTAAAATAACTTCACCACCTACTGGTGATTCTACCTTGAGTAGAGATGTTAATTGAGCTACTTCTAACTCCAATGCCGATGCAAATACAGACGAGATAAAAGAATGAGATGCACCCATATCAATCAACACATTGGCAATAGAATTGCATAACAAGAAAGTACCTCTCACAAC
This sequence comes from Camellia sinensis, assembly GCF_055761805.1. Taxonomy (NCBI): domain Eukaryota; kingdom Viridiplantae; phylum Streptophyta; class Magnoliopsida; order Ericales; family Theaceae; genus Camellia; species Camellia sinensis. The sequence continues at coordinate 116,239,285 of NC_138970.1, forward strand.
TGAAGGCGCTAGCACTAAGTCCGGTGTGGTAACAACATACACACGTCCTATAGGTCTCTACTCTACCTGCTCAACCCTTGGAGCATAAGTCTGATGCACTGACTGAGCCGAAAAAGCTCTTTGGTTAGCCTTCGAGGCCAATACTAACTGGGCAGGTTGATGGCTTTATGTCTGTCTCGAACCGGACGCACCAGGAGTGCCACCCAACTGAGGGCAAAACCTCTTTACATGCCCTAATATACCTCTAGAACATTTTTTTATATTTATTTTTAGCTAGTTATGCCGATTTTGTGCATACATTTTGGTTGAGATTCATTTAGGATTATTTTGTTGCATTGGTTGTTTGTGTCTCACTTGGTATATAAATGGAGTTGGTCGGGAATGGTTTTGCCTAGGTTACACTTGTGAAATATGATTAGATTGTATTTTGGCTTATTTATGTCAACTATTGCTTTTATTTTATATGATTATGGTTTCATGTTTAGGCTTGCGTATGCTTTGAGCTAAGGCTTTGTAGGCCACGACCGGTCATGCCCTGAGGACTTATCTATGTTAACAGGGCTAGCAGTTGGTGGGGAGCCCATTCCATTTGATATGATATTTACACATCTGGCAGATGCTCTGTGATATCTCCTCGGATTGGCCCCTATTCGTACCACTACCGAACTTGCACACTATTAGTGGTTCTAGGATGACTTACGTGTTCGCCAGCATGTCATCTCTCATTGCCTAGTATGTTCGGGGTTTCTTGTTGTTCCTATTCGCGAACACCATTTTCATGGATAGGGAGAACAAGATTCACTTGCACTTACTGTCCTTATAATTTTGTTTGAAGTTTTACTTTGATCTATCTAATTTTTTGCGTGATTTTTTTGTTTAAAATATTAATGACATATAACATGTGGATCATACTATAATAAAATTAAAGGTAAATTACCCTTTCCTCCCTTGAGGTTTTTGACAATTAGAGAGACTTCTCTTATGGTTTTAATAATTATAGAAACCTCTCTTGTTTTTGTTAACATTATCAAGATTTCCCCAATCCGTTAAATTAGCACAAATGACGTTACTTGGGTTTATAAAATGACCATATTACCCTCTGGTCTAAGCATGAAACCACATGGGAGCTTCCTTTAATTGTTAGAAAACTTACAGGATGTAATTGTAATTTACTCCTCTCATCTTCTCTATATTTTTACCTTTACCAATTCAAAAAAAATTTATTACTAATTATTTCTCAAAATAAGTATGTTTCATAAACAAAGTTCAAAATAGCAATATGTATTTTTAAGATTTTTTTTTAAAATTAAATATAAGTATTTTTAAAATTTTATAAAAACTCTAATTTCTCCAAATAGGTATTTTTCATACCCAAAAAACAAAAAAACAAAAAAAAAAATAAAAATAATTAAATACCTATATGTATCTTTAAATTTTTATTCAATCTCTAATTTCTCAAAATAAGTATTCATAAAAATAAAAATAAAAAATCAAATACCTATATGTATTTTTAAAATTTTTTATTAAAAAAATATATCTTTTCAAAATTTTATTCAAACTCTAATATCTCAAAATAGGTATTTTTTGAATAAATTTTTTATTACTAATTATTTCTATGCATAAAATATAAATTGATTTTATTTTTAAAAAATATAAATTGATATCTTTTATATTTTGTTTTGTAATTTTCAAATAAATGATTTTATTTAATTTAGTATAAGGTCTCTCAGTGTGTAGTTATTCTACTATATATATGCTTGTCATATAAGGGATTTGATTCTTGGTAATGAAATGAGTAATGACTCCTTTTTTACAATACATTAAATTTTTATTTATTTTTTAAACACATTTATTGATCTAAGTTAGGTTTTAATAATACATATAATACATAATACGTTAATCTCTAATTTTTTTTTATTGTTAGTATAGATTTATCTATATTGATGAACCGAATACGAGAGATTTAAGATTCTCTTACATTATAGAGTAAAGCATATAGTATTGAAAACATATCCAAATTATAGAGTAAACTAATGACCAAATTACAAATATATGCAATATTCAAGGATTCCTCTATGTATCCAAGGTGTTCACTTTGTTTAAAAAATAAAAAATAAAAAATATAGAAGTTAATTTGTTTAACTTTTTTTTTAATAAAAATAAAGAAAAAGAAAAAAATACATTAGTTCAAATGATAAATTTTATGTTCTGAAATAAATCTAATATGAAATTACTAAGGTATTATCTATAATAATATTAATTTTTGAGATATGGTTTCTTTTTAAGTATTTTGTCAATGAAAATTATATTTTTTTGGGTTAAATATTTTTATAATATTTTAACAAGTTAGAATTTTTTTAATATTGTATAAAATTTAATAATTTTGTTCAACATTACTAAAATAATGCATGAGTCTTTGTTAATTTAAACCTCGGGAGAGGTAAGTAAAATTTACTATTTGAATATATAAAGACAATCTTGAGACTTTTTACTTATAATACATGACTTAAGTGTATTCTATTAAATGAATTAACATAAGATTAATGGTGGGTAGTCTTAATAATAGCTTCAAAAATAAGAAAAGTTTCTATAATTATTGAAATCACATGAGAGATTCATATAATTGTTAGAAATCTCATGGAAGGTAAGTGTAATTTATCCTAAAATTAAAAATATAAAATTTAAATTAAAAAAAATGAAAATAACACTTTAAACTTCAGAAACTAATAGTGTGCTGTGAAGTGGATTTTGGAAATACTCCTCAGATCCAGACGAGCCTGAAAGATCCTTTCGATGTTACCTGAAATAAATAAACAACTCCAGCCGGTGATGTCAGAAATAACATTCTGACGGTTTAGTCAGTTATATGTTTGGGTAGTTGATATTTTATCTTTCTTGGGGTCTAAGTTCATTCTCTTCTCTTTTTCTTTTCTCTCCCGATTTTGAGGCTCCTCTCCTCCTTTTATAGTCTTTTCTTTGTCGTCATGCTTCTATTGGATGGGCCAGGAGTTTAGCCCAACAGGACCCTTCTGTTTCCCCTGGGCTACTTGGCTTTTGCATATGGCCTGAATGCTCAATCTCATATGGGCCTCTATGACTATTCAGCAACTTACCCCTATCCCATTGGGCTTTGACCTTGTACGACTTAATGGACAGGACTAGTTTGAATTACATTTATTCAGCTTCCACAATTGCCCCCCGAGTATTCGACGATCTGGGGTAGTTGGCATTCTCGGCCACTGATTGAATCTCGTTCGGCTAAAAGTTACAAGTCGCCTTGAAATTCGAGGATATGGCGCACGCGCCCCTTTCATTGTTGACATGTCAGAGATATGATATGAAACGATTGCAGCTTCCCACCCCTTCGTGCTTGTCATTCATTTAATGTGATTTGAAACTCTCCGCCCTTCTATTTTTCTGAAAGATCTTTATACTTGGTTCATCTTTGCAACTCCTCATCTTCAACATTCCTCGTGTTTATTCTGCCATCCGTAGCTCGTGTCTCTTTCATCTTACTCTATAAGTCTTCTAAGCCTCTTCCTTTATTTTTTCTTGAATAGTTTCAATCCACTCATCTCCTATTTCTTCATGCTTTCATTCTGGCCTTCCCATTTTGCTGCCATGGCGAAATACTTAAAAGCTCTCCTTTCTGAGGATCGAGTCACCTCTTTTCGCCGTCATTTCTCAATCTCAGATGATGTTCGACTGACCCTTGTTGGGGATGATGTGTTTATTTGGAAAGAGCAAACGCGAACACGATTGTTTTTCCTTTACTATCAATCACTGAGGGTGGAGTCCGTTTCCCCCTCCACCCCTTTCTTAGATCCGTTCTTCATTACTGGGGTTTGATGCCCTCCCAACATGACATAAACTTCTATCAAATAATAATGGGTGTAATCGAACTAAACCGCCGACTTGAGCCCAACCTAGGAATTCCTGTGGTGCGGCACTGTTATGTCTTTACCAAATCATCTAGTCAGCAAGGCCGATATTTTTTAAGAGCTAAGGATATAGAGCACCACTTAGTAACGATGCTTGCCAGCTTTGGCAAGAGGGTTGACGATGTCATGGTCGCTATTCAAGGCAATTAAGAATTCGGCAAAGAAGAAGAGTGCCTTGACCCAATGCCTAGATGGAAGGGTGAACCAGGTGGCCGAATAGGTCTTTTATTGCAAACAGCAACTCACGACACTGATATTCCTTAGCCTTTCCAACCTTAGAGATATTGGTCTCAGAGGGTCTCTAACTGGCGAACGAGGAGGCGAAATCAGTGCACAAGGCGAATGAGACGTCGAATAGGGTATTGAAGAGGTCTAACCAGATCGTGTTGATTCAGATGTCTCCACCGAATTAGATGTCCACCTAGAAGAAGAACAAGAGCTAACTAGAGAAGTTAGTCTAGCTTTCACCCAAATCGGTCTTGACGTAATAAATAGCCTACCTTCATTCAGCCGAACAAACTTGTCCTCCCGAGAAGAGCACATTTTTATTGACCTGGAGGATTTGCCTAGGTCATGATCTAAAAATATGGTCGGCGAATCACTTGCCCAATTTGTGAGGCACATGAATACTGAAAAGATGACGGCAAAGAAGAGAACGATGGGTGCTAGTGGAAGTGAGGAGGTTCCTCCAGTGGTTGATCAGTCAATTATTACTGACTTGATTGTTGAAGAAATGGCCAAACTCCAGGAATCAACAATTGAAGAAACATAAACTGAACCAAGGGGGCAAAACAACTAGCTGAATCCTCAGAGGTCACCGTCAAATCGACAAAGCAACCGACAGATAAACGGCCAAGAGTTTCTCCTTCTCTTGATCTTTCTGCACCATTTATGATATAACCGAGAATAAAGGGTGCTCTAGTCCCAACTGGTGCTTTGGCCTCTAAGGATCCTTTTGTTGCGCTGAGTGTTGTGTCGGCAATTACTTACCATGCAAATAAGGTAGCATTTCGCGCAGAGCCTGATGTAATTTTGATTGCCCTGGCGGATCAATCGGCTATTTTGGTGAGTTGCATTTGTTTAAAGTGCTCACTTGACTTAAGTGTTAAGTGTACTATATTACCACTTCTGTTGTATGCATACTTACACTTGCCTTTTCACTTTTGCTTTAGGTGGCAGAACGGATCACCGAAATTGGAGGTCATCGTCATGATGCCGTGGAATTAATCGACTCGCTCAAGGCGACAATGGAAATAGAGAAGATGAAGACCAAGTTAGCTATTGCCGACTTGGCGGTGGCGACCAAAAAAGCCGAGGCCAAGGCAATGAGGGCTGATGAAGATCATGCAAAGGTTGTTGCCGAAGAGGAGAAAAAGAACATGTGGACCTACTTCGAAGGGCTGCTGAAGAAAGGGCCAGTATAACTGACGTCGTTCTGGCAACGGCGAAAGAACAGATAGAAAAACTTAGGGCTGATCTCCAGGTGGCTAATAAGGCGAAGGAGCAAGCAGAATCAGAGTCATTCAAAGCATTTGATACTAGAGAAATGTCAACCATGGAGAAGTACGTTGATGAAGCCTTGAAATTCAAAAATTAAGGCTTTAAACATGGCTGGCTCAAAGCTTTGGTGGCTGCAAAGGTGACGCTTGATGTACCAATTCCATATGAGCAACTAGAAGTGGAGCCATTGGAATCAGACCCTAAGGAAACCTGAAGTCGAATGGAGCGATGGGCCCGATGGGAACTAACCTTATTTTGTAACTAAGCGAAATTTTGTTTGTTTTTTGTGTGCCTATTGCATTATGTCTTAGTTGTTTGTTTTTGTTTTGTTTTTAGCAAATGTTGTAATAGGTACGTTTTCAGGTATAAAGTGAAATACTTGTACTCATTCAATTTATCAATGAAAATGTTCCTATTGAATATAGATAATGTTGTGTGAATACAGTTGTTCAAGTATTTTTCAATAATCTTCTTGCATGCTTCCTATAACCTGCAGTTTGTTACTTTGAGTAAATGAGATGTCTCTTGGGACATTGCGCCGATAGTCAAGTTGGCAAAGGACTGAAGCGTAAAGTCGGTACATCCCCATTTGAACATTCATCAATGGTGCCCAGTAGATTCATATAATACGGCACTTCGGCTTCATATTTGGATGTTCATCAATGGTGCCGAGTAGATTCATATATCTATCTCTGCCCCAGTTGAGACGTAGACGCACAAAGCTAAATAAATGATAACAATGCAAACCATTTTCTCATGTGGGGTATAATATGGCACTTCGACCTCATATGTAGATGTTCATCTGGATGCTTATCAATGGTGTCGAGTAGATTCATATAATATGGCACTTCGGCCTCGTATTGGATGTTCATCAAGGTGTCAAGTAGATTCATATATCTGCCCATACCCCAGTTGAGACATAGACGTACAAAGCTGAATAACTGATAACAATGCAAACCATGTTCTCAAGTGGGGTATAATATAGCACTTTGGCCTCATGTGTGGATGTTCATCAATGATGCCGAATAGATTCATATATCTGCCTTTGCCCCAGTTGAGACATAGACGTACAAAGCCAAGTAACTGATAACAATATGAACCATGCTGAATAAATTCATAGGTCTACCCTTGCCCCAGTTGAGACGTAGACATACGGAGCCGAGTAAATACAGGGCCAACGACGACCATAGGCGCATCATGAAGGGTGCATCGGTAAGTAATGAATAGTGTAACCATGCATTTATGGCCTAAGGTCTTTAAATAGATACTGCACGAATGACGAAGAGACATTCGCGAAAAAAGTCATGCTAGTTTTTAGTGAGTTGAGGGGCTTGTTTCGTCGTCGAGGTGAGCAAGGTCATATGTCGGGAAAGTTATTCTTTAACAGCAGAGGAGAGGAGAAGAGTTTGGCAGAGCTAGATATAGAAATACATCGTAGAGTTGATTCGATATGAACAGGAAATGTGGTGTCAGAGGAGTGAAGAGACGTCGATTACCTAGGCATCGAAGTAGGTCACCCATTAATATGGGTTAGAAAAAAGGAAACACACGTGCTGCTAGTGTGTAGATTCCTGTGCAAAATGAGCTGAGCAAAACGCCGCGTCCCTTAAGCTTTTTAGTCCTTATTAGGAACCAACCCATGATTGAGGCCGACTCAATTGTCCGTGATCCAAACATAGCGGTTGAGTTTACGCGGCAAATTTTCCCGCTGGAAGTTCAGCAATCAATGTTTAATCGAGGCGACTATGAAGTCTTCAGGGGGGGAATCCATAGAGCGATCAAGGGACTTTATAGTTCATATGAAGTCGGCATGCGCCTTAGCGCTGCTTAGAAAGAGATACAGCATAAAGATGGCTGGATTCGGAATCTAAAACGCCGACTGGACGTAGCAAAGGAGCGATCGAAAAATGAAGCGCAGAAAGCCAAGGCGGCTAAGGTCTAGTCAGCAGGGGCGACAGACTCAATTGTGAGAGATGCAGTCACATGACGTCTAATAGACCATGCAATAGCCAATCGTGGCGCTGCTAATATTTTCGCTAAGGAAGTAATAGAGACCAGAGCTTACAACAAGGATTCTTTGAAGGCTGAACAATTGGTATTGAAAGGACAAGAGAAAAGTTGATAGATGACTTTTGCTGATGTAAGAACCATGGTTTTAAACACTGATGGATCCAAGCCCTGAAAGCAGCAGGGTGGATTCGGCATCTTCCTTATACCAAAATTTTGTAATGCCGTTTAGAGTCTATGATGCCGAGAAGACAGATGATAAAGAGGAGGCATCGAACTTTGAGAAAGCCTAAAGGCTCAAAATCCCATGTTTTTAATCTATTTGGAAAAATAAAACTGTAATTGTAATTGTAATTCGGCTGAAGTTGTAATGATATTTTCTTTTAATAAAAACAAGCCATTCCAAGTATAGGCATTTAATTGTTTGTTCATTCCAAACAATCTTTCCAACTATAGGCTTTTAGCCAATCATGCCAAGTACGAAAGGCTCTCTGAATTTGGAGGCTTATGGCTAATTGTGTCGAACATGAGGGCGCTTCGAATTTGGAAACTTGTGGCCAATCGTGTCGAGCACGAAGGATGCTCCAAATCTGGAGGCTTGTGGCCAATCATGCCGAGCACGAAGGGTGATCAACAAGTTGAAAAAAGAAACGTCATTCAAAAAGAAAATGATGCGAAGTGATATGGTGAGTTGTATTGCTCAAAGATGTTATACATGCAAGTTAGAGCAATGAAACCAAATGTGCAGCTGGGTTAAGAAAGATATCGTTAAGGAACACATTAATAGTAAAACTTGTGTAAATGAGTCAAATTCCACGATCTGGGCAATCTTTTGTCGTTCATGTCTAAGAGTCGGTACGCCCTTGCGCCAGCAATTGAATCAATTTGATAGGGGCCGTCCCAGCTGGGGTCGAGTTTACTATTGGCAGGATCCTTGGTTGTGGGTAATACTTTCTTAAGGACTAGCTCTCCAAGGGTGTATCGACGTAGCTACACTCACTGATTATATGACCTGGCAAGTTGTTGCTAATACCATCCCATAGTTACGAGGGCCTAGTACTGGCGTTCCTCAAGTAAATTTAGATGCAAGGCCAGTATCATGTCATTTCGACTAGTATCAAAAGCTTTCGATTTAAGGGTTGGCAAGCCATTTTCCAAAGGGATGATGGCTTTAGTGCCAAAACAAAAAGCGAACGATTTCTCCCCAGTAGATCGTCTTGGGGTGGTGCGATGAGCCCGTCGTACACTCGGTAATTCCTCAACCGATTTGCCTTTGGCTTTTTCCAAACGCTTCTTAATACCATCTAGGACCACCTTATTAGAGACTGTTACTTGACCGTTGCTTTGTGGATAAGCCAGAGAGGAGAAATAGGGCCATATACCATACAAGTCACATAATTCCCGATATACGCCGCAATCAAACTGAGTTCCATTATAAAAAATAAGTGCTCTAGATATGCCGAATCGGGTAATAATACTTCTTCATACAAAACATTTAACATCCACATCCCGTATGTATGCCATTGTGTAGCTGGTTTTTCGTGCTCCTCGGAGGGGTTTAGTCTCCTCAGATACGATAACCCTACAATTCAGACTCCCATGGTTCTGAATCTGGTTTCACAAGTGCAATGTGAAATAGAAAAACTCAAATAAGAGTCCAAATCTGAAAAATCTTTAGAAAATTTATTAATCATCAAAGATGCTAGAAATGGACTACATTGCTAGATTTCAAAGTCGTCACCTAAATATTTTTAGGAAATTTAGGAAACCCGTGACTCGTGCCAAAGGCCACTTGTCTGTCATAACCAAAGTATCTTGGCTCTGGAACTTAGGTATGAGATAATAAGGTCATGAATTGAGCACCACACTCACCCGATCAAAGATTGGCCTCAATTAATCATGATGTGATTTTTATGTACATTATATGCTTTTGTTCTGATTATTATGCTAACTTACTATGTGAGGCACACAAGTATAGACTACGTCACCCACTTTGGAATGCTTTGATTTCATGTTCGTTTGAAAAGAATTTTTAATCTGTGCTACTTGAAAAAGCGAGCTCATATGTACATTTAATCAAAATCATCTCAACTTAAGCAAAATAGCCTTTATCCACCGGCATTCAAAGAGATATATCGAATAAGCACTTAGCCTCATGGTAGTATGCTTGATATGGCAACACAAACACACATGCAATATGCTAAAACAAGAAATACTTACCTAGTACTCAATTGAGGCAAGCCAAATGGAAGAAAATAATTAGAACAATGCATGCTCTAATATGCAAGTGACTAATGCAACACATACAAAATGTAACTATCGGATTTGGTTTATTAACATGACATATGGATCAATTTAAGGCATATGGTAGCGCATGTATTCAAGCAAGAAATAATCGATGTTTATCAAGTGCGATGAGCCAAATCCTAATGTATACAAAAATGGATGCAAGTCATGGTAATGATATGAGACCAAAAATATGATACTATATGAAACCATAATAAGGAAGTAAATAAAAGGGAGAAAGAATGGGGGTTGAAAGACATACAAAATACTACAAGCGTTATAAATTTGCCCTCGCATGAATGAATGTCTTAATTTAAACCAATTATTACAACACCAAATGAATTAACTAAATCAACTAGCGATTACAAATTCAAATGAAGCCAACTAATTAATTACACTATACTAATATTAAAGCGCTAATTTAATCGAACGGAAGGCGAGGAGCCTCATGCGCACAACGGAGAACATCCTCTTAGAAACCTTTTTGTTTACTGCCAGATTCTGCTTTGTTGGCAGTCAGAAAATTATTTTGTTTTTGCCTCAAGTTCTTCTCTATTCTACCACAAAAATGCCACTGCCTATACAAAAATGGGTGGCTGGCTGGCCTTGAGAAGTGGTTGGCCGTACAGAATGGTGGTCGGCCGGCCGGCTACTGTTTTCTGGGGATTACCCTGCTGCAACAGAGTTGAAACAAAGCATGTGAGGCCCCTGACTTTTTTTTTAAAAACCTTATTAGGTCCCTAAATTTTGAATTATTATAATAAAGCCCTTAGTTCGTCGATTAATCGCAAATTAAGCCCTAGGACTGAAAACGCATCACAGGCGAATCCGTACAAACCCTAATCGATCCTGGAAGCTTAGAAATCACTTCTAACACTCTAATATTAATTACTTAACTCTCAAATTTTAGATTAATCACTCTAAACCTTAACTTTCGATTTTTACAGTCATCGTTCGGTTATTTACCTTTAAATTCAAAGCAAGATAATACAAACTGAATTATTTTACACTTAAAATAGATACTTTAATTGAACCCAAGCCCGTACATTTTTTATTAAATCACAAATTGACCCCAAACAAGTACTATTATATATTTATATATATACTCTTAAATCTTTTTTAATAATATATTTTACAATTTCCAAGATTTGTACAAAAATATATATATAACATGTCCATCAATTCACCATCACATGGCTAGCCATCATACCCCCCCTAGACTATAATCATTGTACTTTAAAATCTCTTGAAATCATGGAGCAATAATAACTTCGGTACCTATAAAGATTTGCTATATATATGTGTGTACTTCTAACTAGAAGATATTTACATTAGTCCTAGACCTAACTAGATCATAATTAAATACATGATTAAGGTTCTAATCCTCCTCATTTCATTACATTTAATGTGAAGCCCCAGAAAAATGTATTGGAATTATTTCTTTAAAGCTCCTGAGTTTCTTAAATTATTTCGAATCTTGTCAGTTAGCATTTTTAATTTTTATCGGAACAAGAATATCCTAGCCTAATTAGGTTCCTTAGCCTAATTTAATTTAATTATACATAAGTAAGGTTCCAATACATGAGTTTAATTCCAAGCCCTCACTTCTTTATTTAAATTCTAAACTTACCCCAAAATTAGTACTTGTACCTTGTACCTTGAAGTACCATCAATCATGTAATATAAATATATGTATACATCTTGAAGAGTGTACCCTAGGACATAAAATAATAAAGACTTTGCCCTCCACACTTCCCTATGGTTGCCCTTCCTTGGAGAATGTGAGAAATCAAATTCCAAGAAATACCATCATGAGATTCTAGGAAAGTATACAACCTAGTGACCTACCTAGGATACAAAATCCAAGAATTAGTTTTATTACAACTAGATGTGGCCTAAACCAATGGAACACACCTCCTAAGTCCCTTCCATTCCTTTAGAATTCAAGCAAAATCCTAACTTTCCATCCAATTCCAACTAAAGGGCTTTTATGTCCTTTTACCCCCTATTTGCCTATATATATACCACACCCCCTAGCTTACAAACTCACACAACACACTCACTCACACACACATTTTGGTTAGAGAGAGAGAGGAGAGAAAGGAAGAGGAGTCTAGAGGAGGAGAGGGAATAAGAAGAGATTTTCTTGTGCAAAGCTAAAAGGTAAGCCACCAACACAACCTTCTCTTCATTTTCTTTTCTAATGCATGTCCTTTTAAAGATTTTAAGTGATGTTTCAGATCTGTTATTATCATGTTCTTATGTTAAAAATACCAAGATTTGAGTATTGTTTCCATCTCTCTTGTATTTTCCTCATTTTGGCACAAACCATCTTCTTTTTGTACAAATCTCTCAACTTTTCAAGGGCACTCTTTCAAACAAATTTTATCAGTTAAACATGTGATAGTTAGCATATTTTCCTCACAAAATAAATGAAACTTTCCCATGGTGGAACCCCCTTTTTATAAATTTCCTTGTTTTGGGCACTCTACCTTAAAACCTGTTTTTTTCAGTCAACTTTCAAAAATTCCAGAAAAATGTACAAAAATTTTCTGAACCTCTATTTTATGTAAAACCCTTCCTTAAGGAGTTAGCGTTCAACTAAAATTGGTTTCATCAAAAAACATTGAGTGGTTTGCAAGAAAATCAAGTTTTCGTAACAGTCGACAGATCTGGGCAGATTCTGGACAGATTCTGGAACAGTGCTGGACTATTTCCTAAATAACTTAAAATCGGGAAAAGCAATCCCATTTTCGAAAAATGTTCTAGGAACTAGATCAAATTCTCTACGAACCATAGGAAAACCGAGTCCGGTGGATGAACCTAAGTAGTCCTTCCATATTAACCTTCATGTGATGTTAAATCTAGAAATTTGTTATGTTTGGATGTTTTATACCCTTGTATTCGTGAAAATGTTTAATGGCTTATTATCATATCTTGGCATAATGTTGTATGGGTATGTTATGTCATTTATCTTCTTATCTTGAGGAGGCATGCTTTTGTGAATTTTATTTTATCGTTTAGTTGAACTAACCTTGACTTAAAACACCTAATTCAACGGGAAACCTAATTGGGTGGGTATTGGGTTTTCGAACACTTGAGTAATGAAAAGATGAGAAAATGTGATATATGGACTGTTGGGATGCGTTCCCTATTCGAAAGTTAAAGTCTTGTGCGAGTGGTTTTCGGAACCCTTGAACGGAGTGGTTGTATTCGGACCCTAGGTAGCTTGGTGTAAGGAGGGATTCGGGCAAGGCCCTATTTTTACCGTCTCTTTTGAGGCCCTGCGGTTGGCGCTACGCGGTATATAACCGTTGGTAGGCATCTGAGGTTAGTTCTGCAACAAAGCAGCAAAAGAGGGGGCATACCGAATAATCCGCGTCCGATTCTTGTGGTTGGGAGGACGAAATCTCTTTGGGGGATTTCTAGTTTACTAACATCTGACCTAACTCTTTACTTATTTATTTGAATACCATTCTTTACTACTTGATGTTATAATTGTGATTATGTATTGGACTGGAAAAAAGGGACGGTGTGTGTGTGTGTGTTTACTGGGCATTCAAAGCTCACGGCATATCATGCCAGGTGACGAAGAGGAACTCATAGCTGGAGACGTCGAACCTAAAACCTTTGAAGACTTTTGGCTATCCTAGAATATTAGACGTTTCCTTTTGGATATTTTGTAAGACTCATTTGAAGTTTAAAACTTTCTTTTTGGGATGTAATGTAATGGAACAATCTTTTGAATCAAGTATAATTGTGGTTGTTATGTATTTATATTCTATGTATGAACCTTATCGTTGCTTATGAGACCTTGTGTCAATACCTTTTAAGATCTGTCAAAAGGGTAGTGCGCTGCCTAAGAAAGTTGGACTTAGAAGGGAGGCTAATCTGACTCCTCCAGCAATCTGGGATCTTACTGGTTATTGACCATAGGACTCATTAGTGACTCTCCCTTGACTGCAACCAATGGTGTAGAACCGGGGCGTCACAATATGGTATCAGAGCCTAGGTTCAACCCTTACCCACGCGTTTCGACCTGCGGTTAGAGACTACCTTGCCCAGACTATGTTATATTATTATACTACCTATTCTATCAAGGACATCGAAAATAGAATATTTCTTGACCTATCTTAGGAAATTTCTTCGAATTTCTGGCACGCAACCATCAACTCATAAGGGCCTATTTCAGGATCGTGAAATGGTTTTAACTTTGAGTGCGGCCTCATCGCGCAGTAGGGGGGTACTATTAGTTCTACGCGTCTTCTATCGATTGTCGTACCCTCATCTTGTATTCGTAGCCTTTATTCAATGTCACCCTTTCCCAAAACTTAGTCTTGTCCATCTAGTCTTGTTTTATATACCACTATTTGTAAATTTGACCTCCTTGACCCTTGAATATTTTGTTTAGCTCAAGGCTTCTTGTAAATAATTTCATTTTCTTTGCTCAGTGATGAATCTTGGATATTCAGTTTGAAACACGAATGGCCAACGCAGTTTCAAGTTAAATATCTAGTTTAGTCACCACATCTATAACCTTGATCACATTGAAGTTTGAAACCATAACATCATACCATTCATCCATATCTCAGACAATCCTGATGTTATCACCATAACTGCTTCGTATTCTTCATCTCCACTTCAATTCAATTTTGTGGATCTTATTATGTACATGAAGTTGTGCTGTGTGAACACCCTAGGATAATCAAACTCTAACTTAAGATTAGTTGCTTACCTATAAGGAATTGCCTCTGTAGTTAGAATTTGGCTTACACCTCACCTCATTCATAGAAAAACAAATGGTGGACCATACTTCAAGACAAGTAATAGCATAAGCTTGCAAGCAACAATAGAAATGAGGTACCAGGAAATTGAAACCTTAAGAATGGACTAGCAAGCGTGGCTAAAACCCTGAACCCTATCAAGAATCAAATTTTGGAAGAGTCTTACCATCTTTGTGGAAATAATCGGCACAACATTGACCTCAAAATGAAGGGAGGTAGAATCCAAGAGGACTTGGAGCTTGTGGAAAGGAGACCCAACTTCATAAAGGACCAGAAATGAGCAACCGGCAGAATCTTCGCCTTGCAAGAGGAAGAAGCGGACCCGTCTGTAATTTAGTACTACACAATTCTTGGGTGCATGTTTTATTTGATACTGGTGCATCACATTCTTTCATATCCTCTGCTTGTGCTAAGTCATTAGAACTTGAATGTGAACCTTTAGAAACTGCCTTAAGTGTAATGTCACCTATGGGAGGATGCACTCGGGTAGGATTGATCTGTAAAGATTGTAAAATTGGAATGTCGAACCTATGCTTAACTTGCGACCTTCGTGTCATGGAAATGTTGGACTTCGATATCATCTTGGGCATGGACTGGTTGTCCGCCCACCGAGTAGTGATCGACTGTCGACAGAAGAAAGTGGTAGCTCATACATAAGATGGAACATGTTTCCAGTTTAAGGGGGATAGACAAGACCCCATGGTTTCAACAAAACATCGGGCGCAGTGGCGCGATCAACTTGCCGGTAGGATAGCAAGCCTGATTTTAAATGAGGAAGGTCGAGGGGAAATAGAACTTCCGCGCATAGTATGCGATTATGCAGATGTATTTCCTATGGAGTTACCAGGATTGCCACCAACCCGAGAAGTAGACTTTGGCATCGAGCTACAACCTGGAACTACTTCAATATCCATGGCTCCGTATCGCATGGCACCAGCAGAACTACAAGAATTGAAGACACAACTACAGGAATTGCTCAAGAAAGGATTCGTTAGGCCAAGTACTTTGCCATAAGGAGCACCCGTGTTGTTTGCTAAAAAGAAAGATGGGTTGTTGAGGCTATGCATCGATTATCGTCAACTCAATCGAGTCATAATTAAAAACCAATACCCATTCCCGAGGATTGATGATCTTTTGACCAACTTAGAGGCTCAAGGTGCTATTCAAAGATCGATCTCAGGTCAGGTTACCATCAACTACGAGTCAAGGAGGAGGATATACCAAAAACTGACTTTCGTACTAGATGTGGCCACTATGAGTTTGTAGTAATGCCCTTCGGACTAACTAATGCACCGGCAGTATTCATGTGTTTGATGAATAAGATCTTTAGACTATACTTGACCAGTTTGTAGTAGTATTCATTGATGACATCTTGGTATATTCAAGGTCTGAAGAAGAGCATGAGCAACATTTAAGGACTATCCTCCAAGTTCTTAAGGATAATCGACTATATGCCAAGGCGAGTAAATGTGAATCCTGGTTAAATGAAGTAAAATTCTTAGGACACATGGTATCAAGGAATGGGATTGCGGTAGATCCAACCAAGGTGGAGGCAGTATTAGATTGGAGACAACTAAAAATCGTGTTAGAAATCCGCAGCTTCTTAGGATTGGCCGGTTATTACCGGAGGTTCATCCAAGATTTCTCCAAACTAGCTAAACCAATGACTCGTTTGACAAAAAAATGAGTAATGTGTGAGTGGGACAAAAAAATCCTTCCAAGAACTAAAGAAGAGGTTAACTAGTGCACCAATTTTGACCATCCTAGAACGAGAAGAGGGTTACACTGTGTATTGCGATGCGTCTAAAGAAGGATTAGGTTGTGCGCTCATGCAAAATGGAAAGGTGGTCGCCTATGGATCCAGGCAGTTAAAACCTCACGAGCGCAACTACCCCACACATAACTTGGAGCTAGCAGCCGTAGTTTTTGCCCTAAAGCAATGGCAACATTACCTGTATGGGGAACAATTTGAGATTTTCACTGATCACAAGAGTCTGAAGTATCTATTCACACAGAAGGACCTTAACTTGAGACAGAGACGATGAATGGAGTATTTGAGGATTTCCAGTTCACTTTCTCATATCACCCCGGTAAGGCCAATGTAGTAGCAGATGCTCTAAGTCGTAAGAGCAAAGGGATGTTGGCTAAGATCTCCGTCAAGGGATAGGATATGGTTAAGACACTCAATGAGTTTAGGATTCAAGTGGAATCCCAAATTACAAAAGCATGTCTTGATACGCAGAAGGTGATGCCTAAGTTGATGAATGAGGTCGTGGAGGCCCAGAAGCATGATCAAGAGGTAGCCTACATCAAGGGACGTCTGGAGTCAGGAGAACCCATGCCCGGTTGGGTAATTCACCCCGATGGGAGTTTTAGATACCAAGGCAGATTGCTTGTACCAAGCGACGAGTTATTTAGAGAAAAGGTACTGAAGGAATGCCATCATTCTGCATCTGCGGTACATCCAAGAGGGACTAAAATGAACCAAGATTTGAAGAGGCAATATTGGTGGAATGGATGAAGATGGAAGTGGCTAAATTTGTAGCATGATGTCTGACATGCCAACAAAAAAAGGCGGAACATCAAAAACCAGGAGGAATGTTGCAACCTCTACTGATAGTCGAATGGAAGTGGGAATACATGACGATGGATTTTGTGACAGGGTTGCCTAAGTCACCTAGAGGGCGCGATGCTATATGGGTAATAGTGGACCGCCTCACTAAGTCAGCACATTTCTTACCCATCCAACAGAATGCATTTATTATTTAAGGGGGATAGACTAATGATGCAACAAATCAACCAACACAATGGGAAGTGTAGATCGCCACATCAAGAAATTGGCAAAACAAGCCCTCACGCGGAAGCAGCAACAGCAGCGTCATTACCCTTGTAGTCAACAATTCAAGAAGCTCGGAGATTAGCTTATCTCCTTAGTCATTAATCAGGGAGGAATTCGATTCAAGACGCTATTATTAGAAAGACCAATGGCGACTCTAGACAGAACGAAGAATAGCATAAAAAGAGAAGATGATCTGAATGATTTAAAAACACGTTGCCAGCACTAGGACATAATTTCCCACAACAATTTCGAGGACGAAATTTATTTAAAGGGGATAGGTTGTGAGGCCCTTGACTTTTTTTTTAAACCTTATTAGATCCCTAAATTTTGAATTATTATAATAAAGCCCTTAGTTCGTCGATTAATCACAAATTAAGCCCTAGGACTGAAAACGCATCACAGGCGAATCCGTACAAACCCTAATCGATCCTGGAAGCTTAGAAATCACTTCTAACACCCTAATATTAATTACTTAACTCTCAAATTTTAGATTAATCGCTCTAAACCTTAACTTTCAATTTTTACAGTCATCGTTCGGTTATTTACCTTTAAATTCAAAGCAAGATAATACAAACTGAATTATTTTACACTTAAAATAGATACTTTAATTGAACCCAAGCCCGCACATTTTTTATTAAATCACAAATTGACCCCAAACAAGTACTATTATATATTTATATATATACACTTAAATCTTTTTTAATAATATATTTTACAATTTCCAAGATTTGTACAAAAATATATATATAACATGTCCATCAATTCACCATCACATGGCTAGCCATCATACCCCCCCTAGACTATAATCATTGTACTTTAAAATCTCTTGAAATCTTGGAGCAATAATAACTTTGGTATCTATAAAGATTTGCTATATATATGTGTGTACTTCTAACTAGAAGATATTTACATTAGTCCTAGACCTAACTAGATCATAATTAAATACATGATTAAGGTTCTAATCCTCCTCATTTCATTACATTTAATGTGAAGCCCCGGAAAAATGTATTGGAATTATTTCCTTAAAGCTCCTGAGTTTCTTAAATTATTTCGAATCTTGTCAGTTAGCATTTTTAATTTTTATCTGAACCAGAATATCCTAGCCTAATTAGGTTCCTTAGCCTAATTTAATTTAATTATACATAAGTAAGGTTCCAATACATGAGTTTAATCCCAAACCCTCACTTCTTTATTTAAATTCTAAACTTACCCCAAAACTAGTACTTGTACCTTGTACCTTGAAGTACCATCAATCATGTAATATAAATATATGTATACATCTTGAAGAGTGTACCCTAGGACATAAAATAATAAAGACTTTGCCCTCCACACTTCCCTATGGTTGCCCTTCCTTGGAGAATGTGAGAAATCAAATTCCAAGAAATACAATCATGAGATTCTAGGAAAGTATACAACCTAGTGACCTACCTAGGATACAAAATCCAAGAATTAGTTTTATTACAACTAGATGTGGCCTAAACCAATGGAACACACCTCCTAAGTCCCTTCCATTCCTTTAGAATTCAAGCAAAATCCTAACTTTCCATCCAATTCCAACTAAAGGGCTTTTATGTCCTTTTACCCCCTATTTGCCTATATATATACCACACCCCCTAGCTTACAAACTCACACAACACACTCACTCACACACACATTTTGGTTAGAGAGAGAGAGGAGAGAAAGGAAGAGGAGTCTAGAGGAGGAGAGGGAATAAGAAGAGATTTTCTTGTGCAAAGCTAGAAGGTAAGCCACCAACACAACCTTCTCTTCATTTTCTTTTCCAATGCATGTCCTTTTAAAGATTTTAAGTGATGTTTCAGATCTATTATTATCACATTCTTATGTTAAAAATACCAAGATTTGAGTATTGTTTCCATCTCTCTTGTATTTTCCTCATTTTGGCACAAACCATCTTCTTTTTGTACAAATCTCTCAACTTTTCAAGGGCACTCTTTCAAAAAAATTTTCTGAGTTAAACATGTGATAGTTAGCATATTTTCCTCACAAAAGAAATGAAACTTTCCCATGGTGGAACCCCCTTTTTATAAATTTCCTTGTTTTGGGCACTCTACCTTAAAACCTGTTTTTTTCAGTCAACTTTCAAAAATTCCATAAAAATGTACAAAAATATTCTGAACCTCTATTTTATGTCAAAACCTTCCTTAAGGAGTTAGCTTTCAACTAAAATTGGTTTCATCGAAAAACATTGAGTGGTTTGCAAGAAAATCAAGTTTTCGTAACAGTCGATAGATCTGGGCAGATTCTGGACAGATTCTGGAACAGTGCTGGACTATTTCCTAAATAACTTAAAATCGGGAAAAGCAATCCCATTTCCGAAAAATGTTCTAGGAACTAGATCAAATTCTCTACGAATCATAGGAAAACCGAGTCCGGTGGATGAACCTAAGTAGTCCTTCCATATTAACCTTCATGTGATGTTAAATCTGGAAATTTGTTATGTTTGGATGTTTTATACCCTTGTATTCGTGAAAATGTTTAATGGCTTATTATCATATCTTGGCATAATGTTGTATGGGTATGTTATGTCATTTATCTTCTTATCTTGAGGAGGCATGCTTTTGTGAATTTTATTTTATCGTTTAGTTGAACTAACCTTGACTTAAAACACCTAATTCAACGGGAAACCTAATTGGGTGGGTATTGGGTTTTCGAACACTTGAGTAATGAAAAGATGAGAAAATGTGATATATGGACTGTTGGGATGCGTTCCCTATTCGAAAGTTAAAGTCTTGTGCGAGTGGTTTTCGGAACCCTTGAATGGAGCGGTTGTATTCGGACCCTAGGTAGCTTGGTGTAAGGAGGGATTCGGGCAAGGCCCTATTTTTACCGTCTCTTTTGAGGCCCTGCGGTTGGCGCTACGCGGTATATAACCGTTGGTAGGCATCCGAGGTTAGTTCTGCAACAAAGCAGCAAAAGAGGTGGCATACCGAATAATCCGCGTCCGATTCTTGTGGTTGGGAGGACGAAATCTCTTTGGGGGATTTCTAGTTTACTAACATCTGACCTAACTCTTTACTTATTTATTTGAATACCATTCTTTACTACTTGATGTTATAATTGTGATTGTGTATTGGACTGGAAAAAAGGGACGGGTGTGTGTGTGTGTTTACTGGGCATTCAAAGCTCACGGCGTATCATGCCAGGTGACGAAGAGGAACTCATAGCTGGAGACGTCGAACCTAAAACCTTTGAAGACTTTTGGCTATCCTAGAATATTAGAAGTTGCCTTTTGGATATTTTGTAAGACTCATTTGAAGTTTAAAACTTTCTTTTTGGGATGTAATGTAATGGAACAATCTTTTGAATCAAGTATAATTGTGGTTGTTATGTATTTATATTCTATGTATGAACCTTATCGTTGCTTATGAGACCTTGTGTCAATACCTCTTAAGATCTGTCAAAAGGGTAGTGCGCTGCCTAAGAAAGTTGGACTTAGAAGGGAGGCTAATCTGACTCCTCCGGCAATCTGGGATCTTACTGGTTATTGACCATAGGACTCATTAGTGACTCTCCCTTGACTGCAACCAATGGTGTAGAACCGGGGCGTCACAAAGCAAAACAGAGTGTTTCTCGGAGATGTTTGTCCTCTCTGCCCTTCCCTATTATGAAGGTGATCAAGGGAGGAGGAGATTCGGTTCACAAATCATCAATTTCGCAAGTTTGTTGCGTGATGATCTCAGAATCGATAGGATAAAAGCTCAATAAAAGGAAATGAAAGACCAACAACATCTCCTCCCTATCATGGAGTTACCTCAAGGGAAGAGGTAGACATTGCTTCTTGAATCATTAAACATCACTAATGAGTATGAAACGAGTCAAGACGTAATAGGTTCAATATAACGTCCGATTGAACCCGACTCAATTTTATTACCTTTTTTACTCCAATTTTATTAGCCTCTTTTTACATTTCCTTTCCAATTCTTATCTTTTCTTTCCCTTTTTTATTCAAAAGTGATAATTACGTCCACTAAGTCCAAAAAATGATAAAGAGTATCAAGCATTGACTTAACCTGAGAAATGAGCTTTTCAAGCCTTTTTTTACGAGAGAAATTATAAAGGAGGAATCAAACTCATTTACGAGCGATAATGAATTCGGAGTCAAACTCGAAAAAAGCGATAATGACCCTAAATCCAAACCCAATAACAAGCTATAATAAAACCTTCCTTTATGATTTCCAAGGGTCTAAACTAGCAAGTTAGTCCCTTAGAAGTAAATACACCGGTGGTAAAGAGAAATGTCAAACAAGAGGTTATGCTTAGCATAAGAGAGATGTAATGCCATGGTAATAAACCTCTGAAGAGATTAAACCATTAAGCATAGAAGGTCTCTTTCTTATGCCTTGATCAACAATCTTTTATTTGATAAAACTCTTAATCAAAGACATAAAGAAAGGAGTGAGATTGCAGAGATGATTATGCAAAGGTGATTATTACAAGTGTGAATATTTGCATGAAAACTATATAAAGAAAGCTATCAACTCAAATAGATTGGTGGCTATGACCTAAACACCCAAATCCATGAGGACTTACAACAACACAGGCATAGTATTCAAAGCATAAACTAAATAAACACACTAAACAACCCCTAAATAGCACAAATCAGTGCTGAAAATCATTTTGAAAATGCTAGAAAACTTAAACAAAATTGGAAGGAAATAAGCCTAGTAAGCAAGCCAAAGAAGGTGGCTAGCCCCTCCTCTTTTTTGTGACTTAAAATCACATTTTTAAGCTTAAAAAACTCTAAAAAACAATGTGAAAAATCAAAGAAAAGAAATAGAAAAAGATGGTACAAAAGCTCAGAGATTACCTTTTAAAGAAAGGATGCTCTTCTAGTTCACAAACCATAAGTTGAACACTCTCAAGAGCTGAAATTTGTGTTCAAGAATCTCAGCAGGAGGCCTTAAATTTAAGCTTAGGAAGTGTATGTACATTGAAAGAGAGAGAGGTAGTGTGTTGAGCAAGCTATAGGCACTTAGAGAATTTTTCTAACCCAAAACCATGAGGCGAGGTCATGTATTTATAGAAAAACAGGTCCTCATGTTAGAAATATCTGTAATGAGACAGCAGGTGCAAGACATGCACTTGGGGACAGCTGGCAGCCAAAAATATTTGTTTGTCGGGAAACATGGCCGGCCAGTCATGAATGGCGACAACTAGCCAACTAAAAATGGTCTGCCGGCCACTTGTTGGCCAGCAGGTCTTTGAGTGGTCAGGTTAGAAAAAATTAGGTTTTGGTCCAAAGGGGGGTACAAGGTTTAGGTTTTAAAGCTTGAAACTGAAGCCTTTTGCTAAAGAAATTGAACGATTTGTATAGCAAAATAATTCATCATTGAGTGTTCAACATGAGGTGCCCAAGTCTTAAGGGCGGTCAAAATGGGGTGTCTACACAATGGTTTGGTCTCGACCCATTTTGTGAAATAATCTGTTGCAACAATTACCATTTGTTTCCTAGTGCCCTTGGCAACGAGCCGACTATGTCCAGGCCCCATTGAGTAAAGGACCAAGGACTGGTCACCGAATTCAATTATTCGGTGGGCAAATAGGTCAAAGGGGAGATCTTTTGGCCTTGTTCACATTTCTTTACGTAGGTCTCGGCATCGATTCGTACAGTTGACCACCAGTATCCCTGAGTAACGGCTCGATGGGCCAAGGACAGTCCTTCAGTATGGGCACCACAGTTGCCTTAATGTATCTTAGCTAAGAAATCTTCAACTAGATCTGGATATACACATTCCAAATAAGGTCCAGAGAGATTTCTTATAAAGTTTGTTATGGGGGCCAAGTAATATCGCAAAGCTTTGTTTCACAGCTTGTGGGCATCCTTTTTGTCCTTTGGCAGCTGTTCTGAAGAGAGAAACGCAATAATTGGATACATCTAACTCGGCTTCGATGGCATTCACAACAGTGGGATTAGGGATGTTGATGCTTGGTTTTAGAATGAAGCCCGTTTTAATAGTTCGCTTAATTTCTGAGTTTATAGCTGAAGCCAAATAGACAAGAGCATCTACGTGTATGTTTTGGTCACTGGTAATCTGATTCAGTTCATGATTGTTAAATTTCGCAAGTAAAGAGCTCACCAACTTCATATAGGCTGCCATGCGATCATTCTTGGCTGCATACTCCCCTTTTAATTGGTTGATGACCAATTTAGAATCGCAGAAAACCTGTAACCACGTTGCTCTCAGTCATAATGCGTTTCGAAGGCCGATTATCAGATCCTCATATTCGGCCTCATTGTTTGAGGCGTCAAAACCCAATTTGACCGATTATTCGAGTATTACTCCCTCAGGTGTCATAATTATGACTCCTGCTCCACTGCCACACCGATTAGATGACCCATCACAATACATCTGCCATATATCCCTAACATACGTTCTCTAGTTTTGCTAAGGTCTGAAAGCAGAACGATCAAGATCTGGTTCGTCATGGCACCTTATGAATTCGGCAACAAAGTTGGCCAACGCTTGCTCTTTAATGGCCATTCTTGTTGAAAACTGAAGATCATATTGGCCGAGCTCTAATGCCTATTTTGACACTCGCCCTGACGACTCTGCACTACGGAGTACTAAACGAAAAGGAAAATTGGTCGGTACTTCGATAGTATGAGCGTGAAAATAATGCATCAGTTTCCTGGTAGCTATTACAAGAGCCAGGGGTAAGTATCAAGTCTCAGCATCTACCATTACCTTGCTAATATAGAAGATAGGCTTCTGTTCGCCGAGTTCCTCCTTTAGTGACATGACGTTTACTGTTTACTCGGACACTACCAGATACAGAATGAGCACATCGCTTGGAGATGGTGTTGCCAAAAGTGGGACAAAGCTGAGGTATGTTTTCAATTCGTCCAGAGCAGCCTGGCATTCGAGGGTCCATTCAAATGCTTTTACCTACTAAAGTGTGTGAAAAAATGGTTTACATTGGTTCGACGAACGGCTGATGAACCTATTAACAGCTGCAGGCATCCCCATCAATTTCTATACCCCTTAGCTGATTCTGGTGAGCCGAGTTCTAGGATGGCCTTTGTTTGCTTTGGATTGGCCTCTATCCCACGATGATGTACGATATAACCGAGAAATTTTTTGGAGCCGATACCAAATGCACACTTTGAAGCGCTGAGCTTTATTTTGTATTTCTAGAGGATACCGAAGGTCGCTGCTAAGTCAGCTAGGTGGGCATTTTTCTCTTTGGATGTTACGATCATATCGTCGATGTACACTTCCATGGTTCGACCAATTTGTTCTTTGAACACGGTGGTGACCAGTCGTTGATATGTTGCCCCAGTATTTTTTCAGTCTAAAGGGCATAGCAAGATCCATGGAAATTTGGTGATAGCCCTGATAAACATCTAGAAAGCTTATTTGCTGATGTTGGGTGCTTGCATCTACGAGTTGGTCAAGTCAAGGCAGAATGAAGCAATCCATGAGACAGACTTTGTTTAGATCAGTGAAGTCCATATAAACACGCCATGATCCATTTTTTTTTTCTTCACTACCACTGTGTTGGACAACCATGTAGGATAGGTTACCTCCCGAATTGTCCCAGCTTCCAAGAGTTTGTCCACTTCGTCACTTATGGTCGAGGTATGCTTTGTAGCCGATCGATGGCTCTTCTGAACCACTAGTTTGGTTTTCAGGTCAATATGCAAGCTGCACATGGCTACATCGGGGTCCACCCTTGGCATCTCATAAGGTGTTCATGCAAAAATATTGATGTTGGCGAGCAAAAAGAAGACCAACTCTTGTTGCTCGGCTGTACTAAGACAGGTGCCGACCAGGAAAAACTTTTCTAGGTTATCATTGATGTTGATTCGGCCCAACTCCTCTGTTGCCTTCTAGGCTGGGGTCTTACCTACATCCTCCAGGCTCTTTCAGTCAAAGACTTTGATTGAGTTTACTTCCAGTTCCCTAGGCTTCTTCACTGAAGTGATAAAATAACAATCCTTTGATGCTTTATGAGAGCCATGAATCTGGTTGATTCCATGCTGAGTTGGGAAACGAAAAAGCTGATGGTAAGTGCTTGGTATGGCTTACATCGCATGCAGCCAGGTTCATCCCACGATCATGTTGTAAGGTGATGGAAGCTTAACGACCAGGAATTCCACATCCAGTGTTTTGGTAGATGCACTCACTGGTAATGTAATCTTCCCAAGGGGTACTCAGGATTGGCGTTGAAGCTGAATAGAGGATAATCAGCTAGGTAAAGATTTGAATCATTGAGGCCAAGTTTGTGGAAGGTCCTATAATACATTATCTTAGAAGTGCTTTCTTGATCAATCAGGACGCATTCGATGGCGAACTTAGTCACTCGTAATTTAATCACAAGGGTATCATCGTGTGGGAGGGTCACTCTTTCGAGGTCGGCATTAGAGAAACTAATCTCGTTCATCAGTCAAGGCCATTTGGCCAACATGTGTGGCTTAGGTGGGGTTGACTCTTGTAGCTAGGTTGTGTTTACCCTGTTTGGATGCAGTAAGCTATATATCATACGGATTACGCCGAGTGGAGGCGAATCTGGGCTTAGGGCCACTGTGTTTGACAGACTATTTTTGATGCTGACATATTCACGCAGTCGGCCATCTTAGCCTAATTCTTCCAGGTGATCCTTTAAGGTATAGCATTTATCAGTCTCATGTCCATGATCTTTGTGGTACTCACACCTCCGATCCTTACGTCTCGTGTCAAGAGGTCCGATCATCTTAGCCGGCTATTTGAAGAACAGTAGGGGCTGGATTTTGGACAGGATCTTATTGATCAACTCCGATAGTTCCACGTATTTCTTGTCTGATTGCCTTAGGCTCCTGCCTTCCACCTAATATTGTTCACTCTGCTGACAAGATTCTCGACGACTGTCCCTTCTTGGTTGACCTCTTGAGTCCGGACTTCTCGTTCTTTCTGGAGGCACAATACTCAATGGTTATACTAGAGTAGGTATTGCTAGGGACGTAATAATGGCCCGGCTCGAGCCCGGGCTCGAATGGGCTGAGCCTTGCGAACTCCTTCCTTTTTAGCTAGCTGGTAGGGCCGCCCATGGGCCAAAAAATGGGGCCCAAGCCCAAGCTCACTCATAACCGGGCCTAAGGCCTAGGGCCTGGGCCATAGGCCCTGGGCTGCGGGCTGGGCCTAGTCGGGCCTTTTTTATTTTCATTTTTATTAGGAATAAAAAATGAAAGAAAAATTATACTAGAGTATTTTAGTTTAGATTAGTGAGATGTTTTGTTTTGTTATGTTTCATGGTGATATTTAAATTTAATTATGTATGACCTATATTTTTTTAATTATGAACTTATAACTAAAAAAATATGCAATTATGTAATTTTTTTTTTCGAAATGAATAATTTTATATATATAAAAATGAAACTTTCAATATTACAATATTAAATTATTTATATTACATTTATTGAATGAATAATTTTTATTTCAAAATAAAATAAAATATTACAAAAATTGATATTATTAAATAAAATAGGTGTAGATTATTGATGATGTAGAGCAATTGCATCACTATAGGTCAAGTACATCCTAACTAGGTTGACACCTACTAGCCTACCAATCATTTGCATTATACTCTACCTCAATAATCTAATACAAAAAACAAAAAATAAAAAATGAAAAATGAAAAATGAAAAAGGAAAAATGAAATGAAATGAAATAGTACAAAACAAATTGTTGATCAATTATCGGAGGAGACAGACAGTTCAGTTGCTTTGCCCGAGGATGTCATCCAAATCATTTTGAATTCGCTTATTGTCACTATAATTTTGTCTTCTTGTAAGCATATGCATATGATCTCTGCATATCATTAGTGCCTCAACCATTTGGGGCAAAAGCCTGCTCTGGTAATCGCTTAGCACCCGTGTACCTGCACTAAAAATTATTTCTGAAGCAACTGTAGAAATAGAAACGGTTAGTATATCACGGGAACATCTTTGGAACCACAGGCCACATAGTTTCATTTTGTTTCCACTATTCCAAAATGTCAAAATCATCAGAATCATCCATTGATGGGTTTTCCAAATAACGTTGTAGTTCAGAACTACTTACACTTGTATGTTGAGATATTCGTCTACTTTTTATTGCTGAAAAAACACTTAATCTCCCGCCTCGAGATGAGACTGCTAGTGTAGTGTGTGTTGGTGTATTTACAGATGTAGTTGCCCTGTATTCTTCAAATAATCTGTTGCATGTTTACATAATAGGGGCAAACTGTGTTTGATCAATGAAAAGACACTCTAAAAATTCTTGTAAACCAATTTCTTTACACCTAGGATCAATTATTATGGCTAAACCTAATAGATGAGGTAAATAATCAAAATATTTATCAAATTTTACTTTCATTGAAGTAATAATGGTTATATAATGTTCATTACTTATATATTTTACGAAAACTTTAATTATTTCTGCTAGTATATGTAAAACAAATAGTGAAGTAGTAATATATATATATATATATAAGAAAATAATTTTGTTGAAGTATCGAAAACTTAAAAAAAATCTTTATACAAGGCTACTTGGTGCCAATTAAGTTTTGTGGGAGTCAGTACTCCTCCTATTGATGTTGTTACAAAAAAAAAAAAATCTATTGCTCTTCTTTGTTTATAAGCTATTTTTAACATATTATATGTTGAATTCCACCTACTATCTACACCTAAAATTAATTTTCTAAATGACATAGTTTCTCGTTAACGAATTTTTCTATATTCTGAAATTTGATTAGCAAAAGACATAATAAAAACAATTACATTTTTTATTACAAGTACAGAAGTCTTGTATACATGTATAGCTTCTGTAAGAATCAAATTTAAAATATGGACACAACAATGAACATGAAATAAATCATCATCAACAAGTAATTGTAAAGTTCATTTTAAATGGGGTATAGTTTGATTATAATATGCTACATTATTTAAACTAATTGTAAATATTTTATTTTGTAAAACCCACTCATATAATACATTTTTTATTTCTACACCAAGCGAATAACCAATGTATGAAAATTCAATTAATTTAAATGAAATAATTCTTTTATTTAATTTTCAATCATTATCAATAAAATGTACATTGATATTCAAAACCATTATTTGACAACAGATCAAATGTTAAACAAATTCTTCTATTCAAATTCTTAAATATGTCAAATAATTCACTCCTAACATCCTCAAATTTCTCTAAAATCTTGTTTCTAGTAGTATTTCTTGAAAAACTTTGATATTACGGTGCAAAACTTTCGTGAATCATTTCGATAAAATCGCGGACATTCACTAGTAGTGAAAGGTTGTTCTTTTTTAATAATATAATTAACTACAGAATTTTGTGTACGTATAAGATCATATTTAAATTTTTACAAATTACCAGTCGATGAAGTCCCTAATTACATTTAATTTTCGAATATCAAGTTGTTGACTTTGTAAATGTTTGTAGCGTGCATTTTTAGATGACTAGTATCCCCTGCAGATGCATCACTAAGTAAATGTGCATAATATTTACATTTTGCTTTAAATGTAACTGTACCATTAGGATTATTTATAGATATTTTTTCAAAATGTTCCCAAACACTACTACTCCTGCTCCTAGATGATGATTCAACTATTGGAAGAGGAATATTAGAAGAAGAATCAACAGATTCATGTTGTGTAGTATATATATCAACATCGACATAAATATTAGGAATATTAGGATCCATAATAATGTAAGTAAAATAATATATAAGAATTAACAATTAATTTAAATAATGTGTAAATGCAATGAGTAAAAAATAATAATTAATATATGTGCACAAATAATTAATAAAAAAAAATGAGTAGCTAATAAATTTAATTAAACTAATTAATATTACCAACTAGCGAATGCAATACAGAAATTAGCTTCTTCTGATAAAAGTTTCTTGTTGCACAATTGCAATTGTCACTTAGGGATGGCACTTCAAAATTAATTGAGAGTTGAGAGAGATTGAGAGAGTTTAAGAAAGAGAGAGAGAGAGAGAGAGAGAGAGAGAGAGAGAATTATTTGTGAGATTTATTTTGAAAAATGAAAGATATTTATAGTAGTTTGAAAGAGTGAAATAAATTTATGAATATATATATATATATTACCGTTTGTCATAGGATGTTTGAATTTTTATGATTGTTTGAATTTTTACCGTTTCTACTAATTTATGACCATTTTGAAATTTATTTATTTATTTTTATTATTTTTCATTCATTGAATGAAGACTTGAGTGATTAATGAGATTGAGATGCAACAATGAACAGAGTAGGCTAAGGGCGGAGCAAGCAGGCTAGTACAATGCACACCAACTAACCATTTGAATTTATATATATATATATATATATTTCAATTCATTCATTGCAAGAGCATCCACAATGGAGTGACTAAAAAATAGTGTGTTATATGACAAAAAGTGCTAAAAATGGGGCCTAAAAATGTGTGTTAAGGTGTGTTATGAATTTGTTGATTTTACAAAGTGGGTGGTGGTGTAATGAATATGTTAAGGAATGTATTAAGTGATGTATAAATATATTAAATTAATAAAATAATAATATTAATAATTTTTTTTTTATTTTTTAAATTTTGGCAAGATCAATCTTTTATTTATTTTATTTGTTTATATTTTTTATTTTTTTAATTATTTGACTGTTGCAAGTTGTCTTTTATTTTTATTTTTTGAAATTTGACCATTGGTAGAGAGAAGGTCAGGCTGGGCTGGCTGCAGGGCTTGAAATTTTTTGGGTTGGGTCGGGCCAACAGGCCAAGCTGGGCCAAAAATGGAAGGCCCAGGCCAAAGGTACTAGATTGGGCTCGAGCCCAGGCCTAACTAGACCGAAATGGGTCGGGCTCACCTCGAGCCATGGGCGGACTTCGGGCTGGGCCAAAAATGGAAGGCCTAGGCCCAAGGTACTGGACTAGGCTCGAGCCTGGGCCTAACTAGACTGAAACGGATCGGGTTCACCTCGAGCCATGGTGCGAGCTTCGGGCCGCCCGCGGGCCGGCTATTTTTACACCCCAGGTATTGCCGTTTCCACG
This sequence comes from Camellia sinensis, assembly GCF_055761805.1. Classification (NCBI taxonomy): domain Eukaryota; kingdom Viridiplantae; phylum Streptophyta; class Magnoliopsida; order Ericales; family Theaceae; genus Camellia; species Camellia sinensis. The sequence continues at coordinate 116,269,682 of NC_138970.1, forward strand.
ACTTATTGGCCAACCTTCATTCAGATTGCATCATCTTCCACTTTGCCATACTTTTTAACTTTCTTCATCAAGTCCCAGACTGTCTTGGGAGGTCGTCTAGTTAATGAATTTTCGAGTGGGCTGTCAGGGTGCAACCCTAGCTTAAAAGCAGTGATGGCCATGGAATCATTACTGTCATCATCGACCAGGTTAAAGCACTCCCAATAGCGTGTTGAATATTTACGCAAAGTTTCATCTGGCTTGATTTTCATTGCCCATAGCGAATTTGCTTGCTTTGGCTGGATCTCATTAGTGATGAATCTCGGTCCTAAGCTGTTCGGAAATATTCGGCACATGAGTGCTTCATCATCTGCATGTAATGTCATTGCTTGTTTGTAGTGATGAATGTGGCCTGTAAGATCCGAATTGCCATCATATAGAGTAAACGTGAGTGATTTGAACTTTTTTATGTAAGATAGCTTTGGCAATACATCACACAAAAGGATCGTGTTTGTTGTTTAACTTCGAATCGTCGCCTCATTTCTTATGCCCACACTGAACATAAGGACTTCCTTCGGATGAGCTGAAAGTACCCATTCGGCCCTTTTTCTGGGCTCTTCAGGTGATGATTCTAACGTACTGTTAATGTCATGTTCTCGATGCCGTCATTGTTTCGTAATTTTCTTCTCCAGTGATCGGCTTCGGTCTTTATAAGATGTATTCTGTTGGGACTTTGCCAACTCCTGGTGTAGACGTTCGTTATTAGCTGCTATATTATCCAGCCGCTATTCATTTTGTCTTGCTTGGACTATCAACATCTACATGGTGTCCTCCACTAAGGTTGAAGGCATAGGAGTTACTAGGTCAAAGTTCAAGGATCTTCGCGCAAGAGTGTTTGCCAGACCGAAGACTATTCCAGGTACAACATCGTCATCGATAAGCGAATGATCCCGCACTGGTTTTGCTATTGACGAGTTTGAGTGTTCCCACAGATGACGCCAATTGTGGTGAAGTGGATTTCGAAAATACTCCTTAGATCCAGACAAGCCTGAAAGATCATTTCGATGTTACCTGAAATAGATAAACAATTTCGGTCGGTGATGCTGGAAATAACATTCTGACGATTTAGTCAGTTATATGTTTTGATAGTTGATATTTTATCTTTCTTAGGATCTAAATTCTTTCTCTTCTCTTTTCTTTTCTCCCTCGATTTTGAGGCTCATCTCCTCCTTTTATAATCTCTTTCTTGTCATTATGCTTTTATGAGATGGGCCAACAGTTTGGCCCAACAGGACCCTTCCGTTTTCCCTAGGCTACTCGGCTTTTGTATATGGCTTGAATGCTCGGTCTCATATGGGTCTCCATGACTATTCGGCAACCTATCACTAGCCCATCGGGCTTTGACCTTATATGGCCCAAAGGTCAGGACCAGTTTGAATTGCATTTATTCGGCTCCCACATAGTATAAGAGCAATTACAATGCTACTATTCATTTTTTACTAGTTAAAGTATAAAAATGTATATATTTTTTATTTTATCTAACTAATTTTTCATTTATATACTCAAACGCTACTCTCATCTATTCACACAAATGGTGTAAAATGTCTTCTAAAACTCCTCAGATGTAACTAATTTAGAAAATTTTTATTAAAATATCAATCTATTGTGGAACTAGGCTATTAAAAAGAATAAAATAAGATAAAATTAACTATAATAACCAACATGTTTCTTTTTGACATGGGTAAGCCCATAAAAGATATGGCCCACCACTTAAGGCCCAATTCATGATTCAAATACTAAAGCCCAACATTCCTAAAACCTAACGTTACACAAAGCACCAATACATCTAAACACTTGGCAAGTAAAGAGCCAGCCACATCGGCAGACAAAGATCCTGTAGAGTTATTGCACCATACATCAGCCATTAATGAGGTTCTCTGCAGTATTTATTACGATAACCCTTCACGTCGGAATGGAACAGCCTCACCATGAACAAGGCAAGCTAGAACATAGACTTTCAGCCAACATGTCAGCTCGGAGTGGATAAGGAAATGATGAGCAAAGGATATAAGCAGGCTCCTAAGACAAAGAAAATGTTAAGTTCTCTAACCCCATCTCTACATTCCATCATCCTCTCCCTATTCTAACTTGATCGTCAGAGGGTTCGCTGGGGGACTCCCCGTTCCCCGTTGAACTCTTGTGCAGGTTTCTCTGCGAGCTCGACGCTTCATCAATGACTTGGGAAGCGTGAATCAGTCCGACCCGTTCCTTCTGGAGCAACCAGTATCATCAGTTGGCGCCGTCTATGGGAATTGAACCCGAATCCTGAACTCACCGAAGAATTATGTCGGGTTAACTTAGACCTGATCGAAGAGCTCTGAGAGACCACTGCTGTCAGACGGACCTCGTATCAACAGAAAATGAGAGCACACTATAATCGCAAAGTTCGACCGAGGGAGTTCGCCGTTGGGGACCTAGTGTTGCGCGAAGCAACTCTCGCCACCAAAAATCCTGCCGAGGGCAAGCTGGCAGCCAAGTGGAAAGGACCTTACATTGTTAAGGCTAGATCTCGCCCAGGCACTTACCGACTCCAAGACATGGAAGGCCGAGACCTTTTACACTCGTGGAACGCCGAACACTTGAAGCGTTACTTCCAGTAAAGTGCCATGTCCTATTGTTGTATTGATCAATTGTTGTATGACACTCTACACACTTGGTTATTTTTGTCCTTTTCATACATGATGTAAATTTCTGATCAATAGGCTACACCTTAAATGACAATGACATTGTATCTCCGCTATCTGTGTTGTGCTTTAATAATGACTTGTTCAACAGAGTTAATTAAAGCCTCAATCAGACTGAGCATGAAGGGCTCAGCCAGACAGAGTTAATCAAAGCCTCAACCAGACTGAGCACGAAGGGCTCAGCCAGACTGAGTTAATCAAAGCCTCAGCCAGACTGAGCTCGAAGGGCTCAGCTATACTGAGTTAATTAAAGCCTCAGCCAGACTAAGCATGAAGGACTCAGCCAGACTGAGTTAATTAAAGCCTCAGCCAGACTGAGCACGAATGAAGAGGTCAGTCGGTCCATTTTCGTAATTTCATGTTACAGCATGGTTACCATATTCAGTTCAAATCCAAGTCCATACTACGATGTCTTTTAACATTCTTGACAATTTTAACTTTACAGTTCTAATTCATTTAAAATCCAAACCCATAGTCGTCCAAGCTTACTTTTCCTTTCTAACACTCTTAACATTCTCATGCGCGCTCACTTTTGACATTTTGTGCACCATAGTTTTCTCACAAGTCAAACTTATTGCCCATTTGTAAAATTTTTACATCACAACCTACTAACAAGTTTCACAATTCATACACACGTCTTACTTTTGCAACCATTCTTCATTAAATTCTGCTCTGCCATTTTCATTATTTTTACAACCCAGAAGAAATAAGGAGACCAATGATACAACAGAAAACTCGTTGTTTTATTCATAAAATTTACAGTTACATACAACTTGTTGCAGAAATTACAAAAAAAAAAAAAAGAAACAAATAAACACAAAACAAAACAACAAAAGTACAATTTTCTACATAGATCACTCCTCCTCACTAGAGACCAGGTCCTCCTCCTCAATCCCCTCGTCCAAGGGGGTCTAGGAAACATCGTCTTCGTCTATCTTCACGCGGATGAAGTCCACGTCTGGGAACAGCTCCTCCGCTTTATGTTTAAAGGTCTTCCAGCCGCTGTCCCAAAATTCAGCCATCTCATACTTGTAGAAGTCCGACCGCTGGAAGCTCTGGATCACTTCTTCTTCACTCCTACTTCCAGTGGCCGCTCCCAATGGCCCAGCCCCCCTATCCCCCTCCCTTGCTAAGCCCCTGGAAACTGCGGCATCGATGGCTAGCTGGAATTCAGAAGACTCTTTGAATTGCTCCACCACTGCCTTGCACAGGTCGGGGTATGCCGCTCTCTCAGACGCCAGTCTGGCCCTTTCCTCTACCAGCGCCTTCTCCAATTCAACAATCCGTTGATCTGCTTCTTCATTTTCCTTCAACGACTGAGCTCGCAGATCCTCATTATTGGTCATTGCCTCCTCCCACCTCTCATTGGCGGTGATGTAGGCTTGTCGAACCAACTCTAGTTGCTTTTTCTCATCCACCAGCTCGAACCCCAATGATACCACCTTGCGGCGTTCCGTTTCTAGCTCTGACTTGGTCGCGCGGAGCTTAGCACTAGCACACTCTGCCACATGGCCCTGCACCATCGCCAGCACTTCCATCTGCTTTGCCTTCTGGACATACTCCAGCCCCTTAGCACACTCACTTCTCGCGGTTTTCCTCCAACCCCTTGTCTCCGCCCTTAAACTTTCCAGTTGCGCCTTCACCTCCCCTAGCTGGGCCTTCAGTGGCTTTACCTCCCCTTTTGCACACGCCACTTTGCTCAGCAAGGCCTCTACCAAAGTCGTCGCCTCTATCTGGGCTGAGCAGAGTCCCCTTAGCAATTTGGCCTCTGTAAACCTCGCCATCGAGTGCACGGCCGCATCCTCCACTACTCCCAAGATCTGGTCTGCGGCAGTTCTGGATTCTCCTTCTTCTCCCACCAATCAACCAGACGCTACTCGCACATAGTATATGGCGGTCTTCAACCTGGCCTCCCCTCATTCTCCTTGAGGCATAAGACCCTCCTTGGGCGGTTGCTCCGCCCCCTGTTAGGACCCAGTTGTGCCACCTTCTACCCCCTTCATTGTTTCCCCTAACTCCACCTCTGGGGTCACCTCTGGGGCCATTTCCTCCTTTATCCTTTTCAACACTGGCCTTTTCTCCCCCTTTCTCTGCCCTCTTCTTCTTCTTCTTCTTTAACACAACCTCCACCTCATTCTTGTTTTTTTCCTTCAATGGATCCACTGGAGGCGGTAGTGGCTCAAAACCGCCCAAGTCCTTATCCCCCAGTGGCTTGGGGCGCTGTCGGATTCGCTCCCTCATCACCGGTTTAGGCAGACGGCCTAACTCGGACTTTTTGTATTTATCAGCCTTGGCGAAGGTCGTTCTATCCTCCGCCTCTTGCTTCTTCCTCATTGCCTCTAATTCTGCAGGCGCAAGGTCCCCGCCGGTCGGCTGCGGTCCCAACCTCGAGGCAAACAAGGCTAAGGGCTGAACAAAATCGTCCCACTTGGCGCCCTCCTTCTCCCTCTACGTATTCACCTTCTTCACCCTCTCCTCTGCCTCTCCCTCCAGCCTTGGCTCCACTGACTTGGTTGGAACCCTCTACATTGTGTGCACTCTCACCCCCCATTTGCTGACACGTAAAACCACCGTGGCCTCCAACTTTTCGCTGACGAGGGCAACCCCGCCACCAGGCCCTTACCTGCCACCACCTATAAAGCTACCTAAGTTTTTTGTTGGCCCGAAGCCTTGTAGTAGGCGAAAAACTCATCCATTGTCATCGCAGCCCTCTCATTCGCCCGTGGCCACGCACTCACGCAAGCTATTAATATTTTCTACGTATTAGGCATCAGCTGACTCGGCGCCACCCCCAGCCGGTTTGGCACATCTACTACTATCTGTGGGAGCGGTAACCTCAAACCCACCTTTAACGCCTCTTCATAAAGGGCAAGCTCCATCGGTCGGGCGTCAGATGGCCTCTCTTTCGACATCGGCAATTTTAACTCTATCTCTGCGGGAATCTGATACTTCTCACGCACCACCTCCAACTCCTCCGCTGTAAACGTCGATTTGTCGGCTTTCGTGTGCCAATGGTCCGATTCTACTTGACTAATTGGCATCACAGCCGCTATTAGCATGGACGGACGGGGTCGTCCCGCGGGGTCCGCCTCATTTCATGCCCGCTTCTCTACCTTGTATTGCTCCGCCAACTACACCGTGTCGTCGTCCCCCAATGAATCTAGTCTCATGGTGGGCACTTCATCTCGAGCCATCTCTCCTATGTATCTGCGTATAGTTTCAAGGGCTGGTACGAGGAAATTTGCAAAATGTTGCAGAGGAGTATCACTCGAAACAAATGAGTTTATTTTTGGGACGTATTGGTTTTTTGCAAAAAGGTAGGTAAAGCGGATAACCCCAAATGTCCACGGTTTCCTTATATTCCAAGGGTCAAGGTTAAATTTCGCCAGTTTGAACAATTTCAAAAAACTCCCGCCCCTGCCTTTTCACTGCCTTATATCACCCTGTCCCTTCACTTCTTACTAACGCGTCACTTCCCCCCATTCAAGGATACTGCCACGTGTACGACCACGATTCACTACTCTCTTCTCCTCCCCTGTTTATTCCACTTCACTTCACCACGTGCCCCGCCGTTCCTCGAGCCCCGCACACCGCCACTTCCCCCTCTCCTCGGCCACCCTTCGTAGTTGGCCCTCCTCGCGGTAGGTCCCTCCACTCGGCTATCCTTCGCGGTCGGCCCTAGTCACGGTCAGTCCCTTCTCTCGGCCACCTTTTGCGGTTGGCCCTCCTCACGGCTGGCCCATCTCCTCGGCCACCCTTCGTGGTCGACCCTCCTCACGGTCGGCCCCTCTCCTCGGCCACCCTTCGTGATCGGCCATCCTCGTGGTAGGTCCCTTCGCTCGGCCACCCTTTGCGGTCGGCCCTAGTCGCGGTAGGTCTCTCTGCTCGGCCACCTTTCGCGGTCGGCCTTCCTCACGGTCGGCCCATCCTCTCAGCCACCCTTCGTGGTCGGCCCTCCTCACGGTCGGTCTTTCTGCTTGACCACCCTTCGCGGTCGGCCCACCTCCCGGTCGGTCCTCTTTTTGTCGACATCTCACCACCCCTGTTTACTTCCTTATTCCCTTCGTTGGACTAAAACGGTACTTGAGAATGGGGGACTACTGACATGGATAAGCCCATAAAGGATATGACCCACCATTTAAGGCTCAATCCATGATTCAAATACTAAAGCCCAACATTCCTAAAACCTAACGTTACACCAAGCACCAATGACATCTAAACACTTGGCAAGTAAAGAGCCAGCCACATAAGCAAATAAAGATCCTGCAGAGTTATTGCACCACACATCAACCATTAATGAGCTTCTCTGCAGCATTTATTACGAGAACCCTTCACGTCAGAACGGAACAGCTTCACCATGAACAAGGCAAGCTAGAATATAGACTTTCGGCCAACATGTCAGCCCGGAGTGAACAAGGAAATGATGAGTAAAGGATATAAGTAGGCTCCTAAGACAAAGAAAATGTTAAGTTCTCTAACCCCATCTCTATATTGCATCACCCTCTCCCTATTCTAATTTGATCGTCGGAGGGTTCGTTGAGGGACTCCCCGTTCCCCGTTGAACTCTTGTGTAAGTTTCTCTGTGAGCTCGACGCTTCGACAACGACTTGAGAAGCGTGGATCAGTCTGACCCGTTCCATCTAAAGCAACCAGTATCACCACTTTTAAAAAGCCTCTAAGGCTCTAATATAGTAAATGGCGAAGGAAAGAGCATGAAGAGGTTCACGTCGTCGGTTTTGCAAGAAGTGAGCTCACGTGCAATGCCACGTCTGGTAATTTGTCTGTTGAGTAGTGATCGGTAGCTCGAATTTGAGCTCCCCGAATTCAAAAAATGACGTCGTTTTTGAATTTATTTATTTTTTTTTTTTTCAAAAGAAAAAAATTAGAGGAAGAAGGAGGAAGAAGAAGGAGAAGAAGAAGAAGAAGAACTTGAGGGGATGGGGCCAACAAAATCGGGCTGGAGGCAGAGGCGGGGCCGGAGGCTACGGCGGTCTGCGGCGGGCTGTGACGATCGGCCGGTTGATCTATCATCGATCGGCAGCGGCGGTGGCGAAGGAGGGGCCCTCTCTCTCTCTCTCTCTATTCCCTCTTCTCTCTTCGCTCCCTCTGTTTCCCTCTCTCCTCTCCTCTCTCTTTCTTCCTCTCTCTCTCTTGCCTTCGATTTCTTTAGATTCGGGGGAATGATTTTTCGGGGAAAAAATCATTTCTCTTTGTCTGTTACCCAAATTCTTGTCTCCATGTGTCACGGGAAGTTGTGCATCAGTGCAGGCTGTCCGGTTAGTCTTGGCTGCATAATAATTTTTTTTTGAAAAAAAAAAAAAAACAAATACAAATCAGTGTGTTTAGTTTTTGTATTTTTTTGTTTTTAGTGAATATTTTTAAATTTTTAATTTTTTTTTAGTTTTTTAGATGCACCTTACTTAGATGTATCAGAAAAGTAAAAAAATTGTGAAAAAATATTTTAAAAATTTTAAAAATACATAAAAACACAAAAAATGTACTGAATTCTCATTTTTTTTTTTGTATTTTTGGTATTTAGTGAATTTTTAAAATGTTTTTTTTTCACAAATTTTTTATTTTTTAGGTATATTTATGTTAGCTATGTCTAAAAAGTACCAAAAAAAATTCTTACAATATTAAAAAATTCAGTAAAAACAAAAAAACAAGAAAAACAAGAAAGTAAAATTTTCTAAAAAAGTGTTTTTTAAAAAACCTAACCAAGGAAATAATTTTTTTAATAAACTAATATAGTGTATAATAGTAAATTATTAAAATTTAAATTCAACTCACTAATATTAAATAATAGGAAAAATTCAGTTACTAAAAATAAAAATAAAAACAATAATAAATTAGATAGTTAAGACATTGTTTGACATGAACTATTTTGACCAAATTAACTAATAAAGACAAAATAACCTAATTTAATCAATAAGATAAAATGTTACATTCAAATTATAATTATTTTATTTTTTTCTCATAATCATCAAATTAATTATAAAAAAAATCAAAATTTATTTCATACATAATATTTTTAGCCACTGTAAAATTGTCAAAAAAACTAACCTAAATGAACTCATCTCAAAACAAGGGCTAAGTTGTAATAGAAAACACACAAATTGCATGATGGTAGTCCAAGTCATGTATCCGATTGAAGCTAAGGGCATGCCTCATAGCAATGCAGTGCGAAGTTCGCAACGGCTTGCTTCGAGTAGAAATTTGGACAGAATGTTAGCTGCTTTTCCAAGCTATTAAAGAGTTATATATATATATATATATTTTTAAAGATTTGTAATAATATTTTTTCAGAAGAATAAGGATAATACAAATTTTTATGTTAGTGTTCCTCCAAAACACAGGGTGACAAAAAGTCACATGAGAGACAAACATCGTTATGAGAGAAATAACGTGAAAGCTTAGGATTTTTAACATTATGATAGTATTTTGGATCATAACTAGCAAACAAATTGCTGGTGTCCTTAAATTCTAACATAAACTTGTAGCTTGATTTTATGTAATTTCCCCTATTAGAAATCAAAGAAGTGATTGGTGGAATTAGGGTGTGCACGATGTAATTTAGCCGATTTGAAACTAAAATTATAAACCAAATCGTAAATGACAGATTGACAAATAATCAAACCGTAATTTGAATGGTTTAGGATGGTTTCAATTTGCTAGTTGATTGAATAATATAATATTCTTAAACAATTATCAAGCATTCTATAATATATAGTACTAATTTGTATAATATTTTTCATATATATAACAATTAATTTATAACAAATTTCATATTTTAAATCTCTTTTACATCTTTTTTACTTTGATATTTCATTAGAGGTTAAAAAAATATATGTATAACTATAGCGAAATGGAATGATTTTAAAGACAGATTATAAACTTTAAAATTTAATCGACGTAAATGGATTAGTGAGGATTGAACAATTTTAACAAATTTAGCGATATTTTATACGCTCTTTAAGTGGAATAGTGTGGTTATTAGGATGTAGTCTGATTTATTTTTAGCTTTTATTTATTTATTTATTTTTGTTGTTTGTTCCACGATATGACTGGTTGATATGTTATAACTTCTAATTCTTTTTTTTTCAAATAAATAAATTTTGATGCTACTACGTATCATGCAAAATAATTGGTGACCATGTCATATATATTGTAGAAATATTGAGAGTCAATAAAATAAAAATCATACGAACGCCTTTTTTTAGAAGGATGGAAAATAATATAGTTGAAGTAGTTAAAAATATACAAAATCTTAAATGAAGGGGATAAACTCATATGCACTAATAGTTGATGGGTATGTGGGTAATTAATCCAATATATATATATATATATATATATATTTAATAACTATTAAAAAGTTTATTTTATAAGAAAAATATCAAATAAATCTTATTTTTCTAATGAAATTCCCATTAAATTCTATTAACACATAAATCAACTCCTTCATCATCATAATGTTAATACCCAATAAAAATTTCATTAGAAAAATATGACTTATGACTTATCTGATATTGTCCTTATTTTATATACATTAAGTAAATAAATATTCATATAAATTAGAAAATGTGATTGCAATTTTTTGAAAAATTTAGGGGGCTCGTTAGCCCCTTGGCCTCCCCTACTAATTTCATCCATATATGATAGTAAAGTGACTTTGTCTGAAATCAAATGACAATTTTATTTTTTAGATAATTAAAAATAATAAATAAATAAATAGTGGCTGACGATTTGAAGATGAAATTTGTTCAAGTAAAGCATCTTGACAAATTATGAGATGGTAGCTCGGTTTTCATGCTTTAAACAACAATGTTAGGTGGTCCGAATTTTTAATGTTAGGTGGTTTGAATTTTCTTGGCTTGAATGGTTTGAATGTGTCAAAACAACGTCATTTTAGATGTAAAACAACATTATTTTGACACATTCAAACCATTCAGACCACACAAATTCAAACCACCAAACATTTTTCTGCTTTAAAATTAGAAATAAAACTAGCATAGCAAAACTCAATTCACATCACAATAATAGCATTATAGAAAGATCTGTAAGTTCTCCCATCCGTTTCTTAATTATTATTATTAAAGCAAATACTAAAACGAAAACCACCACCATTATCCAAAGCTCTACTAGTTCAACTTGGATTTGAAAGTGGTAAATTCAAAGACTGAAATGACCTGACTGGAGTTTTGACTAAACTAAACAAACACCCTAGCTGTTGTTGGAAAATGGTTTTATATAGGTATAATTTTGAGTCCATTTTTGGGTGGACCCCAAACGTCTTTTGGGGTGGGTCCGAAGAGGTGAAGTGGTGAAGACAGAACGTCAAAACCATTTATGAGTAAATGGGTAGTTGACGTCGTTTTCGGGTTTAACATTAATTTTTTAGATAAAATTCTTTTGAATTTTTTCAATAAAAATTATTGTGGGAATTTAATTTAATTCTAAATTCAAATTTTGAGTTCCTAAGTGGTTTTTTAAGATGTGTAATTTTAGAATTTAATTTAATTCTAAATTTAAATTTTTAAGTTCCTTAAATGTTTCCTAAAAGTTTGTACCTCTTTATTTATTTATTTATTTAACTATTTCATTAGTTATATATATTTATATATATTTGAAATGGATTAAATAAAGTTAAGTTGCCTCAGTTTCTTTATTTGTCCACTAACGGACAAATCACTATTTGAATATTGAGGTTCATTTTTCAAACGCTGGGTATTTGTTTGAAATGTTGCACCTGTTCGGCTTGAGTTTCAGGTGTGTTTCACATCGGTTCGGCCTTATTTATATTCAACCTGTCCAACAGTTTTCAACCCGGGGAAAAATTCAGTCTGTTTATGGTCCTTTTGCTGTCCAAAAAAAAATACTGCATTTGTTTTTATTCTTCATTTATAATTTTAGGAAAAATATTCAGAGAGTTAGAACACAGGTTTGGTTCGCCGAACAAGTTGTTTGGAGTACTACTACAATTTGTGAAGATCATTGTATCCTGGGAGATAGACGCCACTCAACCGTAAGTACCATAGCGGGGCGAATCTGTCTTAAGGACAGAGTGTCACACACTCGACTTGGTCTTAATTTTAATTCGGTTCGATAAATAAATCTGGTATGTTATTTATTTATTTTGTTTGAATTGGTTTCAAATTATTTTATTTACACAGAAGATTGTTCCTACAATCTTAAGACAGAATCGAATTATTCTGTTTACAGAATTTTTCGTTTGTTTCCCTTTTTCATTCTTCGTAAATAATTTCGGAAGAAAAATTATTTTCTGTGAATTTACAAAATAATATTCTGGTTGGAAAAACAAATAGTGATTATATGCTATTTGACAGATAGTAGTAATATACTGTCTCTTTTCTTTGACAACAACTAGTAGTACGATACTGGTGTCATTAACAATTCAGAATATATTTTTGTGGAATTTTGTCAGAAAACTAATTTTGGTTTTTAGAAATTATTTTATGAGTTTTCTTTAATTAAAATTCTGTTTCAGTATTTTAATTATTGAAGTATTATAGAAATTTAATTTCTGTAAGTGTTATTTTATTTTGGTTAAATAAAATTTTATTTTATTTCCAAATTAATTGAAAAAATAAAAGTTATAGTTTTTATTTCTTTTATTTTTACAGAATTTAATTTTCTGTGTGGAATTAATTTGTTTAAATAAAATTTTATTTTATTTTCAAATTAATTGAAAAATAAAAGTTACATTCTTGTTTCTTTTATTTTTACAGAATTTAATTCTATGAATTTGGTTTAATTTTCTGTGTAGTGTAAATTCTAATTATAATTTTGTTTTATATATTAGAATTGATGGCTACTGAAACAAATGCCCAAACAAGTACTACTGTGGTGGCTGCAATGACGCCAACCCCCTCTCCTGTTGTAACAGTACCGGTAAATCACGGTGAAAAGTCAGAGAAGTTCTTAGGAACTGATTTTAAAAGATGGCAACAGAAAATGTTGTTCTATCTTACAACTCTGAACCTGGCTCGTTTCCTCCGTGATGATGCTCCTATCCTGAAAGAGGATGAAACCGATCGGCAAGTGGTTGCTGCGGTTGATGCCTGGAAACATGCCGATTTCCTTTGCCGGAATTACGTCTTGAACGGACTTGACAACACATTGTACAACGTCTACAGTCCAATCAAAACAGCAAAGGAACTTTGGGAATCGTTGGAGAAAAAGTACAAAACGGAAGATGCCGGCTCAAAGAAATTTGTGGTTGGCAAATTCTTAGATTTTGTAATGGTTGATTCAAAAACTGTGATCAGCCAAGCTCAAGATTTCCAACTCATTCTGCATGACATTCACGCAGAAGGTATGTCTCTTAGTGAATCCTTTCAAGTTGCAGCCTTAATTGAAAAATTACCAAAAGGCTGGAAGGAATTCAAGAACTACCTCAAACATAAGCGCAAAGAAATTTCTATGGATGAGTTAATTGTGCGTTTGAGGATTGAGGAGGACAACCGCAATTCTGAAAAGCGGGCTGGTAAGCTTCCTATGGAGTCTAAGGCAAATGTGCTGGAACATGCTTCAAAAACCAAGAAACGAAAGTCTTCTGGAGAAAGTTCATCACAAGGCTCTAAAGGGGGGGATAATAAAAAGTACAAGTTTAATGGCAAATGTTACATCTGTGACAAAGAGGGACATCGGGCCAAAGATTGCCGTAGCAAAGGCAAAAACAAAAGAAGAACAAGCAAGAAGCCTGCTCAAGCCCACATGACCGAAGTGGATAATATTTCCAATGGTGTCGATGACATCAATCTTTCTACAGTTGTTTCCGAGGAAAATCTTGTCGGAAATCCTAAAGAATGGTGGGTGGACACTGGTGCTACTCGCCATATCTGTGCCGACAAAAAGATGTTCACATCTTATTCTTCAATGGATAATGATGAACAACTCTTTATGGGCAACTCCTCAACTTCCAAAGTTGAAGGACAAGGAAAGATTGTACTCAAGATGACATCTGGAAAGGAACTCACCCTCAACAATGTGCTGCATGTACCGGACATTCGCAAGAATCTTGTTTCCGGATCTTTGTTGAGTAAGAATGGGTTTAGGCTAGTATTTGAAAGTGATAAATTTGTACTTGCTAAGAATGGGATGTATGTAGGAAAAGGTTACTTGTCTGATGGCCTTTTCAAGTTAAATGTAATGACCGTTGTACCCTCAGTTATTAATAATACTACATCTTCTTCTTACTTGCTTGAGTCTTCAAATTTATGGCATGGTAGACTAGGACATGTTAATTATGGATCTTTGCGTAGATTAATTAATATGGAATGTTTACCTAAATTTAACATTGATTCAAATCATAAATGTGAAGTTTGCGTTGAGGCAAAATTATCTAAAACTCCTTTTCATTCAATTGAAAGAAGTACGGAACCACTTGAATTAATTCATAGTGACATTTGTGATTTTAAATCAATTCAAACTAGAGGTGGGAAAAAGTATGTAATCACTTTTATAGATGACTATACTAGATATAGTTATATTTATTTAATTCGAACCAAGGATGAAGCTTTGGAAACTTTCATTCAATATAAGAATGAAGTTGAAAATCAACTTGGTAAGAAAATCAAGAAACTTAGAAGTGATAGAGGTGGTGAATATGAATCACCTTTTGGTGAATTTTGTAAAGAACATGGAATAATTCATCAAACCACAGCTCCTTACTCTCCTCAGCAAAATGGAATTGCTGAAAGGAAAAATAGGACTTTAAAAGAAATGATGAATGCCATGTTAATAAGTTCTGGATTACCTCAGAACTTGTGGGGGGAAGCAATACTTTCTGCTAATTATATACTTAATAAAGTACCCTGAAAGAAAGTGAATCAAACACCTTACGAATTGTGGCATAGAAGAGTACCATCCTACAAATACTTAAAAGTGTGGGGGTGTTTGGCTAAAGTGGCTATTCCTAGTCCTAAAAAGACTAAGATAGGTCCTAAGACCATTGATTGCATTTTCATCGGTTATGCCAAGAATAGTAGTGCATATCGGTTTTTGATTCATAAATCAGAACATTCCGAAATGCATGTAAATACTATTATTGAATCTCGGAATGCATCTTTCTTTGAACATGTATTTCCAAAGAAGATTGGATAAGAGACTAGTACTAATAAAAGATCTTTTGATGCTATTACTAGTCAGGATCAAGAACATGATCAAGAACAAGAGTTAGATCAAAATGAGGAAGAGGAACTTAGGCGTAGTAAACGTGCTAGAACCTCAAAATCTTTTGGTCCAGATTTTCTAACATATTTGTTAGAAAATGAGCCTTTAACTTTTAAAGAGGCTATGTCCAGTCCTGAAGCTCCTTTATGGAAAGAAGCTGTCAACAGTGAAGTTGAATCCATCTTGCAAAATCACACTTGGGAATTAGTGGACTTGCCACCAGGTTGTAAACCTCTTGAGTACAAGTGGATTTTCAAAAGAAAATTGAAAGCGGATGGATCAATAGATAAATACAAGGCAAGACTTGTAGTCAAAGGTTTTAGACAGAAAGAAGGTCTAGATTACTTTGACACATACTCACCGGTTACTAGAATCACATCCATTAGAATGCTAATTGCCATTGCATCTCTATACAATCTAGAAATTCATCAAATGGATGTTAAAACTGCTTTCTTAAATGGTGAGTTAAATGAAGAAATTTACATGGAACAACCAGAAGGGTTTTCTGTTCCAGGGAAAGAAAAGAAAGTGTGTAAATTGGTTAAATCATTATATGGTTTAAAACAAGCGCCAAAGCAATGGCATGAGAAATTTGACAAGGCAATGATGTCAAATGGATTTAAAATTAATGAGTGTGACAAATGTGTTTATATTAAAAACACAGATAAAGGTTATGTCATTGTATGTCTTTATGTAGATGATATGCTCATCATTGGTAGTAATAATGACATGATTAAAACTACCAAGAAAATGTTGAATAAACATTTTGACATGAAGGACATGGGCATTGCTGATGTAATACTTGGTATGAAAATTACCAAAACATCAGAAGGATATGCTTTGTCACAATCTCATTACATTGAGAAAAATACTTGACAAATTCAGCAAAGATGATGATCATCTTGCTAGAACTCCTGTAGATGTTAATTTGTATCTTTCTAAAAATGTACAGGAAAGTATTTCTCAATTAGAGTATGCCCAAATTATTGGAAGCTTAATGTACTTGATGAACTGCACCCGCCCAGATATAGCTTATGCAGTAAGTAAATTAAGTAGATATACGAGTAATCTGGGAGTAGAACACTGGAAAGCAATGATAAGGGTTCTAAGATATCTCCGATTTACTCGTAACATTGGGCTGAATTATACTAGATATCCAGCAGTACTTGAAGGATACTGTGATGCAAATTGGATATCGGATACTAGAGACTCGAAGTCGACCAGTGGGTATGTCTTTACTCTTGGTGGGGCGGCTGTATCTTGGAAATCTTCCAAACAGACTTGTATTGCTAGGTCTACTATGGAATCTGAATTCATAGCCTTAGACAAAGCAGGGGAAGAGGCAGAATGGCTTCGCCACTTCCTTGAAGATATTCCAATATGGCCAAAACCGGTGCCTGCTATATGCATACATTGTGATAGTCAATTAGCAATTGGTAGAGCACAGAGTCATATGTATAACGGTAAGTCACGACACATTCGTCGTCGACATAACACCGTAAGACAACTACTCTCTAATGGAATTATTTCCATAGAATATGTTAAGTCTAAAGACAACATAGTGGATCCACTAACCAAAGGGTTAGCAAGAGAGTTAGTTGAGAATTCATCGAGGGGAATGGGATTAAAGCCTATTAAATAAGAGTTACCACAACGGCAACCCAACCTAGTTGGCTGGAGATCCCAAGATCTAGGTTCAAAGGGACAACCGAGTTGTGATTGACTCAGAAGGATCACTGTGGAGTCCAACTCCTACCCATTTCTATGATGAAATAAGTGATGTCTGCAGCGATTTAGGTTAAGTAATACTTTTAATGATTCTTATATCTAGGTAAACCTAGTGGAGTATGGCAGGATACTTTTCATAAGAATTACCTATATGAGTACGAACTGGGCCGGTTCTATGAAGACCAGGTTGTTCAGGGCTACAATTCTCTAAAGCACTCATGAAGACCAGGTTGTTCAGGGCCAAAATGAACACAATAGTGAGAACTAAACTGTGTCTGGGAATATACTGTGTGAGTTCTATTGTCTTGGTTTACACAAACGGCTGAACAGTTCAAGACATCATGTTCACTGGTTAGCTAGTAAATCCGATAGTGTCTCACAAGGGAAGGTTCAAAGCCAAAAGCTACCTATCCTTTGCAGAATATTTTCAATTTCTGTACTCTCTGTATTTAGATCATGTTGTTGCATTTTCTCTCCGTCAAATTCCATTCATGTGGGGGATTGTTGGAAAATGGTTTTATATAGGCATAATTTTGAGCCCATTTTTGGGTGGACCCCAAACGTTTTTTGGGGTGGGTCCGAAGAGGTGAAGTGGTGAAGACAGAACATCAAAACCATTTATGAGTGAATGGGTAGTTGACGTCGTTTTCGGGTTTAACATTAATTTTTTAGATAAAATTCTTTTGAATTTTTTCAATAAAAATTATTGTGGGAATTTAATTTAATTCTAAATTCAAATTTTGAGTTCCTAAGTGGTTTTTTAAGATGTGTAATTTTAGAATTTAATTTAATTCTAAATTTAAATTTTTAGGTTCCTTAAATGTTTCCTAAAAGTTTGTACCTCTTTATTTATTTATTTATTTATTTAACTATTTCATTAGTTATATATATTTATATATATTTGAAATGGATTAAATAAAGTTAAGTTGCCTCAGTTTCTTTATTTGTCCACTAACGGACAAATCACTATTTGAATATTGAGGTTCATTTTTCAAACGCTGGGTATTTGTTTGAAATGTTGCACCTGTTCGGCTTGAGTTTCAGGTGTGTTTCACATCGGTTCGGCCTTATTTATATTCAACCTGTCCAACAGTTTTCAACCCGGGGAAAAATTCAGTCTGTTTATGGTCCTTTTGCTGTCCAAAAAAAAATACTGCATTTGTTTTTATTCTTCATTTATAATTTTAGGAAAAATATTCAGAGAGTTAGAACACAGGTTTGGTTCGCCGAACAAGTTGTTTGGAGTACTACTACAATTTGTGAAGATCATTGTATCCTGGGAGATAGACGCCACTCAACCGTAAGTACCATAGCGGGGCGAATCTGTCTTAAGGACAGAGTGTCACACACTCGACTTGGTCTTAATTTTAATTCGGTTCGATAAATAAATCTGATATATTATTTATTTATTTTGTTTGAATTGGTTTCAAGTTATTTTATTTACACAGAAGATTGTTCCTACAGCTGTTACAGTCCTGCATAGAGTAGACAAGAGATTTAACAAACAAAACAGCCTAGCTATAGGCTAGCTTTCTCTCCTCCCCCCAAAGGGTAGAGTAGAGATATTTATTTGTTTTGGTTGGTGTCTATGTAGTAGACGAGACGAGACAAGGCGTTGCATTGCATCAATCAACATAGCTTGGTGCAGAAGCACCGGTGACGGACGCCTCTGCATTTGCCACCAGAAAAACCTTCGTTCCTTCAAACCAGAGCACAATTGTGGTCCCTCACACACGGACCCTTGAACCCATGGCTCTTTGACTCACAAATTCTCCCCTCTACTGCTTCCATAATCTTCCCCTCATCTGCTTTTCAAATAAAATAACCGAAACAAAACAAAATACAAAGCAAGATATGTAGGTTGTTTTTCCAGTGCAGCTGTATTTAGATCATGGATTTTGATAAAAATTTAAAAGGAGAAATGAAGAAAAAAAAATTATTTAACTTACATATTTCATTCACATCCTCTCTCTCTTTTTTTCTTTTTTTTTTTTCCTTTTTTTTTTCTAAACCTTTTATTCATATCTATTATCCAAACATAGTCTAAATGTAAATGTAGTGAAATACGCATTTATGAAGAACTAGAAGCCTATCTAGTGATGATCAATTATATATTCTATTATATTGAAATGAAATTCCAAATCGTCTTATGAAAAGTTAATAATATCATATGGAATCCTTCTTAGACTACACTACGTACACTACATAGGAAAGAAAGAAAAGAAAAAAAGATTAAACATGTAGAAAGAGAGAGACTGAGTCTTTACGAGATGACAAGAGAATAAGCAACAACAGGAAGAAACTGAAAGTCTTTCTCTCCATGCCCATCCTCCTCAGATCTTCTATGATCTTTCACCTTATGTTTCTATATTTATACTAGTTTACATAGGTCCATGCATGGCAGAGCTATTATTATAGTATGTTTAAATTTAATTACATTTTGATAATTTTAAAAAAATTTAAATATTGTTATATGAAATTGAATAGAATAAATTATTAGATATATATAGAATTATGTGGTATGATATGTATATTTTTTGATTTGTTATATATCCAATGATGTCGATTCCAATTCTATTATTATATTATTTTTGGTGAATTTATGAGTCTTTAACATTTCTTTCGAATCTATAAAAAAAAAACATTATGGTGTGTAATTTTTCTCAACAGATAAATATAAAACAAATATTAAAATAATTCTTTTATCTAAAAAAACAACTAAGATAAGTCACTCAACTAATAAAGGAGCACAAGAAAATACATATATATACAAATGACTAATTTTATTAATATATAAATCATACTCGCATAACAAATCACTACAAGAAAAAGCAGAATTGGCAACTAAAATTCAAATTTTCGTCGCTGAAAGTAGCAGAATTGGCGACTAAAATGGAATTAGCTACTAAAACAGTTTAGTAGCCAAATGTATAGTTATTGGTGACTAAAAATCAGTTTAGTCGCCGATTATATGGGTTTTAGCTACTAAAAAAATTTTAGTAGCCAAAAGTAAAGATTTTTGGCGACTAAAAACATTTGGTAGCCAAAAGTATAGGTTTTGACGACTAAAAAATAGTTTGGTCGCCAATTATACGTGTTTTACGGACAAAAAAAATTTCGTAGCCAAAAGTGAAGCTTTTTGGCTACTAAAAAAAATTTTGTAGCTAAAAGTCAACAATTGGCGACTAAAATTCAGTTTAGTCGCCCAAAGTGGAGGGTTTTGGCGACTAAAATTCAGTTTAGTCGCCAAAAGTAGAGGTTTTAAGCGGGAATTTATTTTTTTAGCGACTGAAAAATAATTAGTAGCCAAAAGGTATAGAATTGGCGACTAAATCTATTTTAGTCGCCAAAAGTGGTCTCCTATTTTTTTTAGTAAATAATTTATTTTTTACATAAATTATATTGAATAAAAATAATTATGTATATATATATATATATAGTTTTATATTAATACGGGTCAATATATTATATAAATAATATATGTTGCATATATATTCATGTGGTGTTGTAGTGGCATAGTGGAGAGAGTGTGGTACTAAAGGTTTAGAATGTGAGAGGTTAGTGGTTTGAAACTTTGGAAGAGTAGAGGGTAATTATTTTTTTTTTCTGAAATAAGCTTTTGGCGACTAAAATGTGTGGTCGCCAAAAGCTTGAGTATTGGCGACGAAAAAAATAGTCGGCAAATGTATAAATTAAAAAAAAATAATTCACTATTGGCAGCTAAAAATTTAGTCGCCAAATGTATAATTTAAAAAATATAATTGAGCTTTGGCGACCAAAGTTTTAGTCGCTACAGACTTCGTTTTTGGCGACTAAAAGTTTTTTAGTCGCCAATACCTTCCCCGACCGTGTTTTCACGACAAATCCGGCGACTAAAAAATTTAGTCAGGGAAACTAAAAAGTCGACTTTTGGCGACTGAAAATGGACTTTTGGGGACTAAATTATTTTTTTTTTTCTGAAATAAGCTTTTGGCGACTAAAATGTGTGGTCGCCAAAAGCTTGAGTATTGGCGAC
Source organism: Camellia sinensis (assembly GCF_055761805.1). Classification (NCBI taxonomy): domain Eukaryota; kingdom Viridiplantae; phylum Streptophyta; class Magnoliopsida; order Ericales; family Theaceae; genus Camellia; species Camellia sinensis. Next base: position 116,290,340 of record NC_138970.1, read on the forward strand.
GAAAAAAATAGTCGGCAAATGTATAAATTAAAAAAAAAATAATTCACTATTGGCAACCAAAAATTTAGTCGTCAAATGTATAATTTAAAAAATATAATTGAGCTTTGGCGACCAAAGTTTTAGTCGCTACAGACTTCGTTTTTGGCGACTAAAAGTTTTTTAGTTGCCAATACCTTCCCCGACCGTGTTTTCGCGACAAATCCGGCGACTAAAAAATTTAGTCGGGGAAACTAAAAAATCGATTTTTGGCGATTAAAAATTTAGTCGCCAAAGGTGCTTTTTCTTGTAGTGAATGATCAATTTTATTAATAAGTAAATCATTAAGTAAATTAACAATTTTTAATGATAAGTAAAAAAAATTTCAATTAACCCTTTTGTTAATAAATAAATCATTGAGTCAATTAACATTTTTTAATGATATGAGAAATATTTTTCAATAAATAATTTTGATAATTTATTATTACATAGGAGAATAATATATTTTTTTTCCTTGTGTATTGTATTAAATTAAAATTTATAACAAGCGATAGTCGTACTTTCTAATATTATAGGACCAATTCATATTTTAAACAAACTTTATGAATGTATTTGTAATTTATCAAAAAGTAAAATATTTATGTTTCATAATTGACCAAGAATGTTTACATAATTACGAAAAAACCTATTGTATAATTGACCAAGAATGTTTGTGAAATTATGAAAAAAATTTCACTCAACATATAAGTCAATATTAATAAATTATTTAAAATAAAAAGGTAAAATTAGAGGGGAGAAAAAAAAAATCTCAAGCAGCTAAACGTCTCTTATATATATATAGATATAGGAAAAGAGCGACGCACACTCACTTGCACTTCCAAATCCTTTCTTGAGAAAAGAGTGACCGAGACCTATAACAAAATTCTTTGCTAATTTTATTCATGAAGGAAAATCTGCGAGTAGTCATATTGCCTATAATTACGAGTCTCGTCTGAAATTTTTTTTTGTCAATTGAGAAACTGTTAGTCTTTTTCAATATTATATCCACATTTCAAATTCTTAGCTTTAACTATGGCTACCTAAGAGAGAAGAACAGAGAGAAATTTTTTTGGAAGAGATTTTCAAGTAAGCTCACACACCATTAATACATATAATATAATTGTTTTTCTCCGTATCAAATATATAAAGATTCTCTCTTGATAGGGGTGGAGTTGTAATCTCTCACAACTCAAACATCTCCCAAAAGATAATATCTTAATTATTTTATTTATTAAATATGTGAATTATCAACAACTCATGTGGACGCTCCATGAGTAATGAGTCGGGTCAAAATTCAACCCAAATTCCAACAATTTATAATAAATTAGTTATCAAATTTTGATTTGTCATATAAGATCTAATTCCTTTGTCATATTTTAAAAGAAAATTTTATAGATCTCAAATTTTCTAACAAATAAATGATCAAATGTCTCACATGAGTATGTGGGATCCGCACAATTACAAACCTCACACTCATGCGAGACATTTGATCATTTATTTGATAGAAAATTTAATATCCCTAATATTATCATATTTTAAATTGTGGATCTTTAATATCAACTTATTCTTATTATGATGTAATGAGATCTTGGGTAAAGACACCAATAAATAAATAAATAAATCAACTTATCAGAAAAATAACGTTTTAATATTTTCTAAAGATATCAATTTTTTCAAAAAAATAATAATAAAAGCTATTAAAATAGAAATTCCTAAGTAGCACCCAATCAACACCACCATCCTGCTTGTTTTAATTTTTTAAATTTATTTCTGATTTTGTGTCTTCGAATTCTTTTGTCTTTAATAAATTTCTAATATTTTAATTTTTAAATATATCGAATCAAGATCAATTTAAAAAATAAAATAATTGTGAAAAACATTTTAAAATTTTACAATAAAAAAGCACATTATATATATATATATATATAATTTAATAAATAGGTAAATTACACTATTGGTCCCTCCACTGCCAGTGAACTTTCACTTTGGTTCTCCTAGTTTCAATTTGAAATTTTGTTTCAATCCGATGCCTCCACTATATACCATGAGAATCTTAAATAGAAAAAAATCACTTACAAAATTAGAGGTATCAAAGTGGAATTTCACCACCAATGTAATTTATTCATTACACTAAGGCTATGTTTGTTTGGATGGACATGAGCTTAGGATTGGACTAATAGTCCAATAAAATTATTAATCCGATGTTTGGTTAAACAATTGAAGTACGGACTAATTATTTTAAACTTGACTATTAGGGTGCGTTTGTTTGGACGGACTGGATAAGGAGGGATTGTAATCCATCGGACTGTTAGTCTTGGGATACATTGTCCCTGGACTATTTGGTCGGACTAGATTTGTATTCTATGTTTGTTTAGTCATGGGATTAGAGGTCTGGATTGGACTATTCTATTGAATCCCATGTTTGTTTGGGATATTATGGAGAAGGATAAATGTTCAAAAGACTATTTTGCCCTTTTGAATTACTTACTAAATAATAAGAATATTAAATCTAAAATTTTACTTTTATACAGAGTAAAATTTTACTTTTAGTTTCAGAGTGTAATATTTTACTCTTATTCAGAGTAAAATTTTACTTTCATACAGAGTAAAATTTTACTTTTAGTTTCAGAGTGTAAAATTTTACTTTCATACAGAGTAAAAGTTTACTTTCATAGAGAGTAAAATTTTACTTTTAGTTTCAGAATATAAAATTTTACTTTTAGTTTCAGAGTGTAATATTTTACTCGTATTCAGAGTAAAATTTTACTTTCATACAGAGTAAAATTTTACTTTTAGTTTCAGAATGTAAAATTTTACTTTTAGTTTCAGAGTGTAATATTTTACTCTTATTCAGAGTAAAATTTTACTTTCATACAGAGTAAAATTTTACTTTTAGTTTCAGAATGTAAAATTTTACTTTTATACAGAGTAAAATTTTTCTTTCATACAGAGTAAAATTTTACTTTTAGTTTCAGAATGTAAAATTTTTACTTTAATACAGAGTAAAATTTTACTTTAATACAGAGTAAAATTTTACTTTCATACAGAGTAAAATTTTACTTTTAGTTTCAGAATGTAAAATTTTACTTTTATACAGAGTAAAATTTTACTTTTAGTTTCAGAGTGTAACATTTTACTCTTATTCAGAGTAAAATTTTACTTTCATACAGAGTAAAATTTTACTTTTAGTTTCAGAATGTAAAATTTTACTTTCATACAGAGTAAAATTTTACTTTCATACAGAGTAAAATTTTACTTTTAGTTTTAGAATGTAAAATTTTACTTTTAGTTTCAGAGTGTAATATTTTACTCTTATTCAGAGTAAAATTTTACTTTTATACAGAGTAAAATTTTACTTTTAGTTTCAGAATGTAAAATTTTTACTTTAATACAGAGTAAAATTTTACTTTAATACAGAGTAAAATTTTACTTTCATACAGAGTAAAATTTTACTTTTAGTTTCAGAATGTAAAATTTTACTTTTATACAGAGTAAAATTTTACTTTTAGTTTCAGAGTGTAACATTTTACTCTTATTCAGAGTAAAATTTTACTTTCATACAGAGTAAAATTTTACTTTTAGTTTCAGAATGTAAAATTTTACTTTCATACAGAGTAAAATTTTACTTTCATACAGAGTAAAATTTTACTTTTAGTTTTAGAATGTAAAATTTTACTTTTAGTTTCAGAGTGTAATATTTTACTCTTATTCAGAGTAAAATTTTACTTTTATACAGAGTAAAATTTTACTTTTAGTTTCAGAATGTAAAATTTTACTTTTATACAGAGTAAAATTTTACTTTTAGTTTCAGAATGTAAAATTTTACTTTAATACATAGCAAAATTTTACTTTTAGTTTCAGAATGTAAAATTTTACTTTTATACAGAGTAAAATTTTACTTTCATACAGAGTATAGTTTTACTTTCATACAGAGTAAAATTTTGAATTTGGACAAGCTAAGAGAAAGATGAGAGGGTCAAAGATGTAATAAAGCTAGCCAATCCCATGGGATACATTATCCCATAGATTCTGTCCTAGGCCCCCCCCAGGGATACAATAAGCCAGTGAATTCCGGATTAATAGTCCGGAGGGATTATTAATCCGGACCAAAAAATCCATACCAAACAACGGACTATTAATCCCTCCGAATTAATAGTCCAATCCCATGAGTTATCCTTCAAAACAAACGAGCTCTTAGTTAAGATAGGATGCATAATCCAACGGATTCGTAATCCTAGGATTATTAGTCATGGGAATGCTAATCCAGTCCGCCTAAACAAACATGGCCTAATGGTCCCTAGAATTGTTTTTTGAATTTCAACATTGCGCCCTCGCACAGGAGGGTACGAATGAATAAACTAGCTATCTAATTAAAGCTAAGCTAATTAATTAACTATTACAAACCGAAATGAATAAATTAGGTAAGCTACTTAACTAATTATTACAACAAATTAGAACTAAGATAATGAACTACCTAATTAATTCATTACAAATCAAAACAAACTAATTAATTACAAATTAACTAGTGAAATAAGAAAAAAGTACTAAATGAATTATTCTAATTACTCTGCCTCGAGAAATGAGAAGTGCTCATGCATGCACGGATTTCCACCCGAAAAGACCAATGTCCTGTTGCCAGATATCTCTGTTGCACAGTAGAATATTTGCACTATTTTTTTTAACTCAAAACAACTCTGTTTTGCTTTAAAGGTACACTGTTGGATTTTACACCGGTGGCCTGCCGCCCACAAAAGGTGGCAATAGTGGCTTGCCAACGACTGATGACTGGATTCTCCTGCTGTAACAGAGAACAAACAGAGCAGGAACAGGGTATTCTCAAGGGTTTGTTTGCACAGTTTATCTCTCCTTATCATTTGAACAGCTTAAAGGAGTAGTAAACTCGGTTCACAAACCATCAACAAGTGCAATTTCATTGCATGATGACATATGAACAAAAGGGTGCAAGTTTAATGAATGCAACAAAGCAAGACTCTCAAAACCACCTCCCTATTATGAATGATCAAAGGAAGTAGTTGACAATGAATCTAGAAACGTTTTCATCACTAATGAGTATGAAACGACCCAAGACTCAAGGATTCAATTAACGTCCGATTGAACCCAACCAAATTATTATCTTGCACATTTTTTTAGTCACCAATTTTATTACTCCATTTTAGTTACCTTTCAATTCTTTAATCAATTAAGTCCAAAAGTGAGTTTAAGTCCTCTAATGGAAAGAAGTGTCAAACCAAGAGTTGGCTTAAGGCATGAGAGCGATGTCATGCCATTGATAATGAATCCCTAGAAGGGATTAAACTATTAACCATGTCAATCTCAATCTCAAGCTTAAAAGAACAATAGGTTTGAAACAAATCTCAAAGCAAAGCAAAAGTCAAAAAAGGTGGGAGGTTGCAGAAGTGATTAAGAGTGATCACAAGTATGGAAAGCCATAAATAAACAATATCAATTCAAATAGAATGGTAGCTAAGGCCTAAACCACCAAACCTATGAGGACAATTAAACTACAAACATACAATACAAGGCTCAAATGCAATGAACACTCAAAAACAATTTTAAAACAATGCTAGATAAGTCCTAAAACATGCTGGAATTAAACTAACAAAAGCTAAAATAATAAGCTAAAACATGGAGCATACTAGGCTAGTGAACAAGACACAAGGAATGGAGGTTAACTCCTTCAATTTTAGACTTCAAAACATGCTTTTAGCCACTGAAATAACTCTGAAAATCAGTATTTAAAAACTCAAAAGAAGATAATGTAAAAGGTGGGAAACACAAGGGTAAAGGCCTTAAAAGCAAGGTATGAAGAATAGTGGACCACCCCTCAACCCTTATTGGCCTTAAACCACAAATTTCAGCCAAAAAATACAGAGTTTATATAGCCCAAAAATAGTGAAAAAATAGTAGGAAAAAGAGTAAATAAAGCAAGAAGAGAAGCAAAGCTTTATATCTCTTGAAGAGGAGAACCAATTCTAGGCAACAAATCAAGGAAAACACACCCTCAAGAGCTCAAACTAGGCCCAAAAGTACCTCAACTCAAAGATAGTAAGGTTTGATTTAGAGTGTATAGGCAAAAGCTTCCAAAAAGCTACGAAATTTCAAGAAAGAAAGAGAATTGTAGAGAGAGAGAGAGGGGGGAATTTTTGCTCCAATTTTTCTAACCGCCAAAAATGGGAGAGGAGGTCCTATATTTATAAAAAAAATAAGCCACTCCCTCAGAAACACCCATCTATACATATGGGAGCACATGCAAGCATCTGTGCAAACAATTGGCACAGCTGGCAGAAAATATCTGTAAAAACCACTTGTGGCCGGCAGGCCATCAATTCTGGTCGACAAGGCATAAGGGTGCCCGACAGCCAAAAAGGGTCGTCGGCAGCCCACCCAAATGGGCCTGTAGGTCCCAAGTTTCTTAGGTTTGAAAGCCTGAGGTTTTGGTGCAAAAAACAAGGCACAAGGTTTGTAGGGTTTTGAGGCTCAGAGCTGTGGCATTTTGTTGAAGACTTTCGAGCACTTGACAAGCATACACATTCATCATTGGGTGTGCAAGTGATGGTGCCTGAGCCGTAAGAGCGGTAAAAAATGGAGTGTCTACAGGTACCTCTTCCGCGCATGTTTTCAGTTTTTCGCAATGGATACTCAACCCAACTTAACCAATATCAACTACACCCCTATTCGGACTTATCAACGTATTTATCCCAAAACAAATCAAAATGATCTTGTTTCAAAAAATAATTCCTTTCTCAAAGCAATAATTTTCCAATGCAAGATTCAAAATCAATTTCAACAATGATTAAATAGAATGACAATACAAAATGCAAAAATGCATTAATATAATTCCATTTTTTTTTTCAATTACACCACACAATCCCCCATTGTGATCAAATTCCCATATCTCTTATCAATATAACATCATAATATATTTTCAAGAGATAATATAACAATAACAACATACATGTATTCTCCACATATTAATCATCATTTTCTAAACTTGGTTTCCTAGACAAACCAACAATAAGCTTCAAAATCAACAATTTTCATTCCTGCATGAAATTTCCTCATTTGATATAATTATAGAAATTTCTCCATCATTTCTTCACATAACAATTCATTGAGCATAAATTTCACAATATCTCAACTTTTTCCCCAAATCTCCAAATTCTAGGGTTTCCACCAAAACTAGATTTTTGTTCAATTTTTGAAAAGATTTTTCCAAAACAACACCCACACTTTAAAACATAACTCATACTTTCAAAAGCTTGGGAAAAAAAATTAGAGAAAATCCACTTTTTATATCATCTAGGGTTCATCAACCCAAAATCATGATCCAAACATGTATGAAATATACCAAACAAGCATAGACTTGCAAAAACATATATATAACTCAAAGATTATCCCTACCTCAAGCTTGGAAGGGGAAGGAGATGAAAATCCTAAGACTCAACGACAATGAAAACTCGATTCAATTGGTGTAAAGGTAGCCCTCGTCACCTTCTTTGATTTGGTGTAAAATGCCCCCTCAAATTCTTGAAGATTTGTGCTAAATCTTAGAGAGAAGTTTGGATTTAGGTGTGTTTATAGAGAGAAAGGGGAGAAAAGATGAATATATATATATATATATATATATATATATATGTATATATATATAGAGAGAGAGAGAGAGAGAGAAGTGAAAAAGTGAGTCAAACACGTTTTTGGCATCAGCTTTGAGGAAAAGAGCACAAAATTTTAGACAGACGCGCCGAAATCTGCACGAGTAGTTTGAATTCCGCGTGAGTGGAATCCCAATCCGCACGAGCGGATTCTAATGCCTCTACAGGCGGTTTGCTCCAGAGAAGAACCCATAAATTTTCCCAAAATCTGCTCAAGTGGAATACAGAATTCACATGAGCGATTTTCTGCCCAGAAAATCCAGAAATCCCTGCGTGAATGCGCTCGAGTGGTTGCCAAATCCGTGCGAGCAGTTTTACCCAGAAAACTCAGAAATTAATTTTACATTCCAATACAAGTTCCAATACTCAAAACTCAAAATTTTTAACCCCACAAAGTTAAGAGAGGTTAAGTAAGGGAATAAAAGAAACCTCAATGACCCAAAACGATAAACAAAATGCCGAAAGTAATGCACACTATCTTACTACTCAATACCAATCAAGTCCAAGACCTGAGACATCACATAAAGCATATAGCATTAAAAACATATCCAAATTATAGAGTAAAATAATGACCAAATTACAAATATATGCAATATTCAAGGATTCCTCCATGGATCCAAGGAGTTCACTTTGTTTAAAAAATAAAAAACAAAGAGGTTAATTTGTTTTAACTTCTTTTTTTTTTAAAAAAAAAAAAGAAGTTCAAACAATAAATACGTTAGTTCAAATGATAATTTTATGTTGTGAAATAAATTTGATGTGAAATTACTAAGGTATTATGTATAATAATATTAAATTTAGAGATATGATTTCCTTTAAAGTATTTTATCAATGAAAATTATATTTCTTTGGGTTAAATATTTTTATAATATTTTAACAATTTAGAATTTTTTTAATATTGTATAAAATTTAATAGTTTTGTTCACCATTACTAAAATAATGCATGGGTCTTTGTTAATTTAAGCCTCAGGAGGGATAAGTAATATTTACTATTTCAATATATAAGTATAATCTTGAGTTTTTTTTACTTATAATACATGAGATCAGTGTATTCTATTAAATGAATTAACATAAGATTAACCGTGGTAGTCTTAATAATAGTTTTAAAAGTAAGAAAAATTTCTATAATTATTGAAATCACATGAGAAATTCTTATAATTGTTAGAAAATCTCATGGAGAATTGTAATTTATCCTAAAATTAAAAATATAAAATTTAAATTACAAGAATGAAAATAGCACTTTAAACTTCATAAACTAATAGTGTAAGAGCAACTCCTATGCTATTCTTCAATTTTTACTAGTTAAAGTATAAAAAATGTATATTTTTTATTTTACCTAATTAATTTTTTATTTATATATTTCAACGCTACTCTTATTTATCTGCACAAATGGTTTAAAATATCTTTCAAAACTTCTCAAATGTAACTAATTTAAAAGAATTTTATTAAAATATCAATCTATTGTGGAACTAGGCTATTAAAAAGAATAAAATAAGACAAAATTAACTATAATAATTAACATGTTTCTTTTATATTGTATTTGATTGAGAGATTTAGGAAGATATTTGAAAAAGAAAAGAAAAAATGTATGTGAAATTAAGTAAAATATAAATATATTTTATTTATATTTTATTTAATTTTTTCTTTTTTTTTAAAAAATTTCTCCTCAAATCTTTCAACCAATCGCAACGTTAGAGAGCCGTAAATGGCGAAGGAAAGAGCTTGAAGAGGTTCACGTCGTCGGTTTTGCAACAACTGAGCTCACATGCAAAGCCACGCCTGGTAATTTGTCTGTTACCCAAATTCTTGTCTCCGTGTGTCGTGGGAGTTGTGCATCAATGCAGGCTGTCCGGTTAGTTTTGGCTGCATAAAAAAAAAAAAATTTAAAAATTAAAAAAAAAAACGAAAAAAAAAAACAAATAAACAAACAAATATAAACAAATTTTATTTTAAATAAACTAATAGTGTATAATAATAAATTATTAAAATTTAAATTCAACTCAGTAATATTAAAGGAAAAATCCAGTTATTAAAGAATAATAACAATAATAAATTGGGTAATTAAGGCCTTATTTGGCATAAATTATTTTGACTAAATTAACTAATAAAGACAAAACAAACTAATTTTATTATTAAGATAAAATGTTACATTCAAATCATAATCATTTTACTTTCTTTTTTTTTTAATCATCAAATCAATTATAAAAAAAATCAAAATTTATTTCAAACATAATATTTTTAACCAGTGTAAAACAATAAAAAAAAACTAGCGCATATTAACTCATCTCAAATTAGTAAATTGTGGGTTTCCTTGAAATCGTTATCCCACCTTGAAAATTTAAAAGAACTTATGTGTGTATATAAGTTCTAGGTAGCAACACTTGGGTTGAGTTTCGAGGGGCACCCTAAGTTTGTAGAATGGAAGAGTTATGGACAAAGTGAACCTTAGCTCAAACCACCACACATGCGCGCACGCCGCCGCCATCGTCCGTCCAACCAATCCGAGTCGTGCCGGGCGCTAGCGTGGGTTGTGGGTCGATTCTAATATTAATTTTTGGACAAAATTTATCTTGAATTTTTTCAAAATTTCTTGTAGGAAAATTAATTTTTCTGAGTGAAATTAATTCAAATTTTGTGCTAATTTTGAATTCAAATTTTTTGTCCAAATGTGTGCCTTCTCCAGTCCAAAATTTCCAACAGATTAACTATTTGAAAATGCTCAAAACTGCCAGCAGGTACACAGATTTAAAATTGCAGCAGTTATCTGTTTAAAATAGTTTGTATCTGTTCAATTCAAAAACCTACCTTTTCAATTCAAATAACAGATCTGCTCAGTTCTTTTTGCACCTGTTCAGATAGATCTGAAAGTCACCAATCTGCCTATAAATACTACAACATTCCAACAGATTTTAGATCTAAAAATTTCATTTTATCTTCCCGGTTTTGCTCTCTCTTTGCATTATTCTTCATTGTCGTTTTTTTGAGAAATATTGGAGAGTATAGAACACAAGTTTGGTTTACCGTATAAATTGTTTGGAGTGCTACTACAATTTGTGAAGATCATTGTATCTTGGGAAATAGACGCTATTTATCCGTAAGTATCGTAGCAGTGCGAATCTATTTTAAGAACAGAGTATCATACACTCGACTTGATCTAAAAGTTGTATTAGTAATAAATTTTGTAAGTAATTTATTTATTTTTGCTTGATTTGTTTTAAATTATTTATTTTACACAGGAGATTATTCCAATAAATACAATTTTCTATATTAGTGTTCTTCCAAAACAAACAGTGACAAAAAGCCACATGAGAGAGAAATAACGCGTAAGATTAGGATTTTTAAGATTATAATGGTATTTTGGACCATAACTAGCAAACAAATGGTTAGTGCTCTTAAACTCTTATATAAACTTGTAGAATGATGTTTATGTAATTTCCCCTGTTAAAAGTCAAAGAAGTGGTTGGTGAACTTAGGCTGTGCACAATGTGAGTAGGACGGTTTGAAAGTAAAATTATAAATCAAATCGTAAATGTCAAATTAACAAATAATCAAATCGTGATTTGAATAATTTAGGGCAGTTTCAATTTACTAGTTGATTGAATAATATAATATTCTTAAACAGTTATCAAGCATTTCTATAATGTATAACAATAATTTGTATAATATTATATATATATATATATATATATATATAACTATTAATTTATAACAAATTTCACATTTTCAATCTCTTTCACACTCATTTTTATTTTGATATTTCATTAAAGGTTAAAAAAATATATGTATAACTATAGTGAAATGGAGCGATTTCAAAGACGTATTATAAATTTCAAAATTTAATTCACAATTAATAAATGAATCGGTGAAGATTGAGCGATTTTAGCAAATTGAGCGATATTTTATACACTCTTAAGTGGAATAGTGTGGTTATTAGGTGGTAGTCTGATTTACTTTTTAGCTTTTACTTATTTATTTATTTATTTTTGTTGTTTGTTTCCATGATATGACTGGTTAACATGTTATAACGCATTTTTTTTTTTCAAATAAATAAATTTTGATGCTATTACGTATCAGGTAAAATAATTGGTGACCATGTCATATATATTGTAGAAATATTGAGAGTCAATAAAATAAAAATCATACAAACGCCCTTTTTTAGAAGGATGGAAAATAATGTAGTTGAAGTAGTAAAAAATATACAAAATCTTGAAGGGGATAAACTCATATGTACTAATTGTTGATGGGTATACGAGTGATTAATCCAATATATATTTTGATGATACAGTTTGTTCCAGTGAATGGATCGGACAGGTCCACGCTCCTCAGGCCCACGTCCAAATGATCAAGCCCACCGAATAACCTGCAAACAAGTCCAACAGGGAACGGGGTAGTCCCCCAGCGAACCCTCCAACAAACAAGTCAGAAAGAGAAGTAGGGTGTAGAGAGAGATCAGAGGTAGGAAGCTTAATCTTCTTCTTATCTTCAACGTTTGCTTATATCCTTTGATAATCATTTCGCTGTCCCTTCCGACCTGCCCTCTTCGCCGAAAGTCTATACTGTAGCTTATCTTGTTCAGGGTAAGGGGGTCCTGTTCCAACGGAGAGGTATTGTCGTAATAAATGCTGTGATGGGCTGCATTAATGGTGATGTGCAGTGGCAATAACTTTGCAGATTTTTGTCTGCTGATGTGGCTCGCCCTTCACCTGCCATGTGTCTGAATGTCATTGGCTCTTTATGCCATGTTGGATTCCATCTATTCTGGACCTCACCAGCTGGGTTATGTATTGGGCTCCAAGTGATGGGCTTGGGTCGTTTATAGTGATTCATGGCCTTTATGGGCTTATACACGTCAGTAGTCCCCCATTCTCGAGTGCAGCTTTAGTCCAACGAAGGGAATACTAATGAAAAAGATGAGGGTGTTAGGGATTGGCAGGATGGAGGTCGACTGGCAGGGGTGACCGAGAGGGTGAACCGACCTGGAGGTGCTCCAATCGTGCAGGGTGACCGAGTGGAAGGGCCGACCACGAGGAGGGCCGACCGCGAAGGTTGGTCGAGTGGGAGGGTCGACCACGAGGAGGGCCGAGTGTGAAGAGGGCCGACCGCGACGGTTGGCCGAGTGGGAGGGGCGACCACGAGGAGGACTGAGCGCGAGGGGTGACCGAGTGAGAGGGCAGACCACGAAGAGGGCCGAGCGTGAAGGTTGGCCGAGTGGGGGGGTCGACCACAAGGAGGGCCGACCGCGAGGGGTGACCGAGTGGGAAGGTCGACCACGAGGATGGTCGACCGCAAAGGGTGAGGTGGAGGGGCGTGGGGCTCGAGAGGCGGCGTGTCACGTGGTGATTTGAAGTGGAAAAGACAGGGTAAGGGGAGGAGACAGTGGATCGTGGTCGTACACGTGGCAACATCCCGCGGGGAGGGGGGGAGATTAGGCGTTGGATCAGAAATGAAATGATAGGTCATTATGGGTGTTGAAAAGACAGTTTTGGCGAATGTTTTGAAAAATTTTCAAACTAGCAAAAATTAATTGTGACCCTTAGAATACGGGTAAGCCTTGGGCTTTTGGGATTATTAGATTTACCTACTTGTTTGCAAAAAATCAAAACATCCTAAGTGTTAACTCCTTTGTTGCTCACGATACACCTCTGCAACACTTTTTCGATTTCCTTGTACCCGCATCTGAAGCGATTCACAAACATACCATAGAAATGGCCCAAGAAGAAGCTGCGAATACCAGGGTGGATCCGCTTGGTGATAACGATGCAGTGGAGTTAGCGGAGCTGTATAGGACGGAGAGGCAAACGGAGAGGGTGGGTGAGCCAGTGGTACGATCTCATGTCTCCACCATAATGGCAGCTCCGAAGCTAATCAACCAGGTGGAACCGGATCACTGGCACAGGAAGGCTGACAAATCAACGGTTATTGCAGCGGATTTGGAGGCTATTCGCGAAAAATACCAGATGCCTGCTGAAATAGAGTTATTGTTGCCGATGTCGACGGAGAGGCCATCCGACATCAGGCCAGTGGAGTTTGCCCTTTATGAGGAAGCATTGAAGGGAGGATTGAGGCTGCCCCGACCGCAGGTGGTGGTAGATGTCCTGAATCATTTGGAGGTAGCGCCAAGCCAACTAATACCCAATGCGTAGAAGATCGTACTGGCCTGTGCAAGTGCGCGGCCGAAGGCGAACGAAGGGGCGACCATGATAGTAGACGAATTCTTCGTATGTTACAAGGCCTCGGGGCAGCAAGAGACTTGGGTCACTCTGCAGGCAGCAGCAAGGAAAGGGCTGGTGGCGGGGCTGCCGTCATCAATCAAGGGGTGGAGACCACGGTGGTTCTATGTGTTCGCCAGTGGAGGGGTTAGAGTGCGCACCATTTGGAAAGTGCCCACCAAGTCTGTGGAGCCAAAGCTGGGAGCAGCAGCAGAGGAGAGAATAAAGAGAGCGAAGGCGTGGCGGGAGAAGGAGGGGATCAGGTGGGACGAACTCGTTCAACCTTCAGCCTTGTTTGCAGCGGGGTTGGGTCCTCAGCCGAGCGGGGGAGATGTGGGGCGAGCTGAACTGGAGGCAAGGAGGAAAGTGCAGGAGGCTGAGGATAGGGCCATGCTGGCCAAGGCCACGAAATTTAAGAAGGCACAGGAAGACCGACCGCTTAAACCGATCGTGCGGGAGAGGATCCGACAGCGCCCCAAGCCGCTCGGGGGGAAGGACTTAGGCAGTTTTGTGCCACGACCGCCCCCAGTAGATCCTGTGAAGTAGCAAGCGAACAAGGAAGGGGAGGCTCTGAAGAAGAAGAAGAAGAAGAAAAAGAAGAAGATGAGTGCCCCTAAGGGGGCTGCAGATACGCCTGGATCGAAGAAGGCGAAGGCTGGGGGGGAAGACACCCCTATGGTCAAGGAGGCAGAGAAGGGGGCAGTGGAGGAGACCCCAGGAAGGGTGGCTGGCCAAGAAGTGGTGGAGGTCACCCTAGCATTGGAGGTTGTGGAGGTCGCCCCAGCAGTGGTGATCGCCTCAGGGGTCGCGAAAGTCGCCCCCGAAGGGCAAGCAGAAGGTGGGGCAACAGGCCCTGAGCCAAGGGGAGGAGAACAGTCCCAAGGCGGTCTTGCGCCCCAAGGAGAGGGGGTCAGTCTGACGACTGCGATATACCACGCTTGCGCAGTGGCTGGGCGACTAGAGGGAGAAGAGGGCCCTGCCAGGGCAGGAGCAGATCACCTTGTGGGGATTGTGGAAGACACAGCCTTACGCTCAGCAGCCAGATTCAATGAGGCTGAACTGCTGAGGGGGTTATGCTCCGCTCAAATGGAGGTAAGCACCTTAACAGGGGCTCTGCTGAGAAAGGCGGGGGCTGCAAAACTCAAGACAGATGAGGCCAAGGCTCAACTTGCAAGGTTGAAGAAGGAGAGTGTAAACTGGGAGAGTGCCCATGCTGAGTTGCGAGCGGTCAAGTTAGAGTTGGAGAACGAACGCCGCCAGGTTGTGTCGCTCGAGTTCCAGCTGGCTGGCGAGCAGAGGAAGCTGGTGGAGGCCCAAAAAGCCTGCGCGGTCGCGCTCGAACGACATGAAGAGGCGATGACCAGCAATGAAGAGTTGGTTAAGCAGAAGGATGAGGTAGACGTGAAGATTGACAGTCTGCAGAGGGAGCTGGAGGGCGAGCGCGCAAAGGCAATGGAGGAGAGGGAGGGCCTGCAAAAGGAGTTGGAGGAGGAGAGGGCCAAGGCATCTTCTGAGAGGGCGAGCATGCAGAGGGAGTTGGCTGAAGAGAGGGCCAAGGCAGCCTCTAAAAGGGCGACCCTACAGAAGGAGTGGGAGGAAGAGAGGGCTAAGGCGGCCTTTGAAAGGGCGACCCTGCAGAAGGATCTGGACGAAGAGAGGGCCAAGGTAGCCTCTGAAAGGGCGGCATACCCCGATTTGTGCGTTGCAGCAGTAGATCAGTTCAAGGGGTCTGCTGAATTTCAGATGACAGTTGATGCCGCGGTCGCAAGCAGCTTGGCGAGGGAGGAGTCTGGGGGGGCGGGCCCATCGAGGACGACCGCTGGAGGAAGGACTGAGGCGGAAGTGATTAAGAGCTTCCAGCGGTCAGACTTTTATAAACACGAAATGGCTGAGTTCTGGGACAGTGGTTGGAAGATGTTCAAGTGTAAAGCTGAGGAACTGTTCCCAGACTTGAACCTGAGTAGTGTGAAAATCGACGACGATGATGTGGCCCAGACCCCCCTGGATGAGGGTATTGAAGAAGAAGACCTTGTGTCCGGCGAAAATGAGTAATTGAGGAAGAAGAAGAAGACCTTGCACATACATTGTGTGGTTGTTTTTGTTTTGTTTTGTTTGTTTTTTTTTTTTTTTGAATTGCTGTAATGAACTTATGTACAAAGTTGTGAATAAATAAAATTTCAGTTGTGTTTTGCATTTGATTGTTTTTGCATGTGCATATGAAATGGATGAGAATGGTGGCTTGTATGTGGAGCTTGTGTATGAATCATTGTGAAGTGCAAAGTGGAGTTAAACTTGTAAGAAAAACTGAATTTAGGAATTCCTCAAGAGAGAGTGGGATTGAAGTTGTAATAAAAACTCAATGCAGAGTAAAGTTAGGAACTCCTCAATGCAGAGTGAAATTGAACTTGTAATAAAAACTCAGTGCAGAGTAAAGTTAGGAACTCCTCAATGTAGAGTGAAATTTAAAATGTAATAAAATTATAAGTTTGTGTTTGCCATACTGCTCAAGTAGATTAGTGGTTTATGGAGTGAGGCTTGGCTTGTAAGAAAAGAGGCTGACTTGTAAGAGTTTGATTGAGAAGAAAATAACCTGACTTGTAAAGAAAACGTGTAAGAACGTCTTTGGAATTTGACTGAGCAAAGAGTGGTGTAAAGACTGGGAGCTGGAATTGTGACTAAGTGTATCTACTAATTCCACAAGCATGAAGCTTGCATGGATGGCCTTAACCGAGCCCTGCATGCGTGCTCAGTTGGGGCTAAACTATGATTCACTGACGTTGTAAGTAACTCAGTCTGAACCTGAAATTGTGGCGCTCGGTCTTGGCGGAGACTTGTTATGCTTAGGCTGGCTGAGGCTTGATCTGGCCGAGTGCTTCATGCTCAGTCGGGCTGAGGGTTTTTGGCGCACGTCTGGACGAGGATTTTAGTGCTTAGTCTGACTGAGGCTTGTGGTGCTCAGACTGGCTGAGGCTTTTGGTGCTCAGTCTGGTTGAGGCTTTTTGTGCTCAGTCTGGCTGAGGCTTGTTGTGCTCAGTCCTGGCTGAGGCTTGTTGTGCTCAGTCTGGCTGAGGCTTTTGGTGCTCAGTCTGGCTGAGGCTTCTGGTGCTCAGTCTGGCTGAGGCTGTTAATAAGTGCTGCAAATGAAAATGTTATTGAGACAACACACAGATAGCTGAGATATAAAATTGTTGTGATGGACAGTGTAGTCTAGTCGATTAAAGTTTACATTATGTATCAAAAAGAAAATATAACAACTGAGCAATACAACAGTAGGAATTTATTAAAAGTGTTCAGCGTTCCAGGGGTGGGGGAGGTTTCGACCTTCCATGTCTTGAAGTCGGTAGGTACCCGGGCGTGGTCGTGCTTGCACAACGTAATGTCCCTCCCATTTGGCTGCCAGTTTACCCTCAGTCGGATTTTTGGTGGCAAGAGTTGCTTCTCTCAAGACAAGGTCCCTTATAGCGAACTCCTTTGGTCGGACTTTGCGGTTGTAGTGTGTTCTCATTTTCTGTTGGTATGAGGCCAGTCTGACAGCAATGGTCTCTCTGAGTTCTTCAATTAGGTCTAGGTCTGCCCGACGGAGCTCTTCGGTTAGTGCTGGATCCGGATGTAAAATCCTAGGAGTAGGCAGACCGACTTCCACCGGAATAATCGCCTCAGCACTGTATGTTAAGCGGAAAGGGGTTTCCCCAGTGGGAGTCCGAGTTGTAGTTCGGTAAGCCCAGAGTACATTTGGTAATTCCTCAGCCCAAAGTCCCTTAGCAGCTTCTAGCTTGGTTTTGACGATCTTCAGAAGAGAACAGTTGGTGACCTCAACTTGGCCATTGACTTGGGGATGACCGGGGGAAGAGAAACATGGTTGAATCTGGAGGTCTGCACAGAACTTCCTGTATTTGGCGTTGTCGAATTGTTTGCCGTTGTCGGAGATGATGGCTTGAGGGATGCCAAACCTACAAACAATCGACTTCCAGATGAACTTGGTTGTGTTCCGCTCGGTAATAGTGGCAAGGGGTTCTGCCTCTACCCACTTAGTGAAATAATCAATGGCGACAATGGCAAATTTGGTCTGGCCTCGGCTGGTGGGTAAAGGACCAACTAGGTCGATCCCCCATTTGGCGAACGGGTAGGGGCTGCAAAGTGTGATCAATTCAGTAGCAGGAGCATGGGGGATGTTGGCAAAACGCTGACACTTATCACATTTGAGCACGAAGTCAGTCGTATCTTGGTTGAGAGTAGGCTAAAAATATCCAGTGCAAAGTATCTTGTGGGCCAGGGACCTGCCGCCTGAGTGATTGCTGCAGATACTCTCATGAATTTCTTGCATCACATAGGTTGCTTGAGCCGGATTGAGGCACCGCAGATAGGGGCGTGAGAAACCACGTTTGTACAAAATGCCACTAATGAGGATGTAATTGGACGATCGGGCCCTGACTTTGGAGACTAGCTGTTGGTCGTCTGGTAGTTCCCCCGTTGTCAGAAATAGAAAGATGTCCGACGCCCAAGGGATGGACTCATTTTAGAGGAACTGTACTTCGTGCTGGTCGAGGGAATTGGTAGGGTAGGATAGGTATTCGAGGCGAACACCACGGCTGAGGTCGGACTGGTCTGCGGAAGCCAACTGAGCCATCTCATCTGTCTTAGAGTTTTCTGCCCGAGGAATGTGCTTGATGTGGAAGGTATTGAAGAGGCGAACAAGGGGAAGTGCAATATCCCTGTAAGCCCATATTGTGTCCTCCTTGGCATCGAATTCTCCCGTGATCTGTCCGATGATGAGCTGGGAATTGCTGAACACCCGGATGTGGCTGACACCAATATCCCTGGCTAGGCGAAGACCTACTATCAAAGCCTCATATTCGGCCTCATTGTTACTGGCCTTAAACAAGAAACGGAGAGCACATTTGAAATAACCACCCTCAGGGGCGGTGAAGATGAGGCCAGCCCCACTACCTTCCCTACGGGATGATCCGTCGACGTTGAGAGTCCAAGAATAAGGGTCTTTTGGCTCGATGGGAGCTGGTGGGAGTAGAGAGGCAGTGGTTGGGGTAGGATTAGTGAATTCCAGGATGAAATCGGCGATAGCCTGCCCCTTAATTGTTGTTCGAGGCCGGAGAGATGTCAAACTGGCTGAGTTCCACTGACCATTACATGAGTCTGCCGGAAAGTTCTGGTTGCTGCATGACCTTCTTCAAAGGTTGGTCGGTGAGGACCACTATGGAGTGGGCTTGGAAGTAAGGACGAAGTCGTCTGGAGGCAGTGACCAAGGCCAAGGACAATTTTTCTAACAGTGGGTAGTTCTGCTCCGCTCCCCTGAGGGCCCGACTGATGTAGTAGACCGGTCGTTGGATAGAGCCGTCTTCCCTGATAAGAGCTGCACTGACAGCGGTGCTTGATACGGCTAAATAGAGGAAGAGGGGTTCACCCGTGACTGCCTGTGAAAGGAGGGGGGGTTGGCCATGCACTGCTTTAATTGTTGAAAAGCCTCTTTGGATTCAGCCGTCCATTCAAAAGTTTGCCGAAGAACTTTGAAGAATGGTAGGCACTTATCCGTTGCGCGGGAAATGAAGCGGTTGAGGGCTGCAACTCGGCTAGTGAGTCTTTGAACCTCCTTAACCGTTCTGGGTGACTACATCTCGATTAAGGCCTTTATCTTTTCAAGGTTAGCTTCAATGCCCTGCTGACTGACCATAAAACCCAAAAACTTCCCAGATCCTACGCTGAAGGCGCACTTCTCTGGGTTGACCTTCATTTGGTACTTGCGTAGGGTGGCGAAGGTCTCTCGCAGGTCTGTTAGATGATCAGTGGAGAGTTTGCTCTTGACTAGCATGTCGTCGACATATACTTCCATATTCCGACCTATCTGGTGATGGAAAACGGTATTGACCAACCGTTGGTAGGTGGCCCCAGCGTTCTTCAATCCGAATGGCATCACACGGTAGTGGTAGGTACCTCGGTCGGTAATGAAGGATGTATGTTTCCGATCGGACGGGTGCATCAGGATTTGGTTGTAACCAGAGAAAGCATCTATGAAGCTGAGCATTTGATAACCGGCCGTGGCATCGACCAGCAGATCTATGCGGGGAAGAAGATAACTGTCTTTGGGGCAAGCTCGGTTCAGGTCAGAGTAATCGACATAGAGTCGCCATTTGCCATTGTTCTTGCGGATTAGGACCACGTTTGACAACCATTTAGGGTTGTCCACGTTTTTGATAAATTGGGCCTCAAGGAGCTTGTCAACCTCTGCGGCTATAAGAGTATTGCGCTCCGGATGAAAGATGCTCTGCTTCTGGCGGTAAGGTCGGAAATGGGGTTCAATGCTGAGGCGGTGAGTTATGAAAGAGGGGTCAATGCCTGGCATGTCTGAATGAGTCCAGGAAAATACATCATTGTGCTCGGTCAGAAGGGCAATAAGGTCGGCCTTAGCTTGGGGAGATAGTTGGCTGCCGATCTTGGCAGTTTTCACTGGGTTGGTGGGATCGATGAGAGTCTCAATGAGCTCCTCCATCGGTTCTCCTCTGACTAGTTCGTCCTCATCTCGGACGTCAAGTCCTTCAATGATCATGGCCTTTTTCAGCTTGACTTCCTTGAGTGAGGCGACATAACATTCCTTGGCTACGGTATGCTCTCCCCTTACTGTCTCGAGGCCCAGGTCGGTAGAGAACTTTATGGCGAGGTGGTAGGTTGAAGTGATAGCTTGGAAAGCGTTGAGGGCGGTGCGACCAAGGATGATGTTGTAGGCAGAGGGACAGTCGACCACAAGGAAAGTGAGCAACTTGGTAGTCTGCCGTGGGTATTCGTCGATGGTGATGGGGAGATCGATGGAGCCGATGGAGGTCACCTGGTCGCTAGTGAAACCGACCAAAGGGGTTTGGAGGGGAGACAGACTTTCCTCCCCAATCTTGAGTTGGCGGAAGCAGTTGAGGAATATGATGTCTGAAGAACTGCTGTTGTCGATGAGAACCCGTCTGACCTTATAGTTGGAGAGGAGGGCAGAAATGACAAGAGGGTCGTCATGAGGATAACAGATGTCTGTACAGTCGGCGTCCGTGAAGGTGATGGGCTCTGTCCACTGCTTGGGCTGTTTGAAGGGTCGGTCTACCGTGGCAACTGCTTTGTCTGAGCCTTGCCTTATCTTTCTGAGTTCTGCAGTCTGAGCTGAGCGGGATGGTCCCCCACAAGCAAGGCCACCTGAAATGACTCGAATTTCACCAACTGGCGGAGGGGGATTACCTGGCGGCCGAGGCTGTTGTGGAGGGCGATCATGGCCTTGGTTAGGTTGGGCTAGGTGCCGGGGTGGGGTGCGCCGGCGGTTGTTTCTGAGGGGCTCGGTTCTTTGCCTCTGCTGAGGGTGGGTGTCCGTGAACTAGCTGAGACGCCCTTGACGTATTAAGGTCTCGACCTGATCCTTGAGGTTGATGTAGTCATCAGTGTTATGGCCATGGTCCTGGTGGAAACGACAATGTTTAGACTGGTCTTTCCGATTAGAAGGGGTCCATGAAGGTAGAGGCCATTTGAGGGGGTAGTCCCGTTGGATCTGGTTGAGGACTTGTTCCATGGGAGAATTAAGGGGGGTGTACCGCTAGAACCGACCGAGCGGTCGGGCTGGTGCCGACCGGTCAGCGCGGGGAGGTCGGTCTGTATAGTGGGGTGTTTGGCTATTATACTAGGTGTTTCTGGGTTCTGAATCTTTTCTCTTTTCTCTGAGGGTCGAGTTTTTAGCTATTGGATCTTGCCGGGCGGCCATCATTCATGTATTTCTGGGCTTTGGAGAGTAGGGCTTCCATGGAGGTCGGGGGATTTTTGGAGAGGGAGAAGAGGAAATCAAACGATCGTAGCCCGGCCATAAAAGCCGTGAGGATGACCTTGTCATCGTTTTCCGTTACTTGCAAGGCTTTGGTGTTGAAGCGGGTAACGAAACTACGCAGCGACTCCCCCTCGGTCTGACGGATGTTGAGGAGTTGGGTTGCCGGGCGGCGTTGGCGCTGGGCTCCAATGAAATGGCTAAGGAAGGAGTCTCTGAGGTGCTGGAAAGTGGAGACAGAGTCTGCTGGTAACTGGCTGAACCACAGTCGAGCTGACCCCTTCAGTGTCACAGGGAAAGCTCGACACATGATCTCGTCAGGGAAGGCGTGGAGGATCATGAGGGTTCGGTAGGTCTCCAGATGGTCGACTGGGTCCGTCGTACCATCAAAAGAGTCAATGGTGGGCATCTTGAACTTGGCGGGCAGAGGTTTGTCCCGGATGGAGGCAACAAATGGTGAGTTTGCCGTGGTAGAGGGTTTATGCTGAATGTTCTACATGACCCCTTGGAGTTAGAGCTTCATTGCTTGGAGTTTAGCGTCCCAGAGGGGAATGTTGTCACCATGGTCAGTCAATGGGGGCTAGACGCTGCTGGCTTCCCCTTCAGGGGCTGGTGCCACGACCGACGGGTATGGGGGTAGAGGTGGTAGATTTATATGTAGGGGAGGAGGTTGTAAACCTTCCAAGTTGGGTGGATAGGGTTGCAGAACAGTATGGCTCGGGGCTCTTTCTTGGCTGAGTGGAATATCTGGAGGTGGTGGAGGAGGCATCGAAAGGTTTCTTTGGAGTAAAGCATTTATCAGGGCCTGGTTTTGCTCGGCCATGCGGTTAATGCTGTTGGTAAGCTCGATAAAATACTGCGGTGGGTTGTTTGGATTGGGGGGGTCGGCTTGATGATCGACAGCATTATTGTGAGAAGCCATGGATCTAGTCGTGACCATACACTTTGATGGGTAGGAGGAAAAGGTTGTTGGGATAGGGTCTCCGGCGACAATGAGCACAACTGGCGCGCGGAGCGAAGTCGTTCCCACAGATGGCACCAACTGATGATACAGTTTGTTTTAGTGAATGGATCGGACAGGTCTAAGCTCCTTAGGCCCACGTCCAAATGATCAAGCCTACCGGATAACCTGCAAACAAGTCCAACGGGGAACGGGGTAGTCCCCCAGCGAATCCTCCGACGAACAAGTTAGAAAGAGAAGTAGGATGTAGAGAGAGATCAGAAGTAGGAAGCTTAACCTTCTTCTTGTCTTCAACGTTTGTTTATATCCTTTGGTAATCATTTCGCTATCCCTTCCGACCTGCCCTCCTCGCCGAAAGTCTATGCTGTAGCTTACCTTGTTCAGGGTGAGGGGGTCCTGTTCTGATGGAGAGGTGTTGTTGTAATAAATGCTGTGATGGGCTGCATTAATGATGATGTGTAGTGGTAATAACTTTGCAGATCTTTGTCTACTGTTGTGGCTCGTCCTTCACCTGCCATGTGTCTGAATATCATTGGCTCTTTATGCCATGTTGGATTCCAGCTGTTCTGGACTTTACCAGCTGGGCTATGTATTGGGCTCCAAGTGATGGGATTGGGTCGTTCATAGTGATTCATGACCTTTATGGGCTTATACACGTCATATTTAATAACTGTTAAAAAGTTTATTTTATAAGAAAAATATCAAATAAATCTTATTTTTCTAATGAAATTCCCATTAAATTCTATTAACACGTGAATCAACTCCTTCATCATCATAATGTTAATACTAAATAAAAATTTCATTTGAAAAATATGACTTATTTGATGTTTTCCTTATTTTATATACATTAAGTAAATAAATATTCATATAAATTAGAAAATTTGATTACAATTTTTTGAAAAATTTAGGGGGCTCGTTAGCCCCTTTGCCTCCCCTACTAAATTCATCCATATATGATAGTAAAGTGACTTTGTCTGAAAACAAATGACAATTTTATTTTTTAGATAATTAAAAATAATAAATAAATAAATAGTGGGTGACGATTTGAAGATGAAATTTGTTTGAGTAAAGCATCTTGACAAATTATGAGATGGTAGCTTGGTTCTCATGCTTTAAACAACAATGGTAGGTGGTTTGTGGTTTGAATTTTCAATGCTAGGTGATCTGAATTTTCTTGGCTCGAATGACTCGAATGTCTCGAATGTTTCAAAACGACGTCATTTTGAGTGTAAAACGACATCGTTTTGACATATTCAAACCATTCAAACCACATAAATTCAGACCACCAAGCATTTTCTTTTTTTAAAATTAAAAATAAAACTAGCATAGCAAAACTCAATTCACATCACAATAATAGCATTATAGAAAGATCTGTAAGTTCTCCCATCCGTTTCTTAATTAATATTATTAAAGCAAATACTAAAACGAAAACCACCACCATTATCCAAAGCTCTACTAGTTCAACTTGGATTTGAAAGTGGTAAATTCAAAGACTGAAATGACCTGACTGGAGTTTTGACTAAACTAAACAAACACCCAAGCTGTTACATTCCTCCATAGAGAAGACAAGAGATTTAACAAACAATACAGCCTAGCCATAGGCTAGCTTTCTCTCCTCCCCCCAAAGGGTAGAGTAGAGATATTTATTTGTTTTGGTTGGTGTCTACGTTGTAGACGAGACGAGACAAGGCGTTGCATTGCATCAATCAACATAGCTTGGTGCAGAAGCACCGGTGACGGACGCCTCTGCATTTGCCACCAGAAAAACCTTCGTTCCTGCAAACCAGAGCACAATTGTGGTCCCTCACACACGGACCCTTGAACCCATGGCTCTTCGACTCACAAATTCTCCCCTCTACTGCTTTCATAATCTTCCCCTCATCTGCTTTTCAAATAAAATAACCAAAACAAAACAAAATACAAAGTAAGATATGTAGGTTGTTTTTCTAGTGCCGCTGTATTTAAATCATGGATTTTGATAATAATTTAAAAGGAGAAATGAAAAAAAAAAAATTATTAACTTATATATTTCAGTCACATCCTTTTTTTTCTTTCCAAACCTTTTATTCATATCTATTATTCAAACACAATCTAAATGTAAATGTAGTGAAATATGCATTTATGAGGAACTAGCCTAGCTAGTGATGATCAATTATATATTCTATCATATTGAAATGAAATTTCAAATCATCTTATGAAAAGTTAATAAGTTCATATGGAATCCTTCTTAGATTACACTACATACACTACATAGGAAAAATAATAAAAAAAAAATTAGATTAAACATGTAGAAAGAGAGAGACTGAAAGTCTTTACGAGATGACAAGAGAATAAGCAGCAACAGCAAGAAACGGAAAGCCTTTCTCTCCATGCCCTCCTCCTCAGATCTTTTATGATCTTTCACTCCAAATGACTTATGCAGATTGTCACCGCTATTATAACCGTGTACTTATGTTTGTATATTTATATATAGGAAAAAGAGTGACGCACACCCACATAGAGCATTTCCGATATTAGTAGACATTTTAACTATTTAAACATTATTATAAAGTATATATTTTATTTTGTTTATCAATTATTTCATGTTTTGACTCCAACTATGCTATTTATTTTAACTATTCATCCAAGTATTATTAATTTTATAAAATGTCAGATCAGCAACAAAAATGGAGAGAAATGATTCTAATGGTTAAATACTTTTTGCCTAACTTTTGAAGGCTAATTACATGTAGTTAGTGAATGTGAGTTGAACTAAAATGCCTAATTATATGATTAGTGTATTGGAGTTCAAAAAAAAAATTATACTAGACATTTTAACTAACAAGCATTATATACCTTTCAAGTGAAAAGAGTGACTAAGACCTATAAAAAATTCTTTGCTAGTTTTATTCATGAAGGAAAATCTGCGAGTAGTCATATTCCCTAATTACGAGTCTCGTCTAGAAAATTTTTTGCCAATTGAAAAACTATCAGAGTTTTTTAATATTATATCCATACTCCATAGCTCTAACTATGGCTACTTAAGAGAGAATAACAGAGGGAGAAATTTTTTTACAAGAGATTTTTACGTAAACTCATATACCATTAATACATATAATATAAATGTTTTTTTCTATATCAAATATATAAAGATTCTCTCTTGATAGAGGTGGAGCTGTAGTCTCCCACAACAACTCAAACATCTTCCAAAAGATAATATCTGACATGGGTAAGCCCATGAAGATTATAGCCCATTATTCAGGGCCCAATACATATCTCAAATACTAGAGCCCAGCACTGCTGAAGCCCCATGTAGCAATAAGAACCAATGACATCAAGACACATGGCAAGAGAAGGGCAAACCACGTCAGCAGACAAAGATCTGCAAAGTTATTGCCACGGCACATCGCCATTAATGAAGCCCCCTTACAGCATTTATTGCGATAATCCCTCTCCGTCAGGACAGCACGGCCTCACCCTGAACAAGGTAGGCTACAACATAGACTTCCAGCCAAGATGACAGGTCGGAGGGGACAGCGAAATGATTACCAAAGGATATAAGCAGACGTTGAAGACAAGAAGAAGGTTAAGGCTTTTCTATCTCTAATTCATCCATATACTCCACTTCTCTTTCTAACTTGCTCGTCGGAGGGTTTGTTGGGGGACTATCCGTTCCCCGTTGAACTCTTGTGCAGGTTCTCCCGTGGGCTTGATCATTCGAACATAGGCTTGAGGAGCGTGGATCAGTCCGACCCGTTCCACTTGGAACGAACTGTATCAACAATATCTTAATTATCTTATTTATTAAATATGTGAATTATTAACAATTCATGTGACGCTCCATGCGTAATGAGTCGGGTCAAAATTCGACCCAAATTCCAACAATTCATAATAAATTAGTTATCAAATTTTGATTTATCACACACTCAATTATATAAGATCTAATTCATTTGTCATATTTTAAAGAAAAATGCTGTAAGTTACAAATTTTCTACCAAATAAATGATTAAATGTTTCACATGGGTGTGGAGTCTACAAAATTGTGTATCCCAGATTCATATAAGACATTTGATCATTTATTTGGTAAAAATTTAAGTATCCCCAACATTACCCTATTTTTAATTGTAGATCTGTAATATCAACTTATTCTTATTATGATGTCATGAGATCTTGGGTAAAGACACCAATAATATAAATAAATCAACTTATCAGAAAACTAACATTTTAATATTTTCCAAAGATATCAATTTTTTTAGAATAATTTAATGGTTAAAAAAAATTAATAAAATAAATCAACTTATCAGAAAACTAACATTTTAATATTTTCCAAAGATATCAATTTTTTTAGAATAATTTAATCGTTAAAAAAAATTAATAAAAACTATTAAAATAGAAACTCCTAACTAGTACCCAATCAACACCACCATCCTGTTTGTTTTAATTTTTTTATATTTATTTCTGATTTCGTGTCTTCGAATTCTTTTGTCTTTAATAAATTTCTATTATTTTAATTTTTAAATATATCAAAGCAAGATCAATTTAAAAAATGAAACAATTGTGAAAAATATTTTAAAATTTTACAACAAAAAACACATTATATATATATATATATATATATATGTATATATTATCTTTAATAAATGGGTAAATTACACTATTGGTCCCTCCAATATGAGTAAGCTTTCACTTTGATTCTCATAGTTTTAATTTGAAATTTTGTTTCAATCTGGTTCCTCTGTTACATACCATGAGAATATTAAATAGAAAAAAAATCACTTACAAAATTAGAGGTATCAAAGTGGAATTTCACCACCAATGTAATTTATTCGTTACATTAATGGTTCCTATAATTTTTTATTTTATTTTAATTTCACTTTGATTTTTCTAATTTTGAATGTACTTTTTTATTTAAAATGTTAATGACACACTATGAATCACGGATGCGGGTTTAGATACGGATACGGGTATATTATGAGTATGCAGATATGACAATACCTAAAAAAAATAGGATACGGGTACGTTTGGCATACGTCAATAAATTCTTTTATCCTTTATAATTTATAATTTGGGATTCAATTTACAAATTAAAATTAAATACTGAAACTAAAGGAGAAATTACAGAATTATAAGAAAATTACAGTTCAACAATATTAATACCAAACTAAAATTCATAAGCTATTTTAATATCATTAAATAAGAGAAATCACAAAATAAAGTTTCGTTCTAAAAGCAAGGTAAGCAAAATTTGAAAACTTGATATTTCAATTTCTATTTCCACCAATTTAATCATTAAATAATACGTTTTTTTATTTTTGAAATATTAAATAAATCAAAACTCTCTAATAAATTAAACGTATCTCTACTAAAGTCTAATAGTTTGGTATACCCCCGATGTACCTATCTCGTATCCATAAACTATCACTGTATGAAATGCACTCAATTAGTATTTCAAGTTCCTGATACACATGCAATCATATCAACATACGACAATAATTTCAAAATATCTATATTTTATAGATGAAACATAAGATAGAGCACACTATAATAAATTAAAAATATAAAATTTAAATTATTGAAATTTAAATTATAATGATTAAAGTAACATTTAAATTTTAGAAATTAATGGAATAATTAATCCTTAATAAATTTTTGGACGGTAGCGGTGAAGGTGGCGCAGGAAAGAACATTTCGTAAAATGTAAGAGTGACAGCAGATGTTCACGTGGGTTTTGCAACGAGTGAGGTCACGTGCAAAGCCACGCCAGCCTGGTAGTGTGTCCATTACCCAAATTCTTGTCTCCGTGTGTCAGGGGAAGTGTGCATCATGCTGTTGGTTTAGCGAGGGCTGATTTTTCTCACTAAGGCATTTTTAATATTTTATTCTTATTCTAGAGTGGATTTTTATTGTTTTTTTTTTAAAATTATTTTTTAAGATAAATTATAAATATACTTTTTAAGATTTGCTTAAAATATAACTTGTCCCTTATGATTTGAGAAATTATAAATGCTTTCCTGACAGAATTTTTTATTTAACAGAATTAATTAAAAAAGTGAAATTTCTAACTGTTCACCTATACAATAATAAAATTATTTAAATGATTAATTAAAACAAAATTTTAACATTATTAAAAATTGTTAATTAGCTTGATAATTTATTAATTAAATGACCTATTTGTTATAAAATTAAAAATTTTAGGAGGCATAATGTAATTTCTAGAACCACATGAATAATTTATAATTTAAGTAAATCTCAGAAAACATGTTTGTAATTTACCCTATTTTTTATTATCGGATAAAACAATTTTAGTAATACTGTTTTCTAAAAAATGGTTTTTAAAAAGCTGTGTTCTATAATTAAAATAATAATAAAAATTAAACACATAAAATTGTCTTTTGAAAAGTCGATTTTAATTAAGTTTTAATTAATTCTGAATTAATTAAAAATAATTTTTCTAATAACATTTTAACACCAATTTTTTTTAATTTAAATTTGTAACATAAAAATTTTTTTACTAAAAATATTTTTTATATATAAAACGATTTTTTGAAAATCATTTTAAAAAACAACTTTAGAAAAGTCATTTTATAAAATGGCTTTTGAAAAACCATTTTTACAAAAAAATTTCTCTTTTTTTTTTTTCATTTGTTTTGGGCTTTAAGTGACACACCCGCATTTTTTTTTTTTTTTTTTGGTGCTCCAACACCCTGACATTCCAACACTAAACAGTTTCACTAAGTAGAAAAAGAAGAAGAGAGAAGAAGAGCAATATGCGAAGAAGACAAAGACGTGAAGAACGCGAAGAAGACGAAGGTCACCACAAAAATGAAGCCCACCGCCCAGAAGACTAACAAACATCCTTGCACCTCTCTCTTCCATCGTCCAGATTGAGGTTTGTTATGAATAAATTAGGATTTTAATTTTTTATTTGGAATTTTCAATTTCAAAATTAATGATTTTTGAAGGTAGGGTTTTGATTTTGATTGAGTAAGAATAGATAAGAATTTTCTTATTGCTGATTATTGTTGGTTTGTTTGCATGTGATTTTTAGGTTCTTCATGTTACTAGGGAAGTACATAACTGATGGAGGTGCATGTAATTCTTAATTATTTAAAAGTATAAATTACACTGGCATCCTTTGACATTTAAAAAAAATACAACAAATTTCACAATTTTACCGTAAGTGACTTCTTTTAAGGTTTAAAACATTAACTCTCTTTTTATCAATAATTTGTTAGTCATGAATAAAAAAATAATATTATCAATCTTTTTACATTAAAATATATTGTCATTTTCTTATTTATTATTGTGTATTCACACTAACTACATTAATTTAGTCCCTTTAGTCTTGCTAAAAGGAAGACCCATGTAATAATGCCAAAATTATAAGGTGTAGACCCGACTTTCTTCGCGTGCCCCCCTTTTGGAGAGGCACGAATTGGTCTCCTACAGTTCGGACTCCTGTCACGGTTCTAAATCTAATCTCACAAAGTGCAATGTGAGACTGATAAATATCAAAGAGTCCAATCTGGCAAATCATTTTGGAAAATCGATTTTAAATCAAATAATGCCAAAATTGGGCTGTTTTGCCAGATTCTAGAGTCGCCACCTAAATATTTTATTTTTGAGAAATTTAGGAAACCCTGACTCGTGCCAAATGCCATGTATCTGTCATCACCAAAGTTGTCTCGGCTCGGGAACTTGGATACAAGAGGGGAAGATCTTGAAATGAGCACCCCCGCTCGCCCGATCAAAGGATCGGCTTCTACTAAGCATGATATGTTATTTTATAAACGCCATGTGTTCTTATTCCGGTTATTAATCTAACTTTACTAGGTGACGCACACATACAAGTATAGACTAAGTCGCGAGAATTGGAATAAAACAATTCATGTTTATTTTTAAAAATGGTTTGAAAGTGTTACTCGCAAGTAGGCTAACGCGCGGATTTGCCACCCTCAAGTGGACTTTAAAAGATGATTTTGCCACTCCGCAAAGTGGGCTTAAAACTCACAATCATAGAGTTGTTCCAATTGAGGCAATCAAGCCTCCACCCACAGGCATTCATGCAGTTAGTTACTTAAGCAAATAGCCTCATGGCAAGCATGCGATCATGGCAACACTCACACTCATGCAAGTATGCTAAAGCGTAAAACTTACAATGTACTCTGAGCCAAAACAAAAAGCTAGTTAGAAAATCATGCATGATTCCTAACTATGCTAGCATGCCTAACGCAACACATGCAATAATGTAACTAAATAGGTTCGGCTATCTAAGATGGCATATGAATGCAACAATTTGATACATGTATTCAAAGAGGTATTGAAATACAATGCAGTTTGGATGATGCACTGAGCCCGGTGCATGCAAGACAAAATGAATGATGCAAACATGCAAAACATAAGGTATGCTAATCAAAACGTGCCCTAAAATTAATCATCGTAAGCGGTTAAATAAAAGGGAGAAAGACGTGGGGTTGGAAGACATGCACACACACACGCACACTTATTACAACATCGCGCCCTCTCGAAGGAGGGTTCGAATAATTAAGCTAAGCTATGCTAAACTAAGCTAATTATTACAAGCCAACTAATTAACTAACTTAGCTAATTAATTATTACAAACCAAATTAAAATTGGATAACTAGCTACACTTAGCTAATTAAGATATTACAAAACAAATTGAATGATTAATTACACAAACTAATCATAAGCAGTGAAATGGCCTCGCGGGCGAGGGAGACATGCATGCTCGGTTGGCATCATCCTGGAAATCCATCGCCTTACCATCGATTGTCTCTGTTTGCACTCTCCTCTGTTTTCTGAACATTGTGCCAACTTCAAACTGCCTTTGCCTCAAAACAGGAACATTTTTACACCAAAATGGACTGGTGGCCGGTCGGCCACCAAATGTGGCTACTGGCCACTCCAACAGGCCGGTCGGTTAGTGCTAGTGGCCGATCAGCTGCTGCCATTGGCCGATCAGCTACCTCATTTCCCAAAATGCTATTTTTGCTGCAACAGAGAACAACAAAGGCAAGACAATGTATTTGCAAGGAAATGTGTGTACTACCACTCTCCTCATCATGTCTCAAGCTCAAAGAAGTGTGGCACTCGGCTCTTAAGCCATCAATCAAGCATCTTAATGCATGATGGCCCAAGAATCAAGCTTGTACAAGGTTAGTGAATGCACAAACAATACACAAAGAGCCTCCACCCCATCATGCATGATCAAGGGTGTTGGCGGCCAAGAAATGTGACACGTTTTATCACTTTGAGTATGAAACGTCCCTCATTTCTTGTGTTTGGATTAACATCCGATCCAAACACATACAATGCAACACAAAT
Source organism: Camellia sinensis (assembly GCF_055761805.1). Classification (NCBI taxonomy): domain Eukaryota; kingdom Viridiplantae; phylum Streptophyta; class Magnoliopsida; order Ericales; family Theaceae; genus Camellia; species Camellia sinensis. Next base: position 116,322,320 of record NC_138970.1, read on the forward strand.
GGTTATCTTGCACATGTTTTACTTGTCCTCTTTCTTGTTTACTCATTTTACATTACCAAACCATTCTTTACTTGATTTGTCTAATGTGAAACTCCTCTAATGAGAGAGGGGTTAACCAAAAGAATGGTTTAAGGCATGAGAAAGATCATGCCTTTATCTAGGAGGAATCCTCATAAGAGGGTTAAAGCTATTTGTGCATAAACTCTATCAAGCTTAAACACAAGCACAAGGTAAACCAACCCTCAAAACAAATCAAAAGTGAAGAAATGTGGGAGATGGCAGATATTTCAGTGCTAAAGTGGCATGAAAAACAATACAATAACATGCAAACAACACATACACGACATGTTAAAGGCCAAAAGCATTGAAACTAGTGAAGAACACAACACTAGAGGCATGCAATACAATGCTCAAATGGCCAAACTAGCCCTAGAAAGACCTCAAACATGCGAAAACAGTGACCAAAACAATCTGAAATGGTAGCATGAAAAGCAAGAAAGACATGCTCATGTATTGGTTCATAAACAAGGCATAAAGCACACCTCTCAAAAGTAATTAAAGAGCGACATATATGAGAGTATGACAGAGGTATATGCTCTAAAATCACATGCTAAATGATGCCATATCATGCAAACATCACAAGCAAGACATGCTAGAGGGTCTAAAACACAAAGCTAGTAAATGCCAACTACACTATAGCTATACAAAGCAAAGCATATATGACCAAGACCACTCAAAACAGAGTTAAAGCATGACAAAACATCAGCAAAAACATGCTGAGATGGAGCTTACACAAGATAAAATGATAGGCTAACTCATTAAGCATGTTAGGCTAACTCATTAAGCATGATTACACTACAAGTGTAAGAAGCAAGCAACAAGTGACTTAACCAACCAAAAAATGAGCTCAAGCAGGTCAAAAAAGTCACAAAAATATGCTGAGATCAAGCCATGAGATGGTAGAAAAATATGCTCACATGTTGGGCCATCAACACTTGCAAATAAGACATAAGGAGGGGAGGCCACCCCCTCCTATTTGGGACCTCAAAACCAATGTTTTACCACTGAAATTTCCCTGGAATTTAGTGGTTAAAGGGCCAAAAAAGAGTTGTTCGAAAAGCTTTAAAAGATGGCACAATTCTTAACAAACAAGCTACAAAGGAGGGTGGACCACCCCTAACTCCAAAAATGCCTTAAACCACAATTTTTAAGCCTTAAAAACAGAGGTTTTTGTAGTTGAAAAGTAGGCCAAAAACAGCATGCAAAGGTGGCCAAACACATGTGCAAAAATAAGCTTGAAAGGGGTAAGCTTTATACCTTTGAAGCATAGCAACAAACAACCACTTTTCTGAGCTAAAACCAGCTTTGAGAGCTCAAACAAGACCTCCAAGAACCTCAGCTACAAGGTGGTCTAATTTGGTTAAGGGGTTGTATGCAAATATGTAGAGAATTCTAAGCTTAAGGCACAAAACAAGAGGAGAGATAGGATTCTAGAGGGAGAGGCTTGTAGAGAGAGAAGAATTTTAGAGAGAGAGGCTCCCAAAATTTTCTAACCTTTCAATAAATGAGATATAGCCTCTATATATAGCAATACAAGAGCTGAAGGTCGAAATATCTGAATTAGGACAGTTGGAGCTTGTGTAGAACAACTGGAGGGAAAAGATCTGCAAAATATCTGAGTTTGGGACCTTAGTGGCCGGTCGGCTACTTCAAGTGGCCGGTCGGCCACTTGTCTTGCCGGTCGGCTACTTGTGGTGGCTGGCCGGCCACTAAAAATCTGCTTCCAGGCGCGACTTCCAATGGGCATAACTCCTTCATCTAGACTCCTTTTCAGATCATTCTTGTGTCTAAATTGAAGCCCCGGAACTAAGATTTCCAATGGTGTTGGCCTCACATTGAAATTCCATGTGGGCTAAGAGATATCCCTCTTTTAGTGAAGACTGCTCAGTTTCGGTCCAACCGGATTGATGTCTAACTTCAACCAGCCATATCTCCCTCATCTGGCCTCTGATTTAGGAGATTCTTGAGTGCAAAATGAAGCTCCGGAAGTCCTTTTTCCAACGGTGGTGGCCTCACAACTTAAGTCCAAGTGTACAAAAGGATAGAACTGATTTGGTGAAGGTTGCTCAACTCTCTCTTAACGGTTCATGCCCATCTTCTTCTCCAACTTGGTTTCTTCCCTCTCCTCTTCTTTTCTTCTACTCCAAACCTCTAAACAAGATGTTTTAAAGATTTTTTCAATGAGATCACCTCTCTTTCATTCACTTCCACTTTGTCCTTGCTCGGTTTACCGAAAAGCGCAACATTTAACAAAATACGAGCGTCGGAACATCGTAAGAACTTTGTTTCAAAAATGTTTTGAAATAGAGGGTTTTAAGGTCTAAAATCTTTGGTCAAAATAGTTTTAGTCCAAAAATGGAGTGTAAGGTTGGCATTTGACGCTCTCCTTGCCGAAGAAATTGAACCCTTGCACTACACCCATTTTATCACCAAGTAAGCCATCAGTGGCGCCCAAGTCTTAAGGCCCCGTTTGTTTTCAGAGGTAGAATGGAAGGGATTCATAGTGAGGGGATTAATAGTGAGGGGATTACTAGTAAAGGGATTGATAGTGAGGGGATTAAGTAAAATTGTATTTGTTTTGATGATAGTTGTTAGTATAGGAATTGTTAAATTATTTTTATATAAAATAATAAAACAAATAAAAAAATATAAAAAATTAAACATTAATATTTTAAAAAAAAATTCCCAATATATAAAAAATAAAAAAATAAATAAAAATTTCTAGTCCCCTCACTATTTTTCTAATACCATCTCCACCTCCTCCATCTCAATCCCCCTTCCAACCTCCATCTATATCACCTCCTCCATCCTAATCCCCTCTCCAACTCTACAAACAAACACAACACTAAATAACTCCACCTCCATCCTAATCCCCTTCCATCTATTTAATCCCAAAACAAACGAGGCCTAAGGGTGGTCAAAAATGGGGTGTCTACATACGGCTTATGTATTTCTCCAAATCATAGGGGGACGTTAGTGTCATTTATCCTTCATTAATTTCTTTTGCTCGCGGTCTGTTGTCTCACAGAAACTGGGGGAGGTTCATATTGTCACAGAAGGTTGAAAAGTAAAGTAGCTTAAAATTCACTTACAACTTTGTATTAACCGTAGTCATTTGGGTTTTATGTTATAAAGTTGCTGATCCTTATGCTATGCATCATATCCAACTTAAGAAGGGTTGCTTTCGAATGTGCTTTTTTGTTTTTTTGGTTGTGAGATTAAGATTTGAATGGCAATGTTGTGGTTCTATGATTTGATGACATTAGCTCCCTAAGATGTGAATCAACTATTAATTTATTGCCAATATCTTATTGTTATATTTATCAAATATCAGTGGGTATTTGTCACAACCCAAACCCGCCCCTATAAGTTTAGCATCGTAACCGGCCAATAATCCTAAGATTACTAAAAACCTCTGAGACAGATTAGCAAACTAAGAGGCTAGTGGAAGCAAATACATAAATATAATCGTCCAATGAGTTGTGTTGACTTAAATAAGACAACAAGTTTAAACTTAAATATATAATAAACATCACATACACTTCATTCTTACGCCAACTATATACAGATGAAACAAAAGGAACTTAGCCCTATTTATAGAGTAATACAGAGATTCGCCAAATAAACAAAAGAAATAAAAGCTTAAAACTTGTTCACAACACAAGGGTTACGGAACTCATCCACAAAAGACTTTCAGGAACCTCTATGTAAGGCACTTAGGTTGGCTGGCAAAATAGAAGTCCAGACAGGTGCCATTAGGCTCGGTTTTGCACTCACTTATCTACATATATATATACAAACAATGAGTTAAAGTCCAGTGAATAACATTAAGGTAAAGAGGTTAGTGAACTAATTATAAACATTTCATAATCATAAAACAGATCATAATATAATCATTCTCATATCTGAACATAATAATGGTACATCTGACAAAACATAACATATCGTCTTCTGACTAGAGTAATCGGTCCCAGTCACCGATTATCAAACATAACACCACTTTGTCAAGTAGCTAGCGAGATCTCGTAATCACATATATGCCATGGACCAGCATGAACGTGTTGTCCCCTATGACTTGGGACTTCCTTTGGATGCCATAGTAGATTCAAATAGGACATTCATTCACATTAACAAAATAACTTTCAGAAATTATAACTTATCAAATTAAATTTCGAACATAATTCATATGAACATATCTTTATAATAACGTTACTCATAGTGGGCTTCCAGAAACGGTTGATCGGTCTTCGAGTTTTGACCTACAATCACAAACGTATATAGCACAAAACTTGTCTTATCATTACACATTCATATGGCCATCAAGGCTTAGCTTTGCATACATTAGCTTCTTATTCTTTCATATCACATTGCTTGTACACATTGAAATACACACTCTGAATATACTTAACTTATCACATTTCGTCTTTAGGTGTGTTTCTATTTCTTATCCTCATTATTATAGCTTAATTGTGATAACCCTGTTCCGTATTATGCTAATTGGTCCTTAATATAAATATGATTATGTGTTTGATATGTTTATGTGTACCATTTATGTGAAAATATGTGGTTTTGAATTTCTATCTGTTCACCGTAGGAATATCTGTTTGATTTTGTGCATTGGAATTTAAATTGAAGGCCTTATAGGTCACGAAATCCGAAATTGACTACGCCATTGTGATTAGCGTAATTTTTAGAGCCTACGGTGAAATTTGATTGAAAATTGATTCGGATCAGATTAAATTGATTTAATTGATGAATTAGTGCACAATTACTTTATTACTATTATATTGGAATTAGTGGGGTTTGTTGTATTAAGGCACTACACCCTCAATTCTCTCTTGATAGTTTCATTTGGCTGATTTGAACTCAAAGAAGGGAGAGGCCCGGCTATAGAGAGAGAGAGGAAGAGAATTGTGTAGTCTTGGCTCAAGGTTTAGGGAATTTGAAGATTAAACTCAATAATTGCTATAGTTTGGAAGATTGAGCTCCTAGGTAAGGGAATTCATGAGCTTAATGTTGTAAATTGTGGATTCAAGTTTGATTAATGGTCAAGAACATGAATTAGTTTGATTACAAGGAAATTGAGTTGTATTTGTTGAATTTAAAGTCAATAGATGCATGCATGTAGGAAATTACTATGAATTTCCATATTTGAGCACAATGTGTATGATCCATGTTGGGTTTTTGGTTTAAGTCCATGTATTTGATCATCTCTTCACCAATTAAGTTGAGGATATTGTGTATATTTCACATGCAAGTGCAAATCATGGAAGTTTGAGTCTTGCATGTTTGAATCTAGTGTGTTGGTGATGAGTTTGAGTTAATTTGAGACATACATGTGATTAAATTGTGAAATTGGGCTTCATTGTGTTGTAATTTGGTGTTTATACCATGTTAGGATATGTATATGTGAAGTTTGAGCCAAAATCATGCATTTAGAGCCTTTGAATATCAAGTTGAAGCTCAAGAACATGTGTTGGAAATCAAGCTATGTTTAATATAATAATACTAGCTGCATGCTTATATCATTAATATATATTTAATATATATATTAGTTAGTGCTTCTCCATCAGATGCTTTGTTGTAGTGCTTTGCTTAGTTGTATAGGTAGTGCTTTCTCATCAGATGCTTCGCTTTCGGCTGCTTTTTATTTCTATATGTTTTCTTTCATGCTGTAGTATCATAATGATGTTGTATCAGCTCTCCTATATAATGGAGCCTTCTCTTCAGGTTTAATACACATTTTTGAATTACAGAGCGTATTAGCTCTTTCAATCACTCTCTCAATATTTCTTTCATGGTATCAGAGCAGGTGTAATCCTGCCTCATCATTTTCGCCTCTTCAGTTAGTATTCGAGTTTTCTGTTTTAATTTTTTTTTGTCTCTCTCTTCTACTCAAATCTATCCTTCTATTTCATGCCTAAATACGGTCCAGCTATTGGAATGGCTATCGACTTATCCTCCTCTTCTTCTGATATTATCATCTCATCATCTTTATCCTCTCATCAAATGGAAACCTCTCATCTTTCGATCATCGCCCATAAACTGAATGGGCAAAATTATTTGCAATGGTCTCAATCCATATTAATGTTTATACGGGGAAAGGAGAAAGACGACTACATCACCGGAGCCTCAGCACTACCAGAAACCACAACATCAACCTACAAAAGGTGGATAGCTGAAAATAACATGGCCATGTCGTGGCTCGTCAACTCTATGACCACTAACATTGGCGAAAATTTTCTGTCATTTGATACTGCCAAAGAGATCTGGGACATGGCAAAAGAAACGTTTTCAGACAAGGAAAACACATCTGAAATTATCCAGCTTGAAAGCTCCCTCCACGATTTACGTCAAGACAATCTTACAGTAACTGAATATTTTAATACCCTTACTCGTCTATGGCGTCAACTTGATACATTTGAGGTTCATAACTGGCAGTGTGTTGCTGATGGTTTGTTGTATAAAAATATTGTCGAAGGGAAGCGTGTGTTTACATTCTTGTTAGGATTGAACACAAATCTTGATGAAATCAGAGGAAGAATTATGGGAGTAAAACCGCTACCTAGCCTTAGAGAGGCATTCTCTGAAGTTCGTCGCGAAGAAAGTCGGAAAAAACTCATGATGGGATCCCATCAACAACTGAATATGGTAGAAAGCTCGGCTCTTAAGACTCAATTCGCTCCTATTGACAACCGTCAGAAAAATAAAGGAGGTAGGCCTTGGTGTGATCATTGCAGAAAGCCGGGTCACTCGAGAGAAACTTGCTAGAAGATTCATGGAAAGCCAGCAGATTGGAAGCCACGTCAGCCTCTTGAGAAAGAAGGACGAGGTAATCATGTAGGTACAAATGAACTATCACCACAACCTGAAGCAAGCCCTTTCACCAAGGAGCAAATGGAGATGCTCCAGAAACTACTACAGTCACAATCTGGTTCGTCTTCCAACCACATCATTGGATCCGGAACCTTGGCTCACAAAGGTAATTCTTTGAACGCCTTTACTGTTGGTAAGAAACGTAAAAAACCTTGGATTGTGGACTCAGGAGCATCTGATCATATGACGGGAGATACAACAATTTTTGATACATATAGCTCATGTCAAAATAATTTAACGGTCCGAATTGCAGATGGTTCACTATCAAAGGTTGCCGGTATAGGTTTAGTTGTGCTGTCTAGGAATCTTATTCTCAACTCTGTTCTCCTTGTTCCTGACTTGGACTGTAATTTATTGTCAATTAGTAAACTCACTAAGGAAAAGAGGTGTGTTACTAATTTTTTCTCCACTCATTGTGAATTTCAGGATTTGGATTCGGGGAAGACGATTGGCAATGCTGATAAATGCTCTGGACTCTACATCCTTAAGGAACGCCACTATCCACAGGAACAACCTCAAACGGCAATTCGTGGTAATTCTTTTTCGGTTTCGTGTCAAAATAACGATAGAGCAATTATGTTGTGGCACTATCGCTTAGGTCATCCTAATGTTATGTATCTCAAGCATTTATTTCCTTCATTATTTAAAACTCCAAAACCTTTTGATTGTGAAATCTGTCAATTGTCTAAGCATGTACGGTCCCATTTTCCCATTCAATCCTATAAAGCGTCTCGTCCATTCTCACTAATTCATAGTGATATCTGGGGTCCATCAAGAATAAAAAATGTAACTGGTACTAGGTGGTTTGTCTCATTCATAGATGATCATACTAGATTAACCTGGGTCTTCCTCATGAAAGACAAATCTGAAACAAGCCAAATCTTCAAAAAATTTCAAATTATGATTCAGACACAATTCCAGTCAAAAATCCAAATTCTAAAGTCTGATAATGCTCGGGACTATTTCAACTCCATTCTAGGAGAATTTTTAGCCAAAGAAGGGATAGTTCACTTAAGTTCATGTGTTGACACCCCACAACAAAACGGCATCGCTGAACGGAAAAATAAGCATTTGTTAGATGTTGCTAGATCGCTAATGTTTTCCACAAATGTTCCACAATTCTTCTAGGGGGAAGCTGTTCTTACAGCAGCCTACCTTATCAATAGGATGCCATCTAGGGTACTACAATTCCAAACTCCTTGTCAACTTCTCCTAAAATCCTTTCCAACTACTCACCTCATCTCCACCATCCCACCAAAAATTTTCGGGTGCTCTGTCTTTGTTCATATCCATCAACAGTATCGAAGTAAACTTGATCCTAGGTCGCCCAAGTGTATCTTCATTGGGTATTCGTCACATCAAAAAGGGTATAAGTGTTACTCTCCGGTCACAAGGAAATTCTACAATTCCATGGATGTCACATTTTTTGAAACCCAGTCTTACTACCCTAAAATCGTTATTCAAGGGGAGACTCCAACCCAGGAATATCAATTTTGGACCCTTGAGTCATTTAGTGAGCCATCCATCACCACCAAAAATCCCACACCTCCTGAGTCATTGAATCAATCTTTACCTGCCGAAAATTTCGAGTTCATTGTTGACTTGCGGGATAATGAGCACATCCAAGAGGAAACGGAGGAAGGAGCACTTTCTCAACAATCCCATGAGGCTGAACCGGGTTCTAATCTAAGCAACATTCCAGGTGACAATCTTCCTCCCACAGATAGTACTGATAATTCTGAGTTAGAAAATAGTATTCTTAATATGCCCATAGCTTAGAGAAAAGGAGTTAGATCGTGTACTCAGCATCCCATTGAGAACTTTATTTCTTATGGTAAGCTATCACCTTCGTTTCGTGCCTTCACTTCTAGCATCACGGAGATACCCATTCCTCGGAATATTCAGGAAGCTTTCAAGTATCCGAAGTGGAAGGCGGCAGTCAATGAAGAAGTTCGGGCTCTGGAAAAGAATGGTACTTGGGCAATTATTGATCTTCCAAGAGGTAAGAAACCAGTTGGGTGTAAGTGGATTTTCACAGTAAAGCACAAGGCAGATGGTAATGTAGAACGTTATAAAGCTCGGTTGGTCGCCAAAGGATTCTCCCAATCCTATGGCATTGACTATCAAGAAACCTTTGCTCCAGTTGCCAAGCTCAACACTGTTCGTGTACTTTTATCCTTGGCAACTAATCTCGATTGGTCACTTCACCAACTTGATGTGAAAAATGCCTTTCTCAATGGTGACTTAGAGGAAGAAGTTTACATGGACATTCCTGCTGGACTTGAGACAACATCAAATTTCAACAAAGTTTGCAGACTCTGAAAATCCTTGTATGGTCTCAAACAATCTCCCAGGGCCTGGTTTGAACGGTTCACTAAGGCAGTGAAAGGGTACGGTTTTGTTCAATGTCAATCCAATCATACATTATTTGTGAAGCACTCCCTAGGAGGGAAATTGGCAATTATCATTGTTTATGTGGATGACATAATTCTAACAGGTGATCATGAAGAGGAAATTGGCTTACTTAAAAAATTCCTAACAAAGGAATTTGAGATTAAAGATCTTGGAAACCTTAAGTACTTTCTTGGAATGGAGATTGCTGGGTCAAAGAAAGGTATAGCAGTCTCACAACGTAAATACGTTCTAGACTTACTGAATGAAACAGGGATGCTAGGATGCAAGCCGGCAGAAACACCTATGGACACAACTATCAAACTGGAAGAAAGTGACGGTAGTGCACCATGTGATAAAGGGAGATATCAATGTCTTGTGGGAAAACTCATTTATCTTTCTCATACAAGGCCAGACATTGGCTTCTCTGTTAGTGTGGTCAGTCAATTCATGAATAATCCAACCGAAAAACACATGACTGCTGTGATCAGAATATTGAGGTACCTAAAAAGGACACCGGGAAAGGGTCTCTTCTTCCAAACAACAACAAATAGAAAAATTGAGATTTTTTTAGATACAGATTGGGCAGGTTCATTGACTGATCGAAGATCAACTTCTGGCTATTGTTCGTTTGTTTGGGGGAACGCGGTTACATGGCAAAGCAAGAAACAGTCAGTGGTAGCCCGTAGTAGTGCTGAGGCAGAATTTTGTGCTATGGCACTAGGTGTCTGTGAGGGAATCTGGTTGAACAGGCTGTTAGAAGAATTACGGGTTCCATCTGAGCATCCCATGGTTTTATACTGCGACAACCAAGCCGCCATCAGTATAGCTAAAAATTCGGTTCATCATGATCGAACTAAACACGTGGAGATAGATCGACACTTTATCAAGGAAAAGATTGAAGAAGGAGTTTTTCAAGTCAGCTACACTCCAACAAACTGTCAAAAGGCTGACATTCTCACAAAAGCCCTTGCTCGAGTTAACTTCGAAGATCTGACGGAAAAATTGGGATTGATTAACATCTACAACGTAGCTTGAGGGGGAGTGTTGGAAATCAAGCTATTGTTAATATAATAATACCAGCTACATGCTTATATCATTAATATATATTTAATATATATATTAGTTAGTGCTTCTCCATCAGATGCTTTGTTGTAGTGCTTTGCTTAGTTGTATAGGTAGTGCCTTCTCATCAGATGCTTCGCTTTCGGCTGCTTTTTATTTCTATATGTTTTCTTTCATGTTGTAGTATCATAATGATGTTGTATCAGCTCTCCTATATAATGGAGCCTTCTCTTCAGGTTTAATACACATTTTTGAATTACAGAGCGTATTAGCTCTTTCAATCACTCTCTCAATATTTCTTTCAACATGTTCTGGATTTTCCAGAATTTTGGTGTCCGCTCGAGCGGGGAAACCACCGCTCGAGCGTGAAATACGTGTTCCCAGCATATTTTGCAGGTATGGCGTCCGCTCAAGCGGGGGAAGTTTACGCTCGAGCGGGGAGCCATGTAGAATGGCCTTCCCCTCGAGCTCCAGAATGCACACTCGAGCATAAATTTGACATAGCTAGTACTTTTGCAGGCCTCTTGGGTCCGCTTGAGCAGGGACCTTGTTTTCTGAAATTTTGTTTATGCGTTCTATGCTTCGTTTTCCGTCCTCTTTCACTTCTGAGTACTATTAGGCATGCATTGAGCATTGTAATTGAGTTAAAGAGATAAAAATGAAGCCTAAAGAGGAAAATGTGAATTTAGAACGGATTGAATTGTTTGTGACCCTTTTGTGTTCATGGAATGTGTAGGGTCGAGCTCCAGGGCAAACCAACCAACCGATCACTGTGAGTAATATCTTAACAAAGATATCAGAAATATGTTATTGTCCAAATCACTTACTTCTATGTAAGTTTTATAAGTTCTTTGATTCGATTGGTGAACAGTGTTGCTATACCAAATGAATGGGCCAGAGGCCAGTTTGATCTGAATGAATAAATAGATGGGCCAAAGGCCGTTTTGACAAGAATGAATGGATGGGCCAAAGGCCGTTTTGACAAGAATGAATGGATGGGCCAAAGGCCATTTTGACAAGAATGAATGGATGGGCCAAAGGCCGTTTTGACAAGAATGAATGGATGGGCCAAAGGCCGTTTTGACAAGAATGAATGAATGGGCCAAATGCCGTTTTGACAAGAATGAATGGATGGGCCAAATGCCGTTTTGAGAAGAATGAATGGATGGGCCAAAGGCCGTTTTGACAAGAATGAATGAATGGGCCAAAGGCCGTTTTGACAAGAATGAATAGATGGGCCAAAGGCTGTTTTGACAAGAATGAATGGATGGGCCAAAGGCCGTCTTGACAAGAAGGAATGGATGGGCCAAAGGCCGTTTGGACAAGAATGAATGGATGGGCCGAAAGTCGTTTTGACAAGAATGAATGGATGGGCCATAGGCCATTTTGACAAGAATGAATGGATGGGCCAAAGGCCGTTTGGACAAGAATGAATGGATGGGCCAAAGGCCGTTTTGACAAGAATGAATGGATGGGCCAGAGGCCGTTTTGACATGAATGAATGAATAGGCCAGCAGCCGTTTCGACATGAATAAATGAATGGGCCAAAGGCCAGTTTGATACGAATAAATGAAAATATGAATTGGGCCCAAGGCCATTTGAAGCATGTTATTCTACATATCGTTTGTATAACTCCTTTATTTGATATTATTCACTGGGCTTTCGCTCACGCTCATTCGTTTGTTTGTAGGTGAGCCAAGAGAAGTTGAAACTCAGCCACAGTGAAGTCTGTGAGGAACAACAAAGGTTTTGAAGAGTCAGTCCTTGCGTCTCACGCACGAGACCCGTCTTCACCTTTTTGTCATTCTGTTTTATTTTGGTCATGTGGGCGAAGTCTTTGAATATATTGTGCACAGTTTTCTTGGGTTGACTTAGACCTATATGATCCTGTATGTACAGAACCTTGTGTGGTACATATTTTGCTGTGAGTTATTAATATGCATATGTATGGTTTGTTATGATGTGCCATGTAAGCACAGTTCTATGGACAAAGTTTTAAATTGCTTCCGTTTGGCCCCCATTAACTCTGTTAAAATACATTTGGTTTGGTTCAAGGCCGTAAGTAATCTCTTGATTACTGGCCGGTTATGTCCTTAACCCACGGGGGCGGGTTCGGGTCATGACAGAGTGGTATCAGAGCACGAATTAATAACTCACACACTTGTCCAAAAGAGCAATAAGCGTCTAGAAGAGATCTAGGATGCATTCATGTGATAAGTATGAATCTGAAAGCATCAAGAATACGCTTAAATGTTTAATGTGAACGATCATGTGTTATAAGTTTGTGATTTGCTTGCATTACAAATTATTTGAATACGTATGTTTTTTAGTATATGCATACCTGTGAATCTTTGTATAAAGTATAATGCAAGCTTAATCAGATGGTGAGAACATGTGATTATATGAGGTATGAATTGTTGCACTGATGTGTACAACAAGTTTGTTTTGTTATAGTGCACATACATGAACATAGGAATCATGAAAAGTTGCATGTGTGCATTCAATTATGCAAGTGGGTGTTTATGTGGAATATGATTTGAGTATATAATTACTGAGTAAACGTTCAGCATGCGATATCTGATAATTATGTAATCATCTGTTACGTATGTGATTAATTGTGCTTGGATGATACGTAAAATGAGAATATAACGACGTGCCTATGTGTGAATGCACCTATGTGTACCTGTGTTTATTTATGTATTGGGCATTCCTTATTTGGCATGGCTTAATAAGAATTTGTGTAGATCATGGATAAGGTAAGGGCATACGAGTTGGCAGACTCTTCCACAGCCCGACTTGATAGATTGGAAAGAACAGTACAAGAAATGGCAAAGATCTTAAGACAACAGTATCAGTTGCCGCTACGGCAAGAACCTTTGCCACCACCAGTGCAAGAGCACCAAGTGAATGTGTTGGAAGTCACAAAATGTGTTGAGGTGCTAGACCGAACATTGATGACCAAAGCTAACATGAACCGATCTTCTGAATGGAAAAGCAAGAGACAAGGCTTTTTCTCAAAGAAGGGGTCATTTAAAAAGTGAAATACGGGATCATTGCGCAACTCTACAAGGAATACAACACCGACATATAATGAATGTGGTAAGAAACACTGAGGAGTTTGTTATCGAATTTCTGGGGCTTGCTATAGGAGTGGTAAAATGGACCATATGGTAAGGAACTGTCCCCGAACTGAACAAAATGTGAATAAATCTTCTGCCTCAGGTAGATTCGTACCAATGGTAGGAATTGCTAACCAGGATAGAGTAATCACACTCATCCCAGAAAGCGCTTAGATTATTGTGACCATTATTCCAAGTATTTATACTGTCTATAAACGAATGCTTATGTGTTGATTGATTCTGAATTAGTACATGTGTACATCCTTGCTCGGAATATTATTTGATTCGGGTCGGCATCTTCTTTCGTATATGCTGCATGTGTATCTAGATTGGTTAGGCCCACAAGATCGAGACCGTATTCATTGAATGTATATGTTCCATTTGGGAAATTTGTGAAATATGTGTTGGGATATCAATTAACTTTGCACATGCACATGTACATCTAACCTATGCTCGGGGTGATTTGTTGTATTGTTGCCTTCATTGACTAAACCACTGGAATTGTGACTCTGTGATTGTGTGACTGAGTTGAGCACCCCAAATGATGAACTCTATAATTGTGAGACCATGTGTTTTGATTGGCAGAAAATTGACTGGGCTATGTGACTATATTGGGCTTAACTCGTAAACCTATGGTTTGTGACTAATTTGGAACTTTTGCGTAACAGACCCTATCTGATGTGCAACCGAGGAACTTTGTTTAATGTGTTACTGTACACCATGTGCTTGCATATAAGACTTATTTGGGAACTGCTGTATTAACTATGATACATACCTCTTGATATGAACAACTGCATGCATATGCAACTACACCTGAACTTATGTGAGCAATGCCATATTGTACAGGATTTGAAACACTTTGATATGAACGGTTGTGATGAACGACTCTGATATGACTTTGGAACTAAAGAACTTAGGACAGTTCTGAACTATTGACTATGTACCTAAGCAAACGAATTATGCCTTACGAAACCAAATGTACCCTGTTTGAGAAAGCTTTTATCTGATTCAACCTGATAGAGCTTTTGTTAGATTTGGCTTGTTAGAACCCTCATTTGGTATAATTTGATGGGACCTTTGTTTGATTTAATTTGGCAAGACCCTTGTCGGGATTGGTTTGATGAGACCCTCTATCTGATTTGACCTTGTTAAGGGGGATTACGGATTGCTTATAAATAACTAGTCAAATTATTCTTGGCAGAGAAACTGATAGACCCAAAACTTGAATCCGTTTGGAATACTTGGCTTATTTGAAAGACCTTATGTGGGCTATCAACAGACCAATCTAACCTTGAACACCATTAAGAACCAACCTTTAATCGTTGGAGACATACGTGTTATAGATAAACGGAATTGAGCAAATCCAGTGATTGAGTGTTTTAAGGAACAATGCATGTGTATTAGCATATTCTTGCTTATTTGACGCTATGGAACCCGATGACAGCAGATTGATTTGACTGTAAACAGTATTGAATATTTATCCTCGACTAATCAGAATATGTTTCATATGTCTGCTTCAGTGTTATCGGATTTTGGGAAATCAGGTTATGGTGAGTGGTATTGTGTTTATTTTAATGGCATTCTTGAGACGTCCTTTCGTGCTAGGGGACGTTAAGCCTATGTAGCACCTTTGCTAAGATATCTCTTTTGCCACCGACGGTTTTGTACGGGTGTGTTTGTCTAATCGATCTCGGGTCGGCCACCGACGGTCGTGAACGGGTGTGCTTTGATTTCCAGATGATTATTCCCTTGTTTTGTCCGGAATGTCATCCTTTGGTATTATGTAGATGTTATTGACATCCAAGAAACCTTGAGAAACCTTGATTATCCGTAAGTGTGTGAATTCAGTACGCCTTGTGTAAATAACTGCTCAGTGCCATTATATTTTGCAATTGAGGCTCTGAGGGTGTGTAAATTGTGTTTAACATGTGATTGGCTATTTTTGATATTACCTTTAACGCCATGGGGATTAGTATGTGAATTGTCTTATGCTTTTGACGACTATTAGATAATGTGGAAAGACTCGATGGAACAGGGGATTGAATATTGAACTGAATTGTAAACCGTAAACTGTTGAATGAATTGAGAGCACGTGTATAGTGGTAGAAATCGACTGTTTCGATGTTATTGTACTTTACAATCAGTATTATGGGGATATGTGGGCTATGTGCATTGTATGGGTAATTGCTTCGATGCTACCTTTGTTGATTCGAGAACCAATATCTGGATCCACTTTATATTCCTGAAGACTTTTGGTTGACCTTGGGTAACTATGACGAGTCACTGAACTAAATACCGAATTGGATCATGAATTGTGGAATTGTTGGGAAATGAATTGAACTTCTGTGACAAGAAATCGTTGAATTTGTGTCCAAATATTTTCGGTGTCAACAAGTCGAAGTTGAACCTCAGATGTAGACTGGACTACTTCGACCTCTCTCTATTTCGGAACGGAAATAGGAATGTGTGGCTACGAATTTCATTGTGGGGCTACCTCGAGCACCCAGAGTATAAGTTCCGTTTGGGTTATTGTATGAAGAATTACTAAGTTTGCCCATTTCCTCCCTGTAAAATTTTCATATGACGTTTGCAGACTAGCCACTGTTTACCTCAATAAGATTGCTTGTTTGCATGGGGTCCCAGTATCTATTGTTTTAGACAGGAATCCTAAAATACGTCTGAATTCTGACAAGCCTTCGAGAGGCAATAGGAACTGAATTGTGAGTCAGCGCTACTTTCTATCTGCAAATTGATGTACAATCAGAAAGAACTTTTGGGAGAAATGCTCTAAATATATGCAGTAGATTTTTCAGGGAATTTGGAAGATCTATCCATTGTTGACAGACCTTGCTTGCAACCACAACTTACACTCTAGTCTTGGTATGACACCATACAAACCTTGTATGGAGGAAAAAGGTAAGTCTCTGACTGTGTGAGAACAGAGTGTTGCTTGATTTTGAAACTAAGTAAACGACTATCAGAAAGGATTGGAACTGTTGAATGGAAAGTGTTCCGAATTGTGTTCGACTAAAGGTGAAATAAGTTTGGAGGACCAAACTTCCTAAAGGGGGGAAGACTGTGATAACCCTGTTCCGTATTATGCTAATTGGTCCTTAATATGAATATGATTATGTGTTTGATATGTTTATGTGTACCATTTATGTGAAAATATGTGGTTTTGAATTTCTATCTGTTCACCGTAGGAATATCTGTTTGATTCTGTGCTTTGGAATTTAAATTGAAGGCCTTATAGGCCACGAAATCCGAAATTGACTACGCCATTGTGATTAGCGTAATTTTTAGAGCCTACGGTGAAATTTGATTGAAAATTGATTCGGATCAGATTAAATTGATTTTATTGATGAATTAGTGCCCAACTACTTTATTACTATTATATTGGAATTAGTGGGGTTTGTTGTATTAAGGCACTACACCCTCAATTCTCTCTTGATAGCTTCATTTGGCTGATTTGAACTCAAAGAAGAGAGAGGGCTGGCTATAGAGAGAGAAAGGGAGAGAATTGTGTAGTCTTGGCTCAAGGTTTAGGGAATTTGAAGATTAAACTCAAGAATTGCTATAGTTTGGAAGATTGAGCTCCTAGGTAAGGGAATTCATGAGCTTAATGTTGTAAATTGTGGATTCAAGTTTGATTAATGGTCAAGAACATGAATTAGTTTGATTATAAGGAAATTGAGTTGTATTTGTTGAATTTAAAGTCAATAGATACATGCATGTAGGAAATTACTGCAAATTTCCATATTTGAGCACAATGTGTATGATCCATGTTGGGTTTTTGGTTTAAGTCCATGTATTTGATCATCTCTTCACTAATTAAGTTAAGTATATTGTGTATGTTTCACATGCAAGTGCAAATCATGGAAGTTTGAGTCTTGCATATTTGAATCTAGTGTGTTGGTGATGAGTTTGAGTTAATTTGAGACATGCATGTGATTAAATTGTGAAAATGAGCTTCATTGTGCTGTAATTTGGTGTTTATACCATGTTAGGATATGTATATGTGAAGTTTGAGCCAAAATCATGCATTTAGAGCCTTTGAATATCAAGCTGAAGCTCAAGAACATGTTCTGGATTTTCTAGAATTTTGGTGTCCGCTCGAGCGGGGAAACCGCCGCTCGAGCGTGAAATACGTGTTCCCAGCATATTTTGCAGGCATGGCGTCGGCTCGAGCGGGGGAAGTTCACGCTCGAGCGAGGAGCCATGTAGAGAGGCCTTCCGCTGGAGCGCCAGAATGCACGCTCGAGCATAAATTTGACATAGCCAGTACTTTTGCAGGCCTCTTGGGTCCGCTCGAGCGGGGAAGTCCACGCTTGAGCGGGGACCCTATTTTCTGAAATTTTGTTTATGCGTTCTGTGCTTCGTTTTCTGTCCTCTTTCACTTCTGAGTACTCTTAGTCATGCATTGAGCATTGTAATTGAGTTAAAGGGATAAGAATGAAGCCTAAAGAGGAAAATGTGAATTTAGAACGGATTGAATTGTTTGTGACCTTTTTGTGTTCTTGGAATGTGTAGGGCCGAGCTCCAGGGCAAACCAACCAACCGATCACTGTGAGTAATGTCTTAACAAAGATATCTGAAATATGTTGTTGTCCAAATCACTTACTTCTATGTAAGTTTTATAAGTTCGTTGATTCGATTGGTGGACAATGTTGCTATACCAAATGAATGGGCTAGAGGCCAGTTTGATCTGAATGAATAAACGGATGGGCCAAAGGCTGTTTTGACAAGAATGAATGGATGGGCCAAAAGCCGTTTTGACAAGAATGAATGGATGGGCCAAAGGCCGTTTTGACAATAATGAATGGATGGGCCAAAGGCCGTTTGGACAAGAATGAATGGATAGGCCAGAGGCCGTTTTGACAAGAATGAATGGATGGGCCAAAGGCCGTTTTGACAAGAATGAATGGATGGGCCAAAGGCCATTTGGACAAGAAAGAATGGATGGGCCAGAGGCCGTTTTGACAAGAATGAATGGATAGGCCAGAGGCCGTTTTGACAAGAATGAATAGATGGGCCAGAGGCCGTTTTGACATGAATGAATGAATAGGCCAGAAGCCGTTTCGACATGAATAAATGAATGGGCCAAAGGCCAGTTTGATACGAATAAATGAAAATATGAATTGGGCCCAAGGCCGTTTGAAGCATGTTGTTCTGCATACCGTTTGTATAACTCCTTTATTTGATATTATTCATTGGGCTTTCGCTCACGCTCATTCGTGTGTTTGTAGGTGAGCCAAGAGGAGTTGAAACCCAGCCACAGTGAAGTCTCTAAGGAACATCAAAGGTTTTGAAGAGTCAGCCCTTACGTCTCACGCACGAGACTCGTCTTCACTTTTTTGTCATTCTGTTTTATTTTGGTCATGTGGGCGAAGTCTTTGAATATGTTGTACACAGTTTTCTTGGGTTGACTTAGACCTATATGATCCTGTATGTACAGAACCTTGTGTGGTACATATTTTGCTGTGAGTTATTAATATGCATATGTATGGTTTGCTATGATGTGCCATGTAAGCACAGCTCTATGGACAAAGTTTTAAATTGCTTTCGTTTGGCCCCTATTAACTCTGTTAAAATACGTTTGGTTTGGTTCAAGGCCGTAGGTAATCTCTTGATTACTGGCCGGTTATGTCCTTAACCCACGGAGGCGGGTTCGGGTCATGACATTAATAATGGCTTAAGTATGCCTAGGATGCAATGATGATGCAACTATACACTTTGAAACACTTGACACAATTTCTGAAAACAGACCAGTTTGCTCGAGCGGACCCCTTGATCTACAAAAGTATGAGATGTTAAAAATCTAGGCTGAAGCCAACTTTTGGTCGCTCAAGCCATGTGCCTTGAAAATGTGAGTTCGCTCGAGCAAAGCTTTGGTTGCTCGAGCCAACTGCCTCGACTACAAAACTTCTGAGAGCTTGCAAAGTGGGCTCGAGTGAAGCTTTGGTCGCTCGAGTGGTGTGACAGAATTCTAGAATTTTCAGATTTGCATTCAAAGCTCAAAACTCAATTCTAATGCACCGAAACACATTCCTTTGGGCCAAACCTTGAGAAAACATGTAAAAACTCATAGAACAGCTTGAATGGAAGATCATTTCGCAAAATCAAGGCCCAAAGCATGTCAATTCTTTAAAACAAACTTGAAACTCAATGTACAATGCATGCATGTAACGATATGAACTTAAAACTTCCAAAACAAGGTTCAAATCCGCATGTTCTTGACTTGTATGTAATGGTCTCTTTTCAAAATTCATGGGTTTAACAAATTTGAGCTCAAAGGCTCCATGCATGTAAGATACTTCTTTCCAAAACATGTATTTAAGAGTTAAAACATAAGAAATGTGTAGCACCCGTGTCCTTTAAATTATTGGAGAGTGTATTTAATTCCTTTATTTTCATTTTGGGAGTCTTTGGAGTTGTTATATCTTGATTTTGGAGGAATACAATTCGATTTAGACTTGTTAGGGTTGTTCATCAAGCTTGATTTCATCGAAAAGTTCTTTAGGAACTTAGAAATTATGTTCTAGTGTCGACACCATGGGTTCTTGGGGTTAACACCACCTTGTTGTCTTACTCTTGGTGTCTTTACTGTTTTTTGGGGTTGACCCTTGTCTGCTGCTGTGTTCTGGGTGTTGTTTTTGTTTTTTAGGGTCGACGCCACGGGTTCCTAGGATCGACCCTTGTCTGCTGCAAATATTAGTCTCTCAATATTTGTTCTTGAGGGTCGACACCACTGCCTTGGGGGTCGACCCCTGTGAGTTATTTTTAGATTTTTGGTTTGGTTTTGGGCCCTACTTTTGGGGTTTTTGACTTATTCTTTTCATTGACTTTGGGACTATTATTCTATTAGTACTTGGTTACTATAAATAAGCTCCAAACACTTATTCATTTCACTTTCCTTCTCTTTGCTCTCCTTACATCATGAGTTTCTCTTCTCTCTCTTTAAGCTCAAACTTTTTCACTTAGATCTTTAGATCTACTCACCTAGAGTCATCTTTTCACCTTAGATATGGCAATCAGAACCCGACCCGACGGGGACCTGATCCCCCGACCTCGAATTGAGCAGTTATTCCCCGAAAAATGCTCCCGACGGACCGGGGATGGTATTAAAAATTGAATCCCTGATGATATTCGGGCCGGGGACGGGGATACATGTTTTAGCCCCGGACTTGGCCCCGATCTCGATCCCCGCCCCGTTTGGCCCCGACATAAAATTACTATTTTGCCCCTGTTTATATATATAATATATATGTGTGTAGGGATTGGTTGAACATTCACAAACACAAAGCTGCCTCTGCTCGTGCTCTCTCTCTCTTTGAACAAGGGCTCGCATGATTCCGACTTTGTTGCGCTCCATCTCAATGTTCTCCAAGCTACTATCTTGAGCAGCAGCCTCATCTGCAGACTGAATGTCTGCAGATACTAAACCCATTTTCTTCAACAAAACCAATCTCAATCTCAATTTCAACCCAAATTTGGATATGGAGGAGGATGATAAGGATACAGATTAGATTAATATGTATTCGGATATCCTAACATCGTACATATGTTATGTTAGGAAAACGTAGAGAGAAGGAGATAACCGACAAATTGATAGGTGAAAATGAACTTGGACTCCACTAGTGCATAGTCGTATCATTTGCTTTTTAATTTTTAATTTTTTCATTTGCTTTTTTATTGTGTCTAAATGCAGAACATCTAAGACCTTAACATACACAACATTCTAGATGAATGCTATCATGGCATGGAAGCTACGAAGACCACAACTAGTAATACGAAGTTGCCATTGAGCTTCAGGAAATTAGGCGAGACTGAAAGAACGTCTTTCAGTGTTGTCGAATATCAGATCTGGAGCTGATTTTTTTTTTGGCTGGGGAATTTTCGAGGTCGGGGAAACCCGATCCCCGTTAGGGAGTGGGGGCGGGGGAGTGGGCGGGGGCGGGGGCGGTCTAGACCGCCCGGAACTTCGCTCCACGCGCAAGGGCGCGGATCGTTGTTCTTAGCTACTATAGTTCGGACTCTTGTCACGGTTCTAAATCTAATCTCACAAAGTGCAATGTAAGATTGATAAATCACTAAAGAGTCCAAATCCGACAAATCGTTTTGAAAAATCGATTTTAATCAAGAAGTGCCAAACATGGACTGCTTTGCTCGATTTCAGAGTTGCTACCTAAATATTTTATTTTGGGAAATTTAGGAAACCCTGACTCGTGCCTAAAGCCACGTGTCCGTCATTACCAAAGTTGCCTCGGCTTGGAAACTTGGGTACGAGAGGGGAAGGTCATGCAATGAGCACCCCCTCTTGCCCGATCAAAGGATCGGCCTCTACTAACATGATATGTTGTTTTTTGAAAACACATGTGTTCTTATTCCGGTTTATTAGCTAGCTTACTATGTGATGCGCACATCATACAAGTATAGACTCAATCACTCAAGTTGGAACAAAACATCTCATGTTTGTTTGTTTGAAAATGGTTTGAAAGTGCTACTCGCAAGTAGGCTAAGTCATGGATTTGCCACCCTCAAGTGAGCTTAGAAAACATGGTGATTTGCCACTTCACGTGGGCTTAAAACAGGCATTCATGCAATTAATCACTTAAGTAGTTAGCCTCATGGCAAGCATGCTATCATGGCAGTCACTTACACACATGCAAGGATGCTAAAGCATAAACACTCATAGTGTACTCCGAGCCAAAACAGAAAACTAGCTAGAAAACCATGCATGCTCCTAACTATGTTAAGAATGCCTAATGCAACACATACAAAATGCAACTAAGATAGGCTCGACTATTCTAAGATGTCATGTGAATGCAACTAGATAACATGTATTCAAATTGGTATTGAAATACAATACAGTTGGTATGATGCGCTGAGCCCGGTGCATGCAAGCCAGATGAATGGATGCACGCATGCAAGCATAAGTATGCTAATTGAAATATGCCCTAATCTAACCATCAAAAGCTGGTAAATAAAAGGAAGAAAGACGTGGGGTTGGAAGACATGCATCACACACACGCACACGCACACTTATTACAAAATTTGTGTCCTCTCGACGGAGGGTCGAATGAATGATAGCTAAGCTACGCTAAGCTAATTAAACTAATTATTACAAACCAACTAATTAACTATACTAAGTTAATTAATTATTACAAAACTTTAACCAATCAAATGAATTAATTAACACCAAATTAACAAATAAAGCACTAAATCAGGCTGCCTCAGCTCTGCCTTGAACAAGGAAGGATGCATGCTCTCGATTCCCGTCCCGAAAAGCTCTTCAAATGCTCTTTAGAGGCTCTGTCTGCAGGGTGTCCTTGAGAATTAGCTGTTGGATCTCATTAAAATAGTGCTGAGGAGTGCATCAGTGGCCTGCCGGCCATGAGAAGCTTCTGCTGACCCCCCTGCCGACCAAATATGCACACTACCGACCAAGGATGAAGGGCTGCCGGCCAGAAATAAGAGGGTGCTGGCCACTGATGTTTTGGGACACCCAGCTGTAGCAGAGCACAAAATAGAGAAAAAAGAGGGTCTCCCAAGGGTATGTACGCACTATGCCACTCCATATCACTTCAAAGCATCAATGGAGGGGGCATCATTGGATCCAAGACCATCAATCACGCATCTCCATGCATGATGGCCAAAGATCCAATATGTGCAAATTCAATAAATGCATGACAAACAAGACACCAAGACCACCTCCTTATCATGAGAAATCAAAGGCAATGGAGACCAAAGGAAGATTGGCTCATTTCATCACTTCAAGTATGAAATGAGCTAATCCACCTTGTGTTCAAACACAACACCGGGTTGAACACAATGCAATGCAACATGATCAACCTATCAATGCTAATGGCATGCAAACAATGCTAATGCAACATGAGCATGCAAACACAATGCAATGCAACATGATCAACTTAGCAATGCTAATGGCATGCAAACACAATGTAGTGCAACATAAGCATGCAAACAACAATGCAATGTAACAACATGCAAACAACATGCTAACACAATGCAATGCAACAACATACAAACAACATGCTATATGGACTTAAACCGAATATGGACAGACCTCAATCATGCCCAAAACAGTGGCCAAAATGCTGAAATGATGACATGAAAAATAAGATAATGCGTGCACATGCAATGGCTCATCAACTAAGTATGAGAGCACAACCCTCAAACATGATTAAGAAGTGATAAACATGGGAGTGTGACAACACTAAATACTCTGAAATCATGTGTGAGATGATGCCAAATCACTCAAACAACACAAGTATGGCATGCAAGAGTCCTTAAGCATGAAAGCTAGTGAAGGGGACTACACAAGAGGCATGCAATACATGACACAAATGATGGAACCAATCATGGACAGAGCTTAAATAGGTCAAAACAAGGACCAAAACATATTAAGATGGGAGCTCAAAGGTCTAGGCATGCATGAATACACATTAGGCCACAAACAAGGCAACAATGCATGACCCTTAAAAGCACTCAAAGAGTGAAAAAAGTGGGAACATGGCAATGAAGCATGCTCTGAAATAACATGGTAGATGATGCCAAATCATGTACATGTCACAAATGAAGCATGCTAGGAGGCTCAAAGCTTGAAATTAGCATAGGCACTTGCACTATAGCTATGCAATACATGAACCAAAAGGCCAAGAACACCCAAAACAGTCCTAGAGCATGCTAAAAAAAATGCTAAACACATGTATGGAGCAAAGCCAAAACAAGCTAGCATGAAGAGCCAAAACAATAAGCATGCAAGGCCAACAAGGAGGATTACACTACACCTACCAAAACCAAGCATGAGATGGCTTCACCAATAAAAATCAGAGTTGTATTATGGCAAAATAACACCCAAAACACATTGAGATGGCAGCCCAAAAGCTTAGGCAAGATGGCATACAAAGTGGCTCATATTTAAGGCATAAAGCACAACCCCTCCAAAGCATTGGAAGAGTGACAAATGTAAGTGTATGGCCATGAAGCATGCTCTGAAATCATGTATCAAGTGATGCTAAATCATGCAAATAGCCCAAGCAATGCATGTTAGTGGACTCAAAACACAAAGCTAGTAAGCAAGAATGAACTATGGCTATACAAGGCAAGGCATGCATGACCAAAACAACATAAAACAAAGCTCAATCATGGTAAAACATGAACAAAAGCTTCTTTGAGTAGAGCCAAAAGCATGCTAGAATGATGGTCTAAAGCATGATGCATGTTAGGCTAGTGAATGGAAATGCACTACAAGTGCAAGGAGCATGCAAGATGCTATCAAACCAACCTAAAACAGAGCCAAGGCATGCTAAAACAACACCAAAAACATGCTGAGATAGAGCCAAAATGGGCTAGCAAAACATGCTAAAACATGAGGCATACACGGCTAGTTTGCAAGGATTACACTACAAGTGTATAAAGTATGCAAGGGTGGCCTAAACTAAGCCAAAATAGAGGTATGCCATACTGAAATAAGGCCAAAAATATGCTGAGATGGGGCCAACATATGCTAGATAAACATGCTCAAACATGAGGCCAACAAGGCAAGCAACCAAGATACAAGGAAAGGGGATGACCCTCTCCTATTTGGGACCTCAAAACACCCTTTCCACCACTGAAATTCCTCTGAGTTTCAGTGGTGAGAAGGTCAAAAAGAGGTGGTCCCAATAGCTTAAAAGGATGGTACAAAACAAAGCCAAACAAGGCACAAGAGGGGGGTAGACTACCCCCAACACCAAAGAGACCTTAAACAAACATGTTAAGCACTTGACATCAGAACTTTTTGTAGTTGAGAGTTAAGCCAAAATAAGCATGCAAATAAGGCTAAGAGCTTAAACAAAAACCAAGCTTTAAGGGGGTAGAAACTCACCCTTGTAGAACAACTTCAAAGCTGTAACTCCAGCACCTTTTTTGAGCTAAAACCAATCCAAAAACACCAAAACCTACTTCTAGGTGCCTCAGCTCCAAGAGTGTGGTGTTTCACTAGGTGTTTGTGTGCAAAAGTGTGAAGAAACTACCCTTTTAAGCACAAATATGAAGAGAAATGAAGAAGTATAAAGATAGATGATATGTGTATGCCCTATGCAAATTTCTCAACCTGAGACAAGAGGGAGGAGGCTCCCTCTTATAGAAATCCATGAATCAAGCTTCTTGAACAAGCTAAGAGCTTGAATCAATCCATCCATACATGTGTATGGAGGATGGAATCCGTGCACTCCAGCTG
This sequence comes from Camellia sinensis, assembly GCF_055761805.1. Taxonomy (NCBI): domain Eukaryota; kingdom Viridiplantae; phylum Streptophyta; class Magnoliopsida; order Ericales; family Theaceae; genus Camellia; species Camellia sinensis. Next base: position 116,348,072 of record NC_138970.1, read on the forward strand.
GCACAGCTGGCATCCACAACACCTGCAGAAAGTAAAGGAAAGCTGCAGACCAGTTGAAGTGGTCGGCCAGCCACTTAAAGTGGTCAGCCATCCACTTTTTTCTGGCTGGCAAGAGGAAAAAGTGGTCGGCAAGGGGGGAGAGGTGGTCTGCACCAAGAAAGTAAGGTGGTGGCATGGCTGCCGACCACTTTTGGTGGTCCAAAGACCACCAAGACCAGTTGGTCGGCCAGAAAACTGGCTGGTGGGGAAGAAAAGTGATTTTCAGGGAGAGACACTGGTCTACAACCCCTATTCCACCCTCCAAGCAAGGAAAACAAGGTTTGTGCCAAAAACAAACCAAAAAGGATGCAAGACAAGTCCGGGGGTCGAGGCGCGCAGCCGGAAGCCTTGAAAACTAGTCTACGGGCACCAAAAGTGGTCTACGAGGGAAAAGTGGTCTATGACCACAAAAAGTGGTCTCCAAGACCTCTGTGTCCCTCTAGACCAAGGCAACAAGGCATGGTTCGAAAACCAGGCCAAAAGGGGAACGGTAAGTGGTCCCGAGACAAGGCGCGCGGCCGAAGGCTCTGGAAACCGGAAACTAGCTTACAAGAGGGAAAAGTGGTCTACAGACCTCTCTCTCCCTCTAGGCAAGGGAAAACAAGGCATGGTCTACAAACCAAGCCAAAACACAAAGAGTTCAGAGGCCCGGAGGCAAGGCACTCAGCCGAAAACCCCAGAAACTCGAAACGAGCACAAACATACACAATCACCAAGCGCTCAATCGATGACGTCTGAATCTTAAGGTCGGTCAAAAATGGGGTGTCTACAGGCGGTGATAGGTGCCCCGTCAAGGATCGGGGCCGGGGACGTAGAAATTTCCACCGTCGAGGATCGTCGACAGGAAGTGTGATCCCCAGCCCTGCCCCGGCCCGTTACCATCTGTAGACGTCCCCGAATGTCCCGGGAGGGAATCCCGTTTTGTTCATTGGGCTCACTACAGTTCGGACTTCATGTCACGGTTCTGAATCTAATCCCGCAAAGTGCCATGCGAGACCGATAAATCACCAAAGAGTCCAAATCCGGCAAATCGTTTTGAAAAACAGATTTTTAGAAAGAAGTGCCAAACATGGTTTGCTTTGCCAGATACAGAGTCGTCACCTAAATATTTTATTTTTGGGGAAATTTAGGAAACCCTGACTCGTTGCCTAAGGCCACGTGTCTGTCATCACCAAAGTTGCCTCGGCTCAGGAACTTGGGTACGATTGGGGAAGGTCACTTCGTGAGCACCCTCGCTCGCCCGATCAAAGATTGGCCACTACTAAACATGATATCTTGTTTTCGAAAACACATGTGTTCTTATTCTGATTTATTAACCTAGAATTACTATGTGATGCGCATAACACACAAGTATAGACTGGGTCGCCTGAATTGGAACAAAAACATTTCATGTTTGTTCGAAAATGGTTTGAAGGTGCTACTCGCAAGTAGGCTAAGGCGTGGATTTGCCACCCTCAGGTGGGCTTAGGAAAACATGATTTTGCCACTCTCAAGTGGGCTTAAAACTCATAATCGATGAATTGTTCCAATTCAAATAATCCAACCTTCACCCACAGGCATTCAGGCAGTTATATCACATAAGCAGTTAGCCTCATGGTAAGCATGCTATCATGGCAGTCACTCACACACATGCAAGGATGCTAAAGCATAAACACTTATCGAGTACTCCGAGCCAAAACAAAAGCTATGATAGAAATCAATGCATGATCCTAGCTATGTCAAGAATGCCTAATGCAACACATACAAAATGCAACTAGAAGTAGGCTCGGCTATTCTAAAATGGCATATGAGATGCTACAGATAACATGTATTCAACTTGGAATTGAAATACAATGCAGTTAGTATGATGCGCCGAGCCCGGTGCATGCAAGACAGATGAATGGATGCAAACATGCGAGCATAAGAATGCTAATTAAAACATGCCCTAAAACTAACCATCGTAAGCTAGTAAATAAAAGGAAGAAAGACGTGGGGTTGGAAGACATACATCACACACACGCACACTTATTACAACATTGCCTTCTCTCGGAGGGTCCGAATAAATAATACAGAATCGAATTAACTAATTATTACACAACACTAGCTAATTAACAAATCAACTAAACCGGCATGTAGACTATGTAAAATGGGCTGCCTCAACTCTGCTTTGAATGATGAAGGATGCATGCATGTTCGAGTCGTCTTGTTCAGAAATCCCTCGCGATGCCCTAATTTGCCTCTATTTGCAATTGGTCCCAGAACACTGTACAAAGCTCCAGAAGGCTGCTGACCAGTTTTTGCTGCTGGTTTCCGGTTTGCTGCAACAGAGAGCGAGAAAGGGGGATGGCAAAGTATTTTCAACATATGTATGCATGACCACTCTTCCCATCATTGCACAAGGTCCAAGGAGTGTAGTCCTTGATCCTCGTGCCACCAATCACGCACCTCGATGCATGATGGCCGAGGAGTCGGGTTGCATGACTCGATGTAAAATGAATACACATATAAACACAACAAGGCTTAAACTCCATCATGGGTAATCCGGAGTGTCGGCGACCGAGAATCGAGGCACGTTTCGTCACTTGGAGTACGAAACGTTCCTCGTTTTTCGTGTTTGGACTAAACCCTATTTCAAACACAATGCAATACATATGGCATGCATTAATGCAACTCTAACATGCAACCTAAACACAATACAACCTAATCATGCTAGCATGCGAAGGATGATATGAAAACATGCAACTAGCATACACAATGCTATGAACTAAGAATGGCATACTCAATGCACATGAACTATATGGCATACGCAATGCACATACAAAGATGGACATGCACAAAGACATGAACTAGGCATACACAATGCGACGATCAAGCATGCGACAACATGGATATGGCATACATAATGCAAGATGGACTTAAACTAAAATGAATAGGCCTCAGCTACACTCAAATCAGTGGCCAAACATGATGAAATTAAGGCAACAACACTTATGCAAACATGCACAATGCGAGGGACCAAACCTAAGGCACAAAGTGCAACTCTACTAAGGCATGACAAGGGATTAAATATGGTATACAATCACACATTTTCCAGCTCTGAAATGTCATACAAAGTGGCTCCAAATCATGCAAACACCTCACACAATGCATACTAGATGGCCTGGATACCGCAACTAGTGAAGTGCATTACACTAGAGGTATGCAAATCAATGCACAAATGACCAAACCAGCCCTAAATAGTCCCTATACAGGCCCAAAACAGTAGGAAAATGGACTAAAATGATGACTCGAAAGGCATGGAAATGAAGCTCATGCGACGGCCCATAAATGAGGTATTTAAGCACGACTCTCAAACACATTTAAAGAGTGGAAATCATGGGAATATGGCACAAGTATAGGCTCTAAAATGACATTCTCAATGACCCCAAAACATGAAAACACCACCATTCAAGCATGCAAGAAGCTTCAAAACTCAAAGCTAGGCATGAGCATTACACTACAAGCATGCATAGCAAGCATCATTCGACCAAGAGGCCTAAAAACAGAGCTAAGGCAGTCTAAAATATGCACAAAATCAGTTTGGAGTATGACCAAAATATGCTAGAATCAAAGGCCAAGATAGCATGCAATGTATGCTAGTAAAGAGGATTTACACTACAAGCATATGAGGCACTTAAGAGGTCACTAAACCAGAAAAACTTAGATGTATGACATGCCAAATAAAGCCCAAAAACTCACTGAAACATAGTCAATGTATGGAAGAATGGCATGCTCCTTTGATAAGCTATGAATAGGTTGTTCTACTCATGCAAGATGGACACCCAATATGGAAAAACAAGCTCTGGACAGAGCTTATGCAGGTCCTAAAACTCACCAAAAATGGCCTGAAACATGGCTTGGAAGCATGCAAATAAGGGCTCCTTTGTTAGGCCAAATATGCTAGAAATCAAAACAAGGAGAGAGAGGGTCACCCCTATCTGATTTTGGCTCTCAAAAACACATTCTAGCCATTGAAAATCCACTGGATTTTAGTGGCTAAAAGGCCTAACAAAGGCCAACACAAATGCTCTAAGGCATGGCTCAAAACAAGGTAAAATGAAGCATGCAAGGGGGTAGATGACCCCCAACAGAAAAATGATCTTAAACAAACATGTTAAGGACCTTAAAATAAGACTTTTTTCAGTTTATACTGAAGCTCAAAAATGCTTGCAAGTATGGATAAAAGATGGAGCAAAATAAAGCTCAAAAGAGAGAATAGGGTGTTACCCTTGCAGCTCAGCAACTCCAGCAGCTTATGGACAAAAAATGCAGCTCCTTAGGACCTCTCAAGACCATCCAAGAAGCTTAGGTTGGTGTTGGAGGTGTTAGGATAAGAGGTAGTGTGCAAAAGGGCAAGAGCTTAGCACTTTTGAACACAAAATATAGAGATAAGGGGGAGATATATGTGTGTATGCTTCAGCCAAATTCAGAACCCCCTACAAGGAAGGGAAGGCCTTCCTTTATAGACAAGGGAAGCTAAAACTTATCCAAGAAGCTTAAAACCTAGGGCCAATATCCTCCATACACGTGTATGGAGGATGCAGTTTGTGCCTCCCAGTTGGCACAGCTAGAACCAACTTACTGAGACAAAAAATGGGCGAACTGGCCGACCAGTTCAGGTGGTCGGCCGACCACTTGCCCTGGTCGGTCGACCAGGTTCAAAAGGTTCAGGTCTCAAAAGCTGGTCGACAGCCTCCCAAGGTGATCTCCACATGAAATACAAGCAAGTGGTATGGTGGGAGACCAGTAAATGTGGCCCAAAAACCAAGGAGACCAGCTTTCTGTCAAGAAAACTGGCTGACGAAGAGAAAGGTGGTCTCCAAGGAGAAAAGGTGGTCTCCCACCCTTGTACCACCTTCCAAACAATAAAAATAGGGTTCATACCGAAAATGAACCAATACGGATGCAAAACGAGGGTTCGGGGGCCAAAATGCGCAGCCAAGTGCCCGAAAACTGACTGTTAAGCATCGAAAGTGGCGTGCAACCACGAAGGTGGTCTCCTGGGCCACAATGTCCCTCTAGAGAGAGGAAACAAGGTGTGTGCCAAAAATCGGAGCAAACGGAGAAAGTTAAGCGGTCCCAAACCGACGCGCACGATCGACGGCTCCGAAAATCAGAATCTGGTCTCCAAACGGGAACAGTGGTCTATGACCACAAAAAGTAGCCTACGGCCACTGAGAGATGGTCTACGAGACCTCTTCCTTCCTTCGGGAAGAGAAAACAAAACCTGGTTCACAAATCGAGACAAAGCACAAAAGGGTCTCGAAGTCCGGAGGCAAGGCTCTCAGCTGAGCCTCCGTAACCTCAAAACGAGCACAACATGAGCAATCACCGAGCGCTCAATCGATGACGTCTGAGTCTTAAGGTCGGTCAAAAATGGGGTGTCTACACCATTCCTATTTCACCTTGGTCTTTTGAGAAAAGTTGTAGATCTTTTCAAGGGCTTTCTTTTGATCTAAGAGCTTTGTGTTTTTATCAATGTTGGCCTTTGGGGCTTTTTGGCTTTCTCCTTTTTCGAAGTTGAGGTAGGATCTATTTCCTTAACTCAATATGAGTTCGGTAGCATATTTGTGACGTATTTTGTTATTTATATTTGGTAGTGATTTGGTTGATTTTGAAATGTTATTTTGGGCTTGAGGATTTTGTGAAATTTAGGGGTTTTGGGGCTATAGTTATGCTACTATAGTTATTTTTGGTATACAAATTGCATGTGAATTTTTAAAAGTAGAAAAGCCCCAATTTGTAGAAAAACTCTAAATGATATTGTTTTGGGAGTTGGATTGATTTTTGGTAAATAGTTTAATTGGAAAGAGATGGAAAGGAAATGGTTGTGGGATTTTGAAAATGGGTGTTGTTACTCTTTTGGAAAATATATCTGTATTGTTATCTATTAATTATTGCATTTGAAATAACTGTTTTGGCTATCGATGGAGGATAGCATTGCCGTGTGTTAGAAATTGCATGTGGATTAAGCGATTTGAAATCATTCATATCATGGAACATGTAATGGATTTTTGGAATTTGAAACCATATGTTTGGAAAGAGGTTTTGGAAATTCTCATATATTGTTTTGGAACATTTGCATTGTTTTGGAAAAATAATATTTTGAATAACACATGTTGTGCTATTGGAAAAAGGTAAATAAAGTGGTAAAGTAATGAGGAGGGGGTGTTGAAGCAGAATTAAGTTGGCCTGTGTGTCCATGGTGAAAGACCTAAACTTACGCAGTGGGTGTCTAGCCTTCTGGTTAGCACCGGTAAAAATGACTGTGACTTGTGTTGTTACTCGTATGAACACTACCCCTGGAGATTTACCCACTTTATTTATTATTGTTCTGGCTTGAAGGGATGTTTTTGAAAAAGGTTTTAGCAATTTGTTTGTTGTTGTTTAGCGATGTATTCGCATTTGATTTAGCAATGTATTTGCTGGTTGGTATTTAGATACTTGGATTGGTTTTTGGAAAAAGGATTTTATATCAAACAGGTGTTTTGAACTCGGAAAAAATTTTGATTAAACGTAAGGTTTTGGTAATTGGAAAGAAAAGATTTTGGTTAAGAAATCAGATGGATTTTAAAATGCATTTGGGCATGTTGTATATATGTATTGCATCATGATCATTTATGCTGGTGGAGCATGTTTAGTTTTTGAAATATTCTCTATTGGGCTTTATGCTCACTTTACATGGCTGAAAATGTTTTTCAGGTGTACTTGTATGGATGTGGACTGAGACGCGAAGTTGTGTTCGGAACCATGTAGGGTGGTTCCATTATTTGTAGGCCATGGGTCATTTATGTTATTTATTAGTCGTGTGCCATTCTTGTAAGGGTTACACCCTTTGTGTATGATGTAAACCTCAGGGCATTCAATTTAATTTATAACATTTGTGTATATTTTTAGTTACAGAACATTCATTTGATGTAGATGTGTATCTAGGAATGTATGAAATCGGATAAACACATGTATTTTATGACTATATTATATTTATTTGCATGAGAATTGTTATCTATTGTTCATCACTAGGTGGTTTATTCACGTGAGCCGGACTGTGTAAATCTGGGGCGTGACAAAATGAAACATGCATGTACAAATTAACCCATAATTTCAACATAAATGAAGAAATTAAACAAGACTATGCATGCATGTATGGATTGATCTTCTTTTCTACTCTCTTAACTCAATTCTTATGTCAATTCACTTAATTCTCTTGAATCTACATACAATTTACCTTAAATTCATAGTCTAAGAGTTGAATTCTTACCTCAAGTCTTGAATCTAGCTTAATTATACACAATTCCTAGCTTTCTTCTCTTAATCCTCCAATCTCTTTGTTAATTAGTCAAGTTGAATGCCCTTTCTCACTCTAGCTTGCTCCTGTCTCTCTCTAGAACACTTTCTAGCTCAAGAATGATGAGTGTAAATGAATTCTAGAGCTCAAATTAGCCTATTATATAGGCTTGGCTAGTGTTAACTAATTAATCTAACTTAAACTAAGCAATTATATTTCATTTATTCTAATTATTTGGATCCGAATCAAAATCCAATTAAACTTACCAAAGTGTTCTAAAAATTCCAAATAATATATTGATGTAACCAATTTCGATTTTGGTTGCCAAAAAGACTTTCAATTTTCAGATTAAAGCATAATTCCAGACAGATATTTCTATGAATAACAGATAGAAAGTTAAATAGCATGCAAAACACACAATGAATACATAATTTTATTTTAACCTCTTAATTAACATCCTTAATTACTGGTTAAGAGCAGATTACGGATTGAGATTATTACAGTCTCCCCACCTTAAGAAGTTTGGTCCTCCAAACTTGAGTTACTATATGTATCAGATACAGATAAGATATTTTAGGTTCACACTGTTACCCATTTTTGTAAATAGCTCATCTTTATTCAGCTTGTTATAGAAACTCAACTTAGCAATCCATCACAGTTATTCAAAGTTATCAGGTATACAGGCAAATTCATGTACTAACCTCATAGCAGTAAATGTAATTCTGAAGTAATCATTCATATACTGTTCATCAGCCTCAGTTTCCACAGATTCAATTGTATTACACGTTAATACAGAAGTAGTCAATCATAGCACATATAGATTTCATATACTTCCAAGTAGTCAGGGTTTACAATCAAACTAGTATGCTGTCAACAAGTCCCATAACATCAAATTCTACGCACAGTAACACGAAAGAAACCATTCTCTTAATCAAACAATCTCATGGCAGTAACGGTAATACTTAAGTAATTAATCACATGTCATAATCACATAGTCTGCTATTGATAGTTCATATTCTTCGTAAGTGTTCAAAATTGATTCAAGTTCTTTGTCGATTAGTTCCCTTAGCAACACAACCCGGCCATTTGGTCATAAGCAATTCATAATCCCCTATAACGTAATCAAATTAGATAATGGTTCTCAAATTAGGTAAACATCTTATCAGATCAAATCAAACAAAAGTTCTATCCCCATCATTTCAAACGAAGTGCATTTGGTTATATAGTTCACACTCCATTCACTTAGGTACATAGTCAAGAGTTTCACAATTGTTCTAAGTTCATCGGTTCTCACGGTTATATTAAGGTCATGGCATAACGGTTCATATCGTCTCAAGTCATGCCATAGTTTTATCAATATAGTGGTTCTCAAATAAGTCCCACATATAGGCATACAAGTTCACAATTATGCATGATATGGAGTTTACTATCAGGGGTGTTCAAACAAGTCACAAAGTCACAAAATCATCGTCTCTATAGTCTAGTCAACATGAATGAGCAATAAAACAATCAATCCAAGCAAAGGTATATATATATATATATATAAGTACAAACATTTTCCATAGCATAGGTGATTTTTCAAATTCATAAAGTTTCATTCACAGTGTCAAAATTTCCATAACACAGTCAATTATCATATGTTCCCATGTCCATTCGTTTCCAGCATAGTTCCAAATGTCATGTATAACAGTTCATATTAAATTGTCTAAGTATGGTGTAAATAACCAACCCCCATCATGTTTCATTGCGCATGCATAGCTGTTCAAAGATTTTACGTTCAAGAGAGATAAGTGGAATGTAACCTATTGTAGACATCCCATTTTTTACTGCCCTTACGACTTGGGCACCACCGCTTGTGCACTCAATAATGAATTTGTATATGCTTGTCAAGTGCTTGAAGTCCTCAGCACAATGTCACAGTTTTGAGCCTTCAAACCCTACACACCTTTTGTCTTGTTTTGGACCAAAATCACAGTTTTTTAAGCCTAAAAACCCTGGCACCTGCCGGCCAGCAATGTGGACTGCTGGCCATTTGTGTGGCCTACCGGCCATTTGTGTGGCCTACTGGCCACTTGTGTGTTTTTGTAAATATTTATGCCAGTTGTGCCAGCTGTTTCCACAGGTGCATGCATCTGGCCACACGTGGACGTATGGATCTTTCTAAGGGAGTTTCATGTTTTTCTATAAATAGAGGACCTCCCCTTCCATTTTTGAGGGTTGGAAATTTTGGAGCAAAAATATATATATATATATATATATATCTCTCTCTCTCTCTACAATTCCCTTCCTCTCTTGCAAATTCTTAAGCCTTTGCCTATACACTCTTGACCAAACCTTGTGGTATTTGAGCTGAGGTACTTTTGAGTTTACTTTGAGCTCTTGAGGGTGTGTAAGTGTTGGTTTGTCACATAGAAAGGGTTCTCCTCTTCAAGAGGCACAAGTTTTGGCTTATTTCTTTGATTTATTTTCTATTTTTCCTACTGTTTTTGGACCATTTTTGGGCTGTTTATACTCTTTATTTTTGGGTTGAAACTTGTGGTTTAAGGCCATTAAGGGTGGAGGGGTGGATCACCCTTCTTTGCACCTCACTTCTCAAGACTTTGCCCTTGTGTTTCCTACCTTTTTGTCAACTTTTTTTGAGCTTTTTAATACTGAATCTCAGAGGTTTTTCAGAGGCTAAAATCATGTTTTGAAGTCCCAAAAATAGAGGGTGTAGACTCCCCTCCTTGTACTTGTTTACTAGCTTAACTTGCTCCATCTTATAGCTTATTGTTTTAGATATTTTTGTCCTAATTTCGGCATGTTTTAGGACTATTTTTAGTTGTTCACTGCATTTATGCCTTGTATTTCATGCTTGTAGTATAATAGTCCTCATAGGTTTGGAGGTTTAAGCCTTAGCCACCAACCTATTTGAGTTTATAGCGTTTATTTCTTGCTTTCCATACTTGTGATCACCTCTAATCAGTTCTGCAACCTCTCTCCTTTCTTGGATTTTTTCTTTGTTTTGAAAGTTGTGTCAAACCATGTATTTGTTTAAGCATGAGATTGAGGTATTGTGCTTAATGGTTTAATCCATTTAGAGGTTCATTACCAACGACATGGTGTCTTTCTCATGCCCAAAACAACTATTTGTTTGATATTTCTTTCCATTAGAGAACTTAAAGATCACTAGTAGACTTAATGAACTAAGGAATGGTTGGTAATTAAAATGAAGTAATAAAATTAGGACTAAAAATGATGCAAGATAATAAGCAATTTGGTGTTCAATCGGATGTTAAATGAACACATGGAAACTTGAGACATTTCATACTTGTTAGTGATGAAATGGTTCAAGTTTCCAAGGTCAACCACTTCCTTTGATGAATCTATGATAGGGAGGAGGTTTGACAGTCCTTTATTGGCATTTATTGAAATTGTACAACTTGGTTCATAGGCCATCATGGAATGAAATTGCATCGATTGATGGCTTGTGAATTGAGCTTGCCGCTATTTTGAGCTGTTTGATGATAAGGAGGGGTAAGGTGTACAAGCATATCTTGAGAATACCATGTTTGTGCTTTGTATGCTTTCTGTTGCAGCAGTAGGAACCAAGCTTTAGTGGCCAGCAGGCCACTTCTTTTGAATGGCAGGCTACCTTTTGTGGCCGATCGGCCACTGCTTCTGGTCTACCAGCCACTTTTGTCAAATTGAGCAGCAACTTTTTGGAACAGAACAAAGTAGAGGCTAAGGTGAAAAGATGTTCTAACTGTACAATAGAGGCATTCTGGTAGCAGAGCAGTGGGCTTTTCGGGTGGAAATCCGTATATGCATGAGCATTCCTCACTTCTCGGGGCTGATTAGTTAGCTTAATTACTTCTTTCATGTTGTATTCATGTTGTAATTAATTAGTTAATTCTAATTTGTAATTAATTAGTTAGTTCCATAGAATAGTTAATTAATTAATTGGTTTTGTAATAACTAGCTAGCATAGTTAGTTTATTCGTTTTGTAAATAGCTAGTTAATTAGCTTAGCTAGTTAGTTTATTCAGACCCTCCTGCGCAAGGGCAAATAGTTGTAATAATAAGTATGTCTTCCAACCCCACATCTTTCTCCCTTTTATTTACCTACTTATGATGGTTAGTTTAGGACATCATGTTTCGTTTAGCATCTCTCATGCTTTGCATCCATTGTCTTGCATGCATTGAGCTCGACGCATCATTCTAACTTGCATTGTAGTTAAACATTTGTTGAATGCATGCTTAGACCGCATGCTATCAAATTGATTCATATACCATATTAGTAGCTGAGCGTAATAATTGCATATTGTATGCATTAGTCATATTGCATAGTTAGGATCATGCATTATTCTAACTCTATCATCTTTTTTGGCTTGGAGTACTAGGTGAGCTTTTATTTCTCTTAAGCATATCGCATGAGTGTGGTTGTTACCATGTCAAAGCATGTTCACCATGAGGCTAAGTGCTTAAGTGATAAACTATTTGAATGCCCGTGGATGAAGGCTAGTTACTTGAATTGGGGTAGTTTGATTAATGCACAATTGAGCCCACTTTTTCAAGTGGCACATTCACAAACTCTTTTCAAAAACAAACATCAAATCAAATGTTCTAATCTTTGAAAATTAGTCTATACTTGTGTGCGTCACATAGTAAGTTAGCCTAACAAATCAGAATAAGAGCATATAATGTAAATAAGAATCACATCATGATTAGAAAAGGCCGATCTTTGATCGGGTGAGCGGGGGTGCTCAATTCATGACCTTCCCCTTTTGTACCTAAATTCCCTAGCCGAGACAATCTTGGTGATGACGGACACGTGACCTTTGGCACGAGTCATGGGTTTCCTAAATTTTCCTAAAAGATTTAGGTGGCGACTCTGTATCTGGCAAAGCAGTCCATTTTTGGCATTTTGATTCAAAATTGATTTTCCAAAAGATTTGCCAGATATGGACTATTTGGTATTTATCTATTTCGCATTGCACTTGTGAGATCAAATTCAGAACCGTGGGAGTCCAAACTATTGGGCTTATTATCTTCCGAAAGGAGCACGAAAAGTTGAGCTACAGTTTCTGGCAATTCTGCTAGGGACTTAGAGAACTTGACTCAAACTTTATGATGTGAAATTTTATCTACACTTATATGTTCTTTGCATTGCATTTGCATTGTTACACTTAAGTCACTGTGTTTGCCATCTACTATTTCTGGACGGTTTTGCCCAAAAGCTTGCCAAAAGGCTGACCAGTCGTGGGCTCTGCCATGTGGGGAACACAACCCTTGGATCTGGACTACCGCTGTACCGTTTGATCCTCCTTTCACTTCTCAGTGTTAGGTGTAAGAGGTATATTAGGTAATCTTGCCGAGTTACCCTTTTGACCAATCGGCCTAGCTGCATATAGTAAAGCCATAGTGACTGTTCCAACTTAGGACAGGATACTCTCCCATATGCAGGATGATGCGATACCGCTTGTTTGAGTAGTAAAGTTGTAGATCACTCCAAAGCTAGGACAAGGAAACCCTAAACCTCTCATAGGGGTGTTTTGAATGCTTTTGTGCAAAATGTGAAATCTTTGGCAATGTGTGATCCAATCCTGGGAGAGTCTTAATCTTAAGAATCATATCAGAATCAGAATTTGGGTCGAAATCCAGGGGTTTGTGTTTGATATGGGTGAATTTTCAGCAAAACTAGAACCAAGGCCAAAAAAATTTGTATCTTGCTTTGCTTTGACTGGCATACCCAATATCTCGATCTGACGCGGCATTTGTTTTTAATGCTAGGTTTGACTGAGCCAAAGAAGGAGCCATACCCAACTCAGCAAAGGACCAGTCCATCCAATGTAAGAAAAAAAAATCTACTCAGCAAAAGCCCAGTCCATCTGATTCCCAAAAGAAAATATCTATCCAATACCGAAAGACCCATTCTAAAAAAGCCCAATTCAATTGATCCCATCTAGACTAATCTAGTTCAGATACATCAAGTATAACCAGGTCAAAATCAGTTAGCTCTCAGCTTACACCCATTCATTTCCCCGATTACCAGACCCATGATGGCTCAAAGTTCGGAAGAAGTTGTGGCCATGATAGCGGCATTAAACCAGGGAGTTGCCATGCAGGATAAGACCAATGCTGAAATGCAATGCCCATTTGGGGCATCTACTACATATCCAGTCCCCGGCCCCCAGTGGAGCTTTGATCCACCTTTGTCAACTGAAGATTTGAAATGTCCGGATCCTCGAGAAGGGTTGGCTCAAGTTCAAGTTTTCAGACCCCTGATGCAACCTAATGAGGGGCTTTATTCCCTTGATATTAATGAGCTCGACCCGACCTTGTTAAAAATGGCTAACCTTGAGAAACAATTCAAAAAGGCACAGGGAATTAGCTCCATTCTCGACATTGAGGATGGGTACACTGAGGCTGCCGTAAGGCTCCTAGACAGATTCAAAATGCCACACATTGACCGTTTTGACGGGTTTGGAGATCTTATGGTACATATCTGGATTTTCTTGGACGTCCTAAAACCGATGGGTCTAACTAAGCCTCAGAAACTCTCTCTGTATGGAAGAACCCTGTCGGGTATAGTAGTCATTTGGTACGCCAAGTTGGAGGATAAAGTAAAGTAGAACTAGGAAGATTTGGCTGAAGGATTTGTCAATTAGTATTCTTACAATACCCAAATTGAAATGACCACCCAAGAGCTTGAAGCAACTCACCAGAATCCTGAAGAACCTTTTGTGGAATTTATTGCAAGGTTGAGAGCAAAGGCAACACAAATGACAGATCGACCTTCTAAGAGGGACCAAGTGCGGATAGTGGTGTAGAACCTTGAGTCTGATATGTTACAAAAGTTAATAGTCGCTCCACTGTTCACTTTCAAAACTTTGCATGAATTAGGGGTTCAGATTGAGAGTGTATTTAACAGAGGGATTATTCCCAGAACAAGTGAACCAACAAAGAGGGTGTTTTTCGAGAGCACTATTTCCAAACCCACTAAAATCAATACCGTCGCCATTGTAGACCCATTGGCCAATACAAGCCCACAAACAGCCAGCCCAACCCGAGCTCAAGGTAGAACTTTCACCCCCTCCATATGAGCCTAACTAGCACACTAAAAGTCCTGATGAAAAGGGGGTATCTCAAACCCTTTGATCGCCAACCACATCCTGACCTACTTCTTGCTAGACATAACCCCACCAAATACTGCGCCTACGATCAGCAGTGCAGTCATGGTACCGATCGTTGCTACTGCCTTCGTTATGAGGTTCAGAATCTCATTGACAACCTGACGATAGCCCCACCTCAAGAATCCAATGTTGCTACCAACCCACTTCTCATCCATGACCAAGTACTTTCTCCTCACCTTAACCTCATCCATATACTGCCACCTCCCTTCAACCCCAACATATGCATCACCCCGGCCCATTTACCCAAGTTTGAGGTGTTCATTCCAAAAAGCACTGACTTGTGCATAATGGATTCACCCAATCCAGTTCGGGTATGCCAAAAGCGCCAAATGGCTAAACCCACTACTGTTGAGATGTTGGGAATGATTGAAGACCTTCAAGGAACGGTGGCGGATTTAACATTTGGGGTTTCGATCCCGTTAAAAAGCCCCCCAATCTTGGGGCGAGCCGCAGTTCAAAAGGGCCAACCCGAAGCTATCTCAAGTCTAGGTGATGACAGATCAACAACAAATGGGTCTCGTTTCGATATAGCAAACCAATCCCTTGGCCAAGCTGAAACAAGTGGCAAGAACAAAGCTGGGACAAGTATTGATCCCTATGCAGAACTTTGGTGGGCTACTAAGACTATGAAGGTCAAAGGGTTGACCAAGCAGCAAGTGCTTGAAATTGTTACAAAGAATGTGGATAACTGTAGCTCGACTTTTTCACACCCCCTGTCGGAATCTTGAAAGATGCCTTACAGTTCGGACTCCCGCGGTTCTGAATCTAATCTCACAAGTGCAATGTAAAATTGATAAACATCAAAGAGTCTAAATCAGGCAAATCGTTTGGAAAATTGATTTTGAATCAAAAATGTCAAAATTAGACGCTTTGCCAGATACAAAGTCAGCACCTAAATATTTTTGTTTTGGGGAAATTTAGGAAACCCATGACTCGTGCCAAAGGCCACGTGTCTATCATCACCAAAATTGCCTCGGCTCGGGAACTTGGGTACGAGAGGGGAATGTCATGAATTGAGCACCCTCGCTCACCCGATCAAAGATCGGCCTCTACTAATCATGATATGATTTTTATCAACATTATATGCTCTTGTTCCGGTTTATTAGGCTAGCACTTACTATGTGATGTGCGCACACAAGATATAGACTAGTTTGTTCAAATTGAAACAATTCAATTTCATGTTTGTTTTTTGAAAAGAGTTCGATTTTGCCACTTAACAAAGTGAGCTTAAAGTTTGTGAATTTGCCACTTAGCAAAGTGGGCTTAAACATACATTCATTAAATTATTCCAATTCAAGCAATAATCCTTCATCCACATGTACTCAAGCAGTTCAACAAGTAAGCACTTAGTCTCATGGCAATCATGCTAGTTATGGCAATCACTTACACTCATGCAAGTATGCTAAAGCACTAAAAACTCACCTAATATTCCAAGCCAAAAATAAAACAAAAGAGTTAGAAAAATGCATGATTCCTAACTATACAAGATAACTAATACAACACATACAAAGAATGCAACTAATAGGCTCGGCTACTAATATGGCATATGAGGCAATTTGATAACATGCGGTTAAACACGTATTCAAAGAATGTATTGAAATGACAATGCAATTAGAATGATGCGCTGAGCCTCGGTGCATGCAATACAAGATGAATGGATGCAAGCATACGATATGCTAATTTGAAACATGATGCCCCTAATCTAACCATCAAAAGCGGATAAATAAAAGGGAGAAAGACGTGGGGTTGGAAGACATGCACATTATTACATTACACTCTCACGAAAGAGAGTCTGAATGAATAAACTAACTAGCTAACTAAGCTAAGCTAATTAAAACTAATTAAGCTAATTATTACAAACCGAATAGATAGCTGAACTAATTAACTAATTATTACAACACTTGAATTAACTAGCTAACAAACTAATTAATTAAATAATTACAACACAAGTGAAAGTAAACTAAGTAATTAAACTAAACAAT
Source organism: Camellia sinensis (assembly GCF_055761805.1). Taxonomy (NCBI): domain Eukaryota; kingdom Viridiplantae; phylum Streptophyta; class Magnoliopsida; order Ericales; family Theaceae; genus Camellia; species Camellia sinensis. The sequence goes on from NC_138970.1 coordinate 116,364,571, forward strand.
TAACTACTCTTTCTCGGGAAATGAGAGATGTGCATGCGCATGCTCAATTTTCACCCGGAAAGACCACCGTTTGGCTCTCGAAAGTCTCTGTTTGCACAATTGAATACTTCTAGAACAATTTTGTTCCACGTTACCAACATTCTGCTAAGACTTGCATCAGTGGCCAGTCGGCCACTGGTAAAGCTTGTCAGCCACCTGCCAGCCATGGAAAGTGGCATGTCTGCCACTGATTCACATGTTCATCTTGCTGCAACAAAGGACAAACAGAGCATATATAGGGTATTTTCAAGGGTTGTCTGCACAACTCACCCCTCATTTTCATGAGCAAATCCAAGGAATGGTGAATCTTAAGTTACAAACCACCAATTCAAGCAATTTCATTATATGATGGCTTGTGACTTAAGATGTGCAAGCTCAATAAATGCAAAACAAGACACAAGCCTCATCTCTTTCATGAATGATCAAGGGAAGGAGTAGACCTTGGAGACTTGGGTCATTTTATCACTAGCAAGTATGAAATGGTCCAAGTTCCATGTGTTCAATTAACGTCTGATTGAACACAACCAAACATTATCTAGCTCACTTTTAGTCCCAAGTTTTTAGTTAATCATTTTTACTTACCAACCATTCTTTATTCCAATTAAGTCCAAAAGGTGAATTAAAGTCCTTTAATGGAAAGAGGACTCAAAACACAAGTTTCTTTGGGTATGAAAGAAGCATCATACCGTTGGTAATGAACCCCCCTAAGGGATTAAACCATTAAGTATGAAACCTCAATTTCACACTTAGGCAAACAAGTGACTTGAAAGCCACTTTCAAAACAAAATTAAAAGCCAAGAAAGGAGGGAGGTTGCAGAGGCTATTAGTGCTGAAATTAAGTGAGAAAAGCACTAAAACAATGGAATCAACTCAAACAAGTGATGTCTAAAGGCCTAAAACACCAAGCTTGTGAGGACTATTACACTACAAGCATGCAAAATAAGACTCAAATGACTTAACCAACCCAAAATAGAGTTACAAAAGTCCAAATCAGAGGCTAAAACATGCTGGAATTAAGCTACAAATGGCTAGAAAAATAAGCTAACACATAGAGCTAACTAGGCTAACAAACAAGACACAAGGAGGGGAGGCTAACCCCTCCAAATTTGGACTTCAAAACATAATTTTCACCATTGAAAATACTCTGAAATTCAGTGTTTAAAGGCTAAAAAAAAGATGATTTGAAGGTGGGAAACAAAGGTGAAAAGGCCTTACCAACAAGGAATAAAGAAGGGTGAACCGCCCCCTAACCTTAAATGGCCTAAAACACCAATTTCAGCCCATAAAAACAGAGTTTTTTATAGCCCAAAAACAGCCCAAAATAGTGGGAAAAAGATAGAAAAACAAGTATGCAAAGCAAGCTAATAAAGCAAGTATTATACCTCTTGAAGAAAAGAGTAACTCCAAGTAACAAAACCAAACAAGTACACCCTCTATAGCTCAAACCAAGCTCAAGAACACCTTAGCTCAAAGATGAGAGGATTTGGTTAAGGGTGTATAGACAAAGGTGTAGTGAATATAGGCTAAAGTGTGGAGAATTTGTAGAGAGAGAGGAAAATTTTTTACTCTAAAATTTTCTAACCTTCAAACAAGAGAGAGGGGGCTCCTATTTATAGAAAATGTGAAATTTCTACAAGGAGATCCAACCCTCCACATATGGACAGATTCCTGCATTTTGTGCAAACAGTTGGCATAAAATATCTGCAAAAAACGGTGGCCGGCAAGCCACATCAGTGGCCGGCAAACCAAAAGTGATGGCCGACAGCCTTTAGGGATGGCCAGCAAGCCACTAGAGGTTGCAGACTAGAAAGACCAAGGCATGGTCCAAAAATGAGACAAAAATGATGGAGGATGAGAAAGGCTCAAAGTTATGGCATTCCGCTGAGGACTTCGAGCAGTTGGCGAGCAAACAGACTCATCATCGGGTGTACTTGCAAGGACATCCAAGTCGTAAGGGCAGTCAAAAATGGGGTGTCTACAGTTGCCCCTCTTTGACAGAACTTGAAGTCATGAAATAATGTGAGTGAATGTCAAAGCCCGAAGACGACCCATTTTGACAAGGTCGTAAGACTTGGACAAACAATCAAGACAAAAAACTAAAAGATGGTTGAGCCCGTAAGCTGCCTACGTATCCCTTTGCACGGAACCAAACCAGCGTAATTCTGGGGAAAAATGCAAATGATATGCAAAATGCAAGAACATAACTTATGATCATGCGATGAGGCTGTACATTGAAACATTTGAATGCAAAGGCAATGCAAAGAAAATGCCATATTTAAACAAATTGAAACAAGGTACAACAATTCCAATCATGAAAAGAAGTAAGCAAATAAACACGTCTCATGAGAGAAACACGAACCAAACCACACTTCATGCAGAAAGGATGTAAGAAAATTATGCAAGCTTAAGTACGCGTCGCGCGGGAAAGGCGAAATGTGACATAACCGTCAGGCACACTTGAGGTCTCAACCGAGATCCTAAAGCGTTGCACGCGTAAGAAGGAAAGGGTGGTGTGAACACCGGGCACACTCGAATGTTTTTAACTAATGCAAACAATCCTAACGTGTCTCATGTTATATAGGAGGAGAGGTGGTGTGAACACTGGGCGCACCCGAATGTTTTTAACCAATGCAAACAATCCTAACGCGTTTCACGTGAGAGGAGGAATGGTGGTCTAAACACCGGGGGCACCCAAATGTTTTTAACTGATTTCCAATCCTAATATGTCTCACGCGAGAGGAGGAAGGATGGTGTGAACACAGGGAGCACCCGAATGTTTTTAACTGATTGGCAATCCTAACGCATCTTATGCGATAGGAGGAGAGGTGGTGTGAACACCGGGTGCACTCGAATGTTTTTAACCAAAGCAAACAATCCTAACGCGTCTCATGCGATAGGAGGAGAGGTGGTGTGAACACCAAGCGCACCCAAATGTTTTTAACCGATGCAAACAATCCTAACGCGTCTCACGCGAGAAGAGGAAGGGTGGTGTGAACACGGAGTGCACCCGAATGTTTTTAACCGATTTGTAATCCTAACGCGTCTCACACCAGAGGAGGAAGGGTGGTGTGAACATCGGGCGCACCCGAATGTTTTTAACCGATTGTGAAAAGGATGTGATCCGAATATGGTAGAAATGATTTTATCTGGAACTCCTCTGAATGAACCGTACATACAATAGCATTTGCATATATAAGAAAGAAACTTAAAAAGTGCAATACAGTAAGAATGCATGTTCTATGCAAAACAAACAACTGAGATACAATGTTAATGGCATGTTCTATGCGAAATAAACAATTGAGATACAATGTTAACGGCATGCTCTATGCAAGAAACAAAAACAGAAGCATATTCTATGCGTGATTCAAGAGCGGAAGCATGTTCTATGCATGATTCATAACGGATGCAAGACCCGCATGCAGTATGCGTGAAATACATATCTTATGTAACAACATATACAAAATGCATGTTCTATGCAAAGAAGCGAAATGCATATTGATGCAACAAACGTGAAATACATATACATGCAACAACGTGAAATGCATATTCATGCACCAATGGGGAAATGCATATTCATGCCAGGTAACTTCCGATTTATCTCTCGGAAGAGTTACAATATGTTTAAAGGATACACCTCGTTCATGTTAACAATTGACGAACATCGTGCATTGAAAACACAGTTTTGAGCTTCCGTAGAGACAATCTGAACCAAACAGTGAACTATCCATACACTTCTTGGAAACTAAGGACACAAAACAGTATGAAGACCCCAAGGGAGGGCACTGGCCATCGGCTGGCCACAAGAGGAGGCCGCTGGCCAGGTGCCGGCCATTGGTGAGCCTTGCCGGCCATCGATGGCAGATTCTGGGCTTTTTGGTCTCTTAGCCTCGGGTCTTTAAATATAGGCCACAACTTTTCATTTCCTCACAACCTCATATTCGAAAATCCTTTCTCTCTAGATTTGTTCCTTCTACGCATTTTCCAACGCCCCCACGCACATTTTGTTTGCTAAACCGTCTTTGTTTCCTTCACTTTGAACCAATTGAAATTTGATTTCGGCGCCTTTTCCTTCACTTTCATCATTCTAGGCTTGTTTTCCTCAAGTTTCTCTCGAGTTCTGTACAGTTTTCCCGGGTTTGATTTTTTCTTCCATTTTCTCTCTCCTAGGGTTGACTTTTTCCAAGTTTACCCTCTATTCGGCATTTCTCTTCACTTTTTCACCTACTTCACACCTATTTCCAGATGGCAGATGAGATTCCACATAACAGAGCTCCTTCGAAGGTTCCACCTGCATCTCCACCCGTTCCTGAGGTAATAGAGCCAACAGCTAACCTTGAGGCCGACCTGGAGGCAGAGTTCAAGCCTGAGGCTGAGCCGGAGCCGCTACCACTGAGGGTACGGCCTTTCGATCCAAAGAGATACCACCCCTAGACACATATCTTGCCTGCCGGAGGCATCAAACGCTTCATTGAGTTTGCTCGCAGCGCACTGGAGGACCTCCTGTTGAGGAAGCCGGCTTCTCACTTGCCAGCCATTGCCGTTGAGGTATGAACTCTGCTTTCTTGCATTTCTTGCACTGCCTTTCATTCGACTATACTATCATCACTGCTTTGTATAATTCATCTGTCCTTTATTTATTGCATCTGCTCTCTGCCACAGGGCGAGTCTCGCGCCTTTAGAGGCTATGGTGCTACGATTGCTCAAGACTGGTATGACGAGCTCCCCGTTGGAGTTCGCGACATCATTGATGAGGTTGGCTTTGGTCTTTTCTACTCTGGCCTGACTCGGGTCGTCGCGAGTCGTCCTCTCCTAGGAGTGCTCGTGGAGAGGTGGTGGGACACCACTAACTCCTTCCACTTTTCCACCACAAGGGAGATGACGATGACTCCCTACGACTTTGCCATGATCACCGGCTTAGACGTAGGGGGCGATTCGATCCCTCTCGATACAAATATGGAGGAGTGGGAGGCGGCCTGGTTCGAGCTGCTGGGGGTGCATCCACCTATATACCAAACGGGCATGGTCTGATACACCTAGTTTGCCAAGCTATTTAGAGGGATCGAGCCCGAGACGATAGATTAGATTGAGCAGTACGCCAGGGGCTTCCTGATGTTCATCTTCGGTACCACCTTGTTTTCGAACAGGTGGAACACCGTAGGCCTGCATTTGCTGAGTGCCCTAGTGACCCTTCCTCGGGTTCATTTTTATGACTGGGGTGGAGCCGGCCTCGCCACGCTATACGGATACATGAGCTCGACCTCTCGTCTGAGAGGAGATTTGATTGAAGGCTATTGGCGAGCCTGGGAGGTACACATCTCAATTCCCTCTTAGCACTTTACATTTTCAGCTTTAAATCTATTCAACACTTGTGCTTTTTGCTTTGCACTTTTTGTATCAGCTCATACATTATGCTTTCAGCTTTACACTTTCTGCATTTGCTCATACTGTATTGATCACATATCACTGCATTTTCCCCACAGCTATGGGTGTGTGCATATTTTTTAACTCTTACCCCAGAGCCTGTAGAGGAGCTTCCTTTAGCAGTTCCTTACTTGCGGAAATATGACGGTCAGCTCCACTGTAGGACCCGTGAGCCCTTCACATTCTTCAGGCATTACTTCGACATGGTAGCTGCCCATGAGGTAATCTGAAACATAGTCATTTTTGCTTTGAAACTGTTCTGATTCACATATTTAGCAACTAACAGCAACTAATGATATGTACAATTTCTATTTGTAGATCATGTGATAGCCATGGGCCATGATGCCAGCGGGGGTTTGGGACCAGTATGCCGAGGCTTGGGCCACTTCCCGCTACCGTATTATACTCGAGGGCCCAGTCTGTCGGGCCTGGTTCTTAGGGAGAGGTTCGTGCGCCAGATTATGGGTCTGCCTAACCCGATCATTCCAATGGCTCCGCCAGGGTCCATGCAATTAGTAGATGGCCTATCTGTTGAAAAGGTCATCCAGTTTATGGTAGGCTTGGATATCGACTACTTCCGAGTAGAGGGTGACTATGCGGCCTTCATTGATGGAGATGGTACAGAGCGCCTACCGCGAGAGAGAGACCTAAAGTGACCCAGGCGAGTAGGGCCCGTGGTAAAAGGACTTCCCGAGTGGGGCAGAGGACCGGCTGGCCAGAGCTTCCGACCGTGTTGACATGCTTGCAGCATACCGGAGATAATTACCAGATCCCGATTGAGCCTACAGTGGCTGGTCATGAGCTTGTCGGGGTTCGAGGCCTGACTCAGGTATGGACCATTCTTTATGTTTGCACCCCACATTTTATTTCGGATATGTTCATTGTAGATACTAATCATCCAAACGCATTTGCAGGCCTCCATCAAGTACACAAGAGGCACTCTCGAGCTGATAGCCTCATTGATGGAGATGGTACGGAGGAAAGAGACGCGGCTCGGCCTCCACGATATCCCGGTAAGTTCTTCAGTTTACACCCCAGGCATCAAATTTCCACTGACACACTAACACTGATATTTCAACTGAAAACTTCCCAAACTGCACTGATACACTGCATCGATACACCGCATTTGACACACTGCACTCGCACATTGTATTCATACACTATATCTAACTTTTGCATACACTCATTCTGCACATCATGCTATACACATACTGTAACTGACATGTGACAACCGTCTTTTCAGTTCCCATCTTTACCGATGGCACCAGTGGCAGCTGCAGCACCTACACCAGCAGTACCTCCTCTAGCAGCAGGGAGGAGAGTGAGACAGGCTCCGGCACGAGACCGAGGCAGAGCTAGGGGCATTCGAGTTGAGAGCAGTCCTTTAGAGCCCATTCTGAGTGATGATGATGCTGAGATGAGCGACTTTGAGAAGGCAGCGAGTCAACATCTGGAGTCATCTAAGAGTAGGGATGATGACGCCGGCTCGGGTTCCGAAAGTAGAGGCAATACCGACGAAAGCTCTGAGGGGGAAAGCGGTGATGACGCCGGCTCAGGTTCTAGGATAGATTCAGACAGCAGCGCTGACGGAGATAGTGCCCTAGAGTCCTTTCCTCGAGGAAGAGGACGAAGAGGGTCTCTCGAGCGTGAGACTACTGGCGCTGATTTTTTATACTTTTGCTTAGTTTCTTTTTGTTGGTAGCATTAGCACATTGTATAGCTTCAGATAGGCTTATTGGCTTTAAAAACCTGTACTCCTCTTTTGTAAAAACAACCATGATTGGAATAAAAGCATTTTTTATGAAAAAGTGTTGTATTTTGCATCATGAACATCATATAGCATGAAATGGACATGGAATCGAATTGGCCAAGGACACTCTTGATTGAAACAAAATCTTAATTGGGTAGCGAACCGACCAACAACTGACATAAAAAGCAAAATACAACTCAATAAACAAAACAACATATAGCTCGATAAAGAAAACAACATATAACTTGATAAACAAAACAACATACAACTTGATAAACAAAACAACATACAACTTGATAAACAAAACAACATACAACTCGATAAACAAAACAACATACAATTCGATAACCAAAACAACACACTTGCTAAAACCTAAAAGGACTCAAAACAAGACCTTAAAACACTCGATGATCAAAACAAAACATATGCTTTTAGCATTTTTTAGCACAAAGAAGGACAGTAGGTTAGAGTGAGAGACTGTCGGCCACAAATAGGGGTTGCCGGGCACATGTTGGCCATGGGAGGTGGCTTGCCGGCCACCAATGCAGCTTGTCGGCTACCTACCGGCCACTTGCTGGCCATCAATGTATAGAACCTCCAGACTATTGACACTTGGCTTCCATTCACTGCCTTATCTTCTACAAAAGGGTTAAGCTTTGTGGTTTCTTCATTTCAACTGCAAATTCTTCTCAAATGGAGCCATTTTTCGCCGAAAAACTCTCGACTTAGATTACGACTTTAGATGGCTCGGAAAATGTGAATTTCTAGGGTTTCGGCATAAATGCACTTTTCCCACTGAGCCATTCTCCACTTTGTTTTCCGTTCCTTCAATTGTTAGCCATTCTCCACTTTGGAACCCAATTACACATGTCTTTAGCTTCGAGGGACAAGAGATATGCCTAACAATTGAAGAATTTCAGGCGCTAATGGAATCCTGACGCGATGAGGAAATCATACCTCAACCCCATTTTAGCCACATCAAAGCTTTGGGACGGATGTGTGGGCTTACTCTACATGGGGCTCGATCTTTGGTTCACAACAGAGAGCTGGATATTCCCAGTTTGATTCATCGATTTTCTGACATCGGTGACCGCGGTGACCTTCTTTGGCTGGGTTTTTGGCAATACACCCTTTGCTTGTGTATGCTGGCTCACTCCCTTCTTGTCCTAAATTTCGGCGGGTCTAACATTCGACTAGTCGAAGTGGCCCAAGGTTTGAAAGAGGGCAAGAGTTGCATTGGCTTAGTACTGGCCGAGACTTTGATGAGCTTAGAGGCCATCCATTGACGAGAGACGACCAAATTCGTGGGGAGTCCACTACTTCTTCAGGTAATGTTTTCCACCCTTTCTAATATGTGTTTCTGACATCACTCGGCACTCATGTTCTATTTTTCCTCTCAAAGCCCTTTTTCTCACTTTTCTCTTAATATGCATCTCTCTATTATTTAATCTCTCTTTTCTTTCATCCTTCCCCAGGTGTGGCTAATGGAGAAGCTGAAGGTAGTGGACTCTTGTCCAGCATACTCTGTTCGAGCGTACTTCTTCCGCCAACAGCTAGTGGATTTCCCGAATGAGGGGTGGTTGTGCCACTAGATATGCAACAAGTTTGCTGCAAACATTGCTTAGCGTTGCCCCTGGCTTAATCTGACTGAAATGAGCTACAACATGCCTCGATAACCTAGCATTCAATTGATTGGCTTGATACACTGTGTATTCTACTTTTCGTTCCGGTTCAGGCATCAGTTTGGACATGATCAGACTTGCCCAGAGGAGGGGGTAGAATACCCGGTCTCATTGCACATCTGAGGTTCACATTTGGCTAGGTACCTCATTGTTTGGAGGACGAGAGAGCTCCTGGCCCCTGCCTTTAGTTTCAGTTGTGCCCTTTTCGGTGAGTGCCTATCTTGGCTCGAGGATCAAGCACAAACCGGGCCCACTTTGGCATCAGAAGCTTCCACAAGCACAAGTAGGGGACGCAGGAACACCAAACTCATCTATACCCATAGTTTATTACTTTGATTTTTCTTTTTCAAGTTTTATGATGTAATAAAAGCAACTTTGATTTGTATTGAGAGTCGGAGAAATTTGTATTGAAATCAATGAAATTAAAGTTGTGAGTACTGAAAATTTTCCTTTTGGTCCAAAAATGGTCTAAGTTGTAAAATGAAAAATTTGAGCAAAATCAACTTTTATCAAAACTTTTCAAAACCATTTTCAAAAAGGATTACCACTTGACATGCACGAAATCAATCCTCGAGATGTACAACCCCGAATCCAAAGATCACAAATTCCCCTTGACTGAATAACACTGCTCAGCATTGTAACCAGTTCTTCTCTCAGAGTGAAGATCACAACTGAACTCTTAGGTAAAGGACAGACAAAGATGACCTAATCAGACACATGGATAGAACAGTTGAATTGGAGGTGTTTACGACCGGACTTCAGGATGAAGTTGCCTACGTATCCCAAAGATGGGAATCGGGCCGTACGTAGTTCAGTTAGGGTTCACTCGAGTATTAACTCTCTCCTTTTGCGCTCTAACTTTTGCCAAGGCCGTCCTTTAGGGTTTTCAACCTTGCGAGCTCAATTTTTCTTTATTTGCAATTTTTTTATGCTCTAACTTTTGCCTAGGTCGCCCTTCCAGGTTTTCGGCCTAGCGACCCTTTCAGGGATAGTATTTCTTCAACTTGTCCATGTTGATCGGTTGAGAAAATTTTAGGCCATCCAAGTCCATAAGAATAATAGCTCCACCTGACCAGATTGCTTTAATGATGTAAGGACCAGTCTAATGGGGTCTGAACTTGCCCTTAGGGTCGTGAATGGGAGCTCGGTTCTCTTTCAGCACCAAATCCCCTTCTTTGAGATTTCGGGACTTAACCTTCTTGTTAAAGGCCCTAGCAATCCTACGTTAATAACCCTGAACATAATATAATGCTTTCAACCTTCTCTCATCAAACAGTATTAGTTTTTCAAACCTGCTCTGCTGCTAGTCTGCCTCTGCTATTTGACACTCAGTCATAACTCGCAATGACAGGACTTCTATTTTGATTGGCATAACAGCTTGCATCCCATAGACAAGAGAGTAAGGAGTTTTCCCTGTAGACGTCCAGATTGAAGTTCTGTAGCCCCAGAGTGCGAATGGCAGTTTGTCTGGCCAGTCTCTGTAGGTCTCAACCATTTTTTGCAAAATATGCTTGATATAATAGCTCCATTGGTTTGTGGCCGGCATGTAGGTGACTTATGGAAAGCCACGTTGTATTTCTCCAACAAGTCTATCACTTCTTTCTTGAAATGGGAGCCATTATCTGAAATGATCTCGTTTAGGACTCCATATCGACAAATGATGTTGTTTCTGATGAACTTAGCCACATGCGCCGTTTTCAACACTGTATAAGAATGAGCTTCCACCCACTTTGTGAAGTAGTCAATTGCCACCAGAATGTATTCATGCCCATTTGACCCTTTCGGTGTGACTACCCCAATGACGTCAATTCCCCAAAATGAGAAAGGCCATGGTAAAGTCTTGTTGTACAGTTTTGAAGGCGGGATGTTCATGCGATTAGCATGAATTCGGCATTTGTGGCATCGCCGAACGAAACCGATACAATCCTCTTCCATGGTAGACCAGTAGTAGCTTTGCCTGAGAATCTTCCGAGTTAACATTACTCCGTTCATGTGCGCTCCACACTCTCCTCCATGGATAGCCTCTATCAGGCGGTTTGATTCCTCTGCTTCGACAAACAACTTGTGCATTCCCAGATGACCTCTCTTGTACAGTTTACCTCCGCAGATGATAAATTGGGCGGCCATCCACCGTATTGGCCTTTTGTCTTTGGCATTTTCCCCTGGTGGATAAAACTCATTTTCCAAGAAGTTCCAAATATTGTAATACCAAGGGTTTTGATCTTGCGCTTCATCTATTACGGCGTTAGTCTCATAGGCTGGCGTGTATCTCTGCTTAATGATGATTGGACGCATCCAAACCCCAAACGGGATGTCTATCATGGAAGATAGAGTTGATAAGGCGTCAGTGAACCTGTTGTTCTCTCTTCGTAGATGCGTGAAAGTCAACTTTTCAAACCTAAGAATCAGAACGTCCAGGGTCTGGCGGCAAACCTTTATCTTTTCTTCTTTGACTTTCTAGTCTCCATTTGCTTGAGAAACAACCATGTTCGAGTCCCTGATAACATCCAACCTTTTTTCCCCTAATTCCAGGGTGACTTCCAAACCAGTGATGCACGCTTCATATTCTGCTTCGTTATTAGAGACCTTAAACCAAAGTTTGAAGGCTAAAGGTATATGGGAATTGTCGGGTGTTATCAGCAACACACCTATCCCATAACCGTACTGATTAGAAGCTCCATCAAAGTACATTGTCCAAATCTCTTCCTCGACTTGCAGAATGGCTTCATCTAGGAATAGGTATTCTACCACTTCATTCTCTTCCACTCGGTGATTTGCCAGGAACTCCGCTACTGCCCTCCCATTGACCGACTTATGAGTGATATACTTTAGATCAAATTCGGAGAGAAGAAGCAACCAACAAGCTAACTTACCCGTAAGCGCTAGTTTCTCAAAGAGATATTTGGTGGGATCTAATCTCAAAACCAGAATTACGGAGTGAGCTAACAAGTAGTGCCTAAACTTCCTGGTAGCCCATACCAAGGCTAAGCAAGCTTTCTCCAACGGGGTGTAACGGGTCTCATAATCCAACATTTTCTTGCTCAGGTAGTAGATGGCTTTCTCCACCTTATCCTCATATTCTTGAGCAAGCATGCATCCCATTGTGGTGTCTGTTACTGATAGATACAAAATCAAAGGCTTCTCCAGCTCTGACGACGACAACAGAGGTGGATTCTGAAGGTATTGCTTGATCTGCTCAAAATCGAATTGACATCGATCATCCTATTGAAATTTCTTTCCTTTCTCCAGGAGACCAAATAGTGGTTCACAAGTTAAGGATAATTTAGAAATAAACCATCTTAGAACTTTCACTCTCTCCATATGAGCCTAACCAGCGCACTAAAAGTCCTGATGAAAAGAGGGTATCTCAAACCCTTTGACCCCTAACCACATCCTGATCCACTCCTTGCTAGACATAACCCCACCAAATACTGCGCGTACCATCAACAGTGTGGTCATGGTACCGATCATTGCTACTACCTTCGTTATGAGGTTCAGAATCTCATTGACAACCTGACGATAGCCCCACCTCAAGAATCTAATGTTACTACCAACCCACTTCTCATCCATGACCAAGTACTTTCTCCTCACCTTAACCTTATCCATACACTACCGCCTCCCTTCAACCCCAGCATATACATCACCCTGGCCCATTTACCCAAGCTTGAGGTGTTCATTCCAAAAAGCACTGACTTGTGCATAATGGATGCACCCAATCCAGTTCGGGTATGCCAAAAGCGCCAAATGGCTAAACCCACTACTGTTGAGATGTTGGGAATGATTGAAGACCTTCAAGGACCGATGACGGATTAAACATTTGAGGTTTCGATCCTGTCAAAAAGCTCCCCAATCTTAGGGCGAGCCGCAGTTCAAAAAGGCCAACCCGAAGCTATCTCAAGTCTGGGTGATGACAGATCAACAACAAATGGGTCTCGTTTCGATATAGCGACCCAATCCCTTGGCCAAGATGAAACAAGTGGCAAGAACAAAATCGGGACAAGTATTGATCCCTATGCACAACTTTGGTGGGCTACTAAGACTTTGAAGGTCAAAGGGCTGAACAAGCAGTAAGTGCTTGAAATTGTTACAAAGACTGTGGATAACTGTAGCTTGACTTTTTCGCGCCTCCTTTCGGAAGCTCGAAAGAAGCCCTATAGTTCGGACTCTCGTGATTCTGAATCTAATCTCACAAGTGCAATGTGAAATTGATAAACACCAAAGAGTCCAAATCCGGCAAATCATTTGGAAAATTGATTTTGAATCAAAAATGCTAAAATTGGACTGTTTTGCCAGACATAGAGTCACCACCTAAATATTTTTATTTTGGGAAAATTTAGGAAACCCATGACTCGTGCCAAGGGCCACGTGTCCGTTATCACCAAAATTGCCTTGACTTGGAAACTTGGATACTAGAGGGGAATGTCATGAATTGAGCACCCCTGCTCCCCCGATCAAAGATCGGTCTCTACTAATCATGATATCATTTTTATCAACATTATATGCTCTTGTTCCGGTTTATTAGGCTAGCATTTACTATGTGATGTGCGCACACAAGATATAGACTAGTTTACCCAAATTGCAACAATTCAATTTCATGTTTGTTTTTTCGAAAAGAGTTCGATTTTGCCACTTAACAAAGTGGGCTTAAAGTTTGTGAATTTGCCACTCAACAAGGTGGGCTTAAACATACATTCATTGAATCATTCCAATTCAAGCAATAAGCCTTCATCCACAGGCACTCAAGCAGTTCAACAAGTAAGCACTTAGCCTCATGGCAAGCATGCTAGTTATGGAAATCACTTACACTCATGCAAGTATACTAAAGCACTAAAACTCACCTAGTACTCCAAGCCAAAAATAAAACAAAAGAGTTAGAAAAATGCATGATTCCTAACTATACAAGATGACTAATGCAACACATACAGAGAATGCAATTAATAGGCTCGGTTATTAATATGGCATATGAGGCAATTTGATAACATGAGGTTAAACACATATTCAAAGAATGTATTGAAATGACAATGCAGTTGGAATGATGCGCCGAGCATCGATGCATGCAATACAAGACGAATGGATGCAAGCATACGATATGCTAATTTGAAACATGATGCCCCTAATCTAACCATCAAAAGTGGATAAATAAAAGGGAGAAAGACATGAGGTTGGAAGACATGCACATTATTACATTACGCTCTCACAAAGGAGAGTCCGAATGAATAAACTAACTAGTTAACTAAGCTAAGCTAATTAAAGCTAATTAAGCTAATTATTACAAACCGAATAGATAGCTAAACTAATTAACTAATTATTACAACACTTGAATTAACTAGCTAATAAACTAATTAATTAAATAATTACAACACAAGTGAAAGTAAACTAAGCAATTAACTACTCTTCCTCGGGAAATGAGAGATGTGCATGTGCTTGCTCGATTTCCACCTGGAAAGACCACCGTTTGGCTCCCGAAAGCCTCTGTTTGCACAGTTGAACACTTCCAGAACAATTTTGTTCCACCTTACCAACATTTTGCTGAGACATGCATCAGTGGCTAGCCGCCCACTGGTAAAGCTTGCCGGCCATAAAAGTGGCCTGCTGGCCATGGAAAGTGGCATGCCGGCCACTGATGCACATGTTCATCTTGCTACAACAGAGGACAAACAAAGCATATACAGGGTATTTTCAAGGGTTGTCTGCATAACTCACCCCTCATTTTCATGAGCAAATCCAAGGAATGGTGAATCTTAAGTTATAAACCACCAATGCAAGCAATTTCATTGCATGATGGCTTGTGACTCTAGATGTGCATGCTCAATAAATGCAAAACAAGACACAAGCCTCCTCGCTTTCATGAATGATCAAGGGAAAGAGTAGACCTTGGAGACTTGGATCATTTCATCACTAGCAAGTATGAAATGGTCCAAGTTCCATGTGTTCAACTAACATCCGATTGAACACAACCAAACATTATCTTGCTCACTTTTAGTCCCAAGTTTTTAGTTACTCATTTTAATTTACCAACCATTCTTTAATCCAACTAAGTCCAAAAGATGAATTAAAGTCCTCAAATTGAAAGAGGGATCAAAACACAAGTTTCTTTGGGTATGAAAGAAGCATCATACCGTTGGTAATGAACCCCCTAAGGGATTAAACCATTAAGTATGAAACCTCAATTTCACACTTAGGCAAACAAGTGACTTGAAAACCACTTTCAAAGAAAAATTAAAAGCCAAGAAAGGAGGGAGGTTGCAAAGGTTATTAGTGTTGAAATTAAGTGAGAAAAGCACTAAAACAATGCAATCAACTCAAACAAGTGATGTCTAAAGGCCTAAAACACCAAGCTTGTGAGGACTATTACACTACAAGCATGCAAAATAAGACTCAAATGACTTAACCAACCCAAAATAGAGTTAAAAAAGTCCAAATCAGAGGCTAAAACATGCTGGAATTAAGCTACAAATAGCTAGAAAAATAAGCTAACACATAAAGCTAACTAGGCTAGCAAACAAGACACAAGGAGGGGAGACTAACCCCTCCAAATTTGGACTTCAAAACATGATTTTCACCACTGAAAATACTCTGAAATTCAATGTTTAAAGGCCCAAAAAAAGATGGTTTGAAAATGGGAAACAAAGGTGAAAAGACCTTACCAACAAGGAATAAAGAAGGGTGAACCACCCCCAAACCTTAAATGGCCTAAAACACCAATTTCAACCAACAAAAACAGAGTTTTTTATAGCCCAAAAGCAGTGGGAAAAAGATAGAAAAACAAGTATGCAAAGCAAGCTAGTAAAGCAAGTATTATACCTATTGAAGAGAAGAGTAACTCCAAGCAACAATACCAAGCAAGTACACCCTCTAGAGCTTAAATCAAGTTCAAGAACACCTCAGCTCAAAGATGAGAGGATTTGGTTAAGGGTGTATAGGCAAAGTTGTAGTGAATGTAGGCTAAAGTGTAGAGACTTTGTAGAGAGAGTGGAAAATTTTTTAGTCTAAAATTTTCTAACCTTCAAACAAGAGAGAGGAGGTTCCTATATATAGAAAACATGAAATTTCTACAAGGAGATCCAGCCCTCCACGTGTGGACAGATGCATGCATTTGTGCAAACAGCCGACATAGTTGGCATAAAATATCTGCAAAAAACACTGGTGGCCAACAAGCCACATCAGTGGCCGAAAAACCAAAAGTGATAGCCGGTAGCCTCTAGGGATGACCAGTAGGCCACCAGAGGTTGCAGGCAGGAAAGACCATGGCATGTTCCAAAAATGAGACAAAAAGGATGGAGGATGAGAAAGGCTCAAAGTTATGGCATTCCGCTGAGGACTTCATGCAATTAACGAGCAAACAGACTCATCATTGGGTGTACCTGCAAGGACATCCAAGTCATAAGGGCTGTCAAAAATGGGGTGTCTACAATAACACTTTTGTTGCTTAGAATGAGAGCAGTTTGAATCAGGGGATAAACAATGGAAAGGGATGCTTTACCAGAAACACTCATCCTGATTCCAGTCCCAAGCCCATGAATACTTGACCAACACCCGCCGACCCATTTGCCAATGTTTCTAAACCTAATGCTTCCTCCTCTAAAAAGTGAACCTTCGCCCAACTCCATATGAGCTGAACTTGTGCATTGAAGGTACTGATGGAGAAAAGGTATCTCAAACCGCTCAATCCTTGACCTCTTTCCAAACCTCTTCCATCTAGACATGGCCCTACCCAATATTGCACATTCCATCACCAGTACGGTCATCATACTGACCATTGCTTTCACCTTCGCCACGAAATTCAAGACCTAATTAACAAAAAGGTCATCACCCCACTTAAAAATTCCAAAGCTGTCAATAAATCTCTCCCTGACCGCAATAGATTGTAACTCCGTAACATAAAACCCACCCACAGTTTGCCAACAACCAACCATTACCCTAGCCAACACATCATACCCGCCAATGAGCCCGAACCCATTGTGTTTATTCCTGAATCTTCAGATTCCGATCTGAGCAAAAGGAACAAAATCTTTGAAGAGATGGAAAGTTCACTCGATCTTGGTGAGTTCAAGCTTGATGAAGTAGTGATGCCAGCACTGGTGATTGAAATAATGAATCTCAGTCTCAGCTAGGGTAATTGTCGAAAGCACTTGGAAATGACCTTCTAAGCTAGGGGCATGGTGTGAAAAAGCAATTGTTTTGGTCAAGAAGATGTGTGGGGACAACGTAATTATGAGGTTCAATTTGTGAGACCAGATTTGAAAGTTAGAAATCAATCCTTATGGGTGTGGATGTTAGTATTGCTGAATTAAAGGCAAGTCTGGACCTTCCCATGGGTTACTTGAAGTTGTTTTTCAAATTCTACAGATGGACTTGGAGAAGGAAAACCCCTTTTGTCTCAAAAATGCTTATTTTGTTTTGAGTTGTGTCCTGTAAATAGTTGTTGTGAGTTTTATTTTCTTTGTCTTTTCTTGCATTGTTGCGTTAGTTGAGTCTTTTCCTTTGAGTCGCTCTCGTGTACCCTCAGATCTTCGTTGTTTTCAATAAGAAAGTGAGAGTTAAGTTTCTGATCATTTTATTGTTCCTAGAGTGATGCATGTGTGACCTTTTACAAATAGAAAAAGGCTTTGAATTTGTTTTTGAATGAGATTCTGTTAATAAGCTCAAGTATTGAGAAGGATCCCCCGAATGGTTTGAGTGAATTCTGAGTTACCAGCACAAAGCCATTTATGATTTCAAAATTTTTAAGTTGTTTCTTTTGCAAAACTTGCGAAGATAGGTTCAGAATTGTGCGTGGTATTCTACATTGTCCTGGGGATCCTCTTCGCTGTTAGGCGATCATTTTGGCAAGTACAAAGCGACTTTCAGACTTGCTAGTACAAGGCGGCTTTCAGACCTCATAATCATAGAATTTCTCCCTGGTGTTTTCATTATTTCATAAAGAAATGAAGAAAAGTTATCAAAAGAAAAAGAAAAGAAAAAAGAAAAGAAAAGGAAAAGAGAAAAAGTCAACCCCAAAGCCAAGGGTATTCTTTGGAATGAAATCCAAGCAACTGTGAGGAAAGGAACTTCTATCTGAATTCGGAAAAGCCAATGCGAGGAAAGTACCGCATTGCAGGAAGAACCAAATTCTAGAACAGAGTAAAAGAAAGGAAGAAGGCATGCATAAAAGAATGGAGAACCAAGCTCAAATCAAGGCGAAGCCAGTTCTAGTGTTAAGGCAAGGATGACTATTGATAAAGTTCACCACAAGTGTTATAACACTATCCTTGAGAGGCTCGCTAGGCTGAAAACCTGAAAGGGCAACCTAGGAAAAAGTTAGAGCATGAAAAATGAGAAATCAAAAAATATAGCTCGCAAGGTTGAAAACCCTGAAAGGGCTACTTTGGCAAAAGGAGAGTGTCATTACCTGAGTGAACCTCAACCATGAACTACGTTGACTTGACTCCCATTCTTAGGATACGTAGGTAACTTTATCCTAAAGTTCGGTTTCAATCATATCCATCTTACTCATCTCAACCCGATCACCTTGTCCAATTCACATCGTCAGCTTTGCATTAATCCATGAGCTACATCGACTGCTGTGCATATCATATACTTGCGTTGGGTAAGAAAGAACTAACTTGAATCAACAAGTGGAGCAATTTTCAATACTTGACCTTATCAGTAGAATCTCTAACTTGAGCAAAAAAGGGAATTGAAATTGAGTTTTAAAGGAGCATAAATAATACTAGGGGCACTATGAGTGATCAGTTACCTTGAGCCTTTTTCTGCTTTTTGGGTCAATTGTAAGTTTTGTTGTGTCGTGCCTAGTGTTTGTCTCAGTCTGCGCTCTTCATCGAGTCACCATAGCATACTTGTTTCTCAAAAGCACTCTTCATCGAGTCACCCTAGCAAGTCTGTCGCTTAAAATTTCAACAGAGTGGCATGGTCAAAATTCCATACACGAATATTCACTCCAACTCGAAAACAAGTCCATGTGTGGAATTCATAAACGAGTTGAGAGTGACCATACAAGGGGCATCGCGTTTATGATTATTGCAAAGTGTATATGAGGAATCTATCACTGCTTCGGAGGGGACTAGAGTAAGTTCTCAATATGTCAGAAGAGAAGCATGAGTCTGATTGGTTGGTAGCTATTCTAGGATCTAATGATCTCCATCGCACGTGCCTGTATAATGTTGAAAATAGTGGCCAGTGGCTGGACACTAGAGGCAATTTTCAGTACATCTGACCGGGTCATCCATAGAACAAAAGGCATGAACCAAACCGGTGGCTAGTGCTTGGACACTAGGGCAATTTTTAGTACATCTGATAGGGTCATCATCTGAAATAGGGGCATGAACCCAACCTTTCCCTTAGTCCGCTCCAAGCCTTTTGTTGGGCACTTTTCCCTGGATTAGGGTAGGCTCACCCATGATGATTTTGATATGATTCAGCTTTCAAAAATTGTCTCCGACCATTTCAAAACTCTCTGGGGATTGCCATCTTCCCTCTAATTAATACATGTGTTTTGGATTATGCATACATGCTCATACACTCTAATTGATTTGAACTGCATGATTGGTTGCTCTTGCTCTTGACTTTGTTCTACACTTAATAGAGTTTTGTTGAGTTGCCTCTCTTTATGTTATATTTCAATAAGTTATGGCAAGTTGCCCTGCACTCGTTTCATAAGATACATGATGCACTACTCTATGTACTGCTTATTTCCCTCTGCATACCATTCATCTTGTATCGCACTATTTTGTGCACCCTGTACCGCACTGTCCTATACACTTTGTATCGCATTATCTTGTGCATTCTACCCTGAATCGCACTGTCTTGTGCACTTGCATCGCACTGTCTGGTGCAAACCTTGTATCGTACTGTTTTGTGCATTTAACCTACATCACACCTTCTACAGCACTGTCTTGTGCATTCACTTGCATCGTACTGTCATGTGCACCCACCTCACACTGTCTTGTGCACTTGCATCGCACTATCTTGCGCACCTCGTATCGTACTATCTTGTGCACCTATATCGAACTGTTTTGTGCAACTTGCATCGCGCTATTTTTTACACCTGCATCGCACTGTTTTGTGCATTCTACCTACATAGCACTGTTTTATGTATTCTCCTCACCCGCACTGTCTTGTGCACTCCCTGGGTCTACGAGACCTTAAATCCTCTAAAGGTTTGTCGTGCCTAAACGACTTCAATTGGTCTGGTATAGCCACCTAACTGTGTTTGTAGTGAGTTCTTAGGAGATCAACTGAGATG
The DNA here is from genome assembly GCF_055761805.1 of Camellia sinensis. Lineage (NCBI taxonomy): Eukaryota > Viridiplantae > Streptophyta > Magnoliopsida > Ericales > Theaceae > Camellia > Camellia sinensis. The sequence continues at coordinate 116,384,708 of NC_138970.1, forward strand.
GTGGAAACTAGAGTTCGAGTGGCCGAGGCCTAGAACGCAAAGGTTCGGAATTTCTGAGACTAAAGTCTGGTTTAAATACCCAAGGGTGTATCCTTAGCTTGAAATCTATATGGCAGCCCCATAGGTTGAGGTAGCTTGTATGCGCCTCAATTCTGGATACTGAACCAACCTAGTCTGTCATCCTGTTGGAGAATAGGAAAAGTTGCGAACATAGCCAGGGAGAAAAGTAGTACCTATGGTTTGGAAGCGCAAGATGCATGAAGAAGTCTTGAAACCAAGAAGAAAAGGAAGATTCACAACAACATAAGGTGAGTCATCGCCAATTGCCCCTGTACGGTACTTTCATTTCCTAGCTACTACATCACATTTATTGTCTATTACATCACCTCTATCACATTGCATATAGAATTTATTGCATGCATCTACTGCATTATCCATTTTATCACCTGCATCCTTTCCGCATTAAGCTTAGTTTGGCATGTGCTCATACACTTTCCTCGTTGAAACATGGTTCTATCATGTGTAAGTACCCATGCTGCGCCGAGGCCAGTATTGAGGGTGTCAACACCTTTTTTGTGTTAGACGTGGTCTGTTTTGTGTCCATGCATTTTCTAGGTAAAATGTGGTTCGACCTACGCCCCTTATTTACTGCATCCATTGCATTCATTGCATCATACTTTATCTTGTTGCATTCAGCATTTAGGATCATGATCTTTTCTCAGCAGATCATTCCTCACTTGTATCATACCACCCAATTATTTGTACTCTTTCTCTTTTTGCAAAAAACATAGTTCTGCATGTGCTCACACCCCTTTCACGTTAAAACATGGTTCTATTATGTGTAAGTATCCATGCTGCGCTGAGGCTAGTATTGAGAATGTAGGCACTTAGCCTGTGTTAGGCGTCGTTTGGCTGTGCCCACTTCTTTTCTATATAAAACGTAGTTTGATTTGCATCTCCATCCCTTTATGATATTTGTGTGTTTTGCACTGCTTATGGTTTGATTATATTATTGTATTGAACTGCATATCATTTGCATTATTTCGTTACATTGTGTATCACTTGCATCTTGCCCCTAAACTATGCTGGTTTAATTCCTTGCAAAAGGATACATAGGTAGCTTGCGAGCGCAACAATTTAATTTATTATCTTGATTGTTTGCCCAAGTCTTACGGCCTTATGAAAATGGGTCATCTTCGGGCTTTGACATTCACTCACATCATTTCATGACTTCGAGTTCTGTCAAAGAGGGGCAATTGTAGACACCTCATTTTTGACCGCCCTTACGACTTGGGCGCCACCGTTTGCACACTCAATAATGAATTTGTATATACTTGTCAAGTGCCTGAAGTCCTCAGCAGAATGTCACAACTTTGAGCCTTCAAACCCTACACACCTTTTGTCTTGTTTTGTACCAAAACCACAGTTTTTCAAACCTAAACACCCTGGGACCTGCCAGCCATTTGTGTGGCCTGCCGGCCACTTGTGTATTTTTACAGATATTTATGCCAGTTGTGCCAGTTGTTTCCACAGGTGCATATATTTTCCCACACGTGTATGTATGGATCTTTATGAGCGAGTTTCATGTTTTTCTATAAATAAAAGACCTCCCCTTCCATTTTTGAGAGTTGGAAATTTGGGTGCAAAAATATCTCTCTTTCTCTCTCTCTACAATTCCCTCTCTCTCTTGCAAATTCTTAAGCCTTTGCCTATACACTCTAAACCAAACCTTGTGGTATTTGAGCTAAGGTACTTTGAGGATGTGTAAGTGTTGGTTTGTCACTTAGAAAGGGCTCTCCTCTTCAAGAGGTATAAGTCTTGGCTTCTTTCTTTGATTTATTTGCTATTTTTCCTACTATTTTTGGATTATTTTTGGGCTGTTTATAATTTGTATTTTTTTTGCTAAAACTTGTGGTTTAAGGAAATTGAGGGTGGAGGGGTGGATCACCCTTCTTTGCCCCTCACTTCTTAAGCCTTTGCCCTTTTGTTTCCCAACTTTTTGTCAACTTTTTTTGAGCATTTTAATACTGAATCGCAGAGCTTTTTCAGAGGCTAAAATCATGTTTTGAAGTCCAAAAAATGGAGGGGGTAGCCTCCCTTCCTTGTGCTTGTTTACTAGCTTAACTTGCTCCATGTTATAGCTTATTGTTTTAGCTATTTTTGTATTAATTCCAACATGTTTTAGGACTGTTTTTAGTTGTTCATTGCATTTATTCCTTGTATTGCATACTTGTAGTGTAATAGTCCTCATAGGTTTGGAGGTTGAAGCCTTAGCCACCAACCTATTTGAGTTGATAGCGTTTACTTCTTGCTTTCTATAGTTATGATTACCTCTAATCAATTCTACAACCTCCCTCCTTTTCTTGGATTTTTTTTTTCTTTGTATTGAAAGTTATGTCGAACCAAGTGTTTGTTTAAGCATAAGATTGAGGTATTGTGCTTAATGGTTTAATCCTTTTGGGGGTTCATTTCCAACGGCATGGTGTCTCTCTCATGCCCAAAACAACTCTTTGTTTGATATTTCTTTCCATTGGAGGACTTAAAGATCACTATTGGACTTAGTGAACTAAGGAATGGTTGGTAATTAAAATGAAGTAATAAAATTAGGACTAAAAATGATACAAGATAATAAGTAATTTGTTTTTCAATCGGATGTTAATTGAACACATGGAAACTTGAGGCATGTCATACTTACTAGTGATGAAATGGTTTAAGTTTCCAAGGTCAATCAGTTCCCTTGATCAATTCATGATAGAGAGGAGGTTTGAGAGTCTTTTTATTGTTCATTTATTGAAATTGTACACCTTGGTTCATAGGCCATCATGCAATGAAATTGCATCGATCGATGGCTTGCGAATTGAACTTGCCACTCTTTTGAGCTATTTAATGATAAGGAGGGGTAAGGTGTACAAACATACATTGAGAATACCCTATTTGTGCTCTGTATGATTTCTATTGCAGCTGAAGGAACTAGGCTTTAGTGGTCAGCAAGCCACTTTTTCTAGCTGGTAGGCCACTTCTTTTGGACGGCAGGCTACCTTTTGTGGCCAGCAGACCACTGCTTCTAGCCTGCCGGCCACTTTTGTCAAATTGAGCAGCAACTTTTTGGAACAAAATAGGGCAGAGGCTGAGGTGAAAAGATGTTTTAACTATGCAACAGAGGCATATTGGCAGCAGAACAATGGGCTTTTCGAGTGGAAATTCGCGCATGCATGAGCATTCCTCGCTTCCCGGGACTGATTAGTTAGTTTAATTACTTATTTCATGTTGTATTCATGTTGTAATTAATTAGTTAATTCTAATTTGTGAATAATTAATTAGTGTAATTAATTAGTTAGTTCCATAGAATAGTTAATCAATTAATTGGTTTTGTAATAACTAGCTAGCATAGTTAGTTGATTCGTTTTGCAAATAGCTAGTTAATTAGCTTATCTAGTTAGTTTATTTGGACCCTCCTGCGCGAGGGAAAGCAGTTGTAATAATGGGTATGTCTTCCAGCCCCACGTCTTTCTCCCTTTTATTTACTTGCTTATGATGGTTAGTTTAGGGCATCATGTTTCTTTTAGCTTCTCTCATGCCTTGCATCCATTGTCTTGCATGCATTGAGCTCGGCACATCATTCTAACGTACATTGTAGTTAAACATTCTTTGAATACGTGCTCAGACCACATGCTATCAAATTGATTCATATACCATATTAGTAGCCGAGCCTAGTAATTGCATATTGTATCCGTTGCATTAGTCATATTGCATAGTTAGGATCATGCATTATTCTAACTCTGTCATCTTTTTCGGCTTGGAGTACTAGGTGAGCTTTATTTGTTTTAAGCATATCGCATGAATATGGTTGTTACCATGTCAAAGCATGTTCACTATGAGGCTAAGTGCTTAAATGATAAACTGTTTGAATGCCTGCGGATGAAGGCTAGTTTCTTGAGTTATGAGAGTTTGATTAATGTACACTTGAGCCCACTTTTTCAAGTGGCACATTCACAAACTCTTTTAAAAAACAAACATGAGATCAAATGTTTCAATTTTTGCAAATTAGTCTATACTTGTGTGTGTCACATAGTAAGTTAGCCTAACAAATCGGAACAAAAGCATATAATGTAAATAAGAATTACATCATGATTAGTAGAGGCCGATCTTTAATCGGGCGAGCGGAGGTGCTCAATTCATGACATTTCCCTCCGTACCTAATTTCCCGAGCCGAGACAATCTTGGTGATGACGGACACGTGGCCTTTGGCACGAGTCATGGGTTGTCTAAATTTTCTAAAAATATTTAGGTGGCGACTCTATATCTAGAAAAGTAGTCCATTTTTGGCATTTTGATTCAAAATCTATTTTCCAAACAATTTGTTGGATTTAGACTCTTTGGTGTTTATTTATTTCACATTGCACTTGTGAGATCAAATTCAGAACCACGCGAGTCCAAACTATAGGGCTTATCGTCTTTCGAAAGGAGAACGAAAAGTTAAGCTACGCCCATCAATTCTAATAACATTCCATACATCAGGGTATAAAGCATAAGTTCATAGTTCTAATAATTCAATTGGTTCAATCAACATGTCCACAATTTATATCAAGATAAGGAGTATATAATTCCCAAACAAATTCCCACATTAACATTGCACATGATTAAGGTAATACATGTGTCAGTCATTTCAGTGTTCTGAGCATTTTCGGAAACTAGGGTGTAAACCCTTCCTTGCCTAAGATTGCTTCCCTTGGGAGTAGAAATTGCATTTGTCCTAGGTGTCATTACTAATCCAACCCCACTAGTAATAGGTCTGTTATCGTTCGGGTGAGATTGTGGACAAGATTTATCTAAGTGCCCTTTCTTTCCACATCTATAACAGGCTCCTGATAGGCGGCAATAAATGCCCTAATGTTGTTTTCCACATTCTTTACACATAGGAACATCATTGTTCCCATTGTTTCCCCAGCTTATATTGCCAAACGTTCTTGGATTTGATTTTTCATTTACAGAGGTCATTGAAGCACTGGTCTTTTCAACTTTCTGTTTTTTTTTGTTTCTTACTTTCCCATTCAGTTGATAATGTTGACTTTGATATTTTCAAGGCTGCTATGTTTGCCTCAAACATTAAGGCCCTATCAAGAACGTCCATATACTTAGTCAATTTCAAAATATTTACCCGATCACGCACATCAATATCTAATCCGCTCTTAAATTTCCTTGGCTTTTTATAATCAATGTCTACTATATGGGTTGCGTATCGGGCTAGTTTAGTAAATTTTGCCTCATATTTAGCCACAGTCAAGTCACCCTGCTTAAGTTGTTCAAACTCAGATACTTTCCTATCTCAGATGCATTAGGAAAAATATTTTTCAAAGAAAAATTCTTTGAATCTGCCCATGTCATACTTTCATTATAATTTCATACTAACATCAACCATCTTCTAACTTCTTCTTTAAGTGTGAATGTTGCCAACAAAACTTTTTGTGCCTCAGTATACGGAAATACTTCAAATATTTTCTCAGTTTCCAAAATCCAAGTCTTGGCTTTCAACGGTTCAATACCCTCTAGAAATTCCGATGGTTTCATTTTATTATATTTCTATGTCAGAGTTATTATATCATTATTAACCAACTCAACTTGTACCGGGGACGACAAAGGAGGTTGTGATAACCATGTTTCGTGTTACGTTAATTAACCTTAGTTATGATTTTGACTATGTGCCTGATATGATTTTGAGTGCCAATTATATGATTATATGTGTTTTTGAATTTCTATCTGTTCATCGTAGGAAAATTTGTCCAACTTACTACTATAATTTGAAAATTGTAGACCGTAGAGGTGACAGAAATTGGAATTATCTGTATCATTGCGATTAGCATGATTTTTAGAGCCTACAGTAAGATTTAATTAAAAATTGATTTGGATCAAAATAATTAGATTGAGTTGATTAAATTAAGCATAATTACTTAGCCTTAATCAAATTTGATTAGGCAAGCATATATAAGAACCTAATTACACTCATGCTCATTCTTTTTTAGCTCATTTTCATAACCTAGCTGAATATATACTCTAGAGAGAGAGAGAGAGAGACGATTGTAGAGAGAGAGAGAGAGCACAAACTTGAAGGTGTGAACTAAAAGCTTGGGAATTTGGAAGCTAGACTTAAGAATTAGCCATAATTAGAAGGGTTGAAGCTTCTAGGTGAGTAATTGAACTCAAATTCATGAGTTTAAGTTCATAACTAAGTGAATTCAAAGTATATATGAAGTTAAATACATGAATTAAGCTAATCTTGGTGTAGGTTGCTTTTCGTGCTCCTTTCGAATACGACTAACCCTATAGTTTGGACTCCCATGGTTCTGAATCTGATTTCATAAGTGTAATGTGAAATAGATAAACACAAATGAGTCCAAATAAGGCAATCTCTTTTGGAAAATCGATGTTTGAATCAAATGCCAAAAAATAGACTGCTTTGCTAGATTACAAAGTCGCCACCTAAATATTTTTTTGAAAAATTTAGGAAACCCGTGACTCGTGCCAAAGGCCACTTATCCGTCATCACCAAAGTGTCTCGGCTCGGGAACTTAGGTATGATAGAGGAAGGTCATAAATTGAGCACCCCTCTCACACGATCAAAGATCGGCCTCTACTAATCATGGTGTGATTTTATTTACATTATATGCTCTTGTTCCGATTATTAGCCTTTTTTACTATGTGAGAACAAACAAGTATAGACTAATTTTTAAAAATTGGAACACTTCGATTTCATGTTTGTTTGAAAAAAAGTGTTTTGAATACGCATCACTTGAAAAAGTGAGTTTGTATGTTAATCAATTTATCCCAATTTTAGTAATTAGCCTTCATCCACTAGCATGAAAACAAGTATATCAGTTAAGCACCTAGCCTCATGGTATTATGCTTGGCATGGCAACAATCACACTTATGTGGTATACTAAAACAATAAGTGTTCACCTAGCACTCCAAGGCAAGCCAAACAATGCAAAATAATTAGAAAACATGCATGCTCCTAACTTATGCAAAATGACTAATGCAACACATGCAATATGCAATTTTTATAGGCTCAACTATGAGCATGGTATATGATCCAATTCAAGACATGATAAATCACGTTTTTCAAGCAATGAAATTGAGATTGACATTGGTTAGTATGATGAGCCGAACCCAAATGCATGTGAGATGAATGTATGCGAACATGAGAATGCTAAGTAAATATGATGCTCTATGCTACCATCATAAGCGAGTAAATAAAAAGGAGAAAGAAATAAGGGTTGGAAGACATACACCATTATTACATATTTACCCTCATGCAAGAGGGTCCGAATAAGTGTCCAAATGTTCGGATTAACTAATTATTACAACATCATACGAATGAATTAATTGAACGAACTATCAATTAGCTTTCTAAGTTATTACAACAAGGGTACTACAATAATTACATCAATGTAATATGAACAACAATAATTACAACAAGAATAATTACAACAATGATAATTATAATATTAATACAAAAAACAATGAGGCATAATGGTTGCATACATAGTGTCCAAAAGCTGCTCTGTCTGCCCAGATTGCTCTGTCTCACCCTCAGCCATTGCTCTCTGTTTCTAAAAAAAAAACTCACTGCTTGCCAAACAATAGGAACTGGCCGGCCCCAAATGAGATCAGGTCGGGTCAAAAAAGTGCCGGTCGTACCCTAATTTTATGCCAAAAAATGTTTTGTGCTCTGAGGTGAGAACAGTGCAGACAGAGCCTTTCTAGGCCCTGTTTGTCCCTTTTGCTCCTCTCTGTCATGGGAAACTCAAGAGCATAATGATTTCAAGTTCTAAACCACCAACAACACATTTGGACAAAATTGAATAAATGTAATGGAAAACCACCCCTCCCTCTTATCATGAAGGCTCAAAGAGGGAAGTAGACACGATCTAAGTCTTATCAACATACCATGGATTGATACGTGACAATTCTCGAAACGATGGACTCGGCATAACGTCCGGCCAAATTCAACCAACTCTAAACATTTTCTTTATGTCAGTTTAGTTCATTTTAAGCCGATTTTATTAGTCCTTTCCATTCTTTAACCAATTTGTCCAAAGTGATGGTTAAGTCCACTAAATGAGAAGAAACATCAAACAAGAAATGATCCTAAGCATGAATGAGAGCCTATGCCTTGACAATGAACCTCCGTAGAGATTAAGCCATTGAGCATAGGTCTCTTTCCCATGCCTTGAATAACCATCAATCGGTTGAAGTGACTCTCAAACAAAAGAAAAGAAGAAAAGAGGGAGGCTGCAGAAATGATTGCGGGATCAATTATTAGAATGAGACTCTTCAACATGAAAATTAAACAAAAAAAAAGCTAACAAAGCATGGGTAACACAACACAACAAGCTAAATATGAGGACTCACAATACAACAAGCTAGATATTCAAAGAATACACTAATTAAATAAATTAGGACAGCCCTAAAACAGCCCCTAATATGCTAAAAACAGTAGCCAAGAATCATGTTAAAGAGCATAAAAAATAGGAAAGAACAAGACAATGCAAGGCTAGTGAAAAAAAGAAAGGAGAGGTGGCTAACCTTTCCATTTTTGAGACATTAAACCATGTTTTTTAGCCTTTTTCAAACTCTGAAAATCAGTTTAAAAGGCAAAGAAAAGAGTGTAAAACATGGGTGTGAGCTATGAAGTAGATTGCAATAAAGGGTGTTAACCCCTTTCTACCCTGTGATAGCTATTCAAACCCAAGTTCCAACACTTGAAATAGGATCAAAACAATACAAAAACACAAGAGATAGGCAGAGAAAGATAGAAATGAAAGCAATATAAAGGTGGTAAGCTTATACCTCTTAAAGAAGGTAAGCTCTTGTTTGTGAACCAAACTTGGTCCAAGCATATTCTCAAGCTTGAATTGTGATTCACAAAGCTCAACCAAGGTTCGAAGGTATGGTTCCAAGGTTGTGTGTAGTGTATAGATATGGTGTATGGATGATCAAATATCTTCAAAGTTAGCTTGCACAAGAAGAAGGAGCTCTCAACTATGTTTTTGCTTCTTTGAAATTTTTTCAACCTCCAACACTGAGACATATGCTCGTATTTATAGAATTTGAGCAAAAATAGGTCGAAAATATCTACAAAAATGGACACCTGGCTGATTCCCACCCATAACAGTGTTTCTCACTAAAGAGAGCCGGTCGGCTTTCAATGACCACAGCCGGCTCCCAATGTGTTCCCCTGCTCTTCTGTTTCAAACTCAATGTAGTGTGGCACAATGTTCAAAAGTGTATTTTTGGGGTAAGAAAAGTATGAATATGAAAGGTTTGGGGTTGGTTTGGGAGCTTGAACTTAAATCTCTCGTTGAGAACTCGAACCACACTCAACGTAACTTTCATCATCGAGTGCGCAGGACAAAGTGAAGTCTTGCGGGCGGTCAAAAATGTGGTGTCTACAGTTGCCATTCTTTAACAGAGCTCGAAGTCATGAAATGACGTGAGTGAATGTCAAATCCCAAAGACGACCCATTTGACAAGGCCGTAAGACTTGGGCAAGGAAACAAATCAAAATACAATTGCCAAAGGTTGAATCCGAAGGTTGCCTACGTATCACTTTGCAAGGAATCAAACCAACGCAGTTCAAGGGCAAGGTACACAATGAAATGTAAGAAACATAACTTATGATCATGCAACGAAACAATGCAATGAAACAAGAACGTAAATAACAAGCAACAAAACAATGCTATAAACAAAAGCAAGTATGTAACTTCTGAATGAAAGCAGAACAACTCAAGCCGCGTCTCACACGGAGAGAGGTGAGTAAGCAAACATGGGGACAAAGAGAGTATGAACCAAACCATGTCCCGTGCAAGAAAGACGCCAGCCTAACTACGTCTCACATAGGGAAGATGGAAGGCAATGCGAATTCCCACCAGTTGTCTTGTTTATCGCTAATGAGACCTGATCGGGCCATAAAACATACGGCCAGGCCCAAAAATGAAAGGCCAAGTCTAAAAGGCACTATGAACTTATTTTTCATTGAAACCCGGCCGGGTTGAAACAAGACACGGCCAAATCTAAACAAACCCAACCGGGTCCAAAAAACAGCTTTCAAGCCCGACTTCAAATGGGTATATCTCCCTCATCCGAACTTGGTTTTAGGTGATTCTCGAGTCTACATTGAAGCCCCAAAAGTCGAATTTCCAATGGTGGTAGCCTTACCTTTAAATTCTAAGTGTACAAAGAGATATGCTTAATTTACTTAAGGTTATTCATTTCTTTCTTAACGATTTGATGCTCAACCTTTTCCTAAACTAGTTTTCTTCCATCTCCTCATATTTCCTTCAACTCCAAACCTATAAATAAGATGTTTTTAAATATTTTTCAAAGAGTTCACCTCCCTTCTATTTATTTCCACTCTGTCCGTACTTGATTTCCTCAAAAGTGTAATATTTTAATCGAAATGCAAGCCTCAGAACATTATACAAACATTTGGAAAAATATTTTGTAAAAAGGGTTTTAAGGTCTAAAATAGTTTGTCCAAAATGGGGAGTAAGGCTTGGGATTAGAGCTCGAAACCAAATTCTTTTGCTGAAGATCCGAACGATTTGCATAATGTAACTTTCATCAACAAGTGCTCGGAATGTAGTGCCCAAGTCTTAAGGGAGGTAAAAAATGTGTTGTCTATCCCAAGCAGTTTTTTATCTCAGGGCGTATAGGAACACAACCCTAAGCGATTTTCTCAGTACGCTTGAAACGTGTTCCCGAGCTATTTTTATCTCAGGATGTGCAAGAACAAGAGCTTGAGCAGCTTTGTCAGAACATGTGAGAGACGTTCCCAAGTGATTTTTTATCTTAAGGCGTGCAGGAACACAACCCTAAGCCATTTTCTCAGGATGCATGAAATGCGTTCCTGAGCTATTTTTATCTCAAGGCATGCAGGAACACGACCTTGAGTGGTTTTCTCAAGAAGCATAAGACGCATTCCCAAGCTGTTTTTATCTTAAGGTCTGCAAGAACAGGACCTTGAGTGGTTTTCTCAAGATGTGTGAGATGCGTTCCTGAGCGATTTTTATCTTAGGGCGTGCAGGAGTCTCTTCCTCTTCTCACGATTTCAGTATAATTAGAGAGTGTCCTTCCTCACACGATTTCAGTGTGTTTGGAATTTGTTCTTTCTCTTCTCATGATTCCACCATGGTTAGAGTGTGTCCTTCCTCACACAATTTCAACGTGTTTGGAAGTTGTTCTTCTTCTCCTCACGATTCCACCGTGGTTGGAGTATGTTTTCCCTTTTACACAAAGCGTAGTTTGGTTTGTTTTTTTTCACCCTTTCTACTCGAGGCATAGTTTGGCGTGAATCTTTTCACCGTTTCAATGCGAAGCGTAGTTTGGTTTGCATTTTTCACTCTTTCTACGTGAGGCGTAGTTTAGCTTGCATCTGTTTACCCTTTCTATGCAAAACGTAGTTTGGTTTTGTATCTTTCACTTTTCCTACGCAAGGCGTAGTTTAGTTTGTATCTTTCACCCCTTCTATGTCATGTGTAATTTGGGTTTATTCCCCCCTCATCTTCATGATTTTCGAGCAATTTGCTCGTTTATGGTTTCAATTGTTGCATTGCATTCTGTGTTATTTACATCCTATCCCCTGAACAACGCTGGTCAGATTCCCTACAAAGGGATACATAGGCAACCCTTGGGTTCAACCAACTGCATGCACATTTTTTTTGTTTGCCCCAGTCTTACGGCCTTCGCAAGTGGGTCATCTTCGGGCTTTCACATTCGCTCATGTCATTTCATAACTTCGAGGTCTGTTAAAGAGGGGCAACTATAGACACCCCATTTTGACTGCCCCTAAGACTTGGGCACTTCATTCTGAACACTCAATGATGAAATTTTATACTGTGTAATCTTTCGAATCTTCAGCAAAAGAATTCAAAATTCAGTTTTGAGCTTCAACCCCAAACCTTGTACCCTATTTGAACCAAAACTTATTTTTCTAACCTGACCACTCAAAAAGCAGAAAGACCAAAAAATGGCCAGCAAGCCACATTTTTTTGGCCGGCCGTGTACATCCACTTGGCCGGCCAGCCATGTTCAACGAAGTAGATATTTTGCAATAACAGGCTGCCCTCATGCACAGGATTTGGCCAGCTGCTCTCTTTTGAAGATATTTCCGTTGGAAAGCGATTGAAAATCTATAAAGAGACCACCTCACCTTAGAGTTTAGGGTTAGAACAATTTCCCAAAGGCTTAAAGGAATACCCAAAGCTTTTCTCTACCCTCTTGATTATTGATACACTATAGATACACCATTGAAGCTCAAACTTGAAGCTTTTTGCTGAAGTTTTGAACCTTATTTTAGATACTTGAGAGTGTATGGATTGAAGTTTGTGAACCAAGAAGCTCTTCCTCTTTTCAAGAGGTTGATCTTTGAATTCTTTTCATTGCCTTTTCTTTGATTCCCTTGTTCTTCATCATCTATTTTAAACATTGATTTTCAGAGTTGTTTTAGGCTTAAAAATATGATTTCAACCTTGTTAAAGGTGGAGGGGTTAGCCACCCTTCCATATGCTTATCCATAGTTGTGCTCTCTTTGTTTTCTCCATGCTTTTGCTCATTTTTCTTCACTTTTAGATTGATTTCAGCACTGTTTTAATTAGTTTCTGTATGAATATGGACTACATATATGTGTTTAAAGCTTCAAATAGATAGCTTAATCCTTGAATCTATCTCTCTTCTTCAAAGTTGCTGTAAGCTCTCTTCTAGTTCCATCTTTGAAGCATGGAAATGGATGTATTATCCATATTCCATGAGTAGGAAGATGAGCATACAACAACTCTTTATCGCTTTCATTCATTTACTTAGTCTTCTTTTAATTTTGTTTTGAAGCCATATGAGAGCTCTTGCATTGGAGGTGTTAGAAACTCTCTTCTAGTTGCTTTTTAAGCATGGAAATGGATTTTAATCTATGTTCCATGAGTAGGAAGAAGAGTCTCTAATTACTTCCCTCAATGATGTAATCTTTTGTTAATAAGCTTCTGTTTCAAACATGGCTAACCTCTTCTCTCCAAATTTGAGTACTCTCTTACTCTTATTTTTCATGAGATATAGTAGGTTTCGGCCATCTCTTTGAATACTTTCTTAATTAGCCTTAGTTTTGTGCCCATTGAATACTCCGTTCCGTTGCTTCATGACTCATCATCTAAATGCCCTTAGGATGTTTGATGAGTTGTAAAAGAAACGTATTCCCTCCTTGAAAATCTTCATGATAGGAGAGAGCATGAAGGACGAACATCTTTTGGAAGCCCTCTGTTTTGCTCTGTTCCAATTCTGTTACAGTAGGTTTTCATCCAGAAACAGTGGCTGGCCGACCAATTCTTTTGTACGACAGTGGTGGTTTTTTAGCAAATAGAGTAGATCTTCAGGCTAAAATAGAACTGTTTTTTTTACTGCAAACAGGGCAATTTTTGGCAGCAAGCAGAGGGGTTTCCAGAGGTTGTTCTTGCTTATGCGCATGCGATTCCTCGCAGCTCATTTAATTCCTTATATTATTCGCTTTTGAGATTCCTATTTTGTAATAATTAGTTAATTAGGACATTTGGACCCTCTTGTACAAGGGCAAATTTGTAACACTTAATGTATGTCTTCCAACCCCCATTTTTTTCTCCCTTTTATTTAAATTCTTACATAATTGTACAGCATCATATTTTCTTTTATCATTCCTATGGTTTGTATCCATTTTTGCATGCATTAAGGTTCGGCTCATTAAACATTTTCTTACTTGATTATGTGCGCTACTTCATGCTTTGAGTTGTTTCACATGCCATGTTAGTAGCCGAATCTAGTAATTGCATTCTTGCATGTGATGCATTAGCCACTTTGCATATTAGGATCATGTATTTTTCTAACTATCTTCTTTTCTTCGGCTTGCCTCGTTTGAGTACTAGGTGAGTATTTCTTTACTTTAGCGTATCATAAGTGTGTTTGTGTTATGTTACTATGTTGAGCATACTACCATGAGGCTACTCGCTTACTTGAAATATCTCTATAAATGCCCATGGATGGAGGCTATTTTGCTTAGATTAGAATGACTTTGATTATTGTACATATAAGCTCACTTCTCCTTTGAGTTGCACATATTCAAAACCCTTTTCAAAGAAAGCATGAAATCAAAGCATTCCAAAGTAACTGAAGTGGTCTATACTTGTTTGCTTCGCATAGTAATGGTAGTATCTTATATCATCAGAACATGAGCATATAATGTACATAAAGTTCACATCATGACTGAGTAGAGGCCGATCTTTGATTGGGTGAGTGGGATGCTCAATTCATGACCTTCCCCTCTCATACCTAAGTTCCTGAACCGAAACACCTTGGTTATGACGGACAAGTGGCCTTTGGCACAAGTCACGGGTTTCTTACATTTTCCAAAAATACTTAGGTGGCAACTCTGAAATATGGCAATGCAGTCCATTTTTGGTATCTCCGATGATTAATTGATTTTCTAAGATTTGCCGGACTTGGACTCTCATTCGATTTTTTCTGTTTCACATTGCACTTGTGAAACCAGATTTAATAACCACGGGAGTCCAAATTGTAAGGCAATCATACCCGAGGAGACTAAACCCCTCCGAAGAGCGCGAAAACTAGCTACAGTGGCCTAATATAAAGAGAGAAATTGCTGAATTTGTATCTAGATGCCTTTAATGTCAAGAAGTTAAAGTTGAACATCGAGACCGGCAGGGTTGCTTCAACCTCTCCCTATTCCAGAATGGAAATTGGAGCACATAACCATGGACTTCATTGTTGGATTACCTTGGACACCTAGATGTATGAATTCTATCTGGGTTATTGTGGATAGGTTAACTAAATCTATTCATTTTCTTCTTGTTAAATCTTTCTATAATTCTTATAGACTTGCTACCATTTATATCAATGAGATTATTCATTTTCACAGAGTTCCAGTATCTCTTGTTTTAGACCGGGATCCTAAGTTTGTGTCCAGATTTTGGCAATGTCTTCAAAAGTTGATGGGAATAGAGTTGAGATTCAATACTAACTTCCATCAACAAACTGATGGACAATGTAAAAGAACCATTCAAACCTTGGAAGATATGCTTCGGATGTGTGCTTTAGATTTTCAAGGTAGTTGGGAAACCTCTTTCCATTGGCGGAATTTGCATATAGCAAAAGTTTTCCACGCTAGCATTGGTATGGCACCATATGAAGCTTTGTTTGGTAGAAAATGTAGATCTCCGGTTTGTTGGACAGAAGTTGAGGATAGAGTCTTACTCAAACCTGAAATATTGCAAACAACCACTGAAAAGATTAAGATCATTAAATAAAAGCTCAAAATTGCGCAAAGTCGACAAAAGAGTTATGCAGATCAAAGAAGAATCATGTGTTCATTAGAGTGACTTCAATGAAAGGTCAGGCAAGATTTGGGAAGAAAGGCAAGTTATCACCTCAGTATATTGGGCCGTTTCAAATTTTGGAAAGACTTGGTCTAGTCGCATATCGAATAGCTTTAACACTGGAAATGAAACAAATACACAATGTGTTTCATGTGTTGATATTAAGAGGTTATCTTCGGGATCCATTTCACATTATTGATTATCACCAGATAGCTCTTGACGATAATATGGAATACGAAGAAAAGCCAATGCAAATTATCAACTAACAAGTGAAGCAATTGAGGAGTAGAGCAATTCCTATGGTTAAAGCAAAGTGGAAAGAACATTATGGAAAGGAAGCCACATGGGATAAAAAAGATGAAATGAGGGTAGTTTAAGCATGTTTTGTTAAGAGCATGTTTAGGGTAGTTTAAGCATCATGTAATCATGCATTAAGCTCGGTTTATCCATTGTAATATTTTGCATGTTTTGTTTATTTTGCTCGTTAGTTGCTTTTTGTGCATGAAATTATGTTAGTAGCCTAAAACCAGGTTTAGGATTACATATTGTATGTTTAGTAGCATGATTAGGTCATAATACTTTATTTTGATCATATTTTGCATGGTTGGACGCGAGGTGGTGGAATCCTGTGAGTTTTCTTACTTTTTATGGCATGTGCTTGTTATGTTGCATTGTTGTCAATAATCCAAGTTAAATGTTTTTTCATGCAAAATTGTTTGTTTTGAATGTTTTAATAAATATTGCTTAGTTTAGTTCTTGTTTATGGCTATTGTGAGATAAAAAGCTATTTTTGTTGGAAAATCATTGTTTTGTGAAAATACATGGTTGCTCAGTGTTGTTTGCTGCTACTGTATACTGGTCTATGGTCGCAAACCTGCATGCTGTTCTTTTGATCTACTATTGTATGCTACTGTCCTAAGGCATATTGTTGTGTGCAGAATGCTGCTGCTACTGTATGTTGCTAGTGTAAGATGTTGATGTTGCTGTCTGCTGTTGGTGTAAGGCCTGTGTTAGTGTTTTGGCTGGAAGGGTATGGAGTTGGCTGGTGTTTTAGTTAGCAAATGATTGTGTTGGGTGGTCTTTTTTCTGTTTTTCGTTTTGTTTCTCTATTTTGGATTGGTTTCTCGCCAATCTGTGGGTTTAATGTTAGCAGATGATTGTGCTTCCTCCTTGGTGCTAACCTAGTTAGGATTGTGAAGTGTTAGTTATTATGCTTTTTGCACTTCCCTCATTTATTGATGTATGTTGTTGCTTGTTTTTGCTCTTCTCATCAATAAAGTTTCCTTTTTCTTTGCTGATCAAAAAAAAAAAAAACATGGTTGTATTCATTAGATTTAAATTAAATGGTATTTATTTATTCAATCACCTAGTTTTAGGTTTAGTCATTTTAGGGTTTAATAATGGATTGTATGAAATAATTAATCTTTAAGGCCAATCTTCGGATTGGAAAAAAGGATGTGCTTTCATTCAACAACTTTCCCTTTTTATACCTTAGTTCCTGAACCTTGATTATTTGGTGTGACGGATCAAGTCTTGTACTTAGTTTTCATTATTAAAGGTTTCTTAAGTCCCTCTAAAATTAAGTGGTGACTCTTAAAAGCAAGTTGGTACAACATGAGTGTGAAAAAGCGCCTCATACCCAAAAAAGCACAGCATCCACAACACATGTAACATAAATTTCCATCAATTTGGATGAAATTATTGACCGTAGGGAAGTAAATTGCGAAATAGCAAAAATCGTAAGAGGGTTAATTAGTTATATTTAAATGACTGAGGACAAAGTGCTCAAGGACTAAACCATTAGGAGGTAAAGTAGATTTTGCCTTAAATTTTATTTTCTTTCAGCTTATGAAATAGTTTCTTGGCCTAGTGGTAAGTGTAGCAATTCCAAATTCTATAAAAATAAATAAATCAAAGGTAGGCTAAAGTGAGCAAAATCTACAGAAGGAAAATATATGCTTCATAATAATATTACACTATTTACAGAAGTTATTAGAGACATATAGTACTTCAGATTCTGAATGTTTACTTTCAAACACATGGAATTGTTTTTGTAACACACACACGCTTTGATTCCAGGAGTAAGAGAGAATTAGTTTTTGGGGATTGTAGCAACCGGAGAGTGTTTCCAGCAGGTCCTCTTAGCTCTGTCGTCTCTTCTCCCTTTTTGCAGAAGAGAGTGCAGCATTTTGGGCAGACGGTTTTGGGGATGATGGTGGCCATTGTCCACAAGTAGCAGCCATGTCTCTCAGTTGTTGCAGGCCTTGAAGAGTTTCAATAATGGCTGGCATTCTTGGCCTGTCTTTGGGGTTCAAACTAACACATTGTAGTGCCAGGAGAGCCATTTCCTTTGCTCCTTTAACGGAATATTGGCCAGCTAGTCTAGGGTCCATGATGCAGCGCAACCTCCGGCTGCTAGACAAGTAGGGCTTCGCCCAATCAACGAGGTTTTGCTCACTCTTTAGCCTTGTTTTATCCATTGCTCTTCTTCCTGTTAATAGTTCTAGTAGCACCACCCCAAAGCTATATATGTCACTTCTTGTGGTCAAGTGCCCTGCATCATTCATACACTGCTTACTTTTAGCATACATATTGGTTATTTCCAAAATTTTGGGTGTTAATAATGTGAAAATTGTGCATGCTATCATCATTTTGTTCTATTTGTCAACCACTAAATAAACTGTCTCATTTGGCTTTGTTTGGTAGACTAGAAATTTAGATGTAATTCCATATATTTCCACAGTGATATACTTGTATAATTTGTTTCCTACAGGCTTCGCAATGTGTAAATTTTGAAGTCTATTATAAAACAAAACACTGATTTTTAAGCTTCAAAATGTTACCTGTACTGACGTATTCAGGAGCCGCATATCCATAGGTACCCATTACCCGAGTAGTAACATGGGTGTTTGATCCTTCAGGACCCATCTTTGCAAGTCCAAAGTCGGACAATTTAGCATTGAAATCCTGGAGAAGAGACAACTTCATCAAAGCACTTAACTACGTGACCTAATGCAGCAGTCATGCCACAGACTATTTTGGAGATCAAATTAAACCAAAGAGAGAGTGGTGACAAGAAAGCTGCATACAGAATCTAGCAAGATGTTGGAAGTCTTGAAATCACGGTATATGACAGGCTTCTCAGCACCATGGAGGAACGCGAGCCCTTTTGCTGCTCCAGTAGCAATCTTCAATCTTGTGCCCCATGGCAACGAAGCTGATATCCCTGTTATTGTGACGCGAAATTGAAAAATAAAAGTTTCAAGTGATTCAATTATGAGAGATCAAAATTATCAAATCAATCTAATTTTTTCACCAATAACTTACTCTTGAACAAATGATTTTCTAGGCTTCCCCGAGGCATGAACTCATACACAAGAAGCCGCTCTTCATCTTCACAGCAATAGCCGATCAATTTAACCAAGTTTTGGTGCCTAAGCTGTCCAAGAAAAATCACTTCGGCCTTCAAGCAGAAAAACATTACATATCAGAGGAAAATTTTTTGATCAACTCAACTAAATGTATCATAATTTTCTCATCTTTATTTTCCTTCTCATGGACAGACACTTTATCCATTTGAGAAAAAATTGTTGATTTTGATTGGGTTCTTACACGCAAAACAACTTCACTAAACAATATTCAGAACTTGTTACAAAATACAGTTCTTGAAATTGACAAAAATGAGAAACTTTTAAATTTTACTACCAAAATAATTTCAAATTGCTGTGCTTATTATTCTTCCTTTAATTAATTTATTTGTTTTTTCCCCAACAATAGTTATGGCTAAGACAAGGGGAGCCCTCCCCTAAAATAGACAAAAGGCAGGACATAAAAAAAATTCTATATGTGGATCTAGAAAAAATATCTACAAAAATATTTAAAAACACAAAACAGATCCCATTAACATATTTCAAAATCTAGATTGTTTAAAAAACTGTAAGAGTGCAGGTGAACCATTTATATCCCAATCAAAAGTCTTTACCAAATGATGTTACTAACACCTTCTTACATATTTGGAAGGTTCTTTTACGGATAGGAATAGGAATAACACTAGCAGAAGTTATTGGTGAGCTTGATTTAGTCTATTTGACAGTGAAAACGAAGAATGAGAAACAGAAACAAGCTGGTTGCAATCAGCTGTCAAATGAAACTACTATGTATTCTATATTTTTATTTTGTTAGCAATGTTATAGAAAAACAATCATTACACCAACTTATATTTTGCGAAACATTATTAACACATCATTTTTTTATAGAGTTTCTATATAAAGGAGCCGCTTTTATGTTGTAGTTGTTATTATTATTATCAGCAATGTTAGATATCATGAAAAGTCTTTCATGAAAATAGTCATGAAAGATTTGTGACCTTTGGATTACACTTACAATAAAGCACCACACACTAATCAAGGTAATCTAAGGATTACAAATTTTTCATGATCATTTTCATGACAAAATTTTAATGATCTCTAACATTTCTCTATTATTATTATTGTAATTATTATTAGTTCATTTCCCATGATTAAATCTAGGACAATGCTATACAAATATATGTATATATATACATTTTTCCGTATAAAAATGTCTAGTTCCTTTGAATTCAAGTAAAAACACTCAACACTTGTGAGTTATAATGGTACGAATGGTGTTACCATCATTCTAGATGGGGTTTATATGTAAAAAATAAATAAATAAATAAATAAAATAATAATAAAAAATTGTGATGGTGATAGAGAGAGAACAATTTACTACAAGGTATTCCTCTCCAAGAACTACTGTGCGCCCACAAATTTCTTTTGGTTGGCGAAAATCAATGATTAATTGTTAGATTAGTATCTTGAGAGAGTTAAAATTCACACCCATACACCTTGTAAGAAAATTTTTCTCCCATTTTATTCCGAAAAGTGGAACCCAAGATCTCCCATCAGGAGAGACTTGGTGGCCAATACTTTGAGCTCACATATTAATATAAACTTAGTGAGACCTTCCTATTAATTATGCTAGGTTTTCTCAAGTCCAAATTTAAATTTGAAAAAATTTGAGTCTTGTGAAACTTATCATGACTCTCATTTCGATAATCTAAACCATTCATTTTATGCCGCCTTCCATTTATATCACTTATGAAAAAATTAGGTCAATCTTAATCGTCTTTTTTTTAATTTTATTGTATTTAACTTTAAAAAAATAGATGATATATTAAAAAAAAAACATATTTATGAACATAAGCATAAAAAATGGTGATATTAATTGCTAATCAATGGAGTAAAAATGGAACATGTGACCATGTGCTGGTGAGGACGTATTGTATTTGGGGACACAGTTTTCTTCACTTGACCTCTATTTGTTTGCAATTAAATTTTCTTTTTTTTTCATTTATTTTCAGTGCATGGAATGGCATAACTGGTTGAAGCATACACGAGTGAAGATGATGATCATATTCTAAGGTATGTAAGAAATAAATAAATAAATAAAAAACAACCATGAGGATTTAGTATTGTCTTACAAGCCATTCGCGATGTCCTTGCAAGCCTTCAATATCGAGAAGCTTAACAGCAACGGGCTGAGGCTTCAAACCCTGTCTTAAATTGTCATCTATGTAACCTTTGTGGACTCTCCCAAAACCACCTTCTCCTAACAAGAAGTTGCTCGAGAAATTGTGAGTTATGGCACGCAACTCACTCAGCTGAAAATCATACAAATCTGACCCAAAAGACTCTGCTAGATCTTCGTTGATCCTGGACGTCGATGATGAACGACTAAGATCTGAGAAGGATAAACGTCGAAATGAAGGCAATGGACCTATATTCTTTGACAAGTCTGATCTTGAAGGCCTGCACCGGCTAAAATTTCGAAAGACTGTCTGCTCTTCCACTGAGCAGCAATTTGCTGTCAAGGGTCTCCATGCCTTTCTCTCCTTCTCCTTCTCCTTCTCCTTCATTGTTGCTTGCTGCTTGTTGCTGCAAAAAAGAAAATTAAAAAAGTTTGAGAGGGTTTGGTTTGATTTGGGAGGAGGATAATGATCTACTAACCATGTCCATGGGATGATTACTTAAGACACCATCTTTCTTATCTAAAAAGCCTCTTGAGAGAGAGAGAGAGAGTGAGAATAATATTCTTCCTCTAACTGCTCCAACCACTCTACTAAATAGGCTATTTTGTACTAATCTTTTCCATGGAGATTGTTTTTGTTTCTTGATTTGTCCCTTACGTGATGTCTTCATGCAAAATGGGGTCAATATTGAAAAACTTTATTATAAATAAATAAACAAGTTTATATTGAAAATATCACCAAAAATTTCGTTGTGATGTCATTTTTATAAATAAAAAAAATTCATTTATTACCATCTTTAAATCTATAATAAGATAATTTCAGAGCAAAACTATATCATAAATAGTATTTGTCAAATAAAGATCATATTTTGTTTTAAAGTAAAAAATTACATAAGTTATATTATTTTCTATAAAAATTTGTATGATTTTATTTTATATTAAATTTTAATTTTTGTGTTACTTTATTTCGGCCAAATGTCACCTTGAGGAAATTAGGGATCCTGGTTATGGAAGTAGACATTTGAATACCAAGCATAGCATATATTGGTTTGGTATATATATACCAAACCAATATTATTTTTGTTAGTCACCATTACACCATATAAGCCGGTAGCCCCATGACAAATAGCACAATAATATCCATACAAGACCCAATTCAGTGTAGATCATATAAGCCGTCAGACCCAATTTATTTTTCTTATTAGTTAAGATCTCTCAATAATATTATTAAAGACATTTCAATTCGTGAAATTTCTCTGTGATGAGTTAAAATTTCTTTGTGAAATTTTTAAAATTTTTCAGTGAGCAAGGATCCTCTAAAGTGATTTTTTCCTAAAGTTTCCTAGAGTGCTACATTGTGTGGTTGAGATTTACTGACAAGTCACATCAATTTTTCTGATGTGACTTGGCAGTCAATCTCAACCACATAATGTAGCACTCTAGGAAACTTTAGGGAAATTTCAATCTAGAGGATCTTTGGTGCCAAAGTAAAAACTCTTTTATTCATGGGCCTTAAACTTTAATATCATGGGCCTTAAACTAAAAACTCTTTTCTTTTCTTTTTTTTCATCTTATCTCTCATACACATAATTTATAATTTCTAACATTAATTCAATTAAACACAATTAACCATAAATTCATAATTATTTATTGTAATTCCTAACCTTTTATTCTAATTTAATTTAATTATATTTTATATCACAAATGATTTCCTGGGCATACTTTTGTTGAGAGAAGAAATAATGAGACCCAGTAGCTTGGATAGAAATGCCAAGAAAATAGGACAAATTGCCCAATTCTTTCATTGAAAATGCTAAGTGCATTTGTTGAACCAAATGTTGAATATGAGAAGTGCCACTTCCTATCAAGAGTATGTCATCCACATACACCACTAAAATAGTAATCGAAGTAGAGGTTTTATGAATGAATAAAGAGGTATCACAAGTACTGTTGTGAAACCCTTGAGAGAGAAAGAAAGTTGAAAATGTGGAGTACCATGCACGAGGGGCCTGTTTAACCCCATGGAGTGCTTTATGAATCCTGCATACATGAGATGAATGAGAAGACTCAGCAAACCTAGGGGGTTGGATCATATAAACTTCCTCCTCAAGCTTGCCATGAAGCATTGCATTGGAGATGTCCAATTGCTTCAAAGTCCAATGATTATGCAAAGCAAGATAGAGAAGCACTCGAATGGTGGAAAGCTTAGCAATTGGACTGAAAGTGTCTTCGCAATCCACACCCTCCTGAAGATACCCTTAAGCAACTAATCGAGCTTTATAATGATCAATAGCCCCCATATGAATTCCTCTTAATCTTGAAGACCCATTTGCAACCTATGGCATTTTTACCATGAGGCAAGGGAACCGAAGACCAGGTCTGTTGTTTTTGTAATGCCCCGTATTTGTCTTATATAGCTTTCAACCAAACAAGAGAAGAAAGAGCTTGCTTATAAGTAGATGGCTCAGAATCTAGGAATAAAGACGGAGAAGCTATACTTATAGAGGTAGAGCGTGTTGTCTTGGTTTTAGAACTTGTCATCATATGATGTCTGTTGGATAATGGGGGAGGTAAGAGAGGCAAGGCAATTGAAATTGATTGAATGGGAATGGGTTGACATGACACAAGCAAAAGGCTGAATTGAACCAAACTGATGTCCAGGGGACTAAGGTGCAGAAGACTGAACTGCAGGGGACTAAGTAGCATAGAGCAGAGAGTCAGGCTCATGAGCTGTAGAAGTCTGAGCTGTAGACTGCAAAGGTGCAACAAACTGGGAAGAAACATGATGTGGGGCAGGCTGCAGACCAGGCTGTGGACCAAACTGTGCTGCAGGCTGTGACACTTGTTGCTGGGTTGAAAAAGACAATGTGGGTTATGTTTGACCTGTAGCTGGCTGAAGGTGGCTTAGGATGGTATGTGGTAGTAGATGAAGCGACAACTGTTGGTTGTGTCACTGTCGAAGGTGGCTTAGGAGAAGACCTAAAGAAAGATTGGATAAAAGATAAAGAAAAAGAAGACAAAGAGGAGTTAGGAACAGAAAATGGAAAAACATATTCATTAAAGATCACATGTCTTGACAAATAGACTTTGCCAGTTGTGGGATCAAGGCACCTATATCCCTTAACAAAAGGATGATAACCTAAAAGGACACAAGAGAGAGATCCAGGCTACAATTTAGAGTCAACATAGGGTTTAAGCCATGGAAAACATTGGCACCCAAACACTCTTAAGAAAGACAGATTAGGAATATATTGAAACAAAACCTCAAAAGGGGATTTATTAGAGAGCACAGAAGAGGGCATTCTATTATTCAAAAAGATAGCAGTGCCAATTGCATCAAACCAATAGTAAGGAGGAAGAAAAGCATGATGAATTAAATCAATTGCGTTTCAATTATATGCACGTGCTTTCTTTCTGCAATACCATTTTGAAGAGAAGTGTAAGGGCAGGAATATTGATGAATAATGCCATAAGAAGTGAGAAAATGCAGCATTTTCTTAGTAAAATACTCTGTGTCACCATCTGTTCTAAGCACCTGAAGAGAAGTAGAAAATTGTTTCTCAACATAGGCTTTAAGTTCTACAAATTTGGAAAAACTTCACTCTTATAGGCTAAGGGATATAACCAAATAAACCTGCTAAAATCATCTACAAACAATACATAACATTTGAAGCCAGAAGTTGATTTATTGAAAGGACCCCAAACGTCACTGTGTATGAATGACAATGGTTGATTTATAGTGGAATTGAACAAATGAAAAGGTAATCTATGACTTTTAGACACACAGCAATCAGTATAAGAATCAATGTTTTTATGCTTTGAAGAAATACAATAAATACTCTTCTTTGGATGATCAAACTTCTGTGAAGAAGGGTGGCCTAGTCTATAATGCCACACAGCTGGAGAAATAGTTTTATTTGAGGAAGCATGAAAATAAGCCTGAGACAAAGAAGCATGTGATGATGTTTGTGAAGAAGCATCAATAGTATGTGAGTGAAAAAGTAATGACTATCAGTATTAGAACCCTTGTGAAGAGTGTTCTTCGAGTACTTGTCGTGAATCACAAAGTGAGAGGCATCAAAAGTGATAATATAATTGTTATCCTTAGCAAGTTGGTGGACTGAAAAAAGATTAGAAGAGATAGATAGAGAATGTAACACTTTATTAAGTTTGAAAGGAAAACGAGGTGTAGGTAAGATTCCCTTACTTGTATGATGAATAGGAACAGATTGACCATTACCAATGCACTACAAGAATTATGGGTTGTAGTGGCGTATTTTTAACGGCGTCAAAAATGTCACTGTTTATAATATTTAACAACGTTTTTAAAAACGTTGCATTTTTCTTTAAGTAAAATGGCGTCGTTTCATGAATAGAAGACGTTTATAAGCGCCTGCAAATGGGTTACCTATCACACGCTCCCTCTCTTCCTCTTTTCACCATTATTTTGAATGTCCAAATCTCGAGTGCTCAGTGTGTGTATGTGTGTGTGCGCGCACGCGCGCAGCCTAAACCCCATTAATAACACACACACACTCTCTCTCTCTCTGCTGTCTAAACCCTAATTAGATTCATAGATTCAGATTGGTCTCAGGGAAATAGATCGGTGATTCAGATCATTTCGAAGTTCGAAGTTCTCTCTCAAAATCGAAGTTCAGATCATTTCAGATCGGTGATTCAGATCATTTCAAATCAGTGATTCAACCATTTCGAAGTCCTCTCTCGAAATCGAAATCGAAGTTCATCTCAGCGATTCAGATCGGTGAGCTTCACACACACACACACACACACACACACACACACACACACTCTCTCTCTCTCTCTCTCTCTCTCTCTCTCTCAAGCTGAATTGATGTTGCAATGTCGATTTGGTTATTGAAATCAATCCTGTAAAATCCTGTGAATGGTTTTGATATTTGATTTGAAACGATCCTGTCATATCCTTTATGCTTGTTCAACATGGCTATTATCCTTCATGGTTGTTCCACAACTAATATTGAATAAAGGAAGCCCAAATGGCCTATAAATTAGAGAGAGCAATGTCAGAAGGAAGAAATTCAGTCGACCACATCCTAAACTCTGATGTGGCTCAAATCTATGCTATACACTTTATTTTTTAATTATTTTTTATAGCTTTATCTTCTAAACAATTACTAATCATAGGTGTAAAAATTTTAAAACTCTACCCTTCACATTTAATTTTTTTTAGCTTGTTTAATAATCAACAAAATTATAGAAGAGTTGTAGTGATCTTATTGTTACAGATTATGCTTCTACACATTTACCTTACATCACAATAAAAATAAAAAAAGAAAAAAAATAAGATGTTGAAATTTTTTATTTAGTTTTGATTTAACTACGTGATTAAAACAGGAAACATGATGTTAAGCATTACTTTTTAAGCATAAAGCTACAAACATAAATTCACTATGGAAATAGAAAAATGCAAGTATGATGCGCGCAAACCAGAGGACTGTATGCAACAATCCCAATTCCTAATTCTCTACTTACATCAAAATAACAATGGCAAAGATTAGAAAACTCTAGATTCTTGTTTATTGCTTGCAAAACTGACTAGTTAACATAACAATAGTACCTCTACACCTCACCTGCAAGTAGGAATGATTTCTTCCTCTACATCTCTTGTCCACAAGGACTACTCCAATTGCACTGTTGTTAGATGTAGCTAGCTTCACACCTCTCCATCATTCTCTCCCAAGCTTTCAAATGTCTTGAAAACATTTACATAATATGATTGTAGTAAAATGACTTTGATCACATAGATAGAAGTCACATTACTCCACCACAATATAGCCTTTATGTTTCTACTCGTTTTGTTTTTTTTTATGAGTGTGTGACTCTAGTATCTGTTGTAGACTTTTACATTCTATCTGTGTGAATGAGCTAAGAAAATTTATTTGTGGGTATTGTTGAAACTATCGAATTTCTTTTGTTGGTTTAAAATGAAATTGAGATTTCTATTCAAGGCCAATGTGTGAACATTGCCATCGCTACCACCATCACTACATGCCACCCCTTCCATAGTCGTCTCTCATTCTCATCGCAATCCTTCTATCATCCCTTTCTTCCCCTCCTATCACCACTTTGTTGGCTTATTTTTCTTACGAAGGAAAATACCATAAATGCGAGCGTGCCAGTAAGGATTGAAAAATCCTTATAGATTAAATTCAAGCCAATTATCAAGTGATTGCGTTGACGATTATTTTGCCTCAACAAAGAGGACTTAAAATTGCCAAGTGTAGAGAAAAGAAAAGGTAAAAGAAGACTGAGGGAGATGGAGAAAGATGATTAAGTGAACAATCAAAGTAATCATTACTTATCTCTACTCATATGCTTCGAAAAGGAAGTGCATAAAATGCTTTGAAACGGAAATGCTGAACATAAATGCTTCGAAATATAAATCTATGTTAAACTACTCTTAAGATAAGGAAAATGACAAGAAATATTGAAATCAATTATCTTTGATTTGAATTCTATATTTCTTTACAATGTAGTCATGAATGGCTATTTATAGGCAAACATTTGTAAGAAAAAAACTACCTAAAACTACCCACTCTTCCATCTCCTCCATTTCATATTCCATGATCTTCCATAACTTCCTTTAACCTCTACTTCATGCTCTATGTTCTCCATCATCTCTTCATATTTCATAACTTCCCATAACCTCCGAATGAATAAGAGGATGTCACATGTCCTACAATTATATAAATAATAAATAATAATAAAATGCAGATTTATGGTGCCAACATTACCCCCTACGGCCTTTAAAAATGATATTTACTTGAATTTTTAAAGGGCCGAACCAAGCACATGACTAATCTAAGCAACAAAGTGCTTCAAATAATATCAACGAAGTGCTTCAAATGATATAATAGCACCAATAAAATACTTCGAATGATATAATAGTATCAATAAAGTGCTTCAAATGAGCATAAATTATAACTAGATATCTCAAATTATATATATATATATATATATATACTTCGAATCGGCATCAATCCGTTGAAGGAAATTAAACAATCTTATTTTACTCGTACTTCAAACACTTAGAAAACTTGGAACCTTTGAAGTAGGTTGATGTTGCTTGCACTTAAAATCATTCAGAACCTCATATTTTCAAGACAAAACCAATGATTCACCTTAACAAGCTATTACACATGCTAAATAACCAGCTTCGAAAGTGGTATAAAGGACAAAAATCATCCTTCGAAGGTCGAAGGTGCCGACAAAGGACGAATTACATCTTTGGAAATACTCGGCAAAGCTTCGAAGGTTCACAGCCACCAATATTGTTTCTTCGAAGCTATTGTTGATGCAAGATGGAGTGCTTCGAAGCTTACAAAATTATGGCAAAAGGGCTTTCGAAGCAACTTTTGTCTAACATTGTGGTTATTCAAATTTTGTATATTCTGGTTCACACATAATTAATAAAAATATTAATTTTATGCTTTGAACCAATTATTAATTCTCCAAAGAAACGAAAACCGTTGTTCTTTGAATCAAATTTTGTAGAATACTGGTTACATTTTTATGTAACAAATGGCTATAAAAATGGTTATCAGTAAAATCACTAATTATCATGCCAAAAATAGGCATTATTCGACAATTAATTAATTGTCATTTTACATATATTTGAAAGGAGGTACGCATTTCGAAAGTTTTCTTGTCCCATGTTACATTTCGAAGGTGTTTATTGATGACAAAACCACCATTCGAGAGTCACATATGTTACTAAAGGATCAAAATCATCCTTTGAAAGTGCTCATGACATCTCTTCGAACCAAATCCAAAGAGTTAGATTACTATGAAATTAGTTTGGCATTTTAACTAGCCATTAATGGCTATAAAATGATATTTCAATGAATAACATGCTTCGAAGTGTCTTGGGACATGCTTCGAAGGTAACCACAAAACCAAATGGTGATGGTTTTATGGATCAACTAATAACCATATTTTTGGCCCAAGATAGTGCAATAATGAAATATTATTTGTTAGTCATTTCATCAAAGTCAACGTTTGATGTGATCCACAAATCCAAAATAGATTTCGAACAACAAAAGTCATGGTATAGTGTGACCATGAAAATTCATACTTTTTGACACTTTGAAAAATGTCAAAAATTTTGAATTAATGAACAGTGGCTTGTTCATTATTCTTGACCATATTTATTTTAAAAACATGACTTTCGCCGAATTGATTTTCATAATTATTTGGCAAAGTGGGTTGCTTTTCCATGTTAGCCATTAATGGCTTCTAAAAATCACCCATAAATATGTTATTTTCATGACTTGACTCTCTAAAAATTAGTTTTTGGACCCCCCGAGCCATACATGGAACATCATTCTTAGCCAAATTTGACTTAAGAGCATACGTTTTCGTTATGTTAATTTCATAATTTGGCCCTTTAAAAACGGGCTCTTTAACCCCCCGAGCCATTGATGAAATCAACTCTTTGCTTTTGTTATTTTTAACCATGGAAAAGTTCTAAAAAAAATTCATCAATTATGGCCATTAAAGCCTCAGTTAAAGACTTAGTAGTGAGAGTTGATAACTCATCATTCCATTGCCGAATTTCCATATCAAGTCGATAAATTTCTCCAATTAAATGTTGTATTTTTTCTTCCACCAAATAATATTGTAAGGGATGAAAGTTTATTTCATCGAGAAAATAGATCTCTTCTTAAAGATTCAAATTTTTTGTTTACGCCAATAGATTTCTTCTAGGCTATTTGAAATGAACAAATCCAATTCACTTTTCATTTTTTACACTTGACGTCCCACCGTGCGTGCCAAAAATTGTTGGTTTATTTTTCCTACGAAGGAAAATACCATAAATGCGAGCATGCCAGCAAGGATTGAAAAATCCTTACAGATTAAATTCAAGCCAATTATCAAGCGATTGCGTTGACGGTTCTTTTGCCTCAACAAAGAGGACTTCAAAATTGCCAAGTGTAGAGAAAAGAAAAATTAAAAGAAGAATGAGAGAGACGGAGTAAGACGATTGAGTGAACAATCAAAATAATAATTACTTACCTATACTCTTATGCTTCGAAAAGGGAGTGCATAAAATGCTTTTGAAAAGGAAATGCTGAACATAAATGCTTCGAAATATAAATCTACGACTACTCTTCTAATAAGGAAAATGACAATAAATATTGAAATCAATTGTCTTTGATTTGAATTCTGGATCTCTTCACAATGTAGCCATGAATGGCTATTTATAGGCAAATATTTGTAGAAAAAAAACTACCTAAAACTACATACTCTTCCATCTCCTCCATTTCATATTCCATGATCTTCCATAACTTCCTTTAACCTCCACTTCATGCTCCATGTTCTCCACTTTATTCTCCATCATCTTTTCATATTTCATAACTTCCCATAACCTCCAAATGAATAGGAGAATGTCACATGTCCTGCAATTATATAAATAATAAATAATAATAAAATGCAAATTTATGGTGCCAACACACTTCCTCTGCCTTCTTCCTCTCTCGTCGTAGCCCTCTTTCCAATTTTACCGCCCCATTCCACCAACCTTGAAACCCTAGAAGAAGACGTTAAGAAGTCCCAATTATTCCACCGACTTTGCAACCCTAAAAAGAAGAAAAAGAAGGCTGAGGAGGGGAAGACGAAGAAGAAATAAGAAGAAAGAAGGTGACTGGGAAAGAAGAAGGCTGGTCTAGGTCAGTGTTGGCAGAGGTAGAGGGAAGGTCCTGAAGAGAGGCAACGAGCTAAGGAGAAGAGTCGACGAGGCTGGAAGAGACAACAGAGGAGGAAAGAGGTCATAGCAATGACTAGTGGTGCCTGGTGGTAAGTACTTTGAGAGAGAGAGAGAGAGAGAGAGAGGGGTAGTGTTAGGTGGTGTGTACTGAGATATTAGGTTTTACACTATGTTTGGGAATCTATGAAAGAAAAGAAAAGAAATGATTACTTAAGTTATAAAAGAAAAAAAGGAAAAAGAAATAATTGTAATTTCTCTCCTTATTTGGATAAGAAAGATAAAAGAAAATAAACGATTGTGATTTCTCTCCTTCTTGTTTAATTAAATTTCATAAGAAAAGAAAAAAAATTATGTTATATTATCAAAATAACTTTTTGCTAGATATGAAAAACCTTTAAAGACATGGGTGTCAATTATTTTGTTTCTTTTATTTTTAAAGGGACAAAATTGATATTATGAAAACTTGAGAATCTATTGATTTCTTTTCTCTTTCAATCTCTCTACTTTTGGAAAGATTAGAAATGAAGGTTATAAGAGAAATAGGTTTCTCTCCATTTCTCCCCATTTCTCTCTACTTATTCAAACAAGTAAGAGAAATATATATTTTTTCATTTCTTTTCTTTCTCTTCTCTCTAAATCACTCAATCCAAACATAGAGTTAGGGTTAAGAGTAATTTGCTTGGATTGGAGAACAAAACAATAATTAAAAATAAATAAATAAATAATTGAAAGATGTTGTGATGTGTAAATAAAAGCTTCAAATGACACTCTAGTTAAACTCAAGTCACTCTTATATATAGTGCATAAATATAAATTTTTTAACTTATGAACAACTTTGATGTTATTCTTTATTTTTCACTCCTCTGAGTACAAAAAAATTACAATCTTTATTTTATCTAATTATTTTTTCATCCATGTGCACTAATATTATTATTTATTTTATTTATCTATCTACAACTGTTTGAAGAACCTCTTAAACTCTCCATATGTAACTAAGTTTGACAAATTTTATTAGAATAACTATTATAAGAGTTAGCATATTGGAGTGAATAAATTATATTAAAACTAGTTATAATAATCAATAGGCCTCTTTCAAAAACTCATTAGAAACTAAAATAAGTTACAGCAAAGCTAGTCATTAATAGAGACTTCATTAGAAAATCACCAACATATTCCTCAAATGCCAGGACAGGATCTTTTATACTGTGAAGAGAAGTTATATAGAGTTAGTCAGCTGGGTGGTTGAAGCTGCTTGCAAAGGACATATATCCACATAATACATGTCACCATAAGAGACTACCAGACACTTGTTAAGAAATTACACCTGAATTTACCATTTAGCCTCCCAAAGCCTCATTAGTACCCCTTCTAAGCTCTGCTAAAATGATCTTTCTTAATAACAGCTAAAGTTTAGGTATAACCGGTGGTGTGCATCAGAGCTTTCGTAATACAACAACCAGGTAATCTCTCAAGATGTTAGCTTTGACTGCGCATCTTCTTCGGCCATAGAGTTTGAATGATAGAAAAGATAAAATGCTGCATTCTATGAATCAAACCATTATGATGAAGGTGAGGCTTCTGCATACTAGCAATTAACCACCGATAATCAGCCAATGCAGCATCTGATAATGGCTCCAGAAACTCACACTGATCCAAAATCTCAGGTGGGGGTACTCCATCAATGAGATTTGTGTCTAGCTTTGGCTTGCCCTTCTTGGCTGTTGTAAGCTCTTTAGACTCTTCCTCTTCAACATGGGCACGGTCACTCTCAAGGGCAGAGGGAGATGCACCTGGGATTACCTCCTGTTGGAAAGGCACTGCCCTACCAGCCTGCAAACAGAACTCTATCCATTGTTCCACTAGCGGAGATGGCCCCCTTACTCGTCCCCCAATTTTATTTTGATTTGTAGTTAATCTTGAAGCAGCTGGAATTGCCTGCAAACATGAAAGGAAATGATAATTTCTATAGGGGAAAAGCATTCACCTTTCAACTTTAATTTATGTACCAAGTATAGAATCACAATCAACGCAGATTTGAATACAACACCCGAAAACGCAGGATATTCATTTCAACACACATAAAGACCGATCAAATGTTAATAAGTTGACCCAAATAATAGTGATGATATCACTTGTATCCTATCAAGAATTGGAATAATAAATAGACAACTAAATAATCCCATGGTTCAGGGAAAGAATCTCCGTGACAGTCTTAAGGTTTAACCTGGTAAACAGAGATCCAATACTAGCAGGTAGCTTGATCTAGGCCCAGATATTATGTTTTGCATCTACTCTGACCTTTTATTTATTTATTAACTCCAATGTCCTAAAAAAACCAGGTATATGTTTAATATGAAGAACAAACAAAATCAGAGGTTGGGACAACATGGACAGACGGCATCCCCTCCACTCAACTAGGAAAATTATCTTCTCCTTGATCCTAATATCCACAATCTTGCAGAAACTTCTACATTTAGGATATTACTAATATATAATTGTTATCATACAATCAGGTCAACCAACATTAAAGATAACCTTCAAGATGAGAATGTTTCAATATCTCCATACCCCACATATGCAAAACAGCGTGTATGAGAGTTAAAATACCATATCTAGTTTTTCCATTCAGACAAATCAACATAGAAATCACATAAGATTTTTATGGTAGATGATTCTAGACGTACCCACAGATCTGCCCACAAACTAGCTCCAGATTTTGGAACAATTACTGAGACATTTGACATGCGTTTGGCAGCAGGAAGAACATCACTACTCCATCCAACTGCCACCCATACATCTCCCACTCCAAATGCTTTCAGATAGTGCACACTGTCGAATAGTCGAACCTACAGAAAGCCAAATGCAGATATGAAGAAACATAGCAATCCGAAACACCAACCATTGGTAATGATCGAAACACCAACCATTGGTAATAAACGAAACACCAAAAAAAACAGTAAAAACGAAACACCAAAAAAAACAGTAAAAAATAAATGCATTGAATAGACAGCAACAACTTGTTTATGCTGTCGAAACACCAACCATTGGTAATAAACGAAACACCAAAAATAAATGCATTGAATAGACAGCAACAACTTGTTTATGCTGTTATCAATCATAAAGGACCAGAAGTCAATGAAGTTATGCATGTATTATATGGTAAGAGTTAAAAATTCAAGTTGGCCAAAAAGAGTGGAATCAGTAATCTAAATTAACTGAACAACTTGATACGACGATTTGTTAACCTCAAGATTGCTGCTCTTTAAAAGAACAAAAGTATCTCTTACTTTCGGTTAACATCTCATCCAAAAAAGGAAACGATGAATCAGCAACAACTTGGCTCAGTTTTAACTTGACTCGGCAAACCTGTGACAATTTTCAGCTTTCTTACCAAGTTACCCAAAATTTGGAAGAATTGAGTTACCTCAGCCAGGTTTTGAGTCACAACCCCCAAATGCACACCTGTCTGATCCATCGCACCAAATTTATTCTATTTCCTTATTTCTGAAGTTTTTGTGATGTCCAGGAACTGGATTTTATTGGGTCAACATCAAATATAAATAGTCCAAAATCATCTTCATTTTGTCCTTTGGTTTTTTTTTTTTTTTTTTTTGATTTGCACTAGAGTGTCCGAATCAAAGTCTGACTAATCCCTAGGGATGCACAGGCCCTCGGCAAAGAGTTTCCCACAAACACAACACTATTAATTCAAGAGTTTTCCCCTAGTACGATAGCCCTGAGGAATTGTGTTAGCACCTAAGAGGTTACGATCCTTGAATCTTAGAGGGAGCACAACCCCAAGACCCAAGGCCTTGCCATCAGGCCAACCTCTTGGGGTTATTGTCCTTTGGTTTTTCAATAAGCACAATAAATTCATTTGCAGCTGAGAACCTTATTTGTATGTGCTTGCCACTCTGTTAGGGTGGTTTGACCATTTCATCTCAATACCTGTTTTTTGAGCTGTGCAAGCTTCTGCTGCACAACATTTCTCCCTCCAACAACCTGAGCGTCAATGTTGTTTGTATTGTATGCTGCCCCCATACACTTCAACACTGCACCAACAACCTCTCTAGGAGAATCAACCATTGAAATTTTCCCAGCAAGTTCAGGCCGCCATAGATCAGCCCAGTCCTGCAATTGAGATTTTTTTCCATAAATACTAGTCAAAACTAACAAGCATATCTAAAACATAATATTTGCAGATTCTACCACAGAAAAAGTCAACATATATAATGATAAATTAAGTTTTTTTTTTTTTTTTAAATTGTCATGAATAAGTTGCATCACTGCATCAACAAACTTTGAAAATGTCACTTTTTTATGCCAATCCAATCAAAAGGAAAAATTCAAGAAAAAAGAAACAACAGCATACTAAATAGATTGTGAAAAATTGACTTCTTTGCCAATCCAAACGAAGCAAAAATTCAATAAAAAATAAATAACAGCATACTAAATTTCAGAGAACCATCATTGGCTTTTTAGTATTTTAATTCTTTTCTGCATAATACTAGAAACTTATTGAAACAGGAGTTAACTAGATTCATTACGAAATGCAAACTGCACAAGGAGAACTTCGAGAATGGCTAATGTTAGATTTATTGAAGGTATTTAACCCACAACCAATTGGCCATGAGTGGAGGGGCCTCTAGAGTATATGGACCAAGCTTCGTTGATTTAAAGAGGTGATGTGGGGACAAGTCTCTAATACTTCATCACACATGCAGTGCGGTCACATGTAAAGGTGATACAGAAATGAGAGATGAGAAATAGGTTTGGGACGGATAATTGGCC
This sequence comes from Camellia sinensis, assembly GCF_055761805.1. NCBI lineage: Eukaryota > Viridiplantae > Streptophyta > Magnoliopsida > Ericales > Theaceae > Camellia > Camellia sinensis. Next base: position 116,420,198 of record NC_138970.1, read on the forward strand.
AGCAAGGCTACCCAAGACCTAGCTTTGATACCATGTTAGATTTATTGGCAACATCCAATCCAAAATCAATTGCCTTCGAGTGGAGAGTCCTCCTCTAGAGTATATGGACCAAGCTTAGGTGGCTTTGAGAGGCATGTGCAATACGTCTCTAACAGCTAAAGTTGTACAATAAAATCTATGGCTCAATACACAGATAACTCCAATCTTATGAATACAATCCAACGGATTGTTAGTGTTAACAATAGAATTTACATGACTGTGTAATGTGCATCTTTAGGTAGAAACCAAGCCACTACTATAAGAGAGCACATTGGACAAGCCTTATAGCCTTGAAAGCTTTAACTGTATTGGTAGAGCTTCATCAACACCAGGATTGATTTGGGCAAGGCTAGGACTGAGAATACTTTGAAGAGGGCCTAGATATAACTAAACATGGATATACGCGTGTAAGTTTGCAAAATAATTAATTGTTAGGCATGACTGCCTGCTGGAGGCGAAGTACCTGAACTGGCAGGGGGTGAGCAAATACAACGGCTCACCAATAGTCATCTAAGACATTTGAAATGAATAAATTACATGCAAGAAACATATTATTCCAATTCTTATTATCTTTGTTAAAGTGATAGTAAGGATCATATCATACTACATAAGTCTCTCAAAATTCAGATAGAAGAATCAATTGCTCAAATATTTCAAAATTGAAGACAAACTCGATACTATCAAAATCAATAAAATATCTCATGAACAACCTAGTCAAACCCCGTTGAGTCTAACTAGAACACAGTCATGCCCTCAACCTAGGCGACTATTCAAGTCCTTAATCCTATATTCATAGCTTACTAGACCAACGGACTATGGGGAAACCAACCCCATGTGAGTTTTAAGGGCTCTCACCAATGGAATGACTTGGCACCCATTCTTGCTACAAGGTACAAAACTAACCAAATGGCCAAACGAGCCCCCAACAAAGCAAAAAAGCCCAAAGCTAAATCAATATTCTAAAATTCATCCAAACTCAACCAATTTCAACTTCCAAGTTTCTCAACACCGAGAAATTCACATTTCCTTCACAAAGTATTTTATTTCCATCATTCACCTTTAAGTTTCAAAAAAAGATGCTTCTTAAAAAACTTTATTTTCAAGCTACAAAGTTTCTAAGAATTATTTACTTAGGTCAAATCATAAAGTTTATCACACTCATCTATTATTATCATTTATCATGCATGTATACCCAAATCCCATGATATAACATATATTAAAAATTCAAGAACATAACCAATAATCATAAATAAATTATCTAGCACCTCTAAACTAACAACAATACCAAAACTCACTCAAATTCAGCGGACATAATCTCCAATCATTGCTATTAAACTAACAAGCAAACTTTTTAATAGAAATTAGTATACTATTCATCATAAAACCTAAAAGTACAGTAAGGGCACCGCATCGACGCCTAGGTGCGGTGAAAAATGGGCAAAGGTTTTCGTATTTTTCTGGACAAGTGTGGATAAAGAAGCTAGTCCAAGACTATAGGTTTAGGGTAGTCACATGAAATGTAGGAGCTTTAACTGGTAAGACTATGGAATTGATAGATGTCATGATTAAGAGGAGAGTTAGTATAGCTTGTGCATAAGAAACTAAGCGGACGGGCATGAAAGCTGGGGAAATAGAGGATACCGGTTTTAAACTATATTATAGTGGCAAGGATAGACACATGAATGGTGTAGGAATAATAGTTGCCAAGGGTCTTATAGAAAATGAGGTTGCGACCATTAGGAATGGTGATAGGATTATATTAGCTAAACTAGTTATTTGAGACAATATAGTAAATGTTATTAGTGCATACGCCTCCCAAAGTAGGATTATATGATCAGACTAAGAGAGATTTTTAGGACCAAATGGATGAGGTATTTTACAAGAGATACCCGTAGGCTAAGAAGCATGGACATGGACACGTGACACGATACGGATACGACACGAATACGCCGACACGCCAATTTTCAAAAAATGCAAGACACGACACGTGAGGGACACGCATAAAATCTATAATTTTATATATTTATTATATGTTATATATATGAATATATCATTCAAAGATAATAAAAAATTACAATATGACACTAATTCCTATAAATTTATATGATTTTTGTTTTATTATTGTATTTTAAGTTGTTTTGTTCAAACTTATAATTAGTTTTACTTGTGTCAAATCAATAGATACGTGTGTTTAAGTAACAGACACACGTGTCCTCCAAGTGTCCAAAGAGTGTCTAACTCTTTAAAAAAAATTAAAAAATAGGACACGTTTTGAAGAGTGTCGGACACGTGTCGGGAAAGTGTCCAAAGAGTGTAGGTGTCCGACACGGACACGACACGGATACGTCACCTTATTAGAAGTGTCCGTGCTTCTTAGCCCGTAGGAGAAAAACCTAGTTATAGCTGGAGATTTCAACGACTATGAAGGAATAGATAAACTAGGTTATGAGATGGTGCATGGTGGGTATGATTTTGGTGATAGAAATGAGGCTGGAAAGAGTATTTTAGATTTTGCGTTGGCTTCTGACCTGGTGATGGCCAATACTATGTATTAGAGAAGAGAGGAGCATGTGATAACCTTTAAGAGTGGGTCAATTAGGAGCCAAATAGATTACTTTCTAGCAAGTAAAGTGGATTGTCTAAAATGCAGCAACTGCAAGGTGATTCCTAGAAAGAGCTTGACGTCTTAACATAGGATTTTGGTACTAGATTTATGTTTTAAAAGGCAATACCAAGCCAGGAAGAATAGTGGGTATCGTAGGACGAGATGGTGAGACCTAAAAGGGGATAAATTAGAAATATTTAAGGATAAAGAAGGTATTTGGGACTTGGAAGATTATGCTAAAACTATGTGGAACTCAATGACCAATTGTATGAGGAGAATCTCAAGGGAAGTCTTTGGAGAGTCGAAAGGAAAGGGACCCAACTCTAAGGAAACTTGGCAGTGGAGGGAGGAGGTTCAAGTGGTAGTAAAGATGAAAAAAGAGTGCTTTAAAAGTGACAAAATGATAAAACTGAGGAAAACCTTAAAAGCTACAGATTGACTAATAAGGAAGTCAAAAAAGTAGTGAGAGAGGCTAAGTTTAAAGTCTATGATGATCCATACACTAGAGTAGATAGTAAGAGAACAGAATATACAAACTTGCTAAGATAAGAGACGAAAACAAGATATTTTAATCACATTAAGTGCATCAACAGTAAGGACTCTAAGGTGTTGGTAAATGATGAAGAGATTAAGGAGTGGCAGAAGAACTATTTTGAGTTGTTAGATGAGGAACATGGAAGAAGGTCAAAAGTGGAGAAAGTAACCAGCAATAAGGAAAACCAAGACTACAAGTTATAACGCAGGATTAGGAACTTTGAAATGGAGAATGCACTTAAAAAGATGAAATCGAATAAGGCTTTAGGACCTTATGATATCCCTATTGAAGCTTGGAAATGTTTGGATAAGAAGGGAGTTGCTTGGTTGACTAGGTTATTTAACAAGATTTTGTTGACTAGGAAAATGCCAGAGTGGGAGAAAAGTATTTTAGTGCCGTGGAGAAGTGGTTTTTGGAAATACTCTTCTGATCCTGAAGGACGCTCGTGATCCACCGATAGTCACCTAAAAGGAAGTAAACACTCCAGTCGGGGGTGCCGGAATTAGCACTACGACGGACAAGTCAGTCTCTCGTTCTAGATTACTTGTATTCTAAGTTAAACACCACAAATATCACATACCTCTTTTTGGCTGATGTCTCTTCTATTTATATCTTTTCTTCTTTGGATCTCGGGATTAGTTCCAAATCCATCCTACTATTCGGCATACTTTGTAAATAACCAATCTTCACTCGGCCCCTTGCTTAATCGGCTATCTAGCCAAATAAGGTTGGGTCCGAGTTTCCGTGGCAATGGCCGAATACTTCGAATCTCGATTCTTCAATGTTTGACTACCTAGAATCTCTACGACTCCCAATATTCGGCCCTCACAATTGCCCCCCAAGCACTCCACTAGCGGCAGTTGGCTGGAGTGTTTGGCTTTGAACTCGAAGAGTTAGAGTCGAAATTCGGCAGCTGACCGTATTTTAACGCAAGTGTCTGTCCACACTCTTCTCGGTTATCATTTCAACTTCCCGCCTCTTCGTACACTCTCATTTATTGTGATTTAAAATTTCGACGTCTTCTCAAATAGATACACGCTTTTAGACGCCCGTCGCTGGATTGCCTTCCGAACTATCTCTGCGACTTCCTACTCTTCTCTATCTCCTTCGTCACTCGTAAGTTCTCTCCTTCTTTGCTTTGAATCTCTTTCCTTGCTTTGTTTCTTTTGGCTTAGCATAATCATATTGGCTGGGGAAAATGGCGAAACATTTAAAAGATCTTCTCTCACCGGATCGAATTTCTGGCTTTCGATGCCATTTTTCCATTCCTGATGACGTCCGTCTGTCTTTTGTGGCAGACGGCACCCTCGATATGGAGAGGGTTGATGAAACCACAATCGTCTTCCCTCTTCTATCAATCGCTGAGGGTGGGGTCCGTTTCCCCCTTCACCCGCTCCTTAGGGCCGTGCTTTGCCATTGGGAGTTAATCCCTTCGCAGCCCAACATCAATTTCTTTAGGATTGTGATGGGGGTTGTCGCACTAAACCGCCGCCTTGGGCTTAACCTTGGCATCTCCGCTATTCGGCATTGCTACGCCTTGGCCAAGTCTTCTGGTCGGCACGGGCGTTATTTACCGACCATCATCTAGTGATTATGCTTTCCAGCTCTGGGAAGCGAGTCGATGATGTTATGGTCGTCGTCCAAGGAAACTGGGAATTCGGCGAAGGCGATGATCGCCTTGATCGTATTCCTAGACGGAGGGGCGAACCAGGTGGCCGAGTATCATCTTTTATTCATTTGCTAAATTTATAAAGCGTCATTTTTGGGACCTTATGGTTTTGCTTTTGCAGGGAACGATTTGAAGAAAATCTTGACCACAACTGACGACGCCGTCCTTTCAGAAATCAAGACTGCGCTCAAGTACTTCGGCCAACGGAGTCTTCAGAAGCAGGGAAGGGCGGCCCACGTTCTGCTCCGCTACGAGTCGACTTATACGACCTTTTCGGTGGCGGAGAATATCCTAATTCCGATCGGTGAGGAGTTTCTTGTCGCTCGTATCTTGACCGACTTCAAAAATTTGAAGCAAATCGGTTGCGAGGAATCAGATTTGGAGCGACCGGAAGTAGCTAAGGCCGCCGAATCAGACGAATCCGAAACAGAGGTTGACGAGGCTTTGAAATTAGCATTTGAGGAGGCCGGCCTCAATTCGGTTGATAATCCGTCCACTTCGGGTTGAGAGGACCGTCCACTTGATGATATTTTTCAGGATCTGGAGGATCTTCCCGGCGCGTACCCAGAAGATATGGCTGGGCTGAGCCTCACTAAGCTTGCCAAGAAAGCGAATGCGGAAAGGATGGCTGCGCGGCGAAGGGCAGAGGAGATTCGGGCTGCCGAATCTCAGTCTCAGTCTCAGTCCTCCTTGCCCTTTATTGAGGAAGTGACGGCGAAAGAAGGGAGCACCGAAACGGAACCCTTGGTGGAGAAGCACCCCGCTGATGTTGAGGCCGGCTCAAAAGAAGGTCGCGCCGACAAACGGCCTCGTTTGGAGGAATCGGATGTGATTGTATCTTTTGTTATTCAGCCGAAGATGAAAAATACGCCGATCTTCTCCGACGCTTCGGTAATCAAAGATCCAGCGGTTGCACTTAGTTTGGCAACATTCGTTTCACTACCTGCTGATAAGGCGACTTTTCGAGCGGAGCCGGATTTGGTTACAGTCGCGTTGGCCGCCCAATCGGCTCTTTTGGTACATATCTTGACTATTATTTTGGTTTTAACTTCGTGTTTTGCAGACCGTCGGAAGGATAGCCGACATGGGCCGTCGTTATCATGATGACGTGGAGCATATTGGCCGTTTACAAGCGGAGGTTGAGGGCCAAAGGAGTAGGGCGCAGATTGAGGGCGCTCGTGTCGAGGCCGAGTTGGAGAGAGCCCGTAATGTTGAAGATTTGAGATCGGTCGCCGAGGAGCGAGCGAATGCGAGCGACGCCGCGCTTAAATTGGCCCAGGAGGAGAATTCTAAATTGAAGGCCGAGTTGGAAGAGATGAAGGCGTCGAAGAAAACAGCCGACCTGAAGGCTTCCGGCGCATTTGATACCGGGAAAAAATCTGTTTATGATGAATACGTGGACGAAGTCCCCAAGTTTGAAAATCGGGGCTTTAAACACGGCTGGCTCAGAGCGCTTGCTGCCGCTAATGTGTCTTTGGCTACGCCAATTCCGTATGAGAAAGTGGATGTCGAGCCGTTGGAGTTTGATTCCGATGGCTAATTTCAAAGGCGCTTGTTTTTTGTTTTAGGATTTGCGTGTATTTTTCAGCTTTTTACAATTTTTTGCTTAGTAATTTTCATATGTAAAATGGTTACAATTTGTGCCCAATTTACTTAATGAAAATTCATTTTGCACTTTGCTGTTACTGATGAATGGAATTGCTTTGGGTCAAATGTTGTATAATTGCCGACAAAATGATTAGGACATTTTAAAAGCCAAAAATTGGTGAATGAACTGGCTGCGGCACATATCGATCGGCATGAGGCCAGGGTACGCGGCTGGCTAGATTAATAAATCTGCCCTTACCCTAGCCAGTGCATGAACTTCAAAGGCATTGACCAAAAATTGCTGTTTAGATAATTAGGCCATTTTAAAAGCCAAAAATGGGTGAATGAACTGGCTGCGGCACATATCGATCGGCATGAGACCAGGGTACATGGCCGGCTAGATTAATAAATCTGCCTTTGTCCCAGCCAGTGCATGAACTTCAAAGGCATTGATCAAAAATTGCCGTTTATATAGTTAGGCCGTTTTAAAAGCCAAAAATTGAATGAACTGGCTGCGGCACATATCGATCGGCATGAGGCCAGGGTACGCGGCCGGCTAAATTAATAAATCCGCCCTGTCGTTTGGAGAGTAGCGTTAATGAAATTGCCTCGGGGGCGTTGCAACCATTAGAAATAAATGGGGGGGCTATTTGCGCCAATAACTTCGCTTACTGTGTTTTCAAGGCAACTTATCATGAATGGCAAATAGAGTTTTCTTCAACAGCAGAGGCAAAGGTCAAACTTTGGCTGAGCTTGATACTGCGATGAATCGGGGCAGAGAAACCACCCGTGCGGGAAGGGGAGCGTCCAAAGAACGGGAAAAACGCCAGCCTCCAAGTCGTCGAAGCAGATCACCCTGAAAGGAGAAACAGCAACGGGGAAGCTCTTCGTGACCGCAATCGTTGAGTTTCGCAGTTTTCGTGGGGAACAGACCGATGACGGAGGCGGACTCCATTATAAGGGACCCAATGGTGGCGGTCGAATTTGCTCGACAGATTTTTCTACCGGAGGTGCAGCAGTCGTTGGTTGGCCGACAAGATTTCGACGTCTTTCGAGAGGGAATCCACGGGGCGGTGAAGGGGTTGTACACCGCTTACGAAGTCGGCATGCGGCTGCGCGCCGCGCAGTGGGAGTTAGAGAAGATGGACGAACAAGTCCATAGTTCGGAGGCTCGGACGGAGAAAGCCGAACGCAAACTTAATGAGCTTAGGATGGCTAAAGCCGCCGAGCTGCATGTGGCGGGTCGATCTAATCCAATCGTGGACGAAAGGGTGACCCAACGGCTATTGAGTCATGCCATTGCCGATCGAGACACGGCTAGCATGTTTTCCGTAGAAAATGTGAGATCCAAAGGTTATGAGCAAGGCTTTCATGCGGGCTGGAAGGTTGGGATCGACAAAATGAAGGAGAAGCTTGCAGAGGAGGTCTGCCGATGCGAGAATCGGGGCTTTAAGCACGGTTGGATCGCGGCACTTTAGGCCACAAAGGCTCTTCAAGCAAAGGGTGTCAATTCGGCGTTGCCGTGGTACCAACGCCGCAATCATTTTCCCTTTTCCGCCTTTGAGGTCGAAAAGAGCGACGATGAGAGAGAGGCCTATAAAAATATTCGTTGGAATGTTCAGGCGCAGATTGCGTCGAAAATTATGTAATTACTTGTCAGATGAATAAAATGCTCTGTTGTTAATATTCCTGTTGCCTTATAATTACTTGTCAAATTGCGTAATTATGTAATTCTTTGGCATATATATGTTTTGCATGTTTTGTGCTTTATTTGAATAAATGGTTTTAGCCGGCTCGTCATAATGGATAACGTCACTAAATATTTATTTAGTATGCTCGTTACATTGCCCAAAAACGGTGTTGATAAGACTCTGAATCCGGCATTTTCTTTAGGTATTTATTCGGCTCCAGACTCAGGCTTGGCCGACGAGCTTCCAACGACATTATGCGCCGAAGGGGCTCTGAATCCGGAGATTTTGAGTGGCCGATCGTGATATCCACGAAGGGCGCTCCAAATCCGGGGGCTTTTTCGGCCCAACGACGTCATGCACCGAAGGAGCTCCGAATCCGAAGACTTTGAGTGGCCGATCGTGATATCCACGAAGGGCGCTCCGAATCTGGAGGCTTTTCCGGAACACTTTTAGAACAATTTTCGACAAGAATCCTCGTATTACAAAAGTGGAATTTGTACATGGCGAATCGTTTAACACTAAAATCATTCCCCACAAGTCGGGTTTAATGATAAAACTTTCGCAAGTGGGTCGAGTTCCAAGGCCTTGGAAGACTCCTTCCTGTCATATCTCTCAGCCGATATGCCCCTGTTTCTGCGATGGAATCTATTTGAAAGGGGCCGTCCCAGTTTGGACCAAGTTTTCCATCGACCGACTTCCTATCGGCTGGAAGCACCTTCTTCAGGACCAATTCTCCTGGTGTGTAGCGGCGCAGCTGAACTCGTTGATTGTATGATTTCGCCAACTGTTGCTGGTACCGTGCCATGGACGCAAGGGTGCGGTCTTTTCGTTCCTCGATTAGAATCAAATCCAAAGCCAACATCATGTCGTTTCGGCCTGTATCAAAAACTTGCGACTTGAGGGTCGAGAGGCCGATCTCCAGGGGTAAGATCGCCTGGTTGCCAAAGCATAGAGCAAACGGAGTTTCTCCAGTTGATCTCCTCGGCGTTGTTCAATGAGCCCACAATACACTCCGCAATTCTTCGACCCATTTGCCTTTGGCTTTCTCCAGTCTTTTCTTGATGCCGTCCAAGATAGATTTGTTCGAAGCTTCGGCCTGACCATTGCTTTGGAGATAAGCCGGCATAGAAAAGTATGGCCAGATACCATATTTGTCGCACAGTTCTCGGTAAACACCACAATCAAATTGAGTGTCGTTGTCTGAAATAAGGGCTCTTGGAATGCCGAATTGTGTTATGATGTTCCTCCACACAAAGCGTTTAACATCAACGTCTCGAATGTGTGTTAATGCCTCCACTTCGACCCATTTTGTGAAATAATCTGTTGTGACGATCAAGTATCGCTTATTCCCTGGGGCCCTTGGCAATGGTCCTACGATATCGAGCCCCCACTGGGCGAACGGCCAGGGACTGGTAATAGAGTTCAGCTCTTCAGTGGGCAAATGGGTTAGTGGGGAGAACTTCTGGCACTGTTCACACCTTTTCGCATAACACTCGGCATCCGCTCTCATGGTCGGCCAATAATACCCCTGCGTTATAGCTCGATGGGCCAACGAACGCCCGCCAGAATGAGCACCACAACTGCCCTCATGTATCTCAGTCAGAAGCTCTTCGACTTTGTCTGGGTGCACACATTCCAAATATGGACTAGAGAGGGATTTTTTATAGAGCCCTCCTTGCGGATCCAAGAAGTATCTCATGGCTTTGTTTCGCAATTTGTACGCTTCTTTCTTGTCCTCTGGGAGTTGGTCAGAAGACAGGAAGGCAGCAATGGGATCCATCCAACTTGGGGCAGATTCTATGACGTTAATCTGGACTTCCTCTGAAGGGCCAATGCTTGGCTCCGGAATGAAACCTACTTCGATAGTCCGTTTAATCTCTGAGTTGATGGCGGAGGCTAGGCAAGCCAAGGCGTCTGCATGGGTGTTCTGATCACGTGTTATCTGGTTCAACTCATGATGGTCAAATTTTGCCAACAAGGAATTGGCCGTTTTCATGTAGGCCGCCATGCGGTCGTTCCTTGCCACGTACTCCCCCTTTAGCTGGTTGATCACCAGTTTTGAATCACAAAACACAAGCAAACGCCGAGCGCCGAGAACGTGCGCGTTCCGTAAACCGGCTAGGAGGGCTTCGTTATTTGATGCTTCGTTATTTGATGCTTCGAAGCCAAGCTTGACGGCCTGCTCAATTATTGCGCTGTCAAGAGACATGATGACAACTCCAGCTCCACTGCCTCGCTAATTGGACGATCCATCGCAATACAACTGCCAAATATCCCCAACATAAATCCTCCAGTTCAGCTTTGGTCGAATTTCGTCAGGCTTGAAGTCGGTCAGGACACCAGTGAATTCGGCGACAAAGTCGGCAAGCACCTGCCCTTTGATTGAGGTTCTGGGTAGAAATTGAATATCGTATTGGCCGAGTTCCAGAGCCCATTTTGAAACACGTCCGGAAGCTTCTGCACTACGTAGTACAGACCGGAGGGGATAGTCTGTTAGCACCCCAATACTATGACCTTGGAAGTAATGCATCAGTTTCCTCGCCGCCATGACTAGGGCTAGGATGAGCTTTTCCAGTGGAAGGTAGCGTGTTTCGCCATCAACCATTGCCTTGCTCACATAATACACCGGCCGTTGCTCTCCCAGCTCTTCCTTTATCAGCACGGCGCTGACGGCCCGGTCGGAAACTGCCAGATACATAATGAGCGGGTCACCAAGAGAGGGCATTGCCAAGAGTGGTACTGAGTGGAGGTAAGTCTTAAGGTCGTTGAAAGCGGCTTCGCATTCGGAGGACCATTCAAAAGCCTTGCCCTGCCGTTGTGTATGAAAGAATTGTCACCAGCGATCTGTGGAACGGCTGATGAACCTGTTGAGCGCGGCGGCCATCCCCATTAACTTTTGAACCTCTTTTACTGATCGGGGGGAACTGAGCTCCAGGATTGCTGTGATTTGCCTTGGGTTAGCTTCGATTCCTCGGTGATTGATGATATATCCCAAGAATTTGCCAGAGCCGATTCCAAAGGCACATTTGGAAGCATTCAGCTTCATTCCATATTTGCGTAGGATGCCGAATGTTTCTTCAAGATCAGCTATATGATTCTGCTTTACCTTTGACTTGACCACCATATCGTCAATGTACACTTCCATTGTGCGACCGAGTTGCTTCTTGAACATGGTGGTGACTAGTCTCTGGTAGGTTGCCCCGGCGTTCTTCAGCCCAAAAAGCATAACCTTATAGCAGTAGGTTCCTCTTGGGGTGAGGAATGCAGTTTTCTCCTGGTCCTCCGGGTGCATGGCAATTTGATGGTAGCCTCTGTAAGCATCGAGAAAACTCATGCGCTGATGGCGTGCTGTAGCATCTACCAGTTGGTCTATCCTTAGGAGAGGAAAACAGTCTTTGGGACAGGCTTTGTTTATGTCCGTGAAATCAACGCAGACTCGCCATGTACCGTACTTCTTCACCACTACAGTATTAGAGAGCCATGTGGGGTAGGTAACTTCCCTGATGGCCCCTGCATCAAGCAGCCGGTCAACCTCTTCAATCACGGCAATAGTGTGCTCTGCGGTAGATCGCCGGCTTTTCTGAACGATCGGTTTGCACTTAGGGTCAACATTCAAACGATGCTCGGAAACAGTTGGGTCGACGCCCGGCATTTCATATGGAGTCCATGCAAATACATCAAGATTATCGAGCAGAAAGGATACTAGCTGCTGTCTATCGGCCTGATTCAGGGAGGCGCCAACCATGAAGAATCTCTCTGGATTGCCGTTAATCTCAATTCGGTCTAAGTCTTCCGTGGCTTTCTCATTCGGGAGCCGCCCGACATCGTCGAGGCTTTCACGATCCAGCACCTCAATGGAATTAACTTGCAAATCCTTTGGTGTCTTTCCGGAGAGGAGATAGCATGCTTGTGCCGATTGTTGGGAACCACGGATCTGCTCGATGCCGTATTCTGTTGGGAAGCGCAGAAGCTGATGATAGGTGCTTGGGACAGCCCGCATAGTATGCAACCAAGTTCGCCCCATGATAAGATTGTACGGCGAAGGTAGCCTGACAACCAAGAATTCCACATCCACTGTTCGGGAGCCTGCTTGGACGGGTAGTATGATTTTCCCCAACGGATATTCTGGATTTGCGTTGAAGCCGAATAATGGATAAGGAGCCGGAGACAAGTCTGATTCGTTGAAGCCAAGTTTGATGAAGGTCTTGTAATACATAACCTCAGAAGTACTTCCCTGGTCTTAAGAACGCGCTCGATAGTAAATCGGTTGACACGTAGTTCAATGACCAGTGATTCAATGTGGGGGACTGTTATGCCGATAAGATCAGAATCATCGAAGGTGATACTCGAAGCTTCATGCGGCCGTTTCGCCGGCGTGAGTTGCTTCTGGGGTGCAGGGTGTGTTTGAATTGTATGCACAGCTGAGGGCGTTGGCAGGCTGTATATCATATGGATGACTACAAGCGGTGGTGATTCCCGCCGAAGTGCAGTTGGTCTGGTTGCTCACGTTTGGGCATGTTGCTAGGGCTGAACATCTCGGACCAACTCCTGAAGGTCTTTCATGGGATGGTTACTGTCACGATCGTGATCTTTGCGATATTCACACCGCCTATCCCTTCTTGTCGTGTCGGGTGGTGCCACCGCTTCTGATGGCCTGGTGTAGAATGAGGGGGCCCACTTTATATGCGGACTTTCTGCGGAGGAACTGGAAACTTCAGACCGTCCATTCTTCTTGGGATCCGGGAATAATAAGTCGGAGCTGCTATCGGTGTCTTGAAGCCGGGCTCGAGGTCGTCGATCACCTGCTTTCAGAGGTCGCTCGGGATTTTGGGGCACGGCTTGTTTGGATTTTGTTACCTCCAAAGCCAAATCCTGACAGAGGCACTCGTTCTCATCGATCAAGTTTCCAACCTCAGCTCATTTTGCTTTGCCTGCTCCATGATTGCTTGCATTGCCTCATGTTCTGGAGTCGAAGGTGAGGCGAAGTTCAAAACGCGTCTTGCTGGAATAAGCTCCAGTCCGTGTGTGTTCGTTGGAGTGAAAACATCTACCTGCGTGTTTTCATCAATGACTATTAGAGGGTCCTCCGTCATGTCCGCCATGGATATGCTTGAGTATTCCCACAGACGGCGCCAGTTGTGGAGAAGTGGTTTTTGGAAATACTCTTCTGATCCTGGGGGATGCTCGTGATCCACCAATAGTCACCTAAAAGAAAGTAAACACTCCGGTCGGAGGTGCCGGAATTAGCACTACGACGGACAAGTCAGTCTCTCGTTCTAAATTACTTGTATTCTAAGTTAAACACCACAAATATCACATACCTCTTTTTGGCTAATGTCTCTTCTATTTATATCTTTTCTTCTTTGGGCATCGAGATTAGTTCCAAATCCATCCTACTATTCGACATACTTTGTAAATAACCGATCTTCACTCGGCCCCTTGCTTAATCGGCTATCTAGCCGAACAAGGTTGGGTCCGAGTTTCCATGGCAATGGCCGAATACTTCGAATCTCGATTCGTCAATGTTCGACTACCTGGAATCTCTACAACTCCCAATATTCGACCCCCACAAGTGCCAATCTATAAAAATAAAGGAAATGTCCAGAATTGCAACTATAGAAGAATCAAGCTGATGTCTCATATAATGAAAGAGAGAGAGTGAGTGATGGAACGTCGATTGCAAGATATAACAGAGGTATTAGAGAATCAATTTGGATTTATGCCTGGTAAGTCAATAATGGAAGTGGTCAATCTTTTGAGGAGAGTAATGAAAAAATATAGAGAGAAGAAAAGAAACATTCATATAGTTTTTATCGATCTTGAGAAAACATAAGATAGAGTGTCTCGGGATATAATTTAATGAGTTTATAGAAAAAAGAGGTGACAAAATCCTACATTGATGTGATTAGAGACATGTTTGAAGATGTGGTGACCACTTTTAGGTCATCAATTGGAGAGACAAGTGAATTTTCAATTACTATGAGATTACATTAAGGATCAACCTTCAGTCCTTATCTTTTTACTTTAGTTATAGATGAATTGACGAGAAATATTCAGAATGATGTGCCATGGTGTATGCTTTTTGCAGATGATATCATGTTAGTGGATGAGACTAGAAGAGTTAACACTAAGTTGGAGATTTGGAAAGAAGCACTTGAATATAAAGGATTTAGGATGAGCAAAACTAAGACAAAGTACATGAAGTGTAATTTTAGAAACAATACCAATGAAAGCAGAAGAGAAGTGAAAATTGATAAAGAACTACTTAAGAGTGAACATTTTCGTTATTTATGATCGATTGTCACAATGGCTGGAGAGATTGGAGCGAATGTGGTTCATAAAATTAAGGCAAGGTGGCTTAAATGAAGGAGTGCGTCTAGGGTACTATGCGATAAACGAGTACCCACTATACTAAAAAGAAAGTTCTATAGAACGGCTATTAAACCAGCGATGTTGTATGGGATGGAATGTTGGGCAACTAAAAAACAATGTGTAGATAAGACGAGTGTTGCTAAGATGAGGATGGTAAGGTGCATGTGTGGCAAGACTAAAAAAGACAGAGTAAGAATGAATATATTCGTGAATGGGTAAGAGTAGTACCGATAAAAGATAAGTTGAGATAGTTGATCATATATAACGGGGACCAAAAAAGACAGTAGTGAATAGATACGATACATTGACGTTAGATGGAAGTGTTAGAGGAAGGAGTAAACCTAGCTTGATGTGGGCTAGTGTAGTAAATAGAGATACGAATCTCTTTAATTTAACCAACCAAATGGCCGTTGATAGAGTCAAGTGAAGAAGAGAGATCCATGTAGTCAACTCCATTTGATGAAATTTAAGGCTTGGTTTGGTTTAGTTAGGTTAGTGACATGGAAATCATGGTGTTGAGCTACTACATACAAGAATATCTTCAAAGACACCAAATCTAATATAATATAGTCATGAATAGCAAACTAATTCAATGAACCATAACAAAATCATGGATAATCATGGATCTAGTATAATAATCAATCAAATAAAATAATAATAGTAACCCTAACATGCTTTCTATACATTTCAAAAAAAAAAAAAAAAAAAAGATATGAAATCCCTACTTTATTTCACCAAATGAGAACAAGAGATGATGTAGAGAGTAATGTCACCAACTAGAAGCTTCAAATCCAAACTTCCAATCTGGAGGTGAGTTCCAAGTGTCAAAATCACCTCATAACCTTCAAAGATGTCCAAGGATGCAAGGGTGGCAGGTGGGTATGGATGTAAGAGGTTTAAAACTTTGTGTTAAATACTAGAAAATTAAAGAAATCAATGTAGAGGAAGGGGGGGATGGTTCGGCAGAAACACACAAAAAAAGGGAGGGGGGGAGGGGGGGAGGGGGAAGGGTTTGTGTTTTGTGTTGGAATTTTCTCTCTCTACACTTGTATCAAGGAAAGAAAATGATGGTCAAAGTTGCTTTTATTCATCAACTCAACTATTAACTAATACAAAATATAAAATGACGGCAACCGGGGAGGTGGTGTCGGCAGCCAAGGGGAAATGTGGAGGGAAAATTCCCTCCAAAAGTTGAAATAGAATTGGCTCGTCAAAAACTCAATCTCATTTCAGTGGGTCATGAGTATTGGAACAAATATTTATTTATGAACTTACGAACAGTCTAAATAATTTTTACAAACACTAAAAAGTTCAAATAAATATTTTTAAGTCATGGGTTTGACATCCCAAGCCCAAATAAATAAAGCATGCACAAATCTAAAGTGGACCCACCAAGCGGAATTAATTGATACATGCAAATAGGTTCAATTTAATTTAAAATAAATATGATCAAGTATCATATTAAATTAATTGAGTCATGTACTATTGCTAATTAATTTTTAATTAGTGAGATATATGGGCAATTAATGCAAATTAATTACTTAATTAAGAAAATAAATTCACTGGACATTATAATGTCACTGGCAACTGACCTCATAGGCTAATCTAACGAAAATCGTAGTAAAAAAATATTGGTGATGTACAAGTTTTGAATGATCATACAGAAAACCCGTTTGGATTAGTGGATTACATCAGTAAGGGAGGTGGAAAGTGGATGAAGGCACAAGGGGCGTGTCGAACCACTATAAATCATTGTGTCATCATTTTTACATTATTTGCACATTACTTGCTTTGAATGAATGAGATGAAGCTTTATTAAATTAATGTTTATTTAAATACGATCAATTAGAAAAGAACATTTAAATGAATTAGGCTTGAGTGATACACTTAGTGAGTGTTACAAAAGCTAATAGTTCTTCTTCATTATCACTAAGGAATTGGTTAAAGGAGCCTAAAACCTGTCTCAATTGAGGACAGATTGAACAAATAAACTAAATCAATCAATAGATTTAAATTGGGGATAAGTAAGGACTTGATATACAAAATGAAGTTTAAAATTCTAGATTTTCCTATTCATCCCCACCTGTCGGGGACATTTTGGCAGATGCTATCAGTAATATGTCAGAATCACTCAATTTTCAAAGGCGCTTTGAACTCTTCTCCACAAACATGAAATTGTTAACCACGGAAACTATTCACATATGCAAGATATATTGTGCATACAAACAAATGTACAAAAGCAGACATTAATACTGAGTACTGACAGTGTTATAACCCAACCAAACATCAAAAAATAATGTTTTGAGGTTTCTCTACATGCCAAAATAAATCGAACTATAGAATTTCGTTAGATCAAACGATGAAAAAAAGACCCATTCATACGTTGGCAATTTGTCCATGCATGTTACCTTCTTGCATATGATGCATGGACACGGACAAAGGACACGACGTGGACACGTGGACACGCAAATTTTCAAAAAATGGGGAACATGACATGCTAGGGATAAAAAGAAAATCATTGATTCTTATACAATTACAATAATAATAAAATTAATAAACACATTTCTTAATTTTTTTTAATAAAAAATGAGTTTTTTTAAATAAAAATACTTTATTCTATGAATTTTAGGTTTAACAAAAATAAGAATAAAAAAAAAAGACAAAAAGACAAAAAAAAAGAGAGGAGAAATCAGGAAAATAAAGGAGAGAAACAAAAAATAAAAAAAATAAAAAAGTAAGAGAGAGCGAGAGACAGAAGCGGGTGAAATCAGGAAAAAGAAAGAAGGAAAAAAAAAAAGGGAGAGTGAAACAAAAAAAGGGAGGAGAAGAAGAACAAAAAAGATGACGGAGACAGAGAAAACGAAGAGAAGTAGAAGATGAAGGAGACAGAGAAGACAAAGAGAAGAAGAAGAAGAAGAAGAAGAAGAAGAATACCTCAGGCTTCTTCGATTGATCTGAACAAGTTAGGGCTTCTTTGTCTCCCTTGATCTCTTTCTCTCCTCTCATTCTCTGTCTCCTCTCCCATAGTCAGGACTTCTTCAATCTACCTCACTCGTGTTCGAAAAGTGTCACGGCGGGTCCATGGCGTGTCTGACTGGAAAAATACACATTAGAGAGAATATCGGACACGTGTCCACAGCGTGTCCGAAGCGTGTCCACGTTTGTGTCTGACACGTGTCCGACACTGTAGGCCCTAGGGACGTATCGGTGCTTCATAGCTTCTCGCTTGATGGTTGAAAAAGAAACTCTTAGATCCAATGGACTCAAGTTATGGCTGGCCTTTTCGTGACTCAGATTGCCAGCACGATTTCCGACCCGCAAAGGCTTAAAAGGGTATGGACTCTCTATTTGCTTACTTAATTATATTATTGATTATAATAATAGATATACAGTATTTTTTGAACTTTTTTAACATAATTATCAAGGAAGCAAATGTAAATAGATGCGTACATTCTACATTCATTGATTAGAATACATAGAATTCATTTAACAGGTGACTCTCACTCTCTTGAAAAAATACAAGGTCATATAAAACACACATCCCGTGGTCTCTCAAGACTATATATTACAAAATACATGATATCTTCATATGGAAAATGCACAAGACTCCACGCATCATCCTCATCTTATACACAATAACATACCAAACAGGTGGATCTTTCCATTCCCTGAAAATGAGGAAACAACAATTTGAGCCACTCTAAGCCAGTGAATAATAAGAACGCCAAACCTACATTGTAGTTTAAAACATAAGATCAAGCTTATTTTAAACATCATTGTTAGCCCTAAGATTCGGTTTTGACGATGTCTAAGTTGCATTGGGTTATTGTACTTCATCGTTATTTATGTGCGATACTCTTTGACACAAAATTAGTATGTTGCATATGATAAACTTGTGCTTTGGATTGAAAATATCCTTTTGTATTAGCTACTGAATAGCTCTACGATTTTTAAGGATCCAACAAATCTTTAACATTAATATTTCATGATTATTTCATTAGAGGAAGAGCTTGAGTGCTTTCATAGTTCTATAAGTTTTGCTCTCCAATGATTGAGATTCAAAAACTCCAATAACAAAGTATTTGACATTAATTTTGTACTTAAATGATCATTATCTAACTTATTTTGAAGTTATAATTTGTGTTGATGAATTTGGAATGCTTAAGAGGTGATTTCTAAGAAGGAAGTGTCGACTCCCTCAAGGAAGTGTTGACACATCTTTACATGGCAAGGCATCAAGTGTCAACTCCTCTATTTGAGATGTCAACTCATTTATGCAGTAGATCAAGCGTATTCCACCACAACACAAGGTGTCAACTCCCTTCTTTAAGGTGTCAAGCACTAGTTCGTGAATTTTGAAATCCGACAACTGCAAGAACTCTTTCAACGGCTCTATTTGTTTTAAATGAGCTCCAATGGTCAAGAAGAGATGAGACACTATAAAAGCTAAATCTACAATCATCAACATACAAAAAATCAAAACAGAAGAGCAAGAGCAAGAGAAGAAAGAGAAACTGATAGATTAAGAATCAAACTTTCAAATCATTCAAATCTTTGTGTCCTAACTTTCATATTCTCTTTGTATGAGCTTCATTGTTCTATTCCACTCTTTGGAGTTCTATTGTATTCAATGCCTTGTGGATTTTCTTCTACAAATCATTTGTAAACGGGTGATTATACCCTTGGGCTCATTGTTGAGTGTTTTGTGAGAAAACACTTGTGAGATTTGTATTACCAAAACAGGGGCTGCTTTGGGAGTTTATTTTTTAGGGGTTTTGGAACAAAATCCTTGTTGTAAGGATCTTTGCAAGTACCCAGAAAAGTTAGCCAGTGGTAAAGCTATTTGAAGAATAGTGGAAGAACTCAAGGGGAGCCTTGGGAAGTGGACATAGGCTCGGGTTGAAAGCAAACCACTATAAATCTTGAGTTTGCTATCTCTTTCTCTCTCTCTTATATTTCATTGTTATATCTTGTGCAAATTAATTGTATGGGTTAATTATTTTAGTTTTTATTGACCAACCCAATTCACCCCCCTTTGGTTGCCTACTTGGGTAACAATCATGCATTCATGGACTCGCAAAACATATCATCTAGTATGGTATAACTTACATTAAGTAAAGCATTGTATACAAAGCTAAGAAGCATAGACACAAATACGGATGCAGACATGAAGCATGGTGAGTTCAAAAAAATAGTGACACAAACAAGGCGGGGACATGGCAATAATATATATATATATATATTTTATATTTGTTTTTGCCATGTAGATTAATATCACATCCACAAACATTCAAAATTAACAAAAACTAACACTAATTCGATATTTGAAAAAAAATAACTTTTAAATTAACACTTATCATTTAAATTTTTTATGAATAATCTATAAGTATTTAAATCTAAGCAAAAAGTAATAAACATCCAACATCTATCAAAAGAACTAAAGAAAAGGAGGGGAAAAAAACTAGTTGGTATGTCCCCAAAGTGTCCTCGTTGTGTCCCCAACATGTCACCTGAGTATCCCCTATAAAAATAAAAATAAAAACAAAAATTAACTAAATAAAGGGACATGCAACGTGGTGTGTCCTATACTTGTCCCTACTATGTCCCCGCCACGTACCTGTGTCCAAGTCCCCTATGGCACTTGTTTTCAAGGTCAGTGCTTAATAGATACAAAACTAATTTGAAAACTTAATCCAAGTACCACCGTTACTTATGTCAAATCCTCGAACTTTTAGTTCCTCTTACATCAAACAACCCTTTGTCTTGAGTTTTAGGAAATTCCCCTTTGATTTTATTCCTCTTCCCCTTCTTTTCTTCAACTTTCCTTCATTTTCTCTCCTTTTCTCTTCACTTTTCTTCTCTTTATCTCTCATTTTGTAGGAAAATCTGACATGTTATGGAGGTACTAGCTTGTTTCGAATAGTCTTTTGTGTTTTTATGTAAATTACATATATAATTCATATATAGAAAAATATGTGTCATCTGAAGATTTAATCCAAATAAGAGGTGTCATCTCCTCTTGTAAACACTATGACTCACCAATTAATTTATTAATCAAGGTCATTAGATTAGTTAATTCATGCTTAGCCCTAATTATTGAGATTAGTATCCTCAAACTTAGTTAATCTAGATTAGTTTAATTGACCATACTAAATCTTAATTGACCATGATTAATTTAACTAATCCAATAATAAAATTTCACGACACTTTTGGATACCAAATGACATTAGATCAAGTCCATTAATCTTGATTAGTAAATCCAAGATTACAAAGTAGTTCCAAATCACTCCAGTTACAATGAAAGCTCTACCTCAATTTCACATTCTCCTTACAACAGTACAATTCTTCAAATATGGTTCAATTGCATAGTCAAGACATTAGAGCACACCATGTTTAAGTGACCTAGCGCACAAGCATAGCACAAAGCATTCTCACATAGGGAATACTATTGACTGCACATGCGTAGTATGCAAAGTATACATATTTGGTTCATTGGAATGAGATGGAATGGAATGATTGATTCCTTAACCTTTTTCTATGGAATGACCATTCCCTTAACACAGTGAAAAATGATTTCATTTGTAATGCATTTGTTATTATGTTTTTAGTCCAACCAAACATGAGAATGAATATTACGATGGAATAATCATTCTATTCCACTTCATTCCAATGAACCAAACACTACCATATAGTATTGCATAAACACTCCCATAGGCACTCCCGACCTTAATTCTTCTATATGCCCTCACTCCCGAGCCCCCACACCTACTTCTATTTCATGCAAGTAAGGGTTATACGAACCCAATGGGATGCCTTGTGGTTTGAGAAACGTTATTGGATCATTATATGTGGTTTTGTTTAGGTCTAGAATAGTCTCGTGGTCAAAGAGTAAGAGTTTCCTAATCTTTTAAGTTATAGTCCTAGTAAAATTAGGAGAACAAACAACCTGTAAGTACACATGTAATCTTGCTATTCAATAGAGTTGTTTTTTAAAGAATTTGTAAGGAGCTTTTGAAGCTTTGTGCTGATGCTTTGTGCAACCTTACCTTGGGGGTTATTCCCAGGGAAATCATGTTAGAATTCCCTGTGCGCCTTTCTCTTTTTCTATTCCATGAAGAACTATTCCTGAGTAATTCACAGCCCCCAAAAAGTCACTTCTTTTATTTTTCAAATTGATTCCCAATCAACTTTGAGCCTTTACATTCACACCAAACTATAGATCACCCCCCAAAATAAATAAATAAATTCTAGAGAATTCCTTCGACTAATTCTAAAAACCCCACAATTGCCTTGTAAAAAACCAAACCAAAGTCTACTCATATTCCTTCACAAAGATAAATTATTTCTCCCTACAGAACCCTATACTAGAAGTTTTCCATAGCCAAAAATCATCTCAATTCCTACCATAAGCAACTTTTGGCTCTAGTTTCCTAATCTATCCTACATAAAGATTTCAACTACAAGGCCAAAATTCAACTACATATACTAAGCACTACCATATCAATAAGCTAACATTCACTGCTATATCTTCATTAATAAAACTGATGCAGATCATGAAGGCTTAGGATAATCAAGCAATTAGGACAATCAAACAAGGCTATTAAGGTTAGGAAAGTTTGTGTTCAGGGGTTAAACAGCTAAACCTATGCCATGAGCGGTAACTCACAAACAGATTCATGTCTATCACGTTTTCTCTTATTGCTAGGATTAAATTCTATCAGTCGAGAGAGGACTGCACTTCTCAAAATAAAATTTTCTAAGCTTAAGAGAGTAATTATATCGCATTGCAGATTATTATGAGCATAAACGAATTAAAGAGAGGAAATGAATAAAATAGTCCAGAAATCACCTACTACAACCCCTTGAGCATCACCATACAAGACTGAAAAATATAATTTTGGAGTAAAATTAGATGCTATGATTTCAATAAGCTTAACAATCTCTTGACAATGTAGAACAGGTAGGTTCTCCATGGGCCACTGGCAATTAGAGTTGCTAAACTTGTCATAAATTATAAAAGAACAGAGCACTATTACATGAAAGTGTGCATCCACAAGATTAGCACCTGTGGTCAAGTAACAGAATTAGACTTTTGTTTGAAAAACAACCACTTTGGGTAGACAATGACAAGAGTTAGGTAGTCAATGGTTAACCCTTATGCAGCTCCTGCTGTGATCAAGCAAGAGACAGATTTGAGTATGAACAACAGCCTCTTTGTGTAGATAATGTCAAAAGGTCCATGTTGGCAGCACCAACTTTAGTTACTCCTAATTTACTGTCTAATTGATTCCTCAAACAAAACCTGAAAGAAAGAAAGCATATCTCTAAATGGACTATCCATGAACTTATGCCACTTTTTTCTTGAGTTACGGACTCCTTTATAGATTAGGCTTCTAATTGAACAAAAACCAAAGCCTTTGCATATCATTTTAAAATGCTCCGGCACTTCATTTGTATGTAACATTTGAAAAGGAAAAATGATCCGCAGGATAAACAAGGCTATATAAAGAGGCAATCCTTTACAGGGGCAGGGCTATGTGTAATTCAGTGGTGTCAATTGACACCACTGAACTTTCAAATTTTGTTTAAATATATATGAAATTTTGTTTAATAGTTTTGGATTTTAACAAAATGACCCCAGTGTTTGAAGCTATTCATTATTTAGTGGTGTCAATTTTAACAGAATGACCCCAATGAATCTAGATAAATATCACATATATCACATATATTTGGAGCTATTCATTGTTTAGTGGTGTAAATTTTAGCTCAGTGTTCGTTCATTCATTTGCTCCATCAACGCTTTATTCTCTAACAACCATTGTTGCATTGTCATTGATGCATACCTTCATTTGTTCTCTCTCTCTCTCTCTCCCTCTGAATGACCCCACTGAGGGGAATTCCTGGCTACGCCACTGATCCTTTATTTACACTGTTGTCCATAAAGAAATAGCTGAAAGACCCTTAACTAACATTGGGCCTTTTCCAAGTGAGAATCATTATGGGGTATTTTTTTTTTTATTTTTTTTTTTCAGCAACAAAGAAGCATTATTTTATTAAAGATAAAATGAGGAGATAAAAAAGGAAGAGGGGACAAGATGTCCACCAAAAGGAAGGGGGGGGGGGGGGGGGGAATACAAGTCATGTAGAAAAATCATGGCCCATAAGCATGCGCAACTTCTTCAAACTTATCCTACAAAATTCTTGCATTATTTCCAACTACACTACTCAAAACATGGCACAAATAACAACTCCAAAGACCTTGAGCCTTTCTATGGCACCAAAGCCTTTGTAACTTTTTTTTTTTTTTTATCAACAACCAAAGCCTTTGTAACCAATCACAAGCAGCTGGAACTACCCAATCAACCTCCACCATCTGAAACAATTTGTACTGTAATGCCAAAACCACAAAACAATGCAAAAATCCAACTGTTCTGGTTGAGCTCAAACCAATCTAGAAGTTCAATTTGCTCCTACTGTTTAAGTGATGGTTCTGTTTTTGCAATTAGAAGTTACAAAAGCATTGTAAAGATTGGCAAAATTTGGAAACAAATGTTAGTTGTATTGCAAAAGATAAGTCATCAAACGAAGAGATGATGAAAAGTAGAAAAAGAAGAAAATAGTGTAAAATACAAACCCATCTATTAGTTGAATTTGACTACTAAATTCTGGTGAAATGGATAAAAAAATTCAACATCACAAGAACAAAAATAATGAACCACATTTAAACTCATCCATACCAAATAAAATAGAGAGGAAATCATAGATTTGATCTCAAGATATAAAGATTATAGAAACTTCACAGCCTGAAAAACAAAATACCTCTATAGGAGCCAAATTATGCTTCTGAAATTTGGTTTTCTTGTAAGCTATCACCATGCTTCCCCATCTATATGGAGCAGCCCATATTTTCCCTTCAGGATCTAAGTTTCCCTCACTGTTCCTGCATAAATACACCTGAGACTATTTTAGAAGCTACAGTCTTTTATTAGCAACAAAGAAAATTGTATTAGGAACGTACTGAACGGGAACAACCCTTTTACAATAAAAAGAAATAAAGAAAAATAAGGGTTGCCACAACAAAGGTCAAAATTCTATGAAGGCTCCCATTGTATAAAATTCATTTCAAACCAGTCAATGTGAAATTCTTCCCACTTCCCAGGTATATACACCACAAGTAGGAGCCAGATGTAAAGACCACCAGATATATAATTTGACGAGTAAACTAGCTCTTTGTGTATGAAGCCCTACCTACAAAGTGATATACCTATTTATGGGAATCATGATTAACCCTGTGCATAACTCAAATTCAATGAATACTAGGAAGCTACTACGTCTACCAATTACCACGTAGATTCATTAATGTTTACATTTAAGCCAATTGATTTCAGGCAATTGGCTACATTAATCACAGGAAAATTTTCACTTTGCCCCTAAACCACCAATTTTAACAATTAGCTCCTTAAACTACTGAAATTGTTTCACTTTGACCCAAATTGTTACAGGCCTTACAATTATTTGACAAACAATTTTGCACTGCCCCTCAAACTGTCACATTTGTATCACTTTACCCCTTCAACTATCAAGTTTAACAATTGACACCTTAAACTATTGAGATTAATTCACTATCTCAAATCATTAACAACATTACAATTGATCACAAGTGATAGTGCAAGACCAACTGGAATAACTGGAGAGAAAAAAGAGCCCTTATCCAACCAAATTCATATCAACTACAAAGAAAAGACAATAATTCTACAATTCCATGGGGGTGGTTGTGTGGTTTTATTTAAAACCACCAAACAACTTCGTATTCTTACCTTTTTATCTTGGTGCTCTCTCTTTTTTAAAGTTTTGGCAGCTTGTCTTTCTTTTCTCCTTGTTTTACTTTAAAAATTGGTTTGCTATAAAACCATTTGTACGTGCAAATTATGTGCAAAATGCTGGTATGGATTTGGCAGAAGAGAAGCTCTACTTTCCCTCTAGTGCTCCTTACACTATATGATGCAAAATATAAGAAACTCAAGGCTAAATTCAAAGAAACTATGATATTTGAACATTGACATGATTTTAAAGAAAAACTTATAGGAATCTTATATAACTATGTTTCTAGTATTATTATAGTCTTCTTTCATGATTAGTTTATATTGTCTAGGATTTTTAGGTCAGGGATATTTTAGTAATTTTCATATTTGCTAGCATTGGTTGTACGGATCGCCCAAGTTATTTAATTGGTTTTTATTTATGTTTCTTCTTTAGTCTTAAATTGGTTTTGGAAGAAAGTAGTTTTAGTAGTTTCCTATTTTGATTCTAGTTAGTTTAGGAAGTCTCCTAACTCTATATAAAGCCATGTAATGCTTATAATTTAATAGAGTTAATATTTTAGAGAATTTCAAGAGCTTTAAAACTTTCTTATGGATTGTGTGATGCAATTAAATACTAGGTGTGATATCTAAGGGATTCTAGGAGTGACTCCTAGAACTATCTCCTTCTATTTTTTCTTCTATGCACACATACCTTAGTTACTATTCACTGCCCTCTAAAAGTGCACTTTTTAACCTCAAAACCCCATCCAATCACCCCCAAATCAACCCTAATCCTTTCCCCTACCTATTAGCCTTCAATTTAACCATTAAACCCTAAATTACTCACTGTTTAGGCCATCAAAAAACCTCTGTTTTGAAAGTTCAGCAAGCTGTCCTACATTGCTATAACCTGTGGCCATTCATATGGTCTTCCTTAAAAAATAATAATGTCGTAAACAAGATGTGGTAAAGCGAATTAATGTTAATTGTTAAATTTGATAGTTCAAGTATGATAGTTCAACGGGCAAAGTGAAAATTTTCGTCAAACAATTGTAACACTGCTAACAATTTGGGGCAAAGTGAAATAATTTCAAGAGTTCAAGTGTTAATTGTTAAAATTGATAGTTCCTCGGGAAAAGTGACACAGGTGTGATAGTTTGAGGGGACAAAGTAAAATTTCCCCCTGATCAGTGCCTTTTAGAAGCAACACCTTTTAGTCTTGGACCTCAGCAATCCCAACCAATATATATAGCCTCTGAGCAAATAATTCATGGCCAAGCATATAGTTGGAAAGGGATGAGTACCCCCAAATTTGTTAGCCAAAACTTGACCGCTAAGGATGCTCATGCGATGCAAGAAAGCGTGTAGGAACTAAGGGTTGAGCAACAAGAACAAACACAAACACACAAATAAGAGTAACTCTCTCTCTAGGAAATATTACCAATCCCCAGGACTAAGGCTGTAACACCCCAAATAATGCCATGTTCCATGATCACATCCATGTCCATCTTTGAATGTCCTAAACGAAATTAGCTATCTCATTACACAAAATACTTCAAGTAAAGCTTAAAAATGAATAGTTAAGAAGCTTTGAACACGTGAATTTCCTTGTGGACTATTAAGAGTTAGGAAGTAGTCACCTTTTAAATTTAGAAAACAAATACGTACCACACTGGAAGCATTCTTACATGACACGATTGAATACTTACCCTAGTTTAATTACCTTACAATGCACTAGAGATAGAAATATGGACTGCTATGATAAAAACATAAAAGACAAATGCAATTTGTGAGGAATTTAGAAGGAATACGTGTGTTAAAACTAGAAGACTTAAAAGCTAGAGCACACTTGGGTGAGGAACCTTAAGTGTAGGAATTTTTGGTGAACAATAAGAGCTAGGAGATGAGTTCAACTTGAATTTAGAATGCCCTAGACATCTTGAAAACCTTAATTGAGGAGCTTAATAACTTAGGTCTAATAAATATAACTTTCTGGACACTTCGTTGATAATTACGCGAGATTAGTAATAATGCGTGATTAATTAGACCTAATCAATATTAATTAAGTAAATGATAATTAGAGACTACTATTAATTAATTAGTACTAAGCATGATTACTTAGGCTAATGAAAGAAATAAGTGAAGCAAAGAGGTGAAGCACCTACCTCAAGAGTTGATGACACACGAACCTTAACAGACAAGTGTCTCTCTTGTAGTAGAAAAATAAGAAAATAGATATATATATATATATACAGAGAGAGAGAGCGAGAACCTTGCTGGAAATTCTCAGAAATTGGCAGAAGAAGAAGAAGAAATCATCACAAGCTATGAAAGTTTTAATCTTAGCCTAAAAATTAAGCCAAAAATCATCACAAGCTATGAAATTCTACCCTCTTTCACATGATATATATTAACCAACAAGAAAATGATTTAGGATAGGTTCTTGAAAGAATAAAAGGAAAAAAAAATGGAAAAGAGATGAAAAGAAGCTAGCGTAGAGAAGCATGTGTAGGAATTCAATCATTTGCTTGAATAAATCCAAGGGTTTTGTGTAGAATCTTGAACCCATCATTTTTGTATGTTTTGTATTGAAAATATATCAAGCTTAGATACTTTTAATTGAATGAAACAAGAAGAAATAAAAGGAAACCAAGATAGGAAAGAAATTTGCTTGAAATGATTAAGAGAAAGTGAGTGGTCTTCACTAATTCGACCATATCTCCTTCTATAGTTGGAATTTTGGAGTGAGACTACCACCACTAGAAACTAGACTTCCGGGGCTTGAGTTTACACTCAAGAACCGCCCAAAACCAAGTCCGGATGAAAACGATATGCGCATTTGATGTTAGATCGGAAAGTCTGTTGCACCAATGACCGCACGTGCGGCCAACACAACCGCACATGCGGCCAGCACAAAATTCAGCTCTGTATAAGCTCCGCCCGTGCAGAGCCTGAGGGGCGCACATGCAGCCAATAGAGCAATTGCTCAGTTTTGCTCCTTTTTAACTCCTTTTGACTTGTTGAGCCTCTTTTCACCTGATTAGAACTTAAAATAACCTTGAATAAGACTTGAAAATTGACCAAGAAAAGAAGTGTATGATCAAACGAGAAACATTGAACCTAGGCTAGCACACACTTGAATTAGGACCGAAAATAGTAGTATTACATCGTCTTGGACCATATTTCATTGAAGGCTTGTATTGTACTTGTGTAGGTTACATCTTTGGAAGTCATTCCCCTTTCCTTAAGAGCCATTGGTGAGTGATATTATTGTAAAGTTATGTTTAAAAGATTATTTTGAAACTCAAGAATGTATCATGCTTTGAGAAAAATTGATTTTGTTTCGGAACGAATGAATATCATATATTCTTGTATTAATGAATTAGATGGCATCCTTGGGATGGTCCGGGCTACTAGGGGACCTTAACATGCTAGAGGGATGATGTTCAAGATCTCACTTGCCACCCAAGGGTTGGTTCGTCTAATCAGTGTATGGACCGGTTATGTGCTTGTCATGTTTTGGGCCCATGGATGTGCAATACTATTTTATGTTTTGGATATGTTTTCGAAACACATTACTCTTGAAAGAAGCTCTTGAAATGCTATGTCTTGAAATGAGATACTCATGATGAAATGACTTGGAATTTATTGAACTTGATATATTGATCTATGTTTTGTAAACTCATTCGCTATTCATTCATTACCACTTTACCGTAATATTATTCACTGGGATTTGGCTCACCCCATCTCCCTTATGTAGGTAAAAGAGAAGTCATGGAAGGTTTTGCTTCTTGAAGTAATATGTAAATGCTTGTGAGAAGGGAATTGTACTTAGCTTTGGAAGAAATGCTCTTTTGAAAAGTTGTGCTCCTTTTAAAAGAATTAAATACTCCCTCTATCCCAATTTATTTATCTATTTTAGAAAATCTAACTTATTAAGGAAACATGCAATCATTACATTTTAATTCAAATTTTGAAACATTTTTCCCACCAATGCCCTTCTATTTGAATTTTAAAATGTGTTTATAATAATTTATAAGGAGCAATTATGGAAATCTAACAAAATTTAGTATCTCCAAATAGAAAATGGACAAACATTTTGGAGCAGACTAAAATGGAAAAGTGGACCAATAACATGGGACGGTGGGAGTAATTTAATCAAGAATGATGTATGTTCCATTTAATATTGTTCTGCATTGCTCTAAATGGATGTTTCAAATGGACTTAATGGACTCAACTAACGAAACTAATAGCTTCCACAAACAAAAATTTGCCCCAATTATTACAAGAGTCCAACTAGTTTTGTAAGTTAGGCCTTTGGGTAGTTCATGACTACTGGCTAGTCACTGCACTATCCTATTAGGGCGGGACGGGGTCGTAACATAGGCCTCAGCCATAAGGTTTACAACCTTAATAATTGCAACCCTAACAATTCCAGGAATATACAAAAGGAAAATAAATATTAGGAAATTAATTATAATTCCTATAGATCAAGTAATCCTAATTATTGTAGAATAAGAAACGGAGAAGTTAGAAAACCTAAACAAATAGGAAAATAAAGATCCGGAAATTAAATAATAATCTCAATCAAAATAATAAAACGCATCATAATGTCATCCTAGAAAAAGCAATCAAGCAAGAGGTAGTACCGTAGCATAGAATAAATAAAAAGCAAGAAGTAGTAAGAATAAATAAAACTAAGTCATGCCCATATTAACTATTGACCACTTGCAACAATATTTTATTTTGGAGGATGTTGTGGCCACCACTACATTGATTTGACTTATGATAGTTTGACCTTCCTGTTTCTCAGTTTCAGCACTTGCAATAAGATTTTATTTTGGAGCATGTTGTCACCACAACTAAATTGATGTGACATATGATAGTTTAACCATCCTCTTTCCCAGTTTCTCAAAGTAAAACACTAACATCTTGAACGTCTCATAAATGCACACTTAGTTCCAAGAAGAATAATAATCACATCAATCAAATCCTTCTTGTTAGAATTAGTCATCTATAGTTGTATGCTATGTTACCAGAAAACGCTAATACCCTAGCGATTTACGTATTCGTATGCACGTTCCAAAACATGGTACACAAAATGGTAAATTTAGTGATCCGAAGCGATCCTAAAAGTTTTTTCCAATATATTTCTTTAAACATTACCTTAGGAGGAAAAAAATCAAATATATGAACTAAAATCTCAGGTGAGTTAAGATTTGACAAGACAAAAAAATAAAAAATGGGTCATAATTTTCATAGAAATGATTTGCTATATGAATTTTTTTTTTTTTTTTTTATACCTAGTAGTTAAAAGAAAATTACTCTAAAGTACATTAAATTCTTAAGTGTAATATATATATATATATAAGTTTACTCTTATCGTACCACATTTTAGAGCATATAGCATACCACATTCCTGTTTTACGTACCGGAATGATCTACATTCTAGGTAACATAGGTCATATGTTATTTTTGTGTTGAGGGTATTATGGTCATATTGTATTTCATAATATTTACTGAAGGTTTTTAGTTTAATTTAAGAGCCTAAAAACAAAGACTCGATATATCGTATTATTCTTGGCTACTCCCTCTCTCTTAACCCTAATCTTCGTTTTACATATTTTTACACTCTAACTTGGTATCAAAGCATCAATTCTACTCTATCAAGTGTTCATCAGACTCTCAAGATTACCCTAAGATGACAACAACGTGCTGACTTTATCTTTCGTACGATGACGTCATTGTGACATCACAATCCATATAGACGAGATTGGCCTCCGTAGGTTAGTTTCTCTTTTTGATGCTAATGGTGGTTTTTGTGGAATTTTTTTGGACCATTTGATGTGAATTTTCAATTTTTGAATGTTTTTCGAGTTTTTTTATGGTGATATTTCAATCAGCGATGTAGCTTATTACCTAGAGTTTCTTCTTGTTGCATTCACTTCTATGGGAGCTAAAATAGCCATAGGAGGCTATTTCTGAGTTTGTGTTGCTGCTTTGTTATTGTTTCGTTGGATTTTTTGGTGACTCTGTTCGGCATACCACTGTTCTAGTTTTTTTTTATTTATTTATTTATTTTTTTCCCCTAATGTTCTTGTTTTAGTGCTGCTTGGTGATTACTAGTAGTGATAATTTGGAACTAGAAAATTTTCCTTTGGTTTATTTTTGCTTGACTATTGGTAAATATTGGTCATTGCCTTGTGTTGCCATTTCTTCTGTTAGTCATTGTCATGGCTGAGGCAAAACCAGATGCAAGATCTTTAATGGTTAAGAATGATGAGTTAACCAAATCTATTATTAATTTACTACTAAGAAATTAAATGGTCTAAATCTATGTTACCTAGAATGTGAATCGTTCCGGTACACGGAATGGGAACGGGAACGGGAACGGGAACGGGGTACGGAATGGGAACGGGAACGGGAACGGGGTACGCTATATGCTCTAAAATGTGATACTATAAGAGTAGACATATAGATATATATATATATATATATATTACATTTAAGAATTTAAGGTACATTTAGAGTAATTTTCTTTTAACTATTAGGTATCAAAAAAAAAAAAAAACAATTCATGTAGCAAATCATTTCTATGAAAATTATGAACTATTTTTTTATTTTTTTGTCTTGTCAAAACTTAACTCACCTTAGATTTTGGTTCATATATTTGATTTTTTTTCCTCCTAAGGTAACATTTAAAGAAATATATTGGAAAAAACTTTTGGGATTGTTTCAGACCACTAAATTTACCATTTTGAAACGAAAGTGTATCATGTTCAGAACATGTGTACGAATACGTAAATCGCTAGGGTATTGGCGTTTTCTAGTAACATAGGTCTAAATTATCTGGCTTAGGCCCACATAGTTAAGAATTTCTTGCGTGACAAAAAGAAGTAACGCTCTCTTACTGAACTTCCACCAGTTGACGATGATAAAGGCTATGATGATTGGTTGAGTGCGGATTCATGTGTTATGGGGTGACTTTGGCATAGTTTGGAATCCCATATTGCTACTACAGTGGAATTTTGTGAAACCTCTAAGGAAATTTGGGACTCCCTTGTTGATTCTGTTTCAAATTAGAGTAATGTTTCTCGCATCTATGAGCTGCATGAATAGATCTTTGCTACTCGATAGTCTGGCCATCCTCTACCAGAATGTTACAGTCAAGGAAGCACGGGTGTGGGTACGAGTACGGTATGGGTATGAGTGCGGGTACGCCGATTCGGCAAAACTCAAAAAAAGTACGATACGGGTACGGCTGCAGTACGCCGATATTTTTTTATTTTTTTTAAATATAATTATGATTAAAGGATCCAATCTACAAATTAAAATTAAATATCAAAATTAAAAAAAGAACTACTCATTTTCCTATAATTTAAAACCATTATAAGCGTTAAAAATAATATTTGTGAAATCTCTCACTTTGACATGTTATGCACTGTGAATTTATGATCATAATTTATTTTTAAAATCTTTCTTTTTGCTTATCAATTTGCTATTTTTATAGGGTGAGACCAAAGAAATAACAGGAGACCAAAGAAAGATTTAAAGTTAATTGCCAACAGTAAAGGAAAAAAATTCTCAATTGGGGCAAGTTGTCAATTGCAATTTGCATAATACATAAAATTGCATCATTCCAACCACTACTAATCAACTAATACAGTATTAATTTTTAATATTTTGTGCATAAACTTTAAAAGTTTGTTATGATTAAAGATTTTATAAAGAAATTCTAGGAGGATCTGAAGCAAAAGCATAATGCATAGTCAGACACAGAACTACCCTTTATAAGCCTTGTTATTTTTTTTGGTTCAAATTGCTTTTTAAAAACATCAAAATTATTTGCTAATATGCTTATACAATTTATATAGACAGACAGGACAACAGAGAAACATCAAAATTACTGATCTGCAAGGGCACCAAAACAAAATAAAAAATAATAATAATAATTGCTAATCTGCAAGGGCAGGAAAAAAAAAAAAAAAAATTTGCCATGGCATACCCACGCCGTACCCGTGGCGTACCCGAATGAACCAAACGTACCGGACCCTCTTTTGCCGTACCCGGTACGCATACCGCCGTACCGGTACGCGTACCCGCACTCGGTAAGTACCC
This sequence comes from Camellia sinensis, assembly GCF_055761805.1. Taxonomy (NCBI): domain Eukaryota; kingdom Viridiplantae; phylum Streptophyta; class Magnoliopsida; order Ericales; family Theaceae; genus Camellia; species Camellia sinensis. The sequence continues at coordinate 116,453,616 of NC_138970.1, forward strand.
GGTACTCGTACAGCACTATTTTTGGAGTACCCGTGCTTCATAAGTTACAGTGGCCTTAAGAAATTGTGGGATCCATTATTGCAAGACAAACCCTTTACTACTAATTTGGCCCAAAGAAGCAATATTGGGAGGAGTTTACCTTTACTACTGATTTGGCCCAACAAAAGAAATATTGGGAGTATTTTATGATCGCATCCTTACTTTTGGGCTTAGATTCTGATTTACAAGATTTCAAAGATCAAATTCACGCCAATGAGACTTTACCTTCTGTTGCAAATACCTATTCTCAGATGTTGCATTCATCTTTGGGACAAGGTCATTCCACATTTGATTCCTCCTCTCAGTCCTTGTGCTTTTTTGCATTGATCTCTAGCCATGGTGACCGTGGGTCTACCAGTGGGAGTTTTCATGGCAATTCTAGTCACCGTGGCACCCCATACTGGTTCACGTGGTTCTTGTGATGGTCGTTCTACTCATGGTTCTCATGGTGGTGGTGGGCGTGGTACTAGTTCCACATCCCGTTTTGATCAGAAGTGTGCTCATTATGGTTCCTTGGGTCATTATGAACCCTAGTGTTGGCAGAAATATTGTAAACATGATCATACGAATCTAATTATGGATGCTCCAACCTCTCAATCAACATCCTTTCCCTTTGGCACTATTTCTTAACCAACTGATTCTCCCGATGCACTCACCACTCAAATTAGTGAGCTTACTAAGCTAGTCCATTTTCTTTGTACTGCTCTCCCTTCATCCTCTACCGCTACATTGGCTAGTTTAGGTAATATTGCATATATGGCTCAACCCCCCCCCCCCCTTCCTCTCCCCAACCTTGGCTCTTAGACTCTGGTGCTAGTGTTCCCATATCTCTGGTTTTTTTCTCTCTTTTCCATACTCTTCATCCTATTACCCATAATATTATACTAGTTTATAGCACCTCTCGACCTGTCAGCGGCCAAGGTACTCTTCAGCCCACTTAGTCTCTCTCCTTACCCTCTAGTCTATATGTTCCCATTTTTCCATTTAATTTTCTTTCTGTTAGTCAATTAACTAAGGTTCCTCACTGTTCCGTAACATTTTCTCCCACTTCATGCGTTTTGCAGGACCTCTAGACCAAGAGGATGATTGATTTGGAGCGTGAGAAGGATGGCTTATATTTTTTGGACGTTGATGGATCTTCTCATCCTACTTTTGCTATTTTGAGTGCTACCATGTCTCCCTTACAGTGGCATTTCAGCTTGGGTCATCCATCCTTAGCCAAGCTTAAGTTAGCTATTTCTAATTTGAGTAATGTGTCTCAGCTTGAGTGTGAAGCGTGTCATCTTGGAAAACATCTTTTCTAGTCATAGTATTAGTCTTGTGTCCATGTCTTTTGATGTAATCCATACAGACATATGGGGTCCCTCTCGAACTCCCACTGTTAATGGCTTTCTTTATTTTGTTATTTTTGTGGATAATTACTCTTGGATGACTTGGTTGTTTTTATTATGGCAACGGTTTAACTTGCCCCAAATACTTTTTAAGTTTTATAATGAAATTTTCAATTAATTTGGGAAACATATTAAGATATTTCGATCTAATAATACCTTAGAATATATGCAATCAGTTGTAAATAAATTTTGTGATGATCGTTGTATTATACATCAAACAAGTTGTGCTCATACATCCCAACAAAATGGTGTTGCTGAGTGAAAACACCACTATTTGTTAGATGTTGCCCGCACCATCTCAAGAATAACCCTGTGTTTCATAAGCGCACAAAGCATATAGAGATTGATTATCATTCTATTCGGAATTTGTTGCTATGGAAGCAGTTTATGACACCATATGAAATCATATGTTATTTTTGTGTTAAGTTGAGAGTACTATGGTCATATTGTATTTCATAATATTAGCTTATGGTTTTTAGATTTATTTAAGAGCCTAAAAATAGAGACTCAATATCTTGTATTATTCTTGGCTTCTCCTCTCTTTCTCTCTAACCCTCTCTAACCCTAATCTTCGTTTTACATATTTTTACACTAACTCTTCTATTTAGATGATGGAAAGAGAAAAAGCAAACAAAGTATATTTCCTTCTTACTTATCCCCTTGTTATGAAAAATTAAAGATTAGTTCAAACCTAGACTTAGGATGACTGAAGCATCAGTGTTTCCTGGTGTTGTGAAATTTTGATAAGTAGTTCTAGGGTGTTGTTAATCAACTTAGTTGGTTCAATCACTGGAGCGAGCTTTGGAAATATATTCAAAAAGCTTTTAAATGTATAAAGCATTAGCTCGCTGCAAATGCTTTGATAGAGAGCCACATATGGAATGAATTGAAAATTAATTTAGCAGAATCCAGCCATCACATATTATGAAAATTAATTTAGCAGAATCCAACCATCACATATTTATGAATGTTAGCAATCATGAAATGGCATCCTAATGAAATGAACCAAACATGAAACTGCTGAGATGGGTGGCTCCAAAGACAAAATACAGAATGAGAAATATTTGTTGTAATGAACAAGTTTTGTGAAGTTAAAAGGCATTTCTAATAAAGAAAAAAATTAGAGAAGATCAGCTAAGTTGACCTGCAAATGTGAAACAAAATGACATCCTCAATAATATACAATGCAGCTCTTCTCAAAGTCACTACAATAACAACACAGAGAAATGGAAGTGTGATAAAATATCATGGTAAGCATTGAATTTTAAATATATGTAATACACCAAATTTATTAGATTGGCAATTCCAACCCAATTTATTGGACGAAGCTTATTTTATGAACTTTTCTTTCCCTGCATAATTTATCAATATTATAAGCCAATTTGACAAAACATTTCCATTGATTTTTTTTTTTTTTTTACATTAATTATAATGGTTAGAGTACAGAAGCACCATATAGATCACATTGAATGCTACTCCTAGTCAAACAGGAAGGCACATCCAAAACAAGAGGAATTGTATCCTTACCTTCCATTTGTCACTTAAGCCTTTAAACCAATCTTGGTCTTCCACTCCTTGTAGGGACCTTAACATGCTAGAGGGATGATGTTCGAGATCTCACTTGCCACCCAAGGGTTGGTTCGTCTAATCAGTGTATGGACCGGTTATGTGCTTGTCATGTTTTGGGCCCATGGATGTGCAATACTATTTTATGTTTTGGATATGTTTTCGAAACACATTACTCTTGAAAGAAGCTCTTGAGATGCTATGTCTTCAAATGAGATACTCATGATGAAATGACTTGGAATTTATTGAACTTGATATATTGATCTATGTTTTGTAAACTCATTCGATATTCATTCATTACCACTTTACCGTAATATTATTCACTGGGATTTGGCTCACCTCATTTCCCTTATGTAGGTAAAAGAGGAGTCATGGAAGGTTTTGCTTCTTGAAGTAATATGTAAATGCTTGTGAGAAGGGAATTGTACTTAGCTTTGGAAGAAATGTTCTTTTGAAAAGTTGTGCTCCATGTAAAAGAGTTAAATACTCCCTCTATCCCAATTTATTTATCTATTTTAGAAAATCTAACTTATTAAGGAAACATGCAATCATTACATTTTAATTCAAATTTTGAAACATTTTTCCCACCAATGCCCTTCTATTTGAATTTTAAAATGTGTTTATAATAATTTATAAGGAGCAATTTTGGAAATCTAACAAAATTTAGTATCTCCAAATAGAAAGTGGACAAACATTTTGGAGCAGACTAAAATGGAAAAGTGGACCAATAAAATGGGATGGTGGGAGTAATTTAATCAAGAATGATGTATGTTCCATTTAATATTGTTCTGCATTGCTCTAAATGGATGTTTCAAATGGACTTAATGGACTCAACTAACGAAACTAATAGCTTCCACAAACAAAAATTTGCCCCAATTATTACAAGAGTCCAACTTGTTTTGTAAGTTAGGCCATTGGGTAGTTCATGACTACTGGCCAGTCATTGCACTATCCTGTTAGGGCGGGATGGGGTCGTAACATAGGCCTCAGCCATAAGGTTTACAACCTTAATAATTGCAACCCTAACAATTCCAGGAATATACAAAAGGAAAATAACTTTTAGGAAATTAATTATAATTCCTATAGATCAAGTAATCCTAATTATTGTAGAATAAGAAATAGAGAAATTAGAAAACCTAAACAAATAGGAAAATAAAGATCCGGAAATTAAATAATAACTCAATCAAAATAATAAAATGCATCATAATGTCATCCTAGAAAAAGCAATCAAGCAAGAGGTAGTATCGTAGTATAGAATAAATAAAAAGCAAGAAGTAGTAAGAATAAATAAAACTGTCATGCCCATATTAACTATTGACCACTTGAACAATATTTTATTTTGGAGGATGTTGTGGCCACCACTAAATTGATTTGACTTATGATAGTTTGACCTTCCTGTTTCTCAGTTTCAGCACTTGCAATAAGATTTTATTTTGGAGGATGTTGTCACCACAACTAAATTGATGTGACATATGATAGTTTAACCATCCACTTTCCCAGTTTCTCAAAGTAAAACACTAACATCTTGAATGTCTCATAAATGCACACTTAGTTCCAAGAAGAATAATAATCACATCAATCAAATCCTTCTTGTTAGAATTAGTCATCTATAGTCGTATGCTATGTTACCAGAAAATGCTAATACCCTAGCGATTTATGTATTCATATGCACGTTCCGAAACATGGTACACAAAATGGTAAATTTAGTGATTCGAAGCGATCCCAAAAGTTTTTTCCAATATATTTCTTTAAACGTTACCTTAGGAGGAAAAAAATCAAATATGTGAACTAAAATCTAAGGTGAGTTAAGTTTTGACAAGACAAAAAAATAAAAAATGGGTCATAATTTTCATAGAAATGATTTGCTATATGATTTTTTTTTTTTTTTTTTACCTAATAGTTAGAAGAAAATTACTCTAAAAGTACATTAAATTCTGAAGTGTAATATATATATATATATATAAGTCTACTCTTATCGTACCACATTTTAGAGCATATAGCATTCCCGTTTTACGTACCAGAATGATCCACATTCTAGGCAACATAGGTCGTATGTTATTTTGGTGTTGAGGGTATTATGGTCATGTTGTATTTCATAATATTTACTGAAGGTTTTTAGGTTAATTTAAGAGCCTAAAAACAAAGACTCGATATATCGTATTATTCTTGGCTACTCCCTCTCTTAACCCTAATCTTCGTTTTACAATTTTTACACTCAAACTTGGTATCAAAGCGTCAATTCTACTCTATCAAGTGTTCATCAGACTCTCAAGATTACCCTAAGATGACAACAACGTGCTAACGTTATCTTTCATACGATGATGTCATTGTGACATCCCAATCCATATAGACGAGATTGGCCTCCGCAGGTCAGTTTCTCTTTTTGATGCTAATGTAAGTGTTTGAGAAGATAGTTGGATTTTTTTGTGTTTGGATGTGATGTTTGTGAGAGAAAAAGTGAAATGATTATGGCGTTGGATGTGATATTTCGTTTGGATTTATTTTTTTTTTGGTTTTGCAAAAATTCTGTCTTTTAGTGGAAAAAAAAAAAAATTAGGAGAAACACTTGCCAAACACCACCAATGGTGGTTTTTGTGGAATTTTTTGGGACCATTTGATGTGAATTTTCAATTTTTGAATGTTTTACGAGTTTTTTTATGGTGATATTTCAATCAGCGATATAGCTTATTACCTAGAGTTTCTTCTTCTTGCATTCACTTCTATGGGAGCTAAAATAGCCATAGAAGGCTATTTCTGAGTTTGTGTTGCTGCTTTGTTGTTGTTTCGTTGGATTTTTTGGTGACTCTGTTCGGCATACCACTGTTCCAGTTTTTATTTATTTATTTATTTTTTTTTTCCCCCTAATGTTCTTGTTTTAGTACTGCTTGGTGATTACTAGTAGTGATAATTTGGCACTAGAAAATTTTCCTTTGGTTTATTTTTGCTTGACTATTGGTAAATATTGGTCATTGCCGGCTGAGGCAAAACCAGATGCAAGATCTTTAATGGTTAAGAATGATGAGTTACCCAAATCTATTATTAATTTACTACTAAGAAATTAAATGGTCTAAATCTATGTTACCTAGAATATGAATCGTTCCGGTACATGGAACGGGAACGGGAACGGGGTACGCTATATGCTCTAAAATGTGGTACTATAAGAGTAGACTTATATATATATATATATATATTACATTTAAGAATTTAGGGTACTTTTAGAGTAATTTTCTTTTAACTATTAGGTATCAAAAAAAAAAAAAAAAAAAAAATCATGTAGTAAATCATTTCTATGAAAATTATGACCCATTTTTTTATTTTTTTGTCTTGTCAAAACTTAACTCACCTTATATTTTAGTTCATATATTTGATTTTTTTCTTCCTAAAGTAACATTTAAAGAAATATATTGGAAAAAAAATTTGGGATCGCTTCGGATCACTAAATTTACCATTTTGAAACGAAGGTGTACCATGTTTCAGAACATGCGTACGAATACGTAAATCGCTAGGGTATTGGCGTTTTTTTAGTAACATAGGTCTAAATTATCTGGCTTAGGCCCACATAGTTAAGAATTTTTTGCGTGACAAAAAGAAGTCACGCTTTCTTACTGAACTTCCACCAGCTGACGATGGTAAAGGCTATGATGATTGGTTGAGTGAGGATTCATGTGTTATGGGGGGACTTTGGCATAGTTTGGAACCCCATGTTGCTACTACAGTGGAATTTTGTGAAACCTCTAAGGAAATTTGAGACTCCCTTGTTGATTTTGTTTCAAATTAGAGTAATGTTTCTTGCATCTATGAGTTGCATGAATAGATCTTTGCTACTCGATAGTCTGGCCATCCTCTACCAGAATGTTACAGTGGCCTTAAGAAATTGTGGGATCAATTATTGCAACACAAACCCTTTACTACTAATTTGGCCCAAAGAAAAAATATTGGGAGGAGTTTACCCTTTACTACTACTTTGGCCCAACAAAAGAAATATTGGGAGTAGTTTATGATGGCATCCTTACTTTTGTGCTTAGATTCTGATTTACAGAATTTCAAAGATCAGATTCACGCCAATGGGACTTTACCTTCTGTTGCAAATACCTATTCTCAGATGTTGCATTCTTCTTTGGGACAAGGTCATTCCAGATTTGATTCCTCCTCTCAGTCCTTGTGCTTTTTTGCATTGATCTCTAGCCATGGCGACCGTGGTTCTACCAATGGGAGTTTTCATGGCAATTCTAGTCACCGTGGCACCCCATACTGGTTCACGTGGTTCCTGTGACGGTCGTTCTACTCATGGTTCTCATGGTGGTGGTGGGCGTGGTACTAGTTCCACATCCCGTTTTGATCAGAAGTGTGCTCATTATGGTTCCTTGGGTCATTATAAACCCTAGTGTTGGCAGAAATATGGCAAACATGATCATGTGAATCTAATTATGGATGCTCCAACCTCTCAGTCAACATCCTTTCCCTTTGGCACTATTTCTTAACCAACTGATTCTCCCAATGCACTCACCACTCAAATTAGTGAGCTTACTAAGCTAGTCCATTTTCTTTGTGCTGCTCTCCCTTCATCCTCTACCGCTACATTGGCTAGTTTAGGTAATATTGCCTATATGGCTCAATCCCCCCCCCCCCCCAACCTAGGCTCCTAGACTCTGGCGCTAGTGTTCCCATATCTCTGGTTTTTTTCTCTTTTTCATACTCTTCATCCTGTTACCCATAATATTATACTAGTTTATGGCACCTCTCGACCTGCCAACAGCCAAGGTACTCTTCAGCCCACTCAGTCTCTCTCCTTACCCTCTAGTCTATATGTTCCCATTTTTCCATTTAATTTTCTTTCTGTTAGTCAATTAACTAAGGTTCCTCACTGTTCCGTAACATTTTCTCCCACTTCATGTGTTTTGCAGGACCTCTAGACTAAGAGGATGATTGATTCGGGGCGTGAGAAGGATGGCTTATATTTTCTGGACGCTAATGGATCTTCTCATCCTACTTCTGCTATTTTGAGTGCTACCATGTCTCCCTTACAGTGGCATTTCAGCTTGGGTCATCCATCCTTAGCCAAGCTTGAGTTAGCTATTTCTAATTTGAGTAATGTGTCTCAGCTTGAGTGTGAAGTATGTCATCTTGGAAAAACATCTTTTCTAGTCATAGTATTAGTCTTGTGTCCGTGTCTTTTGATGTAGTCTATAGACATATGGGGTCCCTCTCAAACTCCCACTGTTAATGGCTTTCTTTATTTTTTTATTTTTGTGGATAATTACTCTTGGATAAATTGGTTGTTTTTATTATGGCAACGGTTTAACTTGCCCCAAATACTTTTTAAGTTTTATAATGAAATTTTCAATTAATTTGGGAAACATACTAAGATATTTCAATCTAATAATGCCTTAGAATATATGCAATCTGCTGTAAGTAAATTTTGTGATGATCGTTGTATTATACATCAAACAAGTTGTGCTCATACATCCCAACAAAATGGTGTTGCTGAACGAAAACACCACTATTTGTTAGATGTTGCCCGCACCATCTCAAGAATAACCCTGTGTTTCATAAGCGCACAAAGCATATAGAGATTGATTATCATTTTATTCGGAATTTGTTGCTATGGAGGCAATTTATGACACCATATGAAATCATATGTTATTTTTGTGTTAAGTTGAGAGTACTATGGTCATATTGTATTTCATAATATTAGCTTATGGTTTTCAGATTTATTTAAGAGCCTAAAAATAGAGACTCAATATCTTGTATTATTCTTGGCTTCTCCTCTCTTTCTCTCTAACCCTAATCTTCGTTTTACATATTTTTACACTAACTCTTCTATTTAGATGATGGAAAGAGAAAAAGCAAACAAAGTATATTTCCTTCTTACTTATCCCCTTGTTATGAAAAATTAAAGATTAGTTCAAACCTAGACTAGGATGACTGAAGCATCAGTGTTTCCTGGTGTTGTGAAATTTTGATACGTAGTTCTAGGGTGTTGTTAATCAACTTAGTTGGTTCAATCACTGGAGCGAGCTTTGGAAATATATTCAAAAAGCTTTTAAATGTACAAAGCATTAGCCCGCTGCAAATGCTTTGATAGAGAGCCACATATGGAATGAATTGAAAATTAATTTAGCAGAATCCAACCATCACATATTTATGAATGTTAGCAATCATGAAATGGCATCCTAATGAAATGCACCAAACATGAAACTGCTGAGATGGGTGGCTCCAAAGACAAAATACGGAATGAGAAATATTTGTTGTAATGAACAAGTTTTGTGAAGTTAAAAGGCATTTCTAATAAAGAAAAAAATTAGAGAAGATCAGCTAAGTTGACCTGCAAATGTGAAACAAAATGACATCCTCAATAATATACAATGCAGCTCTTCTCAAAGTCACTACAATAACGACACAGAGAAATGGAAGTGTGATAAAATATCATGGTAAGCATTGAATTTTGAATATATGTAATACACCAAATTTATTAGATTTCCAACCCAATATATTGGACAAAGCTTATGTTATGAACTTTTCTTTCCCTGCATAATTTATCAATATTATAAGCCAATTTGACAAAACATTTCTATTGATTTTTTTTTTTTTTTTTTTTACATTAATTATAATGGTTAGAGTACAGAAGCACCATATAGATCACATTGAACGCTACTCCTAGTCAAACAGAAAGGCACATCCAAAACAAGAGGAATTGTATCCTTACCTTCCATTTGTCGCTTAAGCCTTTAAACCAATCTTGGTCTTCCACCCCTTGTAGGGGCTCAATTAGACCCTTTTTAATGGCAAAATTGAGCCAAGAATCACCAACAGTAACAATATCAGCTGCCAAAGCAGATTTACGATCAAACTTTCCTTTGGTTAAAGATGAAGAAATATCAGAAAATATGTCGTCGAGACTTCCACATGTCTCTGAACATAGTATCGCTCTCCTTCCTTGAGATTGCATGAAGTCCTATGTGCCAAGAAGTAAATTATGACAATACCCTAGAAGAATTTGCATAGATTTGAAAATAAAGACTACAATAACAATAGCAAGAACAATGAAAGCAGCCATAACAATAACATTTACTACAGCAATTATTGTTGTACAACTAGAGTTTGCAACAGAGGTTTTTTTTCTGGTTTTGAACTTTTAAAAGGAATAGGATACTTTCTCTAATAAACCACTTGGCTGAACATGAAAATAACACTTACGGAATAACAAGGGCCAACTTTGGTAACTTTTTTTGTTTTTGTTTTTAAAGATTTCAAAAACCAAAAATAAAATACATTTGCGAACTGTTTTCGTTTCCAAAAAATAAATGACACCAATTTTTAAAATTTGAAGAATAAAAAATACATATTACCCCTATCCAGGCCAACCACTCTGGCAACTCACCAAACATTTTTTTTTTTTAATATGCTTTGGAACATAGGTTTGTACCAAACATGTTTGTTTTTATTTTCTGCAAAATCAAAACATGTTTTCATAAAACAAGAAATAAACAACATTACCAAACACTACTTAAGCAATGTTTCCATAAACAGCCCTTTAATCTAGAGATTGGAAGGTTGCTTGTCATTGGTATTTTTTTTTTTCCCTTTCGGAGGACTTCTTGTCCTCCCTTAAGCACTTTATATCTTTTCTCTTTTCATTTTTTAATAAATTTTAAATGTTGCTGATAAAAAATAATAGAAAATATATATATATATGTTGTACCCTATGTTATGCTACTCCACCTCAAGTTTATTACATAGTTTTTCCTATTAATGCACAAATTTCAATATATCAAGGGTAAGTGTCTTGAAGTCAAAGATCAATTGGACAAACAACTAAGAGAAGCTAAGCCTCATTATGATGAAAGGTATAGAACATTTTTTCCCACCTTTTTTTGGATGAATAAGTAGAATTGATTACGATAGAAGATGTACATGTATGTATATATATATATATATAGCGAGAGAAATTGTTCAATGCAAGCTACAAAAGTAAACCTTGACCCATGAAGGAGGTATCGAGCCACGCAAAGCAACAATTCTCAAGGGCACTGTCAAAGCATATGTTTTAGACTTCCACTTCTCAAATGCTTTGTTCAATTCCTTGTCTTCAATGTTCTCCATGGTTCTAGATTTTTCCACATCATCATTGCCTAGACAATTGAATGATTACACCCAAACAACTCTTTGAGAAAACCATCCTCAAAATAAATTAATAACACTTATACTAGTGCAAATATAACAGTAATTTAAAACAAATGAATTTTTTTTTTTTTTTTTTTTGATAAATTAAAACAAATGAATTTGAAAAATGAAAAAGGTTAGGAGACACTTAAAAAATCTTGGGATTGAAGTGATTAACTGAGGAATCAATTAATACACAAAACCCAGTATGCAAATTATATGGGACATGTTTCTCTACAGTAAAATTAGGTCCAAAAAGTTCAAACTATACAAGGCCAATATATAAATAAACAAATCAATCAACTGGAATTAAAAAAAGAAACACCACCCACCAACGAATTGTCTCTAGATAATTTCTCAACTCAATTAGATAAATCTTGACCTTTAAATTTTCAGTCTTCTTCAAAAGGTTATTGAGTACTTAGCTGGGAACTCACATTTTCTAAATGCATACAGAACAACCAAAACTAGCTGATTCACTAAGATTTGTACATTAATAGTCTAATTCTTGAGGCACATATAAAGAAGAATTTGAATTACTCAATCCATAATGTAACTACCCTGAATTCAGGCCAAGTTTGGCAACTTGCAAAAAAGCTAAAAAGCCAAAAAATTACTCAAAAAGTTAAAAAGTTATCACTATTCATCAAAAGTCAAAAATTACGGCTGCACAACTCTCAATCCTAATTTTCTCCTACAAACTAATTTATACAATTTTTTAATACACATTTTTCTATAAAAAGTCAAAAAGTTAACCTAAACATCCATATTTTTTTCCTCAATTTTTTAGTACACAAAGACAAAAAGTACACTTACTTAGGACACTCCAAACAACCCCTCAGTCACTAGCCTCTGAAATCACAGAATCATCTAACATCACAATATCAATAGACAAGTTATATGAGATTTATGTCTCTCCAGTAAAGTCAAATCTTTTAATGAACTTAATCTCAAACTCACACTTGAACTTCAAATAATTTAGTCACTAACCTCTGAAATCACAGAATCATCTAACATCACAATATCAATAGACAAGTAATACGAGATTTATGTCCCTCCAGTAAAGTCAAATCATAATGAACTTCATCTCAAACTCACACTTGAACTTCAAATTATCTTGTTTACAAATTAATATCCCGACCCTGTTAAATAAGTTAAACTCCTTAAAATAGTATTTGTTCCAAACATGATTTGAAACGAAACCGATTAAAAGGTAATATCTCAAATCTGTTAAACAATTTTAAACTCGTTCAAAATAGTCTTCATTCTAAACTTTTTCCAAACTAAGTGAAACCCATTTTAAATAGTATAGTACTCACATTTTCAAGCCCACTGTCATCAACTCAGAATTAGTTAATACACTACAAGTTGATAAAGAAAGGGTTTATTTCACTTTTTACTCCTGAACTATTGTTAAATTATCTACTTAGTCCTTGAACTATGGATTGACTCTATCAAGTCCGGAAAATATATAAAAAAAATCAAAGACTATTTAATTTCTTATTGAATCCATTAAGTCCCCAGAGTATACAAATCAAAATCTATTTAATCCTTAATCCATAAAGTGAATCTATTAAATCCCTAAAACATTTAATTCTTATAAAAAATCTTAAAAAAACATAATTTATATATTAAAAAAAATCTTACACAAATATAAATATCTATAATTATCCCGTGCATAGCACGGCTGATAGGCTAGCAGTTACTAATTCAAAAAGGCCTTTGATCCATATACTGTAGAAGCCAAGGACCTTGTTGCCGAGTGGTATGTTGTCGCGGTGAGTGGAAGGTCTGGGTGGTATGTTGGCGGAGGACAGATTTGGGAGTTTACTACTTAACCAAAAAAATTCCTAACTTTACACACTAACATTCTATCTTTTGACAACAAAAATAAAAAATAAAAAAATACATGTATATATATACTTAGTAACACGGAATGCTTATGCAATTCAAATGAGTAAATATGAAAATAAATAATAAAAACAAATTAAAAACAAATAATAAAAAAATTAATATTATAATAGGTATGTTGTTTAAATGGTAAGGGTATGAAACTAAGCCCTTTGTTCAAATTTTGCTCACGCCTCTAAATAATATTTTTTTATTTTATTATAGAAAAATTTACCAACAGGAAGAGAACCACTAGATATTCATATATTTTAGAATGAGAGTAGAGTAAAATAATAAAATTAACCCATAAATAAGTATTTTGTGATGATAATATATAACCTTGAATTATGTGGTCTTCAATGACTGTTGGACGATCTGCAACAGCGATGGCCGGAGTCTGGGTAGAGGCAGCAGCAGCGCAGACACGTATGCCAAGACCGAGAAGGAGAATGGCAGAGGCGGTGAACTGCCGGAGCGACTCCGCCGGCTGCGACTCATTCAGATTCTGGTCCTCATATTTTCGGGAAACTGTCACTGACAACCTGTGATTCCGATTCCGATTCCGATTCCGATGTCGAACAAATAGCTCCTTTGGGCAATGGCTTCCAAAACTATGTTTAGGGTTTGGAAAACAGTTGATTGGGTCCACCAGAAACGTTGAGGAGAGCAACGCCATACCGTTTTGTTTTGATCGACTGAAAAGAGTACACGACACAAATGTTTATCTTCTTTGCTTCTTCTAAAAGCGGAAGAGCGATATCTTTTTTTCTTTTTTGGCCTTTTCATTTTTGTAAATTATATTTTCTAATAGTTTTGATGGAAAAATTACTCAAAAATCCTCTAAGAAATGTCATTAAAGGCCTATTTTGAGAAGATGATAAAAAGAGATTTTTTTGATTTTTAAGAAAGTTTTTGACTTTTTTTATACAAATGATTTGAGAAGTTAGTAAAAAAAAAATTTTGATTTTTTTTATTAATATTTGTTTATGATGTCAAATTATAATAAAATAACCAAATTATCTCTATTTAATTTAAAATATTTACAACTTTACCTATGTAACACATTTTGACCCATAAGGAACAGAATTGTAATTTCACAATTGGTTAAAAAATAATTGCTCAAACGAAATTTTTTTTTAAAAAGTCAACTTTTGAATGTTTATCTTCGTTGCTTCTTCGAAAGCGGAAGAGTGATATCTTTTTTTCTTTTTTTGCCTTTTCATTTTTGTAAATTATATTTTTTAATAGTTTTGATGGAAAAATTACTCAAAAATCCTCTAAGAAATGTCATTAAAGGCCTATTTTGGAAAGATGGTAAAAAGTGATTTTTTAGTTTTTAACTAAGCTTTTGACTTTTTTAGACAAATGATTTGGAAAGTTGGTAAAAAGTTACTTTTGGCTTCTTTGATTAATATTTGTTTAAGATGTCAAATCATAATAAAATGACCAAACTATCCCCATTTAGTTTAAAATATTTACAACTTCACCCATGTAACACATTTTGACCCATAAGGGATAGATTTGTAATTTCACCATTGGCTAAAAATCAACTTCCCAAATGAAAAAAAATTCAAAAAAGCCAACTTTTGACTTTTGCTACAAACCAAAAAAAAGTGGCTAAAAGCCAATTTCACAAAACAAGCCAAAGTTTCTTAAAAGTTTTTTTTCAAATCAATTAGCCTTTTTTATTTATGATATGTTATATTTAGAGCATCTCCAACGGTGAACCAAATTTGAATAAAAAAAAGTCAATTTTCTCAATTTGATATGGCTTGCTCCAACTATGCATCAAAAGAGAAAGGTCGACCGCTGGGTCGACCGACGAGGCCAGTCAACCAGTAAGGCTAATTTTTTTTTTTTAACCTGTTTGACCTTTTTGACCGGTTTGAACCTACCTATTTGAAAGGAAACCGGTCGACCGGTGGATCAACCGGCCGGATATCCGGTTGATTGACCAGTTAGCCTACCCCAACGGTCAAGCACAATAAAATACTGATATACAGATCTTGTCCTCAGTTTGATGAAATGTTTGTTCCATTGTCATTTTGATATCAAATTTGTGAAACCATTTGAGCTTGAAAAAGTCACTTTTTCATCAAATTTCAAATCTGATGTATGGTTTGATGCACCATTGGAGATGGTCTTATCAGTGCTGCTATTAGGATCTCATGAATTATTTTGAACAAATAAGTAATGTTCGGAAATGCAAGTCCGAATATGAAAATTTCTTAACACATTGAACGGTCAAAATTGTTAACGCTTGCAGAAGTTTTCATTTTTTCAAGTTCAAGAATATAGGCCCAAACATGGAAATTTCTTAACATATTAAATGGTCAAAATTTTTAACACTTGCAGAAGTTATCAAAAGTAACTCAAATCCATTATCAGGTTCAAAAGTTATTTCTTCATTGCGTAGCTTTGATAATATTATTACGTAGTTCTCTACTAAACTCACAATTTCATAATATCTACCAACCAAACCAATTATTATAATTTTTTTCCTGCAAGAGAAGAAATTATTACAAGAAAACTAAGAAATTATGCATATATATATATAGAGAGAGAGAGTGTGTGTGTGTGTGTATACCAACTATGACAATGGTGGATGCGGCAGCAGAGACAGTAATCACATTGGCTCTTCTTCTTCTTGGTGGGTTTTGTTAGGATTTTTTTGGAATAGGGGTTTTTTTGAGGTATAGGGGTGTGGGAGATGGGGTGTGCATTCAATGGGTGGAATGTTTTCACAAGGATAATTTTGGTATTATTTAGGAAGAAAGAAATTTGGAGGGTTTCAAAATTTATAAGTAGAGGTCCAAAGAAATGGAGGTTTCAAAATAATTCATGGGGTGCTAATAGCACCACTCATATTTACTTGTTGTGGAGTTTACATGCTTGCCCTTGTATATGATTTTCTTTTAATTTTTTTTTCCTGATGTTAAAGGGGTTTGTTTAAGTATGTTATTGCGTTTCTATTTTTTGGGGGATTGTGTGGAGTGATTTTGTAGGGGTGATGATGTTACCCAGTTAATGTTGGTGTATTGATGTTATCCGAAGGAGTGTTAGGTGGTTGATTTGTTCCGTTGATGTTTTTTGAGGCTATGTTGTTGACGTGTTGTGCAGTAATTTACAGGTCAGTTTGTATGTTTTTTGGTGTTGATTCATTGTGTTTTGGTTGTGATTTCGTTTTGGTGTATGCGTCGAGGGAGTCTAATGTTTAAGGTGCTAATGTTACGATTCCATTTTATGATGTTATTTGATTGTCATTGTGCAAGGATGCGTTGTTTCATTGTTCGCATGGTGTGGGGTTAATAATGGTAGTGTCATGTTACGGGTTTTTTTTTTTTTCCTCTGTTGCAAGTATGGAGTTTGTAGTGTTGTTTTGTGTACTTATGGACAGACCAATGTGGTTGTTCGTCTTCATCAAGCATTCACATTTGCATAGTTGGTTGATATGATGTTATTTGATTGTCGTTGTGCAAGAATGCATTGTTTCATTGTTCGCATGGTGTGGGGTTAATAACAGTAGTGTCATGTTACGGGTTTTTTTTTTTTTTCCCCGCTGTTGTAAGTATGGAGTTTATAGTGTTGTTTTGTGTACTTATGGACAGACCAATGTGGTTGTTCGTCTTCATCAAGCCTTCACATTTGCACAATTGGTTGATAGTGTATGTCGAAAGTTTGATAGCTTGATGCCGGGATTGGTGTATTTCTTGTTCCACCCTTCCACCCAAATGCACACCATGACATAATGAAAACATCAATTTCATCATGTTTATCAATGTCATTCCAACACTTGACGTATCATTACATGGAATATTTTACAAACATGGAAACTGACACCATGACACATAACCCAACATTGTTGTAGTCCCGTTATAAACTAACACAAACCTAAACAAACTCAACACAAATCGGAATCATCGCACACCATTAACATGTACATCATCAACATTTCACTTAACTTACCATGGATGTCATTAACATCCATAGATAGCACCAACATATAAACACATGCAAAATAGGGAATCAATGAGACATTACAACATATATAAACTTGAAAAACATGAAGTCATTGCTACATTACAACTTAACAACACAACAAACATAACAAATACCGCTACCATTAAATTGAACCCAAATACACCTCCACAAACATAAAGTTATAGTTGAAGAACTAAAACAACACAAAAAAACCATTACACAACCATACCCATAATGGAATTTAAAACCCACCCAACCATTAACACTTGACAACATCACAGACAAGTGCCAAACTGTAACAACCCTAACCCATGATTAACGTATAAACCATAATTAAGAATATCTAATAAGTAATTAAGGTGAAATTTTGCATTAATTACATGTATTATTTATTATAGGAGATTCTATCTATTTGTTGTAGGAATATCTACTTGTGTTCTCATTTTGTTCTGGGAATTGAATGCCTTATCGACATCCGGTCGTGAAATTGACTTAAGAGACTTGCGAATTAAGCCTCTAGCTCTTACCTTGGAAAGTCTAGGTAAGAATTCAACCCTTAGATTGTACAATTTTGTAGCCTAAGCCATGAATTCAAGAGAATTAAGTTGTGTAATGCAAGTAATAAGCTAGAATTGGTGAAATGGAGTCCTACCATTCATGCATACACTTTTATCACATTTTTTAATTGAATTTCAAGTACTTTACTCATTCATGTCCTTAGTTCACCTTAGGTTTGGTAATTCATCAAGTTTCACTCCATTTTACCTTCAATGATCATGTTTTGAAAGTTTTGGAGATAAAAATTTCATGCATGTGATGTTTTCCATCTTTCAAGGTTAAATTTGCACAATTGGTATGCTATTGGGCCTTGATTTTTGTGAAATGATCTTCAATCCTTGATATTCTACAAGTTTCTAAATGTTTTCTTGAGTTTTGGCCCAAAAGGATGAGTTGTGTAGTGTTTGATTTGAGTTTTAAGCTTGGAAGTGCAATTTGGAAATCCTAGAATTCTGCCTCTCCGCTCGAGCGACAAATTCTGCACTCGAGCGACCACCTTTGTTTTTGCACCTCCGCTTGAGCGATCAAAAATTGGCTCGAGCGTAAATTGCATGCTCCCAAAAGTTGACACATTTTGCAGAACGCTCGAGCGACAAGAGTTGTGTTCGAGCTAAGACATCAGTCACACGCTTGAGCGACCATCGAGCATGCATCGAGCGGAAAAATCAAGCAACCAATACTTTTGCAGAGTTTGCAGACCGCCCGAGCGAAAGAAGTTGCGCTCGAGCGACCACTCACATTTTTGACCCTCCGCTCGAGCGAGGCTCCTGTTTCAGCATATTTAACTAAGTGTTTTAAAGTATATTTTGGCATCCTTATCGCATCTTAGGCATTCATAGGCCATGATTAAGACACAATAATGAGGATAAGACTTAGAAACACACCAAGAACGAAACGCAATGATTGTAATGAGTCCCGAACGTGTGTTTCAATGTGTACATGTTATGTGTTATTTGTAAGTCACGCGCTGTAAGCTATCTGATCTGTCTGTTTCATCTGTTTTCCAATTTGAGCCATTTGTGAGTAATAAACTTTGTAAAGCTATGTTTAATTATAAGTATTTTCTGAATGATATAAGATGATATGTTCTCTAAAATATTATTTTCTGTATGAATGAATGGTTGTCCAATGTTTCTTAAATGTATTCGTGGCATCATTAGCTTCAGATGACATCTGTTATCTATTCTGTTATGTCCCAATTATGGGCCAATTGTACGTCTCATGAGCCAACTGTTATGGATCTTTTTGTATACGTCCCATTTATGGGCCAACTGTCTGTACCATGAGCTAACTGTATCATCTCCATGCACGTGAGTCAACTGTATGCCTTTATGGTCGTCCCTTATGGGTCAACTGTTTTTGCTAATGCTAATAGATGTACCACATACGATTAACTGCAATTTCTGATTATGAGTATAATTCTAAATCTGTTTCTGATATGAACTCTGATTTCTTTACATGATTATTAATTCCATTTCTTGTAACTGTTATGGACAACATTTATTAAACCCTTTACTCTATTATTATTCATTGGCTTCTGCTCACTAGTTATTTTATGTATTAGGTGATCAGGCGTGTAACCAGGCTCAATGATGAACGCTTGGAGCTTGTTTTGTCGGCCAACCCTTGTGCCTCCCGAGGAGGTTCCGAAATTCATGTGGTCAAGTTTTGTGAATCATGTGATGGATGTTTTTGTTTTGTTTTTTTTTTTTTTTTTTTTTGTTTGTTTGTTTGTTTGTTTTTTTTTTTTTTTTTTTTTTTTTTTTGTCTATCTATACTTTGGGCTAAGTTCCTTATGACACTATATGTATCTGTATGGTGATACATGACGTACAGAAAGTTTGACATTATATGTATAACTTTTAAATCTTTTTTGTCCCATGTATGTCTACACAGCTCTATAGACATTGTATTTTGTATAATTACTTCTGCAGCCCCTTATATTTTGTAATTCTGTTCAGAGGCCTTTGGTAATTCTAGGATTACTGGCCGGTTACAATGCTAAACCTATAGGGGCGAGTTTAGGTCATGACAGAGTGGTATCAGAGCACGAGTTATACCGCATATATAAGTCCATAAGAGCTATAGGATGTCCTAGAAAAGAATTAGGGACATTTCATCTGCATGTGTGAGTGTGTTAATCTCTTTAAATGTGAAAACTGAATTCGAATATGAACATATGAAATTGAAACGAATGAGCTGAAACTGGATACTCCAAACATTGTGAAAAGAATTATTGGCCTATATTTATTATTGCTTTTTTTACCTATAGCAACATGGAGAATGCAGGGGGAAATGATGCAAGTGAATCTTCCGAAGCCCGAATGAATCAAATGGAACAGTTGCTTGTAGCCTTGACATAATCTTTGAGGCAACAACCTTTGCCCCCTCCACTCCCGCCAGTGCAAGTTGAACCAGATAACAATGACATCATAAATCTCACTCAGAAGTTTATGAAGGTAAAACCATTGACTTTCTTGGGTGGTATTGAACCACTAAAGATAGAATCATGGTTACTCAAGATGGAAAAATTATTTGAAGTGTTTCCCTGTTCTGAGACTCAGAAGGTTCTCTTGGCCACCTATACTCTAAAAGATGAAGCTCGAAGATGGTGGTTACTGATCTGAAATAATAATGGAACCATGTCATGGGCTCAATTTAATGAGATCTTCTATGATAAGTACTTTTCTTAGTGCTTTCGGGATCGAAAGGTTTCTGAATTCCAAGAACTCAAGCAAGAAAACATATATGTAGCTGAGTATGAGGCTAAATTCACTAAATTGGCTCGATTTGCTCCTCATATGGTGGATACGGACTACAAGAAAGCTCAGAAATTTGAGGGAGGATTGGACTTGGATGTATTTGATTGGGTAGGCTTCCTGAAATTGCCCACATATGTAGAAGTACTTGACAGAGCATTGATAGCAGAGGCCACATTAGTAGTAAAGAAATAATCCAAAGCACCAACAACTAAATGGAGAGGGAAAAGAACTGGATTCAGTTTTAAGAAGGGCCGTTTATTTGCTATAAGTAAGAAGCAAAATATGGGGTCTACTAGCAGTTCAAGTCAGAGTAGGGGGTCTGCGCCTATTTGTGCTCAATGTGGTAGGAGACATAGAGGGGTTTGCCATCGGATATCTGGTGCTTGCTTCCAATGTGGCAAGACAGGCCACATTTTAAGAGATTGTCCAATTGGGTCAGAAAATGCCAACCATCCTGTAGCAAGTTTAGCCGGATCTGCATCGAGGCCTAATGTAAGAATGAATACTAGGGGTAATACCGGGAATGAAACGCTAAGGCAATGAAGAGTGTTAGCATTAGTGTCTGGGGATGTACAAAATACTGAATCAGTGGTGTCAGGTATAATCTCTATCTGTGCTCAAAATGCCTATGTATTGATAGATTCAGGTTCCACGCATTCATTTGTATCACATGTTTTTTCTCAAAAATTAACTAGACCTTTAGAACCAATAAACTGTTTACTATCTGTGCCTACACCATCTAGAGGTTCTATGATATGTGCTTATGTTTATCCGGTATGTGATATTATAATTGGTGATATGACATTGTACGTTGATTTGTTCCCTTTGAGCTTTGAGCATTGATCATTTTGATTGTATATTGGGCATGGATTGTTTGACGAAGTATTATGCAACTATTGATTGTATGAATAAAACTGTTGTGTTTCGACCATCTGGTATGCTTGAGTTTGTATTTGTTGGGAATGGGGTAATTCCTCCACCATATTTGATTTCTTTTGTGAAAGCCATAAAGTTGTTAAGAAAAGGGTGCCGGGGTTACTTGTGTTGCGTTTTGACTATGACTTTTGATAGTTCTACTATTGAGAACATCCCTGTAGTAAATGAATTTCCCGATGTATTTCCAAATGATTTACCTAGAGACTTAATTAATAGAGAAATCGAGTTTACTATTGATGTTGTACCCGAGACACAACTGATTTTTAAAACCCCACATCGAATGTCAACTTCTAAATTGAAAGAATTAAAAGTTCAACTCCAAGAACTTTTAGACAAGAAATTCATCCGCCCGATCACTTCACCTTGGGGTGCTCCAATTTTGTTTGTCAAAAAGAAAGATGGATCTTTGAGGCTATGTATAGACTATCGGGAACTGAACAAAGTAACCATGTAAAACAAATACCCACTACCCCGAATAGATGATCTGTTTGACCAGCTTTAGGGAGCTCAAGTGTTTTCCAAAATAGACCTTAGATCCGAGTATCACTACTTAAAGGTCAAGGCAGAAGATCTAGAGAAAACGACATTCAAAACTAGATATGGGCACTATGAATTTTTAGTGATGCCATTTGGGTAACTAACGCGCCCACAACTTTTATGGACCTAATGAATAGGATTTTTAAACAATTTCTGAATAAATTTATAGGTGTGTTTATTGATGATATTCTGATTTATTCCAAAAGCAGGGCAGAGCATGAGAATCATTTGAGAATTGCCTTACAGATTTTGAGAGAAAAGAAGTTATATGCAAAATTTTCCAAATGTGAGTTCTGGCTCGCATTTTTGGGACATGTGTTCAATAAGGATGGTGTATCAATGGACCCTCAAAAAATTGAGGCCATTGTAGATTGGCCAATACCAACCAATGTGTTCGAAATTAGAAGTTTTCTGGGGCTTGCAAGTTACTATCGTCGATTTGTGAAAGACTTCTCCAAACTTGCCATGCCATTGACACAGTTGACGCAGAAAAAATGTGCCATTTGATTGGACTGATCAATGGGAGTCGACCTTTCAAGAACTAAAGACCAGGTTAGTAACTGCACCAATTTTGACTTTGCCTAATGGTACTAATGGTTTTCAAATTTACAGTGACACGTCATATAAAGGTTTGGGATGTGTATTAATGCAAAATGGTAAGGTGATTGCTTATGCCTCGTGACAACTCCGACCACATGAAAAGAATTACCCAACTCATGACCTTGAACTTGTAGCTGTGGTTTTTGCACTAAAGATTTGGCACCATTATCTGTATGGAGTGACTTGTGAAGTGTATATTGACCACAAAAGCCTCAAGTTCTTCTTCATCCAAAAAGAACTGAACATGAGACAGAGAAGATGGCTAGAGTTGATTAAAGATTATGATCTGCATATTTTGTACCATCCAGGGAAGGCAAATACAGTTGCAGATGCCTTGAGCCGAAAATCTATTGGAAATTTGTCATGTTTGCTCACTAGCTAGAGAGAAATGTTATGTGGCCTAGAGAGGAATGAAATTGAGATAGTCCTGCATGAACAAGGTGGAATTCTAGCCGCCATTTTCTACTCAGCTTGCAATCATTGAAGAAATTAGAGAGAAACAACTTGAAGATGAGTTCTTAAAGAAGATTGTTGATGACCTTGACACAAAAACGAGGCTAGGATTTGTGTTTGATAAAAATGTTTTGAAATTCCAGAATAAACTTTGTGTAACAGATTGTTCTGACTTGAGGAAACGTGTTATGATTGAAGCACACAATTCTAAATTCGTTATGCATCCGGGGAATACGAAGATGTACCATGACTTGAAACAGAATTTTTTGTGGCATGGAATGAAGAAAAGCGACATTGCTGATATTGTGGCTAGATGTTTGCATTGCCAACAAGTTAAAGCCGAACATTAACGACCCGCTGGTTTACTTCAGCTGCTTCCAATACCGGAATGAAAATGTGAGCATATTATTATGGACTTTATTGTTGGACTGCCTCGCTCTTCTCGAGGTATGGATTCTATTTGGGTAATTGTTGATCGTTTGATTAAGTCCGCGCATTTTTTACCTATTAAAACTTTTTATAATGCGGATAAGTTGGCTAACATGTATGTGAATGAGAATGTGAGACTACACGGTGTGTCTGTGTCTATTATATCTGACAGAGATCCTAAGTTCACTTCGAGATTCTGGCAGAGTTTACAACAAGCTTTGGGGACCGAACTGAGACTAAGCAGTGCTTATCATCCACAAACAGACGGCCAATCAAAAAGAACCATACAGACTTTGGAGGATATGCTCAAAATGTGTGCCCTAGATTTCCAAGGCAATTGGGAAACCTACTTACCGTTGGCCGAGTTTGTGTATAATAACCGCTATTACTCAAGTATTGGGATGGCTCCTTATGAAGCTTTGTATGGTAAGAAATGACGTTCTCTGATTTGTTGGGCCGAGGTAGATGATAGACCTTTGTTGGGACTAGAACTTGTGCAAGAAACAACATAAAATGTGAAATTGATTCAACAAAGATTGAAGACTACACAAAGCTGTCCAAAGAATTATGCAAATGTCCGAAGGCGAGATAGAGAATACGAAGTCGGGGATCATGTGTTTATAAAAGTGACTCCAATGAAAGGCCAGACACGATTTGGAGTGAAAGGCAAATTGGCACCGAGATATTTTGGACCATATGAGATTTTTGAGAAAATCAACCCGGTGACGTATCGGGTAGCCATACCGCCGGTCATGGAATATATGCATAATGTCTTTCATGTCTCAATGTTGCGGGATTATTTGAGAGATCCATTACATATTACTGAGCCAACACATGTACTTTTGAAGGATGATTACATGTACGAAGAACGACAATACAGATTGTTAACTGCCGAATCAAAAAATTAAGGAGCAAGGAAATTCCACTGGTAAAGGTTAATTGGCAAAACCACAAAGGAACCCATGCAACTTGGGAGACCGAAGTTGATATGATGAAGAGATATCTTGAATTGTTTCCTCTGAATCCAATATTTCTGCAGACTGAAGGTAACTTGAGTTTGGAGGACCAAACTCTTTAAGGGGGGAAGACTATAACAACCCCGACCCATGATTAACATATAAACCATAATTAAGAAAGCCTAATAAGTAATTAAGGTGAAATTTTGCATTAATTGCATGTGTTATCTATTATAAGAGATTTTATCTATTTGTTGTAGGAATATCTATTTATGTTTTCATTTTGTTCTGCGAATTGAAGGCCTTATTGACATCCGATCGTGAAATTGACTTGATATATGCGTTATTTGGAATTTTTAGGATCCAAGTGATTAGCTTTAATTAATATTACTAATCAAGGCTATATAAGACTCTTATATGTACCACCACTCATCTATTTTCCTTTATCACACATTTGAGCCCACACACAAACAACAAACGTGAGAGAGGGATAAAAAGGAGGAGACTTGAGCTTAAGCTAAGGGATTTGCTAGGGAGAAGACGAATTGGACTTAGAGACTCACGAATTAAGCCTCTAACTCTCACCTTGGAAAGTCTAGGTAAGAATTCAACGCTTAGATTGTACAATTTTGTAGCCCAAGCCATGAATTTAAGAGAATTAAGTTGTGTAATGCAAGTATTGAGCAAGAATTGGTGAAATGGAGTCCTACCATGGAGTCCTTAGTTCACCTCAGGTTTGGTAAGTCATCAAGTTTCACCCCATTTTACCATCATTGATCATGTTTTGAAAGCTTTGGAGACAAACAACTTCATGCATGTGATTTTTCTATCTTTCAAGCTTGAATTTGCACAATTGGCATGCTATTGGGCCTTGAATTTTGCGAAATGATCTTCAATCCTTGATATTCTACAAGTTTCTAAATGTTTTCTTGAGTTTTGTCCCAAAAGGATGAGTTTTGTAGTGTTTGATTCGAGTTTTAAACTTGGGAGTGCAATCTGAAAATCCCAGAATTTTGCCTCTGCACTCGAGTGACCACCTTTGTTTTTGAACCTCTGCTCGAGCGACTAAAAGTTGGCCCGAGTGTAAATTGCATGCTCCTAGAAGTTGACACATTTTACAGACCGCTCGAGCGACAAGAGTTGTGCTTGAGCGAAAACATCAGCCACACACTTAAGCGACCGTCGAGCGTGCGTCCAGCGGAAAAATCAAGCAACCAGTACTTTTGCAGAGTTTACAGACCGCTCAAGCAAAGGAAGTTGCACTCGAGCGACCACTTACATTTTTGACCCTCCGCTCGAGCGAAGGGGGTTACGCTCGAGCGAGGCCCTTGTTTCAGCATATTTGACTAGGTGTTCCAAAGTGCATTTTGGCATCTTCATCACATCTTAGGCATTTATAGGCCATGATTAAGACACAATAATGAGGATAAGACTTAGAAACACACTAAGAACGAAACGCAATGACTGTAATGAATCTCGAATGTGTGTTTTAATGTGTACATGTTATGTATTGTTTGTAGGTCACGCATCGTAAGTTATTTGATCTGTCTACTTCATATGTTCTGCAATTAGAGCCATTTGTGAGTAATAACTTTGTAAAGCTATGTTCAATTATAAGTATTTTCTGAATGATATAAGATGATCTGTTTTTTGAAATATTATTTTCTGTATGAATGAATGGTTGTCCAATGTTTTTGAAATGTATTCGTGTCATCATTAGCTTCAAATAGCATCTGTTATTTGTTTTGTTATGTCCCAATTATGGGCCAACTGTTCGTATCATGAGCCAATTGTACCTTCTCCTTGCACGTGAGTCAACTGTATGCCTTTATAGTCGTCCCTTATGGGTCAACTGTTTCTGTTAGTGCTAATGGATGTACCACATATGATTAACTGCAATTTCTGATTATATTTATGATTCTAAATCCGTTTCTAATATGAACTCTGATTTCTGAACATGATTATGTATTCCATTTCTTGTAACTTTTATGGATAACATTCATTAAACCCTTTACTCTGTTATTATTCATTAGTTCCCGCTTACTAGTTATTTTATGTATGTAGGTGATCAGGCGCGTGACCAGGCTCAATGATGAATGCCTAGAAATTGTTTTGTCAACCAACCCTTGTGCCTCCCGAGGAGGTTTCGAAAGTCATGTGGCCAAGTTTTGTGAATCATGTGATGGATGTTTTTGTTTTGTTTTGTTTTTTTTTTTTTTGTTTATCTATATTTTGGGCTAAGTCCCTTATGACACTATCTGTATCTATATGGTGATACATGATGTATGGAAGTTTGATATTATATAAATAACTTTTAAATCTTTTTTGTCCCATGTATGTTTATACAACTCTATGGACATTGTATTTTGTATAATTGCTTCTGCAGCCCCTTATATTTTGTAATTCTGTTCAGAGGCCTTTGGTAATCCCAAGATTACTGGCTGGTTACGATGCTAAACGTATAGGGGTGGGTTTGGGTCGTGACATAAACATTACTAAACTATCATCAAAGACAAATACATAATATAACATTAGAAACACAAATGGATTCAACCATAGACATAAACAGACCAACATCGACAACCACATACCTAATGCCATAGTTAACCAACACAATCATAGGCGCCAACAAATGGATAATGCCAACTTGCTAGAGTGACGTCGTTAACATCAACCACATTCACAAAATGCTTTAGTTCCGACATTAATCGGCGACGTAAGTTACCTTCCAGAAGAGGGTTTTTGAATTTCTAGGGTTTGTGGGGGGAACAAGATGCTAATTGAGGCAAGGCAAAATGATGATTTACCATTGCCAAAAACACAAACCAATTATTCTTCATCGCATTAACATTGCTAACCCAAAACATTCTATCTTTGTCATTTCTATTTTTCTCGATAGGAGGGAAACCAAAAAGCTCTACATTACACTTTTGGACAAATTAGTAATTCTAACATCACCAAAACCCCTTTTTACCCTTCACATGCAGGGTAACACTCATTGCAAACTTGTACATATGTGTCATTAACATTGAAATGGGACTTATTAGTCTACAAAAAAAAAAAGGTAGCACTTTATAGATCATAAGATCTTGATTAGGAATTTATTGGTGCTTTACCCTTGTTTGATACAAATTTTATTGGGAATTGTCCCTATTTTATTAGAGAAAATTTGTGACATTTTGTTCTAGGTGACCGCTTGAGCGAAGAAAGTGTGACTTGAGCGGAGAATTGCTGCTCCTAAGATCTCGCAAGTTTATTGGTGACACCGCTCGAGCGAAGGAATCGTCGCCCGAGTGCAGAATATGATCTTCCAATAGTTTCACTATAACTCTACAAAACTTCTAGGACTTCTCATTTTTAGCTCGAGCGGTGGAATGATTGCTCGAGCGATCCTTTCGTAATTGGGTTGTTTGCTCAAATGAAGGAATTTGGACTCGAGCGGTCTGTGCAATTTTTGCACCTTAAAAAGTACATTTCTAGGTCATTCTTTTCACTTTTCTTTTCTCTCTTCCTCCCTCTCACCCTAAGTTCAAAAACCCTAGGTTTCTCACTCTAAAAAACCTCTCATTCCTCTAAGATCTAGCCTAAATCATTCGCAAGGGGTGAAGTACATGTGAAGAACATCCTTCACATCGATTGGATTTTCGTTTAGTGAAAAGCTCATCTAGAAGCTTGGTTTTTGTGCTAATAACTTGAGGTAGGGTTACTTTGTATTTCTTTGTTTTGAAGAAGTTTATATGGTATTGTTGTGATTTTAAGGGTTGATTAAATGATTGAGTTGGATTAAACTTTGTATGTAACAAAATGGGACATTTTACTAAATTCTCATTAGAATTTCATCTAATTTTTCGTAAACTAGGAACATTGATGTTTAGAATCTATATTTATATATATAGAGATAGGGAGAAAGCCCCAAATTTGACTAACACCCTAATTTCAAATTGAGTAGAAGATAGTATTTAGATTGAAGGTAAAAGATGTGGATCTTGTTATGATAATGAAATTGTGGCTAGGGAATTAATTCTTCTTGAATGTTGTGTTTGAACTTTATTCATAAAATGTTGAATACTTGTTAATTGAATGAAAGCTTGGTAAATTGAGCATGAGTCCAGGTTAAGAGTCGGTTTTGATGTTGTTGAATTGTGTTGGTACTCGTACGGGGAGTCAGGGTGCCCAATTGCCCTATCCAAGCTTATCGCTGAACGAATATGGGAAAATGTTTTTGGGTGTCCACTGGTCCTGCAGTATTGTAGTTAGTAAAAGTGGAAAAATGGATGATTTTGGGTGCCCACATCTTGCCGTATGATAGTCGGTAAATATGGGGATGGTTTAAATGAAAATGATTTGTGTTTGTGATTTTTTACTCTTATAATGGGACTCACGGTGTAATTTACTTTCCACTATTGATAATGGTTTGGTATAAGAAGGCAATGTGATTTATTTTCCTTATTTATTTATTTATTTAATTGATTATCTTTTTATTAATTATGTTGTTTAGTTACAAGGGTGTCGTGGAGTTATTCAAACGATTAGATACTTAGTTAAATGTATTCCTACTGGGCATATAGCTCACCCCTATTTACTTTACAAGAGATTATGACGCACTATGTGGTTCAGTTTGGATGTGATAGCTCAAGAACATTTTAGTTGTTAAGACATAGAGTTTTGTATTAAACTTATTTTGTTGTATTAGGCAAGTGCCTTATAATGTTGTGTGCCTTTAGGGCTTTTCTTTTGTAAAGTCATCTAATTCATTGAACTGAGAGTCGTGTATGCGGTGTCATGGTTATGTAGACTTGAAAATTGTAATCTTTGAATCTTAGTTCAATGAGAAAGATGACTTTTTGGTGTATTGTTATGCTTGTTGGGGGTGCATTCTTGTATCATTTAGCAGGGTGTTACAAATTGGTATCAGAGCACTAAGTTTGAATGCCTTGGGCTCGTGACAACTGTTATAATAGGTTCCTAGGCTAGGATGGGACTCTTGGGTGCGTTGTGTTTTGTGTATTTATGTGGTTATATGAGTATGGGGTTAAACTTCTATGATATGGCTTTTATCCATTACATTCATCGAGATCCTTTTAGAAAGGCACCTAATCAATGCTCTCTTTCCATTTGGAAATCCTTGATTGCCATGGAGGTAGCTAGTATCCTAGAAGGACTACTCGTATATGCTTTATGTGATTGTTTGACTATGTGGATTATTCTACATGAAAATAGATACTTGTGTTAAACTGTGTGTAAAGTATGAAAATTTTGAGTGGGGTACTTAGGTGCGGAAAGTTAGTCTTGAACTTAATATCGTCTCTCTTTCTTATAGGATGTCCGGGCGTGTTAGAGGTTGCGGTAAACCCCCTCGGGGAGGTCGGAATGTTCCAGCCTAACCCAAGATCCCTTTACAAGAAGAAGGAGTGGGTTAAAACAATGTACCCGCCCTACCGGTCCAAGATGCAATAGGGGCCTTGGATAGGGAGATGGCAGGGGCTCTTTGAGAGCCCATGGAGATACTGAGAGCCTAGCAAGCGGCTAGGACGGTTGAAGGGGAAACTAAAGCTTCCTTTTTGAAAAAGGAGTTCTTTCGTTCAAACACCGCCAAGTTCAGTGGTGGGCCTGACTCGATGAAGGCAGATGAATGGTTGGAACAAATTATCAAATCTTTTGAGATTTTGGACATCCGAGAGAATGAATTATAGGTAGCATTAGCGGCTTACTAGTTGAAGGGAGAGGCTGGGCAATGGTGGAAGTACGTCAAGAATAGAGTTAAGCACACATGGAAGGCATTTGTGCACGCCTTCTAAGAGAAGTTCCTCCCTCCCATAACTAGGTAGCGGTTAAGGAAATAGTTTGAAGAATTATTACAACTTGATACACCTGTGGTTGCGTTTGAAGTCACATTCACTAGTCTATCTCGTTTTGCATCGGAGTTAGTAGAAACTGAAGAACGCCGATGTTTAGAATTTGAAAAGAGGTTGAGGCCAAAAATTTTAATGAAGGTGGTAGGAAATATGATTCGCGACTATGATCACCTGGTAGAAGCAGCAGTCCATGTAGAGATCATGGTAGAGATAGAGAAAGCAAGGCAGAAGTTGAAGAGGGCGGAACATTCTGACTCTAAGAGTGACACGGGCTCTTTAAAAAGGTCTAGGGGTTCATCATCACAACAAGTCAAATTTTCTGATTCTGTGATAGGTAGAAGTTTAAGGAGTATGGGTGGCATTCATAGTGCTTATTATAGATGTGGCCAAGTGGGTCACAAAGCTTTAGAGCGTGGAAACAAGGGTAGAGCACAGTCCTAACCTGCGTGTCCACAGGGCCAATCTTAGAATAGATGTTAGTCACCATCTTGTTATTTGTGTGGTCAACTTGGCATTTGAAAAAGTTTTGCCCACAGGGAGTGGGGACTACTAGTGTGGCAGGATCTCGACAATCCAGAGGTTTTCAGATGGGCTAGGGACAGAGATAGTCTTACCAACCAGCTCAATCAGGCCAAGCATCCAAAACAACTCAGGGGGCCATATCTGCATAATCTGCACAACAGCCTTATGCTCACAGAGGTGATGTTGGATGGCAGAGATCACATAGAAGGGTATATGCCGTCACCACTTCAGAGCAGACTTCGGGACCGTCGATGGTAAGAGGTACATTTCTCATTTTCAATACTTGGGCTAGTGTGTTGATCAACACTGGGGCATCTCATTCCTTTATGGTAACTTCATTTGCATTGTTGTTGGGATTAGAAAGTAAGCAATTAAGATCTTCACTTACTATAGTCACTAGTCGAGGGTAAATTCACTTCGACCCAGGGATGTCAGGGGTGTGTAATTGAGGGTTGACAGCTTCCGTTTAATTTTGTGTTGTTGGAAATGTCAGATTTTGATATTATTCTCGACATGGATTGGTTGTCTACTTACCGGGCTATTATAGATTGTTATCGTGGGAGAGTTACAGTACGCACGTTGGGTGGTGATTATTTCACATTTCTTGGGGATAAGAATGATAAATCCTTACTCCTATCATACAATCCACGTGACCGATGTGAATTTGTTTCTCTTTTAGTAGCTATTATAGATGACAGAGGTGGTATAGTCCGGGATGGGTTTCCAAGGGTAATATGTGAGTATCTTGATGTCTTTCCTGAAGATCTCACTAAATTACGTCCACACAAGGAAGTTGAGTTTTCTATAGACGTAATACCTAGTACAACACCTATCTCCTTGTCCCTATATATAGGTTTGCTCCGGTTGAATTGGTTGTCCTAAAAGAACAATTACAGGAGTTGCTAAGTAAGGGCTTTATACGCCTTAGCACCTCATCTTGGGGAGCTTCAGCCTTGTTTGCAAAAAAGAAAGACGGGTCATTAAGATTGTGTATAGATTATCGTAAATTGAATCAAGTTATAGTTAAGAACAAATATCCTTTGCCCAAAATAGATGACCTTTTTGATCAACTCAAAGGTTCACGTCATTTTTCGAAGATAGATTTAAGGTCGAGTTATCGTCAAATTCGAGTTAGGGAGGAGGATATTCCCAAGACTGCTTTTCGTACCCGATATGGTCACTACGAGTTTTTGGTCTTACCCTTTGGTTTAATTAACGCACCTGCTACATTCATGGATCTACTAAACCAAATTTTTTGGGAGTTTCTTGACAAATTTATGGTTGTCTTGTTAGATGGCATCCTCATCTATTCGCCTTCTGAAGGGTAGCATGAAGGGCATCTTCATACCATCTTACAACTTTTTAGAGAACATCGTTTGTATGGTAAATACAAAAAAATGTGAGTTTTGGCTTTTAGAAGTGAAGTTTTTGTGTCACGTAGTCTCGGGAGAAAGGGTTATGGTGGATTCTTCAAAGATAGAAGCCGTGCAGAATTGGAAGCAGCCTAAAAACGCTTCTAAAATTTGTAGTTTCTTGGGTTTAGCCGGTTACTATTGCCAGTTTGTAAAGAACTTCTCTTCTATAGCATCATCATTGACTAGATTAACCCACAAGGGAGTGAAATTTGTTTGGAATGAAGCTTGGGAGAATTCTTTCCAAGAACTAAAGCTCAGATTGACTACCGCTCCTATTCTTATCATTCTAGAACGTGGCCTGAGATATACCATGTAAAGTGATGTTTCTAGAGAGGGGTTAGGGTGTGTTTTGATGCAAGAAGGCAAAGTAGTAGCATATGGTTCGCAACAACTAAAGTCTCAGGAGAGAAACTGCCTAACGCACGATTTAGAGCTTACCGCAGTGGTTTTGGCCCTGAAACTATGGAGACATTATTTGTATTGTGAGAAATTCAAAGTCTTCTCCGATCACAAGAGCCTTAAGTACCTATTCTATCAGAAAGATTTGAATTTGCGTCAGAAAAGATAGATGGAGTTTTTAGAAGACTATGACTTTGAAATACACTATCACCTCGGTAAAGTTAATGTTGTAGCGGATGCTTTGAGTAGAAAATCCATAAGTACTGTAGCCAGCTTGGCGGTGAGGGAATGGAAGATGATGAGGGATGTTAGTGAATTTGATTTGCCACTCCAAGATTCTTCTGAACAAGCCATCATATTCACCACAACTGTGCAACCTACCCTTGTTACACAAGTGGCATAAGCACAATTGGGTGATCTAGAGGTAAATGGAATTCGAAAGAGAATCTCTTAAGGAAAAAGAAGAGAGGGGCTTGAACATTTATATCGACTCTGGTGTTCGTTACTTTGACCGGTTATTTGAGCCAAAATCAATGAGGGATGGAGTTTTGCGGGACTTTCATCACTCTCATCTTGCAGTGCATTCGGGAAGCACTAAAATCTATCATGACCTCAACTGACAATTTTGGTGAAGGGGCATGAAAAAGTATATAGCCTTATTTGTGTCCAAATGTTTAACCTGCCAACAAGTCAAGGCTGAACACCAAAAGCCAGCGGGATTACTACCACCCCTTCTAGTTACAGAATGGAAATGGGAACATGTTAATATGGACTTTGTTATAGGTCTTCCTAGAGCACAGAGAAGCAATGATGTGATATAGGTGATAGTCGACAGACTCACCAAATCATCCTACTTCCTCACTATGAACATGGGGGATTCTGTAGAGTTTCTAGCTGAACATTATATCCATCAAATTGTTCATCTGCATGGGGTTCCAGTGAGTATAGTGTCTGATAAAGATACTCAATTTAACTCCAGGCTATGGCAGAGTCTTCAAAGTACTTTGGGTACCCAATTGAATTTTAGTACTACTTATTACCCACAGCCTGATGGACAATCCGAACATACCATTCAAATTTTAGAAGACATGTTGAAGGCATGTGTGCTAGATTTTAAAGGGTTTTGGGAGAAACACATACCCTTAGTTGAATTTGCTTATAACAATAGCTACCAGGCCAATATTGAAATGACACCTTTTAAAGCTCTTTATGGACGTCCCTATAGATCACTGGTGTGTTGGACAGAAGTTGGAGACTCATCTATGCTTGGGCCCGAGTTAGTTCGTGAGACAACTAAAAAGGTAGCCCTTATTCGACGGAGATTAATCACGGCTCAAAGTAGATAGAAAAGCTATGCTGATCGTCGTCAAAGGCCATTGTCTTTTGAAGTTGGAGATCATGTATTCTTGAAAATCTCTCCGAGGAAGGAATTAATTAGGTTGGGCAAGAATGGAAAATTATCTCCTCGATTTATTGGTCCCTTTGACATTATCGAACGGATGTAAGAAGTTTCATATCGTCTTGCCTTACCGCCACAACTCTCCGGAGTCCATAATGTGTTTCATGTGTCTATGCTTCGCAAGTACGAACCAGATCCCTTTTATGTGTTAGATTGGATGGAGATTGAAGTGGATGAAGATGTGTCTTATGAAGAAAGACCAATCCAAATTTTGGATGTACGGGAGCAAGTGCTAAGGGGTAAGACAATTCTGTTAGCTAAAGTATTGTGGCTCCATCATGGTGTTGAAGAAGTGACATGGAAACGTAAAGCAGAGGTCAATGAGAAATACTCGGACTTATTTTCAAATTTGTGATGTAATTGTCTCCTTGCTCTTTCCTTATATATGATAAATTGGAAATGAACCATAATCTTCTAATTCTCCCTTGTCTTTGTTTTTGGTTTTAAATTAATATATTGTTTAATTGGGTGTTATTAAGGATTGATAAGTATATTGTTGTTGCCATACTTTATTATTGGATTGGGAGTGAATGCTATTTTGGGGGTGAAATTTCCTAAGGGGGAGAGATTGTGACATCTTGTTCTAGGTGACCGCTCGAGTGAAGAATTGCTACTCCCAGGATCTCGCAAGTTTATAGGCGAGACCGCTCGAGCAAAGGAATCGTCGCTCGAGGGAAGAATATGAGCTCCCAGTAGTTTCACTATAGCTCTGCAAAACTTCTGGGACTTCTCATTTTTAGCTCGAGCGGTGGAATTTCAGTTCGAGCGGTCTGCTCGATTTCAACACATTAAAAAGTTCATTCTTTTCACTTTTCTTTTCTCTCTTCGAAAACCCTAGGTTTCTCACTCTAAAATATCTCTCATTCCTCTATGATCTAGACTAAATCATTCGCAAGGGGTGAAGTACATGTGAAGAACATCCTTCCCACCGATTAGATTTTTGTTTGGTGAAGAGCTCATCTAGAAGCTTGGTTCTTATGCTCATAACTCGAGGTAGGGTTACTTTTAACCTAGTATTTCTTTGTTTTGAAGAAATTTATATGGTATTGTTGTGATTTTAAGGCTTGATTAAATGATTGAGTTGGATTAAACTTTGTATATAACAAAATGGGACATTTTACTTAATTCTCATTAAAATTTCATCTAATTTTACATAAAATAGGAACATTGATGTTGAGAATCTATATATATAGGGAGAAAGCCCCAAATTTGACCAACACCTAATTTCAAATTGAGTAGAAGATAGTATTTAGTTTTGAATTTCCTTAAATTCTAGGAATATTGTGAACAATAAAAAGGTAAAAGATGTGCATCTTGTTATGATAATGAAATTGTGGCTTGGGATTTGATTCTTCTTGAATGTTGTGTTGGGACTTCATCTCATAAAATGTTGAATACTTGTTGATTGAATGAAAGTTTGGTAAATTGAGCATGAGTTCGAGTTAAGAGTCGGTTTTGATGTTGTTGAATTGTGTTGGTACTCGCGCGAAGAGTCAATGTCACGATCCAAATCCGCAAAGGTTCGGCGTCGCAACAAGATAAAAAAATAAAATAATTCTAAAATTGCTATATTAGTGGCACAAGTGGATAATTTATAAATAAATTAAAAAATAAATGGGTACCAAAATTTTATTAAAAAGAAACAAAAATAGTCATTTGGGCTTTTATTTTATTACAAGGGTCCAGTCAAAAATATAGATAGCACAAAAAAAAAAAAAAAAACACTGTGATTTATCCCCCATCTTGATCCAGCTAAATCTCGACACCTGAAAGAGGTAACAACTATAAGCACATAGCAGAGTGAGAAATATTATACTGTGAGTATAGGGGCACAAAATAGCCATGGATAGTTATTTAAGCTAAAACATTAACAAAATTTTGGTTGAATAAATAAGTTAATTAAGTTGCAGAAACTGAAATACAGATATTACGTAAATAACTATAATCACGGTACAGAACAAAACAGAACAGGGGTCACTGGAGTGGCAATCAAAATAAAGATCAATGGATCCATGACAAACAGCGGACCACAAAGTGGCTAAATAGGGGCCAATGGTTATTTAAGTCTCCCATGATATGGGACTCCAATGGTGGTACTTACAGAAAATAATTGTTTACAAGATCATTGTCAAATACTTTCTAGATTTAAACAAACATATTCATGGGTTTCAATTTAAGCAAATAGGAGTGAGAAAATAATTCATGTAATTAAAATATTAATATAATTTATAAAACACAAATTGCGTAAAATAAATTATAGTAACTCAAAATATACATAAAATGTATTATAGTGACTCAAGATATAATATAATTCACTTCAGATATAAATTTATCGTTATTTTTCCCGTGCTTCCGAACCTATGCTCTTCACTCTTCTCACTTTTTTTCGCTTGCTCCTTCATTCAGCCCCTTCTATTTATACTCACCCAAGAGTAAGGCCCCAAACTAAGAGATATACACATTGCTGCCTTCTCTTTTGCCACTTGTCTTGACCCTTGATTTTTACCTCTCCTATTGCCACATGTCCTTGGCCCTTAATTCAACTTCAAGAAATCACCAAGGGCCATATTAACCCTTGGCCCACCGAAAACTTGTTTGGCCATTTTTTTTTTTAAAATTCAATTCTAAAGGTTATGATTCCTAAAGTTACCTATGATTATACGTTAGGTTTACGTTTAAAAACCTTACCAGCCAACTATAAAACATTACTTACCACTTACTGAAATATTTAATATTCTAAACATGCGATGTCTCACAATCTATTTCCTAAACAATTTAATCGAATAACTCCCAACTTTCTAAACTATGCATTTTTTTTATTTTATTTATTTATTATTATTATTTTTTATAATAATAAAGAATTCTATTTATTACAATATTAAATTAAATTTAAAAAAGAAATTCGGATGTCACAGTCAAGGTGCCCAATTGCCCTGTCTGAGCTTATCACCGGACGAATGTGGGTAAATGTTTTTGGGTGTCCACTGGTCCTGCCGTATTATAGTTGGTAAAAGTAGAAAAACAGATGATTTGGGGTGCCCACATCCTGCCGTATGATAGTCGGTAAATGTGGGGATGGTTTTAAATGGAAATGATTTGTATTTTTGATTTTGGACTCTTATAAAGGGACTCATGGTGTAATTTACTTTCCACCGTTGATAATGGTTTGGTATAAGAACCCAATGTGATTTGTTTTCCTTATTTATTTATTTAATTGATTATCTTTTTATTAATTACGTTGTTTAGTTACAAGAGTGCTGTGGACTTATTCAAACGATTAGATATTTGGTTAAATGTATTCTTACTGGGTGTATAGCTCACCCCTATTTACTTTACAGGAAATGATGACCCACTACTATAGAAATGACTTGGATTTAGTGGTGGTTCAGTTTGGATGTGATAGCTCAAGAACATTTTTGTTGTTAAGACTTGGAGTTTTGTATTAAGACTTTAAAAACTTACATTGTTCTATCAGTGTAGGCACCCCTTTTTTTGCTGCCTTTAAGAATTGGGCACCTCATGGTGAACACTCAATGATGAATTAGTGCGCTGTACAACCCTCCAATTTCTTCAACAAGAAGCTTCAATTTTGAGTTTCAGACTCTAAAACCTTGCACCCCCTTTAGACCAAAACCTAATTTTTTTCCAGCCTGACCACTCAGAGGCCTGCTGGCCAACAGGTGGCCTGCAGGCCAATTTTTAATGCTCGGTCGTCCCACTACATAGCCGGCCAGTCATGTTTTCCAGCAGACAGATATTTACTGCCAGCTATTCCCCCCTATGTGCATGCCTTGCACTAGCTGGCTCCATATAAATGTAACGCCCTCAAAATAATAACAATAAACCCACCAGATAAGACATGCATTTACATTTAAACTAACCACATTCCTTTCATTCATTAGAATTCCGTTACATAAGTATTACATGTTAACCTCATAACAAAATGCCCTACGGGCTTACAGCTTTCCAAGTTAACACTTGGTTACAACAAAGAGTTCTAACTCGTTTACACATTAAGCCCTTGGCTTGAAATTACATGTAATAAATCAAAGTAAAACGACAAAACTATGCCCGCCACAAGCCTCCCAGCTATGTCCTTGGAGGTGGCATGCTTCCTGCACCTGAAAATGATATTCCCATATAGGGTGAGCCACAGCCCAGTAGAAATACACTAAACCAACCATGGACAATGACTAAAACATTAGCAATTGATAGTTGGTCAACACTGATACAGTCACATAAATAACATATTTATGTCAACGACTTACAAGTCCCAATTACTTTTCATTTTCCTTTTAACAACAGATAAGCATACTAGCTCTATCATCATTTCCACAGATATGTATAAAAACTATATCTCACATTCAGATAAGCATAAAAGCTATATCCACATTCTCAACAGATATGTATATCAACAATATCCACAGATAAGCATACAAGCTGTATCCACACTCTACAACAGATATGTATATCAACAATATCCACAGATAAGCATACAAGCTGTATCCACACTTCACTTCACAAAGATAAGCATATGAGCTCTATCTTCACTTCTCTAGACAAGCATATGAGCTCTGTCTACGGAGTACATCCCCTATCTCCTCCAAATACCTATCCGGTTTAGAGGTCCATCCCCTATCTTCCCCTAAACCGCGGAGTACATCCCCTATCTCCTCCTCTACACATAACGTATATAAACACATTGGTTCTATATACAATCACACAATACAAACAATTAATGTATTCTAGCAACTGTCAAGTTCCATAACACATTCCATTGATTAGTTTCAGTTTGCCTAATCAACATACATTGTCTACAACAATCACGACTATCCTCCACCGATAGCCCCAAGCAGTTATTTCTAAAACAGAAAATAAATGCGCAAATGGATATTCAATCAACATTTCATTTCCTCATTTCTCACCAATTAATTATCCCAATTAATTAAACAATGTAATTAGGCCATTTTCCATAATTACCATTTCAACCCTTAGGTCCCATTTTCTTCAATGATTCAGCAATCATTCCATTTTTTTTTATGCTAAACATGCATCTAGGTTTATTATAAATAAAACCCCAACTTCTGTATAATTGCACAAAAGCCCCAAACTTTCACAAATTACCAAACCAAGCCCAACATCTCAAAATACCAAAATTTAAAGACAAAACCCATAGAGAGGAGTAGGTTATCCCTACCTCAAATTCGGAGTCCCAAAGGAGAAGACGACAAAACCCAACGTGCTCCAAAACCCGTGATTTTCAGATTAAAATAAAGCCCTCGACGATCAACAACTTTTTTGTAAAGGCCAAAGGTGAGTAAATCACTCCTACTAGATCAAAACCTAGAGAGAAGGTAGTATCTAGAGAGAAAGACTCAACAATGGTGTTTTTGGAAAAGTAAGAGAGAGAAGAGAAAGTGAAAAAGTGATTTGAAAAGTCACAATTTCGGGACTTAAACCCAGTCTTCCGCTCGAGTGTAAAACACCCCGCTCGAGCGGCCACTCACAGACTTCCGCTCGAGCGGCCAACCTCCCGCTCGAGCGCAGAATGCACTCGCCCAGCACTTTTGCAGAACCAGGCCTCCGCTCGAGCTCCCAATCCCTACGCTCGAGCTCACAACACTGCACAACAAGATACTGGATGGATGTAATCTACGCTCGAGCGCCAACACCTCCGCTCGAGCGTACAGGCCAAAAAATCTGGGCAACTAGTTTTGGTTTCTAAACTCAACCAACCTGTAACAAACCCGCTCAACACATCCTATAACTCAAATACAAAGTAAGAAAGGATGTAAACAAGATAATAAACAACTACCAACATCCACGGACACATGTCCGGATCACTATACAACAAGGGTAAACCCGGGATCGCTATAACCTCCCCCCCTTAAAGAATTTCGTCCCCGAAATTAAGCACAAGTTTTCAAAACAAGTTTTTCTCCCTTTTAATCAATGTTACACTTGAACATTCAACAATTCGACCCATTACCGGTCATCCCATCCCTTTAACAAGAGACATATCACAATATGTAAACCACATATGTATTATCAACATGCATCAACATTATGCACTATCTTTCCAATTTCAACAATATATTCAACACATATAGTGTCACATTCAACTTCCGTATGAGGCAAGTTCCAAAACATACTTCCAATAACCAAAACATTTTCAATGTTTCACAACTTAAGACATATATAAAAGCTCTTAAGTTCAACAAAATGTAAAATTTAAATACAAGATTACATATCAACAAACAAGTCCGGATATTTCTCACGGACTTCCAACTCACGTTCCCAAGTGGCTTCCTCCACTCCGTGATGTTTCCACAAGATTTTCACCAAAGGAATGGTCTTGCCACGCAGGACCTGATCCCGCCTATCCAAGACCCGAACCGGTCTCTCCTCATACGAGGCATCCTCATCTACCTCTAAATTAGTCCAATCCAACACATGTGATGGATCTGGTTCATACTTCCGAAGCATACTCACATGAAACACATCATGCACTCCGGACAACTGCGGTGGTAAGGCTAATCGATAAGCAACCTCACAAATCCTCTCAAGGATCTCAAAAGGACCAATAAACCGAGGGGATAACTTCCCACTCTTCCCAAACCTCATCAGGCCTCGTCTAGGTGATATCTTCAGAAAGACATGATCACCTACCTCAAACGCCAAAGGCCTCCTCCTACGATCGGCATAACTCTTTTGTCGACTCTGGGCTGTAACAAGCCTCTTACGGATAAGCTCAACTTTCTCCGTCGTCTCCCTAACCAACTCCGGACCCAACAAAGGTGCATCACCCACCTCGGCCCAACACACTGGAGACCTACACGGTCGGCTATACAAGGCCTCAAACGGTGCCATACCGATGCTAGACTGAAAACTGTTGTTGTAGGCAAACTCTACCAATGACAAGTGCCTTTCCCACGTCCCACTGAAGTCCAGGACACAACCCCGAAGCATATCCTCGAGGATCTGAATAGTACGCTCGGACTGCCCGTCAGTCTGAGGATGATAAGCCGTACTAAAGGTCAACTTAGTGCCCAAGGCACTCTGCAAACTCTGCCACAACCTAGCAGTAAAACGAGGATCTCTATCTGAGACGATCGTCACTGGGACCCCGTGCAATCTCACTACGTCCCGAATATACAAGTCGGCAAGATGATCTACCGAATCTCTCACGCGCATAGGAATAAAGTGCGCCGACTTAGTCAACCGGTCTACAACCACCCAAATAGCATCACTACCCCGTTGAGTCCTCGGAAGACCCACAACGAAGTCCATAGTGACATGCTCCCACTTCCACTCGGCAATAGGCAAGGGTTGCAACAAACCCGCTGGCCTCTGATGCTCGGCCTTCACTTGCTGGCAAGTAAGGCACTTCGATACGAAAACAGCCACATCTCTCTTCATACCCCGCCACCAAAACTGGCGACCCAAATCCCGATACATCTTAGTACCTCCCGGATGCACCGCAAGGCGCGAAAGGTGAAACTCTCGGAGTACTTCCTCACGGCAAGCCTCCGGTACAAACAAACGGTCTCGGTATCTCACACTCAGGTCGGGATACACCGTCAAACCCTTCTCAACTTTCCCACTGGGGATCTTCTCTCGAAGGGATTCTACCTCAAGGTCACCTCTCTGTGCCTCTAACACTCTAGTCACAAGTGTAGGTTGCGCAACAACGGAAAACAAGGCCGCAGCCTCAACAGATTCGCCCAATAGCAAACCAAACTCGCCAAGTGCTCCCAACATCTCCCATTCCCGGATGGCTATACAAGCAACATCACTAATGGTCTTCCTACTAAGGGCATCGGCCACAACATTGGCCTTTCCCGGATGATAATGTAACTCAAAATCATAATCCTCGATGAACTCCATCCATCTCCTCTGCCTCAGATTCAAGTCTCTCTGTGTAAACAGATACTTCAAACTCTTATGATCCGAGAATACCTCGAACCTCTCACCATAAAGGTAGTGCCTCCAGATTTTCAAGGCAAAGATCACAGCTGCTAATTCTAGGTCGTGTGTGGGGTAATTCTTCTCGTGTATTTTCAACTGACGTGAGCCATAAGCTACCACTTTCCCCTCCTGCATCAACACACAACCCAAACCCTCTCGTGAGGCATCACAATAAACCGCATAACCCAACCCTCTCTCCGGAATAATCAACACCGGAGCGGTGGTCAATCTAATTTTCAACTCTTGGAACGACTTTTCACAAGTCTCACTCCACACAAACTTGACTCCCTTCCGAGTCAGCCTAGTCAACGGTGATGCTAACCTGGAGAAATCTTTCACAAACCGACGGTAATACCCAGCTAATCCCAGAAAACTGCGGATCTCAAACACACTCTTAGGCTGTGCCCAATCTTACACTGCCTCAACCTTGGATGTATCAACAGACACCCCTTCCCCGGATACCACGTGGCCTAAGAATTTGACTTCCCTCAGCCAGAACTCACACTTCCCAAACTTGGCATACAGCCTATGGGCTCTAAGTAACTCAAGCACCACTCTCAAGTGTTCCTCGTGCTCCTCCTTAGATGACGAATAGATAAGGATATCGTCCACAAAAACAACCACAAAACGGTCTAAGAACTCCCGGAAAATCCGGTTCATCAAGTCCATAAAGACTGCCGGTGCATTGGTAAGCCCAAATGGCATCACCAGAAACTCATAATGGCCATACCGCGTACGGAATGCCGTCTTCGGAATATCTTCCTCCCTGACCCTCAACTGATGGTAACCCGATCTCAAGTCTATCTTAGAGAAACAACGGGAACCCTTCAACTGGTCAAACAAATCATCTATACGGGGCATAGGGTACTTATTTTTAACCGTAGCCCGATTCAACTTCCGGTAGTCTATACACAATCTCAAGGCACCATCTTTCTTTTTAACAAAGAGTGCCGGTGCTCCCCACGGTGAAACACTAGGACGAACAAAGCCCTTATCGAGCAATTTCTGGAGCTGAACTTTCAACTCAACCAATTCTGCCGGAGCAAAACGGTAAGGTGCCATAGAAATCGGCGCCGTACCAGGCACTAAATCAATAGAGAACTCTATCTCTCGGTGAGGTGGCAAACTAACAAGATCTTCGGGAAAAACATCCGAATACTCACAAACCACCCTCGGCAACACAACCCGAGTCTCAACACACTCGCTACTCTCAAAGCTAGCAAGTAAACCACTAAGCTCACTTCGCCCTCGCGAATCATACCCCGGTGGCAAAACACTACCAACCCGGTCTCCCAAGAAATGGAACCACTCCCCGCTCAAGGTACATAATGTCACCCTCTGGCGGTAGCAATCAATAACAGCCCGGTATGACGATAGCCAGTCCATACCCAAAATAACATCAAAACCCCTCATGGGCATGACAACAAACGGAAAAGGAAGCCTATAGTCGGCGACCTCAATATCACATCCTCTAACACCCTGTTTCAGGATCAACTCACCGCCCAAAGGCGATACCACACAAATAGGAGATGCTAACTGTGCTAACTCCAATTCCAAAACAGATGCAAATGCAGCAGATACAAAAGAATGAGATGCACCCGTGTCTATCAACACATTAGCAACCGAGTTGCAAAACAGAAAAGTACCTCTCACTACTGATGGAGCCGGTACTAAATCCTGCGCGGTAACAGCATACACGCGCCCCGTAGGCCCCTGGTCTACCTGCTCACCTCTCGGAGCAAAAGACTGCTGCACAGACTGGGATGACGAAGCTCCCGGATTGGCCCTCGAGGCCTGCACAGACTGAGCTGGCTGAAAACCCTGCGTCTGCCTAGAACCAGACGCTCCCGAAGTGGCACTCAACTGTGGGCAAAACCTCTTCATGTGCCCAGGTTGTCCACACTGATAACAAATCAAGAGCTGCC
Organism: Camellia sinensis; assembly: GCF_055761805.1. Taxonomy (NCBI): domain Eukaryota; kingdom Viridiplantae; phylum Streptophyta; class Magnoliopsida; order Ericales; family Theaceae; genus Camellia; species Camellia sinensis. Next base: position 116,497,420 of record NC_138970.1, read on the forward strand.
CCCTGCCCAAACTCTGACTCGGCGGTCTAGCTGAAGAAGAAGCAGCTTTCTGACCCCCACCCTTCTGCGGGCAAACAGAAACCTTGTGACCCAACTGGCCACACTTGTAACAAGTGAATTCTCCCTGACTGCCTCTCCCCGAGCCTACACTAGGCACTGGAAAGGTCGATCTAGAGACTGCACCCTGAGACTGCTGAGGGTTAGAACCCCTCTGCCTCCTGCCATCACTCTGACTATCCTGGCTCCTCTTGGAGCCTCTCTGACCCTCATCCTCCTCCTGCATCATAAGCTCCATATGAGCTGCAGCATCCACTAGGTGTCTATACTCTCGAATATAAGACCCACCAACTCTCAACTTGAGGCCCCGCCTCAACTTCCGCTCAAACTCATAGCAACGGCGTTCCTCAGACGCCACCAGTTCAGGTGCAAACCTAGACAGACTGGTAAAAGTAGCCTCAAACTCGGCCACTGACAAGCCCTGCTGATTAAGCCGGCTAAACTGATCCCTCAGCTTCTCCCTTGCTACTGCAGACAAAAACCTCTCCTGAAAAGCATTCACAAACGCCTCCCAAGTACCACCAACACGAGCTTTCTCGTACTTCCACCATTGACCCGCATCTCCCTTCAGTTGAAAGGATGCCAAGGTCACTTTCAGTGCTCCGTCCTCGATGCCAAGCATCTCAAACGTCTTCGTTGTCTGTTCGAGCCATTCATCTGCCTTAAGCGGCTCTTTAGGATCCCCGATAAACTCGTCTGGATTACACCGGAAGAACTCCCTCTTCAAGAAGGAAGGCCCTGTCTCAGCTGCCTGATTCCCAGCTCTAAGAATACCTAAAGCTCCTGCTATCTCTCTGGCCAAGGCACCCATAGCCTGCTGACCCACTGGCTCGGCCACATTGGCCTGCCCAACTCCCTCCTGCACTGCCGGAATCTCACCCTGTAACGGTACTTCCTGCCTCGCAGGTCTACCACGCCTAGCACCTCTTCCTCGTCCTGACATCCTAATAAAGGCAACACAGAACGTTAGCACATTCATAGGTGTGCCGAAACTAATCACTCACGTCCTAATGCATGGACAACTATAATTCACTCCACATAAGCACATAAACACATAAGCACTTACGAACTTCATTTCCGGATAATGATAGTCCCGAGACGTTACTAGAGTTCCGGTTAGAAACAGCATTGATCAAGTGCTTTTCCAACAAGACTCCCAGAAACTCAAGGATCCAATCAACATCCTAGAAATTAAATCCCATACCCACATAGTCACATAAGCATGTTATCAATTGAGCACATAGCATATGATACTACATCTAAGTCTCTATCAAGCGAGACAAACCCATTGTGATCCTAATCACTTCCCACGTACCCAAAGTATTCGAACCCGGTACGCTCTGATACCAAGTTGTAACGCCCTCAAAATAATAACAATAAACCCACCAGATAAGACATGCATTTACATTTAAACTAACCACATTCCTTTCATTCATTAGAATTCCGTTACATAAGTATTACATGTTAACCTCATAACAAAATGCCCTACGGGCTTACAGCTTTCCAAGTTAACACTTGGTTACAACAAAGAGTTCTAACTCGTTTACACATTAAGCCCTTGGCTTGAAATTACATGTAATAAATCAAAGTAAAACGACAAAACTATACCCGCCACAAGCCTCCCAGCTATGTCCTTGGAGGTGGCATGCTTCCTGCACCTGAAAATGATATTCCCATATAGGGTGAGCCACAGCCCAGTAGAAATACACTAAACCAACCATGGACAATGACTAAAACATTAGCAATTGATAGTTGGTCAACACTGATACAGTCACATAAATAACATATTTATGTCAACGACTTACAAGTCCCAATTACTTTTCATTTTCCTTTTAACAACAGATAAGCATACTAGCTCTATCATCATTTCCACAGATATGTATAAAAACTATATCTCACATTCAGATAAGCATAAAAGCTATATCCACATTCTCAACAGATATGTATATCAACAATATCCACAGATAAGCATACAAGCTGTATCCACACTCTACAACAGATATGTATATCAACAATATCCACAGATAAGCATACAAGCTGTATCCACACTTCACTTCACAAAGATAAGCATATGAGCTCTATCTTCACTTCTCTAGACAAGCATATGAGCTCTGTCTACGGAGTACATCCCCTATCTCCTCCAAATACCTATCCGGTTTAGAGGTCCATCCCCTATCTTCCCCTAAACCGCGGAGTACATCCCCTATCTCCTCCTCTACACATAACGTATATAAACACATTGGTTCTATATACAATCACACAATACAAACAATTAATGTATTCTAGCAACTGTCAAGTTCCATAACACATTCCATTGATTAGTTTCAGTTTGCCTAATCAACATACATTGTCTACAACAATCACGACTATCCTTCACCGATAGCCCCAAGCAGTTATTTCTAAAACAAAAAATAAATGCGCAAATGGATATTCAATCAACATTTCATTTCCTCATTTCTCACCAATTAATTATCCCAATTAATTAAACAATGTAATTAGGCCATTTTCCATAATTACCATTTCAACCCTTAGGTCCCATTTTCTTCAATGATTCAGCAATCATTCCATTTTTTTTATGCTAAACATGCATCTAGGTTTATTATAAATAAAACCCCAACTTCTGTATAATTGCACAAAAGCCCCAAACTTTCACAAATTACCAAACCAAGCCCAACATCTCAAAATACCAAAATTTAAAGACAAAACCCATAGAGAGGAGTAGGTTATCCCTACCTCAAATTCGGAGTCCCAAAGGAGAAGACGACAAAACCCAACGTGCTCCAAAACCCGTGATTTTCAGATTAAAATGAAGCCCTCGACAATCAACAACTTTTTTGTAAAGGCCAAAGGTGAGTAAATCACTCCTACTAGATCAAAACCTAGAGAGAAGGTAGTATCTAGAGAGAAAGACTCAACAATGGTGTTTTTGGAAAAGTAAGAGAGAGAAGAGAAAGTGAAAAAGTGATTTGAAAAGTCACAATTTCGGGACTTAAACCCAGTCTTCCGCTCGAGCGTAAAACACCCCGCTCGAGCGGCCACTCACAGACTTCCGCTCGAGCGGCCAACCTCCCGTTCGAGCGCAGAATGCACTCGCCCAGCACTTTTGCAGAACCAGGCCTCCGCTCGAGCTCCCAATCCCTACGCTCGAGCTCACAACACTGCACAACAAGATACTGGATGGATGTAATCTACGCTCGAGCGCCAACACCTCCGCTCGAGCGTACAGGCCAAAAAATCTGGGCAACTAGTTTTGGTTTCTAAACTCAACCAACCTGTAACAAACCCGCTCAACACATCCTATAACTCAAATACAAAGTAAGAAAGGATGTAAACAAGATAATAAACAACTACCAACATCCACGGACACATGTCCGGATCACTATACAACAAGGGTAAACCCGGGATCGCTATAATAAATATTTCCGACAGAGGAACCTGTTTTTTTATAAATATGTGACCATCCATCACAGTTTTAGGTTAGAAAAATTCTCCAAGTGCCCAAATCTTGCTAAACACTCTCCCTCTCTATCTTGCAATATACATACACAATACATACACTTCCTAAACCAATATTTTGAGGCTCCTTGTTGAGATTATTGAGCTAAAATTTCAGCCCTTGAGAGTGAGCACCTTGTGGTTTGTGAACAAAATAGTATATTCTCTTCAAAGGTATAACTCTTGCCATCTCTTGCCTACTCTTCACTCCTCTTTTTATCGGTATTTATACTCTGTTTTGGACTATTTTTGTGGGCTGAAACTTGTGATTTAAAAGCTACTCAAGGTGGAGGGGTTAACCTAACCACCCTTCCTTGAACCTTATTCCAAGCTTATATCCTTATGTTTCCCATTTGTTTCTCAACTTTTAACTATTGATTTTCAGAGTTTTCAGAGGCTAAAACATATGATTTTAAGGTCCAAAAAGCGGAGGCGTTAGCCACCATTCCTTGGCTTGCTTACTACCTTTGTTTCCTTCTTATTTTTGCTTACTTTTTTTTATCTTTCCAAGATAATTTTCAGCACTGTTTTTACTAATTTGGAGTTGTTTTAGTGTGTTTACTTAGTTTATGCTTTGCATATTATGCTTGTATTGTTGTAAATCCTCATAGGTTTGGCGGTTTAGGCCTTACACACCAATCTATTTGAGTTGATAGTTTTTATTTCATAGTTTTCATATATATACTCACACTTGTAATAACCCTCTCAGCAACCTCCCTCATTTCTTGGCTTTCTTTCTTTTTTAAGAGTTGTTTCAAATAATTGATTGCTGTTCAAGGCATGAGAAAGAGACCTTCCATGTTTAATGGTTTAATCTCTTCGGAGGTTCATTACCAGGGCATTATATCTCTCTCATGCTAAGTGTAACTTCTTGTTTGACACTTCTCGTCATTAGTGGACGTAATTATCACTTTTGGACAAAATGAATAAAGAATAGCAAAGTAATATAAAATAGATTAAAATTGGAATAAAAGTGGTAAAACATAATAAAATTGAGTTAGGTTCAATCGGACGTTATTGAGTCTTAAATCATTACATACTTTTTAGTGATATTAGTGATTCAAAAAGCAATGTCTATCATTTCCCTTAAGGTAACTCCATGATAGAGAGGAGGTTTTGTTAGTCTTTTATTTCCATTTATTGATCTTTTGTTCCATCGATTCATAGATCATCACGCAACAAATTTGCATCAATTGATGGTTTGCGAATCAAGTCTACCCATTCGTTGATCAGTTTCATGATAGGGAGAGACAGAGAGGATAAACTTCTCCTAGAAACACTTTGTTTTGCTCTATTTTAATTCTATGGCAGCAGGGTAGTACCTAAAAATAGTGGTCGGCCGACTATCCTTCCATCCGGCCGACCACCTTTCAAGGCCAGCCGGCAATCCTATTTTGGGCAAACAGTGTCATTTTCATGACAGAATAGAGCAGAAGCTGAGGCAAAAATAGAATTATTTTCTGACTACAAACAAAATAGAATCTGGCAACAAAACAGAGAGGTTTACGGGAGGATGTTCTCGGTTGTGTGCTCGTGGCTTCTCGCTTCCCATTCCATTAATTTAGTGCTTTAATATTAGTGTGTTGTAATTAATTAGTTAGCTTAATTCAGATTTGTAATAATTAGTTAATTAGTTTACTCCATTTATTTGATGTTGTAATAATTAGTTTAAGTAGGACATTCATTCGGACCCTTTTGTATGAGGGCAAACTTGTAATATTGTGTATGCCTTCCAACCCCTATTTCTTTCTCCCTGTTATTTGCTTGCTTATAACAGTTGCATTCACGTTTTAGTTTCATATATCATTACCATGTATACAGTATCCATTTTTGCATGCATTGGGTTTGGTTCATCACTCTAACTTTATTGTTACCATTTCTTGCTTACTTGAATACGTATGCTAAACGCATGCTTTGAGTTGAACCATGTGTCATTTTAAGAAACCGAACCTAGTAGTTATATTTTGTATATGTTGCATTAGTCACTTGCATATTAGAACATGCATTTTTCCTAACAATTTTCTCCTATTTTGGCTTGCCTCGGTTGAGTACTAGGTGAGCATTTCTTGCTTTAGCATATTGTGTGTATGTTAGTGTTGCCATATCAAGCATATTTTCCATGAGGCTAAGTGCTTAGTTGATATACCTCTTGAATGCCGGTGGATGAAGGTTTTTTTGTTTAAGTTGAGATGATTTGATTAATGTACATATGAGCTTACTTTTTCAAGTAGCACATATTCACAACTCTTTTCAAAACAAACATGAACCTAAAACGTTCCAAATTGGGCAAATTAGTCTATGTTTGTATGAATCACATAGTAAAAATAGCATAATAATCGGAACAAGAGCATATGTTGTACATAAGAATCGCATCATGATTAGTAGAGGCCGATCTTTGACCGGGTGAGTGGGGTGCTCAATTCATGACCTTTCCCTCTCATACCTAAGTTCTTAAAGCGAGACACTTTGGTTATGACGGACAAGTGGCCTTTGGCACGAGTCATGGGCTTCCTAAATTTCCCAAAATATTTGGATGGTGACTCTGAAATCTGGCAATGAGATCCATTTTCACATTTTTTGATTAAAAATTGATTTTCCAAAGATTTGCCGGATTTGGACTCTTTTGTGTTTTCATTGTTTCACATTGTACTTGTGAAATCAGATTTAGAACCATGGAAGTCCGAGCTGTAGGGTTATCGTATCCGAGAAGACTAACCCCTTCGAGGAGCAACGAGAAGCCAACTACAGTTGCTGACTACTTTGCTGGGGAAATTAGAGAACTTGACTCGAACTTCATGATGTGAAATTTTATCTACACTTAATGTTCTTTGCATTGCATTTGCATTAGTGCTCTTAAGTCACTATGTTTTCCATCTGCTATTTTTGGATGGCTTGCCTGAGACTTACCTAAAAAGCTTGCCAAAAGACTGGCCGGTCGTAAGCTCTGCCATGTTGGAAACATAACCCTCGGATTTGGACTATCGTCGTACCGCTTAATCCTCTTTTCACTTCTCGGTGTTAGGTGTGAGAGGTATATTAAGTAGTCTTGTTGAGGTACCCTTTTTGACCATTCGGCCTACTGCATATAGTAAAGCCATAGTGACTGTTCCAAATTAGGACATGATGTTCACCCATATGTAGGATCTTGTGTAACTACTTGCGTGAAGTAGTGATGCCCTAGTTTATGTCAAAACTAGGACAGGGTAACCGTAACCCCTCATAGGGGTGTTTTGGCTCTCTTTAACTGGTATGTGTTTTACAGTGAAACTGTATAGGAATGCTCATATCAATGGTACAGTTGGTATCTGGTTTGGGATAGAATTCAGTAGGAAGTACAGTCCTGCAGCTTTGATCATATCTATTCTGATGACATCTTAGCTGAGGTGTTGTCTGATTTCTGATTTTTTTTCTTCTCTTTCTTTATTTCTTATTGCAAGGTAGTATAAAACCATAGCTTCAGAAAGTTCTGATATCCCCCAAGTACTCTGGACCTGTGTCAGAAGACTTTGCAAGGTCAGAGATCTTGTTCGAGGACAACTTGTGTTTGCCTCACTGTCACCAGTTACAAGGCGAAGGAGGATCAGACAAACTTCACCAGTTCAGTTCTTGCGGCAATCACCCCTTAGCTCATCTAAACTCAGTCCACTTCAAGAATAGTCATCTGCTCCAGGAATGGCGCAATACCCTTCATTAGATTTGGAGGACTTGCTAATCCGTCTACAGCAATCAGTCGACTCACTCCAGCATGATATGGCCCGCTAGGCCGAGGTCACAACTAGGTTATAGCAACAACAACAGCAGCCAGCTGTAGCTCGACTTTTTCACGCCCCTCCTTTCAGAAGTTCAAATATAAGCCCTACAGTTCGGACTCCCACGGTTCTGAATCCAATCTCACAAGTGCAATGTGAAATTGATAAATACCAAAGAGTCCAAATCTGACAAATCTTTTGAAAAATCGATTTTGAATAAAAAATGCCAAAAATAGACTATTTTGCCAAATACAAAGTCGCCACCTAAATATTTTTATTTTGAGAAATTTAGGAAACCCATGACTCGTGCCAAAGGCCATGTGTCCGTCATCACCAAGATTGTCTCGACTCGGGAACTTGGGTACGACAGGGGAAGGTCATGAATACATTTGAGCACCCCCGCTCGCCCGATCAAAGATCAACCTCTACTAATCATGATATGAATCTTATGTACATTATATGCTCTTATTCCGGTTTATTAGATTAGCATTACTATGTGATAGGCACACACACAAGTATAGACTAAATTGCAAGAATTGGAACACTTGATTCATGTTTGTTTTGAAAATTGTTTCGAAATATGTACCACTTGAAAAAGTGATCGCATATGAACATTACTCAAATTATTCCAATTCAAGCAATAAGCCTTCATCCACAAGCATACAAGCAGTTATAGCAATTAAGCACTTAGCCTCTTGGCAAGCATGCTAAACATGGCAACATCAACACTCATGCAATTATGCTAAAGCGAGTAAAGGCTTACATAGTACTCCAAGCCAAAAGAGAAATAAGTTAGAAAAATGCACGATTCCTTACTATGCGATATGACTAATGCAACACATATAAAGAATGCAATTAATAGGCTCGGCTACTAAACATGACATATGAATCAACTTGATAACATGCGGTCTAAGCATGTATTCAAAGAAGTATTGAACTAACAATGCAGTTAGAATGATGCACCGAGTCTCGGTGCATGCAATATAGATGGATGCAAACATGGAGAATGCTAATTAAAACATGATGTCCCTAAACTAACCATCATAAGTAGTTAAATAAAAGGGAGAAAGACGTGAGGTTAGAAGACATACACATTATTACAACATTGATGCCCTTGCACAGGAGGGTCTGAATGAATAAACTAGCTAAGCTAAATTACTTAACTAATTATTACAAAACTTGAATAAATAAGCTAGCTATCTAAGCTAATTAATTAAATAATTACAATAATGAACTAATTTAATTAACTACTTTAATTAACTACTTTAAGCTAATTAAATAAGTACAATATGAAGCTAATTAGCTAACTATATTAACTACTAATGGGCAAATTACATATACCTCCCTTGAGGTTTGGTTAAATTACAGATACCCCCCTGAGGTTTCGAAAATTACATCCCGCCCCCTAAGGTTTGTATTTTCATAACAATTTGCCCCCTGAGGTTTAAATTTCATAACAAATTACCCCATAATTTGTTATGCAAATATAGCATTCAGGGGGGAATTTGTAATTTCTCAAACCTCAGGGGGGTATTTGTAATTTAGCCAAACCTCGAGGGGGGTATATGTAATTTGCCCTTAACTAATTAATTACAAAGCAACTAATTAAACTAGTTAGCTAATTAATTACAACATGAATTAGTTAACTAAATAACTAATCTAATTAAATAATTACAACACTTTAATTAGCCACAACACAACTATGACTAACTAATTAATAATTAAACTAATTAACTAGTCTCGGGAATGAGGGAGGCCTAATGCATGCTTGGTTTCCACCCGAAGAACTTCCACTGTTTGCTTCTGAAAGCCTCTGTTACACAAACTTTGCACTGATTTTCCTCTTCCAGACCAACTCTGCTCTACTTCACAAATACTCTGCTCAATTTTTATTGGTGGCCGGCAGGCTAGAAGTGGTGGCCGGGTTGCCGTCCAACACTGATGGCCTACAGGCCAGAAACAGTGGCTGGCCGGCCACTGATGATACACCATTTCTTGCTGCAACAGAGAGCAAACAGAGCAAAGAGAGGATATTATCACAGGTTGTTTGTACTGTGTATCCCTCCTCATCAAGACAAGTTCAAATGAGTGATACATTTGGTTCAAAAACCATCAACTAAGCAATTTCATTGCATGATGGCCAAAGAACCAAGGTGTACAAGTTTAATCAATGCACAAACAATATTCACAACCTTCACCTTGTCATGCATGATCAAGGGCGATGGAGACCTAGGAAACTTGTCATATTTCATCACTTTGAGTATGAAATGCCCCAATTTTCCTTGTGTTCAATTAATGTCCGATTGAACACACCGAAACATAATCAAATTCTTATCTTTGTACAATTTTAGTTTCAACTTTTAGTTACTCATTTTAATTACCCTTCCACTCTTTAACCAATTAAGTCCATTAGTGAGTTAAGTTCTCTAAAAGAAAAGAAAGTGTCAAACAAGGGGTAGTTTAAGGCACGAGAGAGGTGTCATGCCGTTGATAATGAACCCCCAAAAGAGGATTTAAGAGTGATCCGAGTCGAGCCAGACAACTGTTTATCTGCAGCTAATGGTGAGTGGTGGGAAGATAGCGATTTGCATCTTGTCCATAATGATGAAGACAGGAGAGATCACATCCCATACAGTACATGGTATTATGAAGAAATAGACCACCTCACCAGAAATGGACAATATTTCACACCTCCACACTTGGATTAGGCGGAACCATCAGAAAAGGACCAAGAGGTTAAGAAAGAGAAGGAAAAGAAGTTGGAAGAGGAGCTGGTTTTGAAATAACTCAAAAAGATCCAAGCTGATATCTCCATCTAGGGTCTTCTCATGGCTTCGCGGGTACACCGACAGGAAGTATTGTCGACAATGGATAAGGCTAAATTGTCCATTGATACTACGCTAGAGTAACTTATGGGCCTAATCTTCCCAAGTAGCACCAAGTCACTACTTACTTTTTTCGATAAAGAACTGCTACCAGAAGGATCGGCTCACAACAAGCCAGTGTACATATCTGTTAAGTGTAGAGAGAAGTGGGTGCCAGTAGTTTTAGTGCACACCGGCTCTGCTATCAACGTCTGTCCCTTTTGTACTGCTTATGCAATATGCCTGAAACTAGCAAATTTCGTCCCTACAACCTAAGTGATACGGGCATATGACAACAAGAGCTAAGAAGTTATGGAGACAATGAAAGTACAAGTCTGAGTAGGCCCTTCTGAGCATGAGATCAAGTTCCATGTACTTGATGTGCCAGCTACCTTTAACCTACTCCTAGGACGGCCCTGGTTACATCACATGAAGGTTGTGTCCTCCACCCTCCATCAAATGCTGAAATACCCTCATGAGGGAGGAGTGGCAACCATTTTTGGGAACTCATCCATTCATCCATCGCCGGAGGATCAGTCATGGCGATGAGGATGTATTTCTCTCGGGATTCACCCTGGCGGAAGCTTGAGTGATACAGGCAATCTTAGCCGCAGATGAATGCATATATGTCAGTGCTCAGTTCATCTATTTCATGAATAAGTTGCGGCATATTCCAGTAATGGGGCTCGGAAAGAGCAGGTGAAAAGGTGTTACAGCATTAGCTGAGGTGCTACATAATCCGCATGCCTTTTGGTTAGGCTAGGTACCCACCAATGAGGATTGGAGAAGAAAGGGAGAAGAAATGAGAGATAGAGCCAAGGCCAAAAAAGTCGGGAAGCATTATGAGCTGGTCCACAGGCCAATCTGGGGGATGCTAAATAGGCGCTTTATTAGAGAAGGCGAGGATCCCTTTTGTGGCTTTCCTGAGCCTTGGGTGGATTCCTTGACGAAGAAGTGTTTTCTCGGATTTAAAATCTTCTTTGTCCATCAGCTACAAGACAGTGATGAAGAAAAGGCTGAACCAAGCGTCAATGCTGGCCAGAGCAAAGAGGATGATTTAGACAATAATAAGGCTGGAGTAGGGGTAGCACTAGCCGATCTCTTGACAGATCCCGCTACCAATATGGAGAACTTGGGGGATATCTTTACTGTTTCTATGATCGAAGATGAACCAATTATAGATTCCACCATTGGTATTCTGGACGCATCGAGGTGCCACGGCTCACTTAGCAGTTGGAGAAGGGCTTTATTTCCAGTTCTGAATCAGATGATGAGTCAAAATCTCATTTCACCAAGTCTGTTAAGTCGAAATCAGATTTGAGTCAGTCTGGGGAGTTTGAGTCTGGCATTTCCGGGGGTGGTAACCCAGACGCCAAGGTCCTGTCTAAGTCCTCTTTTGCTTTCTCTTTCGCGGTATGTTGTAACTGAAGAGCCAAAACTTATGAATGAGAATGCTGTAGATTCTGTTTACTTTTCTGTGCCATTGATTTATTTTATTGACCAAGATTTTCAAAATTTTATTGAAAATGAAGAGGAAGAAATTCCTTAGGCTTTGAAAAACTTAATTGACTAAGAGGAGGAGAGGCGTGCTAAGCCTTGCATAGATGAAATCATTACAACTAATGTGGGCACTGAGAAGGATCCCCGCTTGGTCCAGATTGGGTCTACGTTAACGCGAGCGTTTAATCATTTTATTAAAAGATTTCAAAGATGTTTTCGCGTGGTCCTACGAAGATATGCTTGGAATCGATCCTGAGATTGTATAGCACCGGATCCCTCTTGACTACGAGGCCCGACCAGTCAAGTAGGAATTGCGCAGAATCTGTCCAGATTGGGTATTAAAGATTAAAGAGGAAGTCACCAAGCAGATTGATGCGGGTTCATGATGGTGTCTAAGTACCCGACCTAGTTGGCCAATATTGTCCTAGTTCCGAAGAAGGACAACAAAATCAAAGTCTGTATTAACTTTTGGGATCTGAACAGAGCTTATCCGAAAGACGACTTTTCATTGCCACACATCGACGAACTGGTAGACTTCACTGCCAGTCATGAGTTGCTATCGTTCATGGATGGGTTTTCCAGGTATAATCAGATTTTGATGGCACTGGAGGACAGAGAGAAGACTGCATTCACCACATCGTGGGGTACCTACTGTTACAGAGTTATGCCTTTTGGGTTGAAGAACGTCAATGATACATATTAGAGGGTTGCAACCACCATTTTGCACGACATGATTCATAAAAAAGTTAAGGTGTACGTGGATGACATGATTGTTAAGTCCAAAGAGCGAGAAGGCCACTACACTGCGTTGCAAAAATTCTTTGAATGGATCAGGGAGTACAAACTGAGGTTGAACCCACAGAAATACCTTTGGGGTGACTATAGGGAAAATGCTGGGATTTCTGATTATACAGAGTGGAATTGAAGTAGATTTGTCCAAGATCAAGGCCATCTTAGAAATACCACTACCAAGGACTGAAAAGGAGATGCGTGACTTTCTGGGAAAAGTGAAATTCATAAGACGGTTTATCTCAAAATTAACCTTGACTTGTAAACCATAGTTTGGTCTCTTAAAAAATGGGAAAAAATACTGATGGGATGATCGATGTCAGTTCACTTTCAAACAGGTCAAGCAGTACCTTCAGAATCCACCTGTATTGTCCCCGCTAAAACCGGGGAAGCCACTGATCATGTATTTGTCCATAACAAATTCGACCATGGGGTGCATGCTAGCTCAAGAATCAGAAGCTAAAGTGGAGAAGGCCATCTATTAGCTGAGTAAGAAGATGCTAGATTACGAGACCCGCTATACTCTCCTAGAGAAAGCTTGCTTAGCTTTGGTTTGGGCAACTAGGACGTTGAGACACTACTTGTTAGCTCACTCCGTAATTATGGTTTTGAGACTAGATCCCATAAATATCTCTTTGAGAAACCAGCGCTTATGGGTAGGCTAGCTCATTGGTTGCTTCTCCTCTCCGAGTCTGACCTCAAGTATGTCACTCGCAAGTTCGTCAAAAGGAGAGCGTTAGCAGAATTTCTAGCAGACCACCCAGTAGAAAGAGATGAGGTAGTAGAGTATTTATTTCCAGACGACGAGATTCTACAGGTAGAATACTTTGATGGAGCTGCTAATTAATACGGTTATAGGATAGGCATGTTGCTGATAGCACCCGATAATGCCTATATACACCTATCTTTCAAACTTCAATTCAAAGTGTCCAACAATGAAGCAAAATACGAGGCGTGTATCGCTGGATTAGAAGCTACCCTAGAACTAGAGGCAATAAGGTTGGACGTCATCGGAGACTCAAATCTAGTTATTTTTTGAGCCAACGGAGACTGGAAGGTCAAGGAGAAAATGTAGGTTTATCATCAGACCCTAGACATTATGATTCCAAGGTTCAAAAAACTAACATTTACACATCTGCTGAGAGAACAACCAGTTTACTAATGCGCTGGCAACTCTATCCTCCATGGTAGACACACTGCTTGGGGTTAAGATGTGTCTGATCATCATTGAACAAAAGTATATGCCTACTGATGAGATGATAGCTGCAATAGATGAAGTTCAAGACAAGAACCCTAGTATTACGACATTTGGAGTTTTCAAGAGAAGGATGTGTATCCACCAAGGGCAAATGCCAAGGATAAATGGGGAATACGGTGTCTGGTCGTCTAGTTTATCATCTGTGGGAATAATTTGTACAAGAGAGGCCATTTGGGAATGCATAAGCTCTGTGCCAAAGAAGAAAAGTCGAAATGTCTCATGGAGGCCATCATTGGAGGAGAATACAGAGCATACATGAATGGTGTGATGTTGGCCAGGAAGATCCTCAGGTAAGGTCATTATTGGTGAACTATGGAAGAGGATTGTATTAGCTTTGTACGGTGATGCCATAAATGTCAAATTCATGCCAATCGCATGAATATCCCGCAATCAAAACTTTATAACATGACTTCGCCATGGCCTTTCTCAGTCTGGGGAATCGATGTCATTGGGGTAGTCTTACTAAAGGGCTCAAATGGACATGAGTTTATTCTAGTGGCGATTGACTATTTTACCAAATGGATGGAAGCTCAGTCATATTCTGTGTTGAAGGCGTCACATGCGGCCAAGTTCATCAGAACCAACATCATCTGCAGATATGGGGTACTGTAGATACCTCATTTTTGACTGCCCTTAAGACTTGGGCACCTCAAGTTGGTCACTCGATGATGAAAGTTATGCTGTACAAACGTTCGATTTCTTCAGCAAGAAGAGCTTCTAAATCCTAACCTTACACCCCATTTTTAACCAAAACTATTTTAGACCTTAAAACCCTCTTTTTCAAAATATTTTTCCAAATGTTTCTACGATGTTTCAAGGCTCGCATTTCGTTAAACATTGCACTTTTCGATAAATCGAGTAATGACAAAGTGGATATAAGTAGAGGGGAGGTGAAATATTTGAAAAATCTTTAAAAACTTCTTATTTATAGGTTTGGAGTTGAAGAAAATAAGGGGGGGGGGGATGGAAGAAAACTAGTTGGGGAAATGGTTGAGCATGAAACCGTTAAGAGAGAACTAGGCAGCCTTCACTAAATTAGGCATATCATTTTGTACACTTATACTTTAGTTATGAGACCACCACCATTGGAAAGTGAACTTCCGAGGCTTCAATTTAGACTTAAGAATCTCCTAAATCCGAGTCCGGATGAGCGAGATATGGCCGCTTGAAGTTAGGCATCAATCCGATTAAGATAGAAATGAGCAACCTTCACTCAAATAGACATATCTCTTTGTACACTTAGAATTTATATGTGCTGCCACCTTCATTGGAAAGTCTCATTCTGGGGCTTCAATTTAGACTCAAGAATAACCTAAAACAAAGTCTGGATGAGGGAGATATTCCTGTTTGAAGTTAGGCTTGGAAGCAGATTTTTGTGGTCGGCCGGCCACCCACTACTAGTGGCCTACTGGTCACTTGTGTAAAACATAGATATTTGTTGCCAGCTGTCCCCCAAAAGCTCCAGCTGTTCCTATATAGATATTTCCGACCTGAGAGGCTATTTTTCTATATATACTTGACCTTCCCTCATGTTTTTAGGTTACAAAAAAATTTCAAAAGTCCCAAAACTTGAAATTCTTTCTCTATCCCTATCTTGCAACACACACAGCTTACCTAAACACTTCCTAAATCAATATTGGAGCTCTCCTTACTAAGATTATTGAGTCCAAATTTCAACCATTGAGAGTGAGAACTTGTGGGTTTGTTAACAAAAGAGTTGCATTGCTTTAAGAGGTATAATTTTGAGAATCTTTACACTACTTGTTTTTTTTTATCTTTTCTTGCTAATTTTGAATTATTTTTACATTGTTTTTATGAGCTGAAACTTGTGGTTTAAAGCTACCAAAGGTGGAGACATTAACCACCATTCTTTGAACCTTGTTGTCTAAGCTTTTGCCCTTGTGTTTCCCATTGTTTTCTCAACTCTTTTTAATCTTTTTACCACTAATTTTCAGAGATTTTTAGAGGCTAAAAAAGTGGTTTTGAAGTCCCAAAAATGGAGGGGTTAGCCACCCTTCCTTTGATTTGTTTACTAGCTTAAATTCCTCAATATTGTAGCTAACTTTTTAAAGCTTTTTTTACATCAATTCCAGCACTATTTTAGTCTAATTTAGGACTGACTTGAGGTGTTTATTTCATTTAAGCTTTGTATAGTATGCTTGTAATGTAATGATCCTCATAGGCTTGGTGGTTTAGGCCTTAGCTACCAACCTATTGAGTTGATAGTATTTATTTCTTACTTTCCATACTTGTGTTCACCTCTAAGTATCTCTGTAACCTCCCTCATTTCTTGATTTTTCATTCGCTTTGAGAGTTGTTTCAACCGATGGATTGTTTAAGCTTGAGATTGAGGTCATTGTGCTTAATGGTTTAATCTCTTCAAAGGTTCATTACCAATTGCATGACACTTCTCATGCCTAAAACAACCCTTTGTTTGACACTTCTTTCCATTAGAGGACTTAAAGTTCATTATTGGACTTAAATGAACTAATGAATAGAAGGTAATTGGAATGAAGTAATAAAATTGGGACTAAAAGTGATGCAATATAATAAAGCAATTTAGTGTTCAATCGGACGTTAATTAAACACATGGAAACTTGGGTCATTTCATACTTGCTAGTGATGAAATGATTCAAGTTTCCAAGGTTAACTACTTCCCCTGATCAATCCATGATAGGGATGAGGTTTTGTTGGTCTTTCTTTACCATTTATTGAAATTGTGTCCCTTGGTTCATAAGTAGTCACACAATGAAATTGCGTACTCCTTTGATCTATTTGTTGATAAGGAGAGGCAGGGTGAACAAACATTCCCTGAGAATACTCTGGTATGTGATTTGTTTGTCCTCTGTTGTTGTAGAAGAGAACCAAAATCAGTGGCCGGTAGGCCACTTTTACTAGACGGCAATCCACTTTTAGTGGGTGGCCAGCCACTACTTCTGGTTTGCCGGCCACTTTTTCCAAGCAGGCAGTGTCCTTTTTCTAGTAGAGCAGAGCAGAGGCTGAAGTGGAAAACATGTGCAATTTTCTAACTGTACAACAGAGCCCTTCTAGTAGCAAAACGGAGAGCATTATTGGGTTGAAATCTATGTTCATGCATGAGCCATCCCTAAATTCTCGGGATCTGTGAAGTGTTGTTATAATATTAGTAATGTTGTAAAAGTAGCGAATTTGTAACTAATTAGTTAGAATAGCTAGTTGGTTTTGTGTTGTGATTATTTAATTCACTAGAATAGTTAATTAATTTGTTGTTGTAATAATTAATTGATTAGCTAGTTTAGTTAATTTATTTCATTTGGGTTTGTAATAGTTACTTAATTAGGTAATTAATTAGCTAGTCCATTCATTCGGATCCTCTTACGTGAGGGCAAGCTTGTAATAATGTGTATGTCTTCCAACCCCACGTCTTTCTCCATTTTATTTACTTACTTACGATGGGTAATTTAGAACATCATGTTTCTTTTAGCATATTCTATGATTTGCATCCATTTGTTTTGCATGCATTGAGGCGCGGTTCATCATTCTAACAAAGCATTATCGTATAAAATACTTCGTTCAATACGTGTCAAATCACATGTTTTCAAATTGATTCACATGGTATTTTAGTAGCCGAGCCTATTAGTTGCATCATCGCATGTGTTGCATTAGTCATGTTGCATTGTTTAGGAGCATATATGTTTTTTAACTCTTTTGTTTCTTTTGGCTTTCTTTGGAGTACGAGGTGAGCATTTTTGTGCTTTAGCATATCGCATGCATGTGATTGTTGCCATGTTTAGCATGATTACCATGAGACTAAGTGCTTAATTGATATAACTATTGAATGCCTGTGGATGAAGGCTAATTGCTTAAATTAAGATAAGTTGATCAAATGTGCATATGAAATCACTTTTTCAAGTGGTACATATTCGAAATAATTTTCAAAACAAACATGAATCAAAGTGTTCTAATTTTTGCAAATTAGTCTATACTTGTGTGCAGCACATAGTAATGTTAGCCTAATAATCAGAACAAGAGCATATAATGTAAATAAGAATCACATCATGATTAATAGAGGCCGATCTTTGATCGGGCGAGTGAGGTGCTCAATTCATGACCTTTCCCTCTTGTACCTAAGTTCCCGAGCTGAGACAATCTTGGTGATGACGGACATGTGGCCTTTGGCACGAGTCATGGGTTTTCTAAATTTTCTAAAAATATTTTGGTGGCAACTCTATATCTGGCAAAGAAGTCCGTTTTTCGCATTTTGATTCAAAATCAATTTTCCAAAAGATTTGTCGGATTTGAACTCTTTTGTGTTTATCTATTTCACATTCACTTGTGAGATTAGATTCAAAACGACAGGAGTCCAAATTGTAGGGCTAGTCTTATCTGAAAGGAGCATGAAAGTCGAGCTACAGGTACCAAATGAGATCATCTCGGATAATGGCTCGTATTTCAAGAAAGAGGTGGTGGATTTGTTCGAGAAATACACGTTGTGGGTCTCCACCACCTCTTTCTTGACATTCTCACTAGGCTGAAAACCCGAAGTGCGACCTAGGAAAAAGTTAGAGCATGAAAAATTAGAAATAAGAAAAATAGAACTCGCAAGGTCGAAAACCTGAAAGGGTGGCTTTGGCAAAAGTTAGAGCGCAAAAGGGGAGTGTTAATACTCGAGTGAACCCTAACCGAACTACGTAAGGCCCAATTCCCATCTTTGGGACACGTAGACAACTTTATCTTGAAGTTCGGTGTAACACCCCAAAAATGCAAATTATAATTAACTGAATTATCCATGCGTTAATTGCGGATTAAATGATTTAATTTGTGTATATTTGTCCAAATTGGGAAATTATTTGTTGAGAATACAACTTTAGAATTGAAATTGATGACATAAATGGGTTCATAAATCAAAATTGAGTACGAGGATATGTTAATTAGAATTTTTAGAGTTATCTGTGAAGTTTAATTAAAAATTGATTCCGTCTGATTCGCTAATTTTAATAGGTTGGAATTAAATAATTGAATAGGAATTAGAGCTTAATACACATTAGTATAATTTAATTTAGTGTAATTAAGATTTTAAGATGTTGAGACTAATTTACTTTGAGTCAAATTAATCTTAATTAATCTCTTAGCCTTAGGTAATTTTACTTAATCTATTAATCTATTTAATATGAGCCTAGTGTCTTTCATACTCATCAAATGAATTTAGATGAGAGAGCTAGTGGGTCTTATTGGATGGCTTCACACTATACACGTAGAGAGAGAGGAAGAGAGACTTGAGAGTGTAAACTCAACCCAGGAAGAAAGAAGAAAAAAAAGTGAAGTGAAGAAACCATTGCTACTACACTCTACCCCTCACAATTCGCTCCCTTTTGGTAAGGATTCTCCTCCCTAATTTCATGAATTAGAATGTAGTTGAAGAATTATGCCCTCAAGTTAAAGAATATAAGATTAGGCAAGAAAATATGAACTTATTTGAAGAGGGTTCATGTAATGAAAAGCTTGTTACATGCATGAGTTCATATGTGAAGAATGAGTGTTTTAGTTCCCAAATTCTACATGCATGGCATGATTTTTATGGAAATTTGTTTTTATCCATTGGAATTCTTGCATGGGTCTTCAATTGAGAGGGAATTGCATGGAAGCTTGAGTTTTAGAGCTCACACTTAAATGTTTTATACATTTACATACATGTACATAATAAAGTGAGGGTTTGATTTCTTCATAGCAATTTGAGGTTGTTTTCAACTCTTGATTTTTGTTTGAACTTGGAAATTGTGAATTCAAAGTGTTTTTGAAGAAGTTTCGGGCCTTGAAATTGAAGTTGAATTGCGAAATTTATATGTTTATGAGTTTCTGATTCAATAATTTAAACATGACTAAATAATTGTAATTTAATGTGTATGAGCCTAATTTAAGTTTAATTGTGTAATTAGTGAACTTAATAAAGGTTGGTATATGATTAGATTATTTATATTTAATTAGTTTGGTTAATACAAGACTAAACATGTTTTAATTAGAGGTTAAAGAAAATTAATAATCTAATTAATTCTTAATTCTAGCCATCCATATTTAAAAGCTTAAGTGACCTAAATATGTTTAAGATGATTGTGTATCGTGCTATGCATATTAGTGATTGTAGGTCACGAGTCAAGGACTGGTTGACCAACCGTTCTGGAAGCCCACTATGAGTAACATTTCTGTAAAGATATGTTGATATGAACTATGTTTCAACTGTTATGCGATAAGTTATAATTTTTGAAATGTTATTTTAATTATGTGAACGAATGTCCTATTTGCGAATCTATTATGGCATCCATAGATAGTCCCAAGTCATGGGAGACGCCATGTAAATGCGAGTCCATGACACATGTGATACGAGATCTCGTTAGCCACATCATTGTGGTGATATGTGTTTAATCGGTATCCGGAACCGATTACTCTAGTCGTAAGACGATATGTGATATGTTCTATGAGATATACCATTATGTTATGTTCTGATATAAGACTGATATGAATGATTGTGTCATGATTTGTTTTACGGATATGATATATTTGGGATTCGTTCACTAACCCCTTTACGTTAATGTTATTCACTAGGTTTTAGCTCATTGTTTTTATATATATGTATAGGTGAGCGTTCTGGAGGGCAAGCCTAGAAGGGATCTTTAGCTGAGCCACCGTTTTGAAGCCTATCAAGTTGTTTTGTGTGCCTCTGAGTTGGGGCTAGGCCTGGAAGGCCGTTGTCAGGCTTTTGATCGTGAAGTACACTTTTGTTATGTGCATATGTTATGTATAAGATGTTAAGTTATAAGTTCTGTACTGAATGTGTGTAAATTAACGTTTTTGCATGTAAATATCTGTTCATATAGATGCACAACTCATTGGACTATTGGTGTTTTGTATATTGCTTCTGCTAGTCCCAATTATTTTTGATTATACAGGAAGGCCTTTGGTAATCTTGGATTACTGGCCGGTTACGACTCCAAACTTATAGGGGCGGGTTTGGGTCGCGACATTCGGCCATAACAATCTCTAATTCCACTGTCCTATCCATTTTGTTTGATTGGTCCATCTTTTTCCATCATCTGTTAGCTTGGTTGTGTTACCTTCATTTGGTAGGAGGGCCAGTTACAAGATAAAGCAGTGATGGTGAATGCACTTATGAGCAGTTATGATCTTTTGATTTAGGGTTGTACATCTTGAGGATTGATTCCGTGTATGTCAGGTAGTGACCATTTCCGAAAATTATTTTGAAAAGTTTTAATGAGGTTGATTTTCTCAAAATTTTACTTTTTACAACAATAGACCATTTTAGACCAAAAAGGAAAATTTTCAGTACTTACAGCTTTAATTCCTTGATTTCAACACAAGTATATTCTCTAACCCTGTGATTAAATCGAAGTTGCTTTTACATCGTAAAACTTGAAAAGAAAAGTCAAAGCAATAAACTAGGGGCACAGATAAGTCCTGCGGTCCTGTGTCTTCTGCTCTTACTCGTAGAAGTCTCTGCTGCCAAAATTGGCCCAACATGTGTCTCATTCTCAAGCCAAGCCAAGCACTCGCTAGAAAGGGTGTAACTAAAGCCAACAACAAGGGCCAAAATCTCTCTCATCCTCCAAGCAGTGAGGTATCGGGGCCAAGTGCGAAGCATGAACGAGAAATTGAGCCAGATATTCCACCTCTTTCTTCGGACGAGTCTGATCATGTCCAAACTAGCGTCTGAACCAGAATAGAAAATAGAACACGCAATGTGTAAGGCCAATCAATTGTATACTCGGCTGTCAGGACATGCTGTAGCCCATCTCTACCAAATTAAGCTAGGGGCAATGCCAAGTGATATCAGCTGCAAATCTACTACACATCCAGTAGCACCACAATCCCTCTGAAGAAAAGTCCACTAGAGGCTGACAAAAGAAGTAAGCTCTGGTCGAGTACTCGGGGCAAGGGTCCACTATCTTCAGCTTATCCATTAATCACACCTGGGAAAGGATGAAAAATAAGAGAGATTAAAGAATAGAGAGATGTACGTTGAGAGAAAAGTAAGGAAAGGAGCTTTGAGAGGAAAAATAGAGAGTGAGTGCTAAGTGATGTGAAAAGTCATAAAGAAGAAAATGTGGGAAATGATACTTGGAGAAGCAATGGACTCCCTGCTAACCGAGTAATCTCTCGCCGATGAAAAGCATCTAAACCCATTAGGGTCTTAGCCAATGCCAAACCTTTGCATCTCTTACCTTCCTTGAGGCATTGGACCACTTCGATTAACCTAATGCTGGCTATGCCGTAACTAGGGGCAAGAAGGAAGTGTGCAAGCAAACATAAACAGAGGGCATGTTGATGACAACCTTGCCAGAGAAGGTCATCTCTGTCTCCAATGCTGGAAAATCGATGGATCAAGCTGGGTATATCGAACTCCCCGTCATGAGCCAAGGATCGAGCCTCGTGTAAAGTAAGCCCACATATCCATTCAAGAGCCCATGCATGGCCAAAACGAGGTTGAGGCATAATCTCCTCATCGCCGGGACTCTATTAAAGCTTGAAACTCTTCAAGGGTTGGGCACATCTCTTGTGCATTGAAGCAAAATACATGTGTAACTGGGTTCCAGTATCGAATAGCGACATGAAGGAACGAAAAACAAAACGAAGTGCGGCTCAACGAAAAAAGTGCGTTTATGCTGAAATGGTAGAAGTTTACCTTTTACGTGTCATCCAAAGTGGCTATCCAATCCTTGAGCCTCTTGGCAAGAAATATCTCCATTTTTAGAGAAAACAACAGCAAAGATGATACTCTGTTAAAGAAATAGCAAGAGAAAGCCTTTATAGAGGATAAGGTTGTGTGAGTGGCTGACAGATGTTGCCAACTGTCCAGCCACATGTCTTGGATGGCTGACCACCTTTCCTGGCCGGCCGTCCATTCAAGTGCCCGACCGACTATATGTGTTGGCCAGGCAGTTGGCAGCAGTGTTATGTTTGGCCTCTTTTTACTTTGAGGTCTTTTTTTGAGTCTTTTGTTTCTAGCAAGTGTAAATAGCTGTGTTTACGTAGTTTTGACTTTGTTTTTCAATTATCGAGTTATATTTTGCATTTTGGGTCAGCTGTCGGCTCAATATCAGGTTACGAACACCGTTAAAATATAAGCATTTTTAGTCTCAAATTCAAAGTATGATCAGTTTTATGCAAGTGTGGTGTCGTTCTTGGGATGCAAAATAAAACTCGTTTTATAAAACTGCAGGGTTTTACTCCGATCATAGTTTTTACGAAAGAAAAAATACAAGTGTTTTAAAACAAAAGTAAAAACCTATCTGAAGTTATACAAGTGCTAAACTACCAAAACAAAAGAAAAAGAAAAAGAAAATACAAAAGTCAGTATCGATCGTATCAGGTTGGAGAGGCTCTCTTTGTCCTTTTCCATAGAGGGGACTCAGAGGCACTATCGCCATCAGCATCGCTATCGTCAGAGGAATGAGACTCTGAGTCATCGTCATCCTTTCCATTCCCGGACCCAGAGCCAGTCTCAGCCTCCTCTCCTCTTCCTGACTCCGAGTCAGCATCATCATCATCCTCGTTCTCAGACTTAGAGGGCTTACTCGCTGTCTCCTCGGTGTAGCTAGTCTCATCATCATCTCCACTCGAAATTGGCTCTAAGGAGAAGGAAGTCTTATCTGCCTGAGACTCTCTTATTCGACTCTGGGACCCCTTTTGACTCTAGGCACCCCTACCTCTACCCTGACCTTGACTCTCATCCCTGCCGGGTGCTAGGTCCTGTCTGCCTCTCCTCCCTATCGTTGGAGGAGGTGCCGCTGGTGCCACTGGTGTAAGTGGAGGCTGAAAACAAGAAGCAGGAAATTAGTACAGAACAGTGCAGAATTAGTACAGAGCAGTACAGAGTGTCAGAACAATATTAGTACAGAATCAGCATGAATATGGCAAATTAGTATAGTGTAGTACAAAACACCATGAATATAGCAAAAAAGAATCAGTGCAAGTCAAAGGAAGGAGAAAGGTAAAATACGTGATAACCATGGAGGGTAAACAACGTCTCCCTCCTCTGCACCATCTGGACTAGAGGGGCGACCAATCCAAGGAGGCCGTCCACGTACTCTAATGGCACTTGCAAATGAGTTTGACCATTAGTATACAGAAAAAGGAAGTATGAACTACAAACTGCGAGGCAAAGTGCATACTTGCTGCACGTCAGGGTCCTTGACGTACCCATGCTCCCCTTCCGACAAATCGACCGGCATCTGAAAGGCTGTCCCACTCGGCCGCCAACATGGGATTACGGTCGGGATCACCGAAAAACTGGTTACATGAGCAATAGCGGGAGCAGCCCCTTCAACACCAGGCTCAATAGCACGAGTAGCATCTCTAGTGTCTCCTACGCGGGCTCCGATCAAAGGTGGTATCAGATGAGTCCTGATAAAGGCCGCATAGTCTCTGACTCCTCAGAAGAGATCTACATCTTGCCCACCATGTACTATACGATGACCTCGACTGGGAGACCATCGGTTGTCCTCATGGATGATAGAGGTAGAGCAGGAACAACAGGGACAGATAGGCCTTGGGTCTGGCGCACGAACTGAGATACCAGGTCCGACAGAAGTGGCCCACCAGTAGGATCTGCATCCGAGAGGTGTCCCAAGACCCCACATAGTCGTCCTATGTCACGATCGGCATCATTAGCCATGGTTGCCACATGACCTGCAAACAGAGAATTCACCAATGTCAGCGGGAGTAGTGGGAGCAGCCCCTTCAATACTAGGCTCGGTAGCGTCAGTAGCATCTCCTGCGTGGGCTTTGATCAAGGGTGGTATCAGATGAGTCCTGATAAAGGCCGCATAGTCTCTGACTCCTTGAAAGAGATCGACATCCTACCCGCCATGTACTGTACGATGGCCTCGAATAAGAGACCATTGGTTGTCCTCATGGATGATGGAGGCAGAGCAGGAACAACAGGGGCAGGTAGGCCTTGGGTCTGATGCACTAACCTCTCCTCGAGATACCAGATCTGGCAGAAGGGGCCCTCCAGTAGGATCTGTATCTGAGAGGTGTCCTAACACCCTACATAGTCGTCCTGTGTCCCGGCCGACATCATCAGCCACGGTTGCCACGTGACCTGCGAACAAAGAATTCACTAATATCAGCGGGAGCACCGGGAGCAGCCCCTTCAATACCAGGCTCGGTAGCATGAGTAGCATCTCTAGCGTCTCCTGCACGGGCTTCGATCAAAGGTGGTATCAGATGAGTCCTGATAAAGGCCGTATAGTCTCTGACTTCTCGAAAGAGATCGACATCCTGCTCGCCATGTACTGTAGGATGGCCTCGACTGGGAGACTGTACATACCTCATTTTTGACCAACTTTAAGATTCAAACATCATTGATTGAGCGCTCAGTGATAGTGCATGTTGTGCTCGTTTCGAGTTTCCAGAGTTTTCGGCTGAGTGTCTTGCCTCCTGGCCTCTGAACTCTCTGTGTTTTGGCTTGATTTGTGGACCGAACCTTGTTTTCTCTTCCCTGGAGGGAGGGAGAGGTCTGTAGACCACATTTTTGTGGTCATAGACCACTTTTCCCGCTTGGAGACTAGTTTTCAATTTTCGGAGCCTTCGGCCGCGCGCCTTGTCTCAGGACTGCTTAACGTTCTCTGTTTGGCTTGGTTTTCGAACCATGCCTTGTTGCCTTGGCCTAGAGGGCCACTGTGGTCTAGAAGACCACTTTTGTGGTTGTAGACCATTTTTGGTGCCCGTAGACTAGTTTTTGAGGCTTCCGGCTACGCGCCTTGCCTCCCGGATTCTTGTCATGCATCCTTTTTGGTTTGTTTTTGGTACAAACCTTGTTTTCCTTGTTTGGAAGGTGGTATAAGGGTGGGAGACCAGTTCTTCCCCTTGGAGACCACTTTCCTTCCTGCCAGCCAGTTTTCTGGTTGGCTAACTGGTTTTCTTGGTCTTTGGACCACCTTTTCTGGTCGGCCACCACACCACTGCCTTGCTTTCATGCTGCAGACCATCTCCCACCATGGCCGACCACTTCCACTGGTCGGCCAACCAGTAGAAGTAGCTGGCCGACCACTTCAAGTGGTCGACAGCTTTCCATCACCTTTTTGGAGATATTTTCTAGCCAGCTGTTACAGCTGGAGGGCACAAAAGCCATCCTCCATACACGTGTATAGAGGGATGGCTTTAGGCCTAAAGCTTGTCCAACAAGTTTGTTGCATGTTTTTCTATATAAGGGAGCCTCCTTCCTCATGCCTTAGGTTCAGAATTTTGTGCTTGCGAGATATAGATACACATTTGTCTTTATCTTGCTCTTTGCTTCACATTTGTGCTTCAAAAGTGCCTTTTTATCACACTTTAACACACAAACACATAGTGAAACACCATAGTCTTGGAGCTGAGGTCCCTTGAAGTTGTTTTTGAAGTTTTTGGACTGGTTTTGGTCAGAAAAAGTTGTTCGAGCTGTTGCTCTAGAGTTGTTCTACAAGGGTGAGAAACTAACCTCTTAAACCCTTATTTTTGCTTAAGATTTTGGCCCTACTTGCATGTTGTTTTAGACCTGAATTTAAACTACAAAAAGTTCTGTTTTTCAGTCCTTAAAATGTTTGTTTCAGGCCTCGTTGGTGTTGGGGGTAGTCTACCCCCTCTTGTGCCTGGTTAGGCCTTGTTTTGAACCTTCATTTTAAGCTATTGGGACCACCTTGCTTTGGCCTTCTTACCACGGAAATTCAGAGGATTTTTAGTGGTGGAAATGGTGTTTTGAGGTCCCAAATAGGAGAGGGTCATCCCCTCTCCTTGTGTTTTGTATGCTTGCTTCATTTGCCTCATGTTTGAGCATGTTTGTTAAGCGTATGTTGGCTCCATCTTTGCATGTATTTGGGGTTATTTTGACATGGCATACCACTGTTTTGATTTGGTTTTGTCATCCCTTACATGCCTTATACACTTGTAGTGTAAATCTTGCAAACTAGCTTTGTGTGCTTCATGAAGTAGCATGTCTTTCTAGCTTGTTTTGAGTCCATCTCAGCATGTTCTTGGTGTTGTTTTCCCATGATATACCTCTGTGAAGGTTTGGTTTGATAGCCCCATGCATGCTCCATGCACTTGTAGTGCAATTCCATGAACTAGCCTAATGTGTATCATGCTTTAGACCATCATTCTAGTATGATTTTGGCTTAACTCTAAGAAGATTTTGTCCATGTTTTAGCATGCTCTAGCTCTGATTTGTGTTGTTTTGGTCATGCATGCCATGCTTTGTATAGCTATAATGCATTCTAGCTTGTTAGCTTTGTGTAATAAGTCCACTAGAATGCATTACTTGGACTATTTTCATCATTTGGCATCATTTGTTATGTGATTTCAGTTCATGTTTCATGTTCATGCACTCACATTTGTCACTCTTTCCATGCTTTGAAGGGTTGGTCCTTTATACCTTAAACATGAACGATTGCGTATGCCTTCATGCCTAAGCTTGCGAGCTATTGTTTCAATGTGTTTTGGGGGTTATTTTGCCATGATATAACTCTGATTTTTGTTGTCAAAGCCATCTCATGCTTGGTCTTGGTAGGTGTAGTGTAACCCTTCCTTTTGGCCTTGCATATTCCATGCTTCATGCCCTTCATGCTAGCTTGTTTTGGCTTCCTTTCATACATGTTTTAGCATCATTTTGACATGTTCTAGGACTATTTTGGGTTGCCTTGACCATATGCTTCATGTTTTGCATAGTTGTAGTACAAATGCCTATGCTAGCTTCAAGCTTTGGGTACCATAGCATGCTTCATTTGCATCATGTACATGATTTGACATCATTTCACATGATATTTCAGAGCATATAGGACTGCCATGTTCCCATTTCTTTCACCCTTTGAGTGCCTCTAAGGGTTGTGCATTGTTGCCTTGTTTGTGGCCAAGTGTGCATGCATGCATGCTTAGACATTTGAGCCCCCATCTTAGCATGTTTTGGTCTTTTTTTTGACCTACTTGAGCTCTGTTTGTGGCTGGTTCATGCATTTGTGCCATATATTGCATGTCTATAGAGTAGTCCTCTTTACTAGCTTTAATGCCTAAGGACCGTTGCATGCTATACTTGTGTTGATTGAATGATTTGGCATCATTTCATACCTTATTTTAGAGCTTATAGTGTTGTTACACTCCCATGTTTATCACACCTTGAGCACTCTTGAGGGTTATGCTCTTAGGCCTAGTTGATAGGCCAATGCAAGTGCATGTTTGTATATGCTTTCGTGCCTTCATTTCTTAGCATTATGGCCACTGTTTTGGCATGACTGAGGTCCGTCCATATTCAGTTTAAGTCCATTATGCATGCTTGTCCTTTGCATGTTGTTCGCATGCTTGTTGATTGCTTTGTGTTGAAATGCTTATGTTACATCGCATTGTGTATGCCATGTTCTTTGCATTGTGTATGCTCATGTTACATTGCATTGAGTATGCCATGTTGTTATTGTGTATGCCATGTTGTTGATTGCATTGCGTATGCCATCTTGTTATTTGCATTGTGTATGCCACGCTATTCTTTGCATTGTGTATGCCACGTTATTCTTTGCATTGTGTATGCCATGTTACATTGCATTGAGTATGTATGTTGTTGCTTGCATTGTGTTTGGATTAGGTGTTAGTCCAAACACGAGAAACGAGGGATGTTTCATACTTGAAGTGATGAAACGTGCCTCAATTCTCGGTCGCCGACCCTCTTGATCATACATGATAGAGGTAAAGGCATTTATGTGTTTATGTGTGCATTCATTTCATATTGAATAGTGCAATTTGGCTTCTCAGCCATCATGCATTGAAATGCGCGATTGGTGGCCTGAGGGTCGAGAACCACACTCCCTTGAGCTTATGAAATGATAGGGAGGGTGGTTGTGCACATATGCCTTGCAAATACATTGCCATGCCCTTTCTTGCTCTCTGTTGCAGCAAACTGGAGAAGTGCAGCAACAAGTGGTCGGTAGACCAGAAAAACTAGCTGGACGACCACTTTTTCTGGTCTGCAGCAATGGTAACTGGTCGGCCAGTGGCTGGCAACACCCCTAGGTGGTCGGCCATGCTCCTACAGGTCCCCAAGGTGAGTTAGAAGCTATCTGGAGCTTGGTGCAAAGTTCTGAGAACAAATGAAAACAGAGGCAAATTGGGGCATTGTGGTGGATTTCCGAACGAGGCGACCGAGCATGCGTGCATTCTTCTCCCTCTGAGGACATTTCTTTACTGCTTTACTTAACTAATTTGCTTAGCTAGTTTATGCTTTCGTTTTGTACTTAATTAGCTGATGTGCTTAGCTATTCAATTTGTGTTGTAATAACTTAATTAGTTAACTTGTTAGTTAATTAGTTTTGTTTGTAATAATTAGTTTAATTAGCTTAGATTAGCTAGTTAGCTCATTATTCGGACCCTCCGTCGAGAGGGCCAACTGTTGTAATAAGCGTGCGTGTGTGCGATGCATGTATTCCAACCCCCATTTCTTTCTCCCTTTTACTTACCTGCTTTCAGTGGTTAGTTTTAGGGCATATTTTGTTTAGCATACTTATGCTTCACATGCGTGCATTCATTCATCTATCTTGCATGCATCGGGCTTGGCGCATCATACAAACTACATTGTATTTCAATTCCAATTTGAATACATGTACCAAGTTGCATTTCATATGCCATCTTAGAATAGACTAGCCCATTTTAGTTGCATTTTTGCATGTGTTGCATTAGCCATCTTAACATGAACTAGGATCGTGCATGATTTCTAACTAGTTCTTTGTTTTGGCTCGAAGTACACTGTGAGTGTTTACGCTTTAGCATACTGCATGAGATGTGTATGTTGCCATATTAGCATGCTTGCCATGAGGCTAACTACTTAAGTGTTAAACTGCTTGAATGCATGTGGGTGAAGGTTGGATTGCTTGAATTGGGACAATTCATTGAAATCCGCGGCTTAGCCTACTTGCGAGTAGCAAACTTCAAACCATTTTCAAACAAACGAACACGAAATGTTTTGTTCCAACTTAGGCGATCTAGTCTATACTTGTATACTGTGCGTATCACATAGTAATTCTAGGTTAATAACCGAAATAAGAACACATATGTTTTCAAAAATAAAATATCATGTTAGTAAAGGCCGATCTTTGATCGGGCGAGTGGGGGTGCTCATTGCATGACCTTCTCTTCTCGTACCCAAGTTCCCGAGCCGAGACAACTTTGGTGATGACGGACACGTGACCTTAGGCATGAGTTAGGGTTTCCTAAATTTTCCAAAATAAAATATTTAAGTGGTGACTCTGTATCTGGCAAAGCAGTCAATGTTTGACACTTCTTTATAAAAATCTATTTTCCAAAACGATTTGTCGGATTTGGACTCCTTGGTGATTTATCAGTCTTGCATTGCACTTTCCGAGATTAGATTCAGAACCGTGACATGAGTCCGAACTGTAGTAGCTAAGAACAAAACGAATTTGTGCCCTCGCGGCGCGGAGAACGGAGTTCTCGGGGCGGTCTACAGAGACCATCGGTTGTCCTCATTGATGATGGTGGCAGAGCAGGAATAACAGGGGCAGGTAGACCTTGGGTCTGGCGCACAAACCTCTCCCCGAGATACCAGGTCCGGCAGAAGGGGCCCTCCAGTAGGATCCGTATCCGGGAGGTGTCCCAAGACCCTGCATAGTCGTCCCACGTCATGGCTGGCATCATTAGCCACGGCTGCCCCGTGACCTGTGAACAGAGAATTCACCAATGTTAGTTATTGCCAATTGTCTCAACTATTAAAGTATGGGCCAAAGCAATAGAATTGAAAATGGAATTGGAACAGAAGTGAGTATGGTACCTCTCGTGCCATTGCCGTGTTAAAGTATCGGTGGTAGTAGGCAAATGTGGTATCGTCGTGGCACTTAGGGTGACACATGTTGTCATATCGCCGGGAGTAAGGCACAGCCGCCTCTACCTCATTCCTTGGAACTGGGGCAAGGGCAGATGCGCATACCCATAGCTGCAAGAAGGGATCAGTTTATGTGAGTCAACAAGTATGAACAAAGATAAAGACAGAAAGTGCAAAGCAGAAAGCATAAGGAACAAGCAGAAAGTGCCATGTGTACCTCCCAAGCTTTTCAGTAGTCTCCAACCATGTTCCCCTTCTTGCTGGAACCAGAGTTCATGTAGTCATATAGGGTAGCGAGGCCAGTACCACCCTAATCATAGAACCAGACTTGGGGCAATACAACTAAAGCGCTCAGTACGTACAGGTCTACAGTATTCCACCTATTCGTAAACAAGGTGGTTCCGAGGAGATTTATCAATAAGCCTCTGGTGTACTGCTCAATCTTCTCTTAGGTCTCTGGATGGCTCCCATGGAAATGATCATAAAACCAGCTGTATCCGATCATAGCTGGCTTGTCCAAAGGAGGGCGTGCGTTGAGCAAGTGAATCCAAGCAGCCTCCCACTAGCCCATGTCAAGGTCGAAAGGAATTGGATCACTCCCTACTCTCAATCCAGTGATCATCGAGAAGTCGTAGAGAATCATCGTCATCTCCCCGATGGAGGAGAAGTGGAAGGAGTTGGTGGTCTCCCATCACCTCTCCACTAAGGCACTGAGCAAGGCCCAATTGGCCAACAATTGCGTGAGCCCAGAACAGAATAGGCCAAAGCCCGCCTCATCAACTAGCTCGCAAACCCGAGTAGGGAGCTCCTGGTACCAATCTCTAGCCATCACCGCCCCGTAGCCTCTCCAGGAGAGAACGTTACCCTGTGATAAAAAAATGAGAATATGTCAAATGCATAATAGAATGAGAGGTTGTAATGAAATGGCAAAACAAGCAGAGGCTTGAAAGAAAAGGTTCTTTCCTCAGCAGCGTGATGAGAAATATGAGAGGCACGCTTCCTCAACAGAAAGTTCTCAAGTGCGTTCAGGGCAAAGTCCTTAAACTGCAACATGCCATAGGGGGCCATCGCGTGTGTCTGAGGGTGGTAAGTGGCAGGGTCGAATGGTTTCACCCTCAGTGGTAGTAACTCGAGCTCAGGCCCTAGAGGGTAGATCTCCTTCGCCTCAATGTCAGCGGGGATGTCCTCCGCCGCCCTGTCAGCCTCGTCAGCTATAGGCTCCTCAACCTTGACAGCAGGTGGAAGTATGGGTACCTCAAGAGGGCGTATGAGGAATGTCATTTGCCATGTGGAATATAGTGAGTGGTGAGGAAAAATGAGGTAAAATGAGGAAAAAAAGTTGAAGACCCGAAAAGTCAAACCTTAAGAGAGAGAAAAATAGAGAAAAAGTCAAAACTCGAGAAAAAGTGCGAAATCCAAGAAAAACACGAGAGCAATGAGTCAAAAACAATGAGAACCCACAAAACTCAACCAAATAAAATTTCAATCGGTTCAAAATGTAGGGGATTACGGGTGTTTTATGAAAAAAATCACGTGGGACGTTGGGTAACGCGAGTAAAGTGTAAATCTAGAGAGAGAGAGAGCACATATAGAGAGAAGGTTATGATTTTCGGTGGGTATAGATGAGTTAGAATGAGCCCTTGTGTTGTTTTTATAAGTCATAAGGTAAAAAAACCAAAACTGCCCCCAAAACCCAATCGGGTGGCCTGCTGGCTGGCTTTATAATTGGTCTAGGCCCGGTTCTTGCTGAGGCCTTGCCTATTCTATGCATGAAGAGTCCTGTACACAGCCTAACGTGAAAAATTGAAGAAATTGGGTTTGTTTCTATAACAGAAAGTTTCGAAATGTGATTCCGGATACGCTGTTTCGAGTCCCGCCATTTTTTTGAAGAAGAAAGTGCTCTGATCTCAAGCTTGAGCAAGTTGTATCCTTTTGGGCATTTTGAGAACCTCTGTCTAGTAAGTCGGAGATCTTTATGAAGTGTTTTCAATACTGTTTTATGTTTATCTTTTCAAATCCGTTGCCTATTATATTGCATGAAATGCACATCGTATTGTATTTTGCATCAATTATATCGCATTATGTTGCATTCATGTGCGTTGTGCTTTTTATTTGTTGTGTTTACCTTTGTCACACGAGTGTGATTTGGCTTGTACCCTTTTTTCCCTTTCTATGCGAAGCATAGTTTGGCTTGTACCTTTTCTCTCACCTCCTCTCTGCGTGAAATGTAGTTTGGCACCACTTTTGTTCCTCGGTTAAAACCTTCCATGTCTTTGTATGAAATATAGAGAGATATGCCTATTGGTTACACCATCCTTGTTCCTCAGTTAAAACCTTTCCTCTCTCTGTATGACATATAGAGAGATATGTCTGTTGGTTACACTATCCTTGTTCCCCGGTTAAAACCTTTCCCATTTCTGTATGAAATACGGTGGGATATGCCTATTGGTTACACCACCCTTCCGTCGTTTCGCGTGAAACGCGTTAGGATGTTGTTTTCTCTCGGTTAAAACCTTCCCTCTCTCCGTATGAAATACAGTGAGATATGTCTGTTGGTTACACCATCCTTCCGTCCTTTCGCGTGAAACACGTTAGGACGTTGCTTTGCCTGGTTACAACCGTCCCTCTCTCCGTATGAAATACAGAGAAATACATCTGGTGGTTGCATCGTCATTCCTCCTTTCACGTGAAACGTGTTTGGAATTATTGATTCCTTACCCTTTCCGTGTGAAGCACGGTTAGATATATTTTGATTTAAGATGAGGCCTGTTTCATTCATATGTTATCATTCATTTATCGCTTATTGCATTGTCTTGCATGATCATGGATTCTCAAAATAACTGGTTTTGTGTAGCATGTAAGTCTATCTTTTCAACAGTGTTCTTTGTGTCTATCATTTGCATCTTGCCTATGAACTACGCTGGTTTGATTCCTTCCAATGGGATACATAGGTAACTTTCAAGTTCAACCAATTGCATTTATATTTTTATTGCTTTGCCCAAGTCTTACGACCTTGTCAAATGAGTCGTCTTTGGACTTTGACATTCACTCATGTCATTTCATGACTTCGAGCTCTGTCCAATAAGGGCAACTGTAGACACCCCATTTTTGACCGCCCTTAAAACTTGGGCACCTCATGGTGAACACTCAATAATGAATTAGTGTGCTGTACAACCGTTCAATTTCTTCAGCAAGAAGCTTCGGTTTTGAGTTTTAGAGCCTAAAATCTTGCACCCCTTTTGGACCAACACCTAATTTTTTTTCCAGCCTATCCACTCAAAGGCTTACTAGCCAATAGGTAGCTGGCAGGCCAATTTTTAGTGGCCGGCCGTCCCCCTACAAGGTCGGCCGGCTATGTTTTCCACTAGGCAGATACTTTGCTGCTAGCTGTCCCCCCCTCCCCATGTGCATACCTTGCACTAACTGGATCCATACAAATATTTTCGACAGATGAACTTGTTTTTCTATAAACATGTGACCATCCCTCATGGTTTTAGGTTAGAAAAATTTTCCAAGTGCCTAAATCTTGGTAAACACTCTCCTTCTCTATCTTGCAATATACATGCACTTCCTAAACCAATATTTTGAGGCTCCTTGATGAGATTGTTGAGCTAAAATTTCAACCCTTGAGAGTGAACACTTTATGGTTTGTGAACAAAAGAGTGTCTTCTCTTCAAATGTATAACTCTCGCCATCTTTTACCTACTCTTCACTCCTCTTTTTATTGGTATTTATATTCTGTTTTGGACTTTTTTGTGGGCTGAAACTTGTGATTTAAAAGCTACTCAAGGTAGAGGGGTTAACCTAACCACCATTCCTTGAACCTTATTCCAAGCTTATGTCCTTGTGTTTCCCATTTGTTTCTAAACTTTTAGCTATTGATTTTCAGAGGCTAAAACATATGATTTTAAGGTCCAAAAAGTGGAGGAGTTGTCCACCCTTCCTTAGGCTTGCTTATTAGCTTTGTTCCCTTTTTATTTTTGTTTACTTTTTCTAGCTTTCCACGATAATTTTCAGCACTGTTTTACTAATTTGGGGTTGTTTTAATGTGTTTTCTTAGTTTATGCTTTGCATATTATGCTTGTGTTGTTGTAAATTCTCATAGGTTTGGTGGTTTAGGCCTTAGATGCCAATCTATTTGAGTTGATCGCTTTTATTTCATAGTTTTCATACATATACTCACACTTGTAATAACCCTCTCCAACCTCCCTCCTTTCTTGGTTTTCTTTCTTTTTTAAAAGTTGTTTCAAACAATTGATTGTTGTTCAAGGCATGAGAAAGAGACCTTCCATTCTTAATGGTTTAATCTTTTCGGAGGTTCATTACCAGGGCATTACGTTTCTCTCATGCTAAGTGCAACTTCTTGTTTGACACTTCTCTTCATTAGTGGACGTAATTATCACTTTTGGACAAAATGAATAAAGAATGGCAAGGTAATATAAAATAGATTAAAATTGGAATAAAAGTGGTAAAAGATAATAAAATTGAGTTGGGTTCAATCAGGCATTATATTGAACCCATTGAGTTTTGAATCATTACATAGTCTTTAGTGATGTTAGTGATTCAAGAATCAATATCTACCACTTCTCTTGAGGTAACTCCATGATATGGAGGAGGTTTTGTCGGTCTTTTATTTCCATTTATTGATCTTTTGTCCCATCGATTCATAGATCATCACACAATGAATTCGCGTCAATTGATGGTTTACGAATTGAGTCTACCCCTTCCTTGATTAGTTTCATGATAGGGAGAGGCAAAGAGGATAAACTTCTCCTAGAAACACTCTGTTTTAATTCTATGGCAGCAGGGCAGTACCTAAAAATAGTGGTCGGCCGACCATCCTTCCATCCGGCCGACCACCTTTCAAGGCTGACCAGCCACCCTATTTTGGACAAGTATTATCATTTTCATGACAGAACAGAGCAAAAGCTAAGGAAAAAAATAGAATTATTTTCTGACTGCAAACAAAATGGAATATGGCAGCAAAACAGAGAGGTTTCCGGGAAGGATGTTCTCGGTTGTGTGCTCATGGCTCCTCACTTCTCGTTCCACTAATTCAGTGCTTTAATATTCGTGTGTTGTAATTTAGTAATTAGGTTAATTCGAATTTGTAATAATTAGTTAATTAGTTTACTCCATTTATTTGATATTGTAATAATTAGTTTAAGAAGGACATTCATTCGGACCCTCTTGTATGAGAGCAATTTGTAATATTGTGTATGTCTTCCAACCCTCATTTCTTTTTCCCTTTTATTTACTTGCTTATGATAGTTGCATTCATGTTTTAGTTTCATATATCATTACCACGTATATAGTATCCATTTTTTCATGCATTGGGTTTGGTTCATCACTCTAACTTTATTGTTACCATTTCTTACTTACTTGAATACGTGTGCTAAACGCATGCTTTAAGTCATGTGTCATTTTAAGAAACCGAACCTAGTAGTTGGATTTTGTATGTGTTGCATTAGTCACTTGCATATTATAACATGCATTTTTCTAACAATTTTCTCCTATTTTGGCTTGCCTCGGTTGAGTACTAGGTGAGCATTCTTGCTTTAGCATATTGCATGTATATTAGTGTTTCCATATCAAGCATGTTTCCCATGAGGCTAAGTGCTTAGTTGATATACCTCTTGAATGTCGGTGGATGAAGGTTTTTTCGCTTAAGTTGGGATGGTTTGATTAATGTACATATGAGCTTACTTTTCCAAGTAGAACATATTCATAACTTTTTTCAAAACAAACATGAACTCAAAATGTTCCAAATTAGGCAAATTAGTCTATACTTGTGTGCAACACATAGTACAAATAGCATAATAATTGGAACAAGAGTATATACTGTACATAAGAATCACATCATGATTATTAGAGACCGATCTTTGATCGGGTGAGTGGGGTGCTCAATTCATGACCTTCTCCTCTCATACCTAAGTTTTTGAGCCGAGACACTTTGGTTATGACAGACAAGTGGCCTTTGGCACGAGTCACGGGCTTTCTAAATTTTTCAAAATATTTAGGCGGCACTCTAAAATTTGGCACTGCGGTCCATTTTTGGCATTTTCTGATTACAAAT
Source organism: Camellia sinensis (assembly GCF_055761805.1). Taxonomy (NCBI): domain Eukaryota; kingdom Viridiplantae; phylum Streptophyta; class Magnoliopsida; order Ericales; family Theaceae; genus Camellia; species Camellia sinensis. The sequence continues at coordinate 116,534,054 of NC_138970.1, forward strand.
CGACTTTCCAAAGATTTGCCGGTTTTGAACTCTTTTGTGTTTTCACTGTTTCACATTGCACTTGTGAAATTAGATTTAGAACCATAGGAGTCCGAGCTGTAGGGTTATCGTATCCGAAGAGACTAACCCCTCTAAGGAGCAAGAAACCGGCTACAAACGGGCAAGTGGCTTATAATGTTGTATGCCTTTGGGGCTTTTCTTTTGTAAAGTCATCTAATTCGTTGAACTGGGAGTCATGTATGCGGTGTCATGGTTATGTAGACTTGGAAATTGTAATCTTTGAATCTTCAATGAGAAATATGATTTTTTGGTGTACTGTTATGTTGGTAAGTGGTGCGTTCTTGTATCATTTAGCAAGGCGTTACAAAATTGGTGATAAATCCAATTTAAGGAGCTTATAAGACGTTAAGTCCAGTGGATATTTTTCTTTCTATTCAATTTTTCCCTATTTGTTCAATTTTTTTCCTATCTGTTGAATTTTTTCTCCATATGTTTAATTATTTTGCTTATCTGTTCAAATTTTGTGGGTTTTTCTCTTTAATTTTTTTCTATATATTGAAATTCTTGTGCTAATTTTCTTATCTATTAAAATCTATTTTTATCTATTCAATTTTTTGAATGGGCAGATTAGTGTTATAACCTAACCTTAGTCAATTTTTTATCTGTTGAAAATCTAGCAAATGATCAATGAAGCAACACACTACAAAATTTTTACAAATTTGTTTAAATTTTGAAACAAAAAACACAACAAATAAAACAGGTGTAGAGACAGATCTATCAATTTCATATCCATTACAATCTATCTGTTGAAATTTGAACACAGATCAAATCTGGTTTAAAACGATGCAAGATGAAAGAGAAACTATTAAACAATAAACTGTTCAATCTTCATCTTTTCCTGTTTTTCTCAGTTTTAATCTTTTTCTCAAAACCCTATCTACCTCACCCCTTACTTTCAATTTGAAGAACTAGGATCTAGAAAGAATTTCTAGAGAGAGAAATTATACCCAAGAGAGAGACAAAGAGAATCATCCCCAAGTCCATGATACAACTGGAGAGAGAGAGAGAGAGAGAGAGAGAGAGTCTCTCATTCTTGAGGAAACACCAAACCCTAATCTTGGATGGAGAAAGTGTAGATATATATACATACATTTATACATACAGAGAGAAAACTATACAATCAATACATTTGGTCATTGACATATATCTTTTCCCTACAAATAGTTTTAACCACCTCCTTAACTCCTCTCTTCAAGCATTTGTGTTCAGCCACTCAAACAATAAAAAATATATAAATATATACCTCTCTCTATATACATAGAGAGAGATGATGCCTTGGCAGACGAGCTTGAGAGTGCGTTTCCTAAGCTTCTTGCCAGCAAGGGGTTTGGCAATGGGGGCCAAAGATGAAATCTTCTTCTTCTCCTTCTGCGCCGACTTCTCTACTTTGCTATTGTTTCCCATCTCTCTCTCTCTCTCTCTCTCTATCTATCTATCTATCTTTCTCTCTTTCACTAGAAATCAAAGTCGATGAAGATCAATCCATCACCATCACTGATGAACTTGAACAACTACTGGTGTACATATGATATCATGTTAGTGGATGAGACTAGAGAAGAAGTTAACACTGCATTGGAGATTTGGAGAAAAGCACTTGAATATAAAGGATTTAGGATAAGCAGAACTAAGACAGAGTATATGGAGTGTAATTTTAGTAACAATCACACTAGAAGTAAAGGAGAAGTGAAGTTGAGAACCAAGAACTACCTAAGAGTGAACATTTTCGTTATTTAGGATTAATTATCACAATGACTGGGGAGATTAGAGCGTATATGGTCCACAAAATTAAGACGAGGTGGCTTAAGTGGAGGTGTGCGTCTGGAGTACTGTGCGATAAATGAGTACTCGTTAGACTAAAAGGGAAGTTCTATAGAACCACTATTGGACTAACGGTGTTGTGTGGGATGAAATGTTGGGCAACTAAGAATAATATATAGAGAAGATGAGTGTTGCTGAGATGAGGATTCACCAAGACTAGAAAAGATAGAGTTAGGCCTTGGATAGAGTAAATAAAGATATAAATGTCTTTATTTGACTAACAAAATGGCCTTGGATAGAATCAAGTGGGGAAGAAGGATTCATGCAACCGACCCTATTTGATGAGACTTAAGGCTTGATTTGGTTTGGTTTGGTTTGGTTTGGCTTGTCTTTTATGTTTTTTGTTAAATTGTTTTAATATGTTAATTAATATATTATTTTATCCCAGTATCATTAATAGCGAAATACTATTATTTAAATTATCTAATTTTATTTTTTTTACTATATTTGATACTTATATAATTTTATTTATAATGTTGAGAAATATTTGACACCAATTTAAAACACATAGCAAAACAAAATATCTTTTTAAAGATAAAATAAAATTTTAAAATATTTCTAAAATTATTTTTATAATTTTTTAATAAGTAAATAAATTAAATCAAATACTTTAATAGTTACTAATTCAAAAAGGCCTTTGATCCATATACTGTAGAAGCCGAGGCCCTCGTTGCCGAGTGGTATGTCGTCACAGTGAGTGGAAGGTCTGGGTTGGGATTCGAGTTGTTAGATTAGTCACGGTTAACCAAACTTTACGTACTAATATTCTATTTTTTGACAAATATATATATATGAAGGGGCTGAATATCAAACGGTTCGGATCCAAGCCTTGGGTCGGCCTAATCCACTAAAACCCAAATCCAAGTGGGTTAGATGAATATATGGGCAAGCCAATTAAGCCCAACTCCATGATCAACAGTCTACCCAAGTCCTCAAGCACTTGGGCCCACTCGCAGTGGAAAGGCTAGTCCAACTGCGATGCTGGGCTGGGCCGAGCTACAAGACTTAATCTATGGGCCGAGCTGATGGGTCGAACCCATCGTTAGAACTAAAGTGGGCCGAGCCCATACAAAGATATCCGAATGGACCAGCCCATCTCTATAAATGATCTTGTAAAAGGCCGAGCCGAGGCACAACGGTACTGAGTTGAGGCACAACAGTACCGAGCTGAGGAAACCTCTTAGAGAAACGTGGAAGCTATGAATGCATGCACATGGAGGATGCCACCTCAGCTGGTCCCCTCCCCCTAGAATCACGGAATTGGTTGATCAAGGGAATGTGATCTGTTATCAGCATGATTACAACAAGTATGTACATCCATTATCAACAACTTGATGGTCCCCTACCTTGAGCAATGTTAAAGGAAGCTTGGCAACACCAAAGCTCCATGAAACTATCTTGGGCAACAAGCAAAATTTTCTATATAAGCCTCACTCTCTTCACACTGTAGGTATCTAATCTGATCTTAACTTGAGCACAACCAAATTTACTCTTTTCATTACCTCTCTCTACACCTAGAGAGAGAGTCCTTCATCTTCTCCGATCACTCATTCCCACGCCGGAGGGGTTTTCCAGCCAATCCCGGCCAGGTACGTTGACGGTGTTCTATGTTGTAGGTCCCCAGTTCCTGGACAGTCCATTCAGTTGTGGAGCTTCGATCCACTTTCATCTAGTGCGGTATCCGGTATGCACAATTGGTGCAGTGAGCGTAGACTCTTCATCTCTAAGTTTTCCATCTGATTTCGGAAATGGGAATTGAGGATATTCCACTATCGGCATCGACTCCACCGACGAAGAAAATAAAGGATAAGGGTCTGGCGCTGCCCACAGTTCTGGAGAAATAGACCGGAAACAACAACCGGACTCCAGAATCTATTGAGCATCGGCAGCTCTTTACTGGTGGTTCTTCTCATCATTTTCTGTTAGAAAGAGATTACAGAGATCGTATCATTGATTCCATGGGAATGGAGATACAAGAATTGAAAGCACAACTCAAGAAGACAAATGGGCAACCCAATGGAGAAAAGGACCGATGTAGAATTCTCTCGTCTGCACCGGAGAAGTCCATCCTTGGAACCACCAAAAAAGAAGGTCCCAAGGAATGAGTCTGGTCAGCGAAGTCAGCCAATTCTGGTGCAAAGTAAAGCAACAAGTAGCCACACCCGTAGTTCACACCGAAGAAGTGCTAAGAGGCAGAGAACGACCAGCCAACAAACAGAGTATCCACCTCAGGATCTCCGCACCTGGTTGGTCGAGAATAGATAAAATGAACAACAACGGGAACCAGAAGTTCAACATCTTGATCGAACTATTCATCAGAGAGAGCACCGAGCACTGAATCGGCTCATCTCTTCTCCATTTTCTCCTGTATCTAGTAGTTTCAGACCATGTTGTAAGCACAGTACTAAGTCACGAAATGGAAAAGAAACAGAGGCCGGTGTATACAGTAAGACAATCCTAGATGCCGAGATACGGTACCTACCATTGGAAAAGCTGTCTTATGCTCTACTCATTGTCTTAAGAAAGCTACAACATTACTTTTAGGGTCACACTATCATTGTCCTCACTGAATTCCCCCTCAAGTCTGTCTTCGGCTGAGCTGATGTCTCAAGCCGAACAGCGAAATGAGAGGTTGAGTTTAGTGAGTTTGACATTCGATATCAGCCCAGAACAGCAATCAAGGCTGAGGTCTTGGTGGATTTGGTCGCCGAATTCATACCCGCCCAGAGAACCGAACATAAGAACTCCAGCTCAGTACAGGTACCACGTACCACTGAACTGGGAAAACAATATGCTTCAGAAGCATGAAAACTCTTCATTGGCAACATCCGGCAGCTCTACGTTGCCGAATCATCCAATAATCAAGGCTCGGGGGCAAGGATGGTACTCATATCTCAGAAGGATTCATCTGGGAAAACAAAAACTTCAGCTCGGTACAGAGAACTGAGCATAAGAACTCCAGCTCGGTACAGGTACCACGTACCACCGAATCGGGAAAACAATGTGCTTCAAAAGCATGGAAACTCTTCATCAGCAACATCCGACAGCTCTACGTTGCCAGATAACCGAGGCTTGGGGGCAGGGATGGTACTTATATCTCTAGAAGTATTCATCTAGGAGCAAGCTTTGAAGCTTGGATGGAAGGCCTCTAACAACGAGGCAGAATATGAAGCACTACCCTTAGGATTGCACAGTGCCGAACAATTCAGTGTAGGTCAACTCCTAGTTTTCAATGATTCTCAGTTAGTTGTCAACCAACTCACCAGGATCTATAAAGCGAGAGATGAAAGAATGGCAAAGTATACGGGTGGAACGAATCAATCGGGATAGAAACAGCCATGTTGATGCTCTAGCCTATCTTGGATCATCGGTAGAAACCATAGATGCTAGAAAGATTTGGGTCGAGTTTTTGCCATAACCGAGTATTGCGTCTCCAGATTCGGTCCTCTATATGAACTTAGAACCGAGCTGGATGGATCCAATTCTTAGTTTTCTGAGATCTGGCACTCTCCCTGAAGGCAAGAAATAGGCAAACAAAACCATCATTGATGGCGTAAAAAAACGGCTTGAAAGTGCAAAAAAAAAGTGGGTTGAAGAGTTTCCCCATGTATTATGGGCCTACCGAACCACAGTACGGATCTCAACCGGGGAAACTCCCTATTCCTTGACCTACAAAAGTGAAGTTGTTATTCCACTGGAAGTAGGTCTCCTAACTATCCAATTAGAACTGTTCGAAGATACAAGTAACGAAGAAGCCATTGCTCAAGCACTAGACATAGTGAAAGGCCGAAGAGAAGCAACACTGATCAAACTTCCAGCCTATCAGCAGCAGCTTATCAAGGGTTTCGACAAGAAAGTTCTCCCAAGACAATTTACACCTGGTGAATTGGTTTTAGGCAAAGTTATGGATCACAAAAGGGTGCTTGGCAAAGGAAATTCAGGACCTAACTAAGAGGGGCCTTACAAGGTTACAGTCGTTGCTGGAAATAGAGCATACTACTTGGAGGATCTCAAGGGCAAAGCCATACCTCGGCCCTGGAATATAGCAAACCTCAAGAGGTGCTATCAGTAGACTATCCCCCTTAAATATCTATCAAAGTGTAATGACATTTGCCTTTTGATTAATGGAAGAAGTCTCTTTGCTTCCTTGAACATTTGTTTCCAGCACCTGTACAGTCTTAAGGCCAGAACAGATTGATCAACTTAGCTCTTAAGATTCAAGCTCTGGGGGCATAGTTCAAACTAAGGATGGTTTTAACTAAGGCAATGTTAGCAATAACTCTCAAAATAAGCTTTATTAGGAATGAATGAATCTTAGCAAAGTCAAGGAGTGACCTTTGGAATTAGCTTCGGTTTTTACCGAACGGAATTAGCTTTGGTGTTTACCAAACGGGCTCAGCTTTGTTGTTTACCAAACGGACTTAGCTTTGGTGTTTACTAAACGGAATTAGTTTCGGAGCGACCGAACGGTATTTGGTTTTAGTCAGCACTCAAACATGCCAAGTGAAATTGCTTGGTGGAATTATGTTTGGCAACTAAAATGGAACTTAGCCAAGTGGAATTGCTTGGTGGAAACCGCACTAACGAATTTTTCAACTGATCCTTTCTTTTCTGCCAATCACAGAATTTTTACAAGTTACAAACGACTTTTTCTTAAGTACAAGTACATCAACACTTCAGTACTGCTGCATACAAACAGAGTTAGAACAAACTAGGCTAAATTCTATCGGGAGAAAACTTCCAGCACTAGTCTTGGTCAACTCCAGCTGGGGGCAAACAATTGTTTTTTCAAACCAACCTAGGCCTGAGTAAGACACCTCTTTATACCTTTATCCCATTCAAATGCACTTGTGCTATCAAAGTTGCAACAGACTTAAGCAGTTCTGCCTAAGAGCACAATCTTTATTACCAATCTTACTTAGCTCCAGGTGGGGGCAAACAATTGTTTTTCAGAACCAACCTGGACCTAAGCAAGACCTTTTCCTATTCATTACAAAACCAAGCACAATTGGTACAACATATTCGTTAACCAGACCAAGCAGCCATTTGGCCCTAAGGTCCTAACAATGCTCGGCCTAGGGCAAACAGTATAGATAACATTCAGACATAGAAACAAGAAAGCATCAGTATTGCAAAATCAAAAGAAAAATTCCATCATCCAACAAAGGCACAGTTGGCCTCACAAACAGTTTGTCTTGCTAAACATAAGGGGGCAACTCGTCAGGAAGACCGAGCTCCAGTACAGCAGAAAGCAAAAAGAAAAAAAAGCAAAATGTGAAAAACTTTAAATTGTTTCAAAGATCACTTCAACTTTCATCACAAGAGGGAATCTCAGGAGCAGGGTTCACAGCCTTGTCAAAATCATCGTTAGGAGGAGAGGTAGATGAAGCTCTAACATCTTGGGAAATAGGGACCTCCTTGACCATCTCCTTTGCAGCTTCAATCTCTAGGTTCCCACACTCTTCAGTATGCACGGTTTTATTGGCAGCATCACTTTCTGAAGTCTTGTTCGTAGAGCCAGTACCTTGAGATCTTTGATTGGGAAGTAGCAGGTGTGGTAACAGTTTTCAAGCTCAAGAATTTGGAAGGAACAGAGATGTCCTGGAACAGGGGGGACCCTTCAAGAACCTGGGCAGCCGTTAGGGCACTTGTCCAGCCTTTGAGAAAAACTTGTCATGTAGAACCAAAACTAAAGGAAAGACAGAGAAATAGCACTGGTCACCGAAAATAGTGGCACAAAGGCCAGCAATGGCGACAGAGTCAGAAAAGCAAGAGAAAAGAACAGCTTTAGATGAACTTATAGTGATTTGACGAGAGGATGAAAAAGAACAAAGGTCTTGAAGACTGGAATCAAAAGAGAATGGCATCGTTTGGAACCCACAGTGATGGTGGCAAGCGTCTGGATGGAACACTGTTGAAACAAAGATGGAGAATGAAAGGGTTTTGGGATTTCAAAACTTTGAAACAAGCAAGGAGGATGGAGAGACAACCCTAGGGTATTTATAACCCTTGACCGGCGTGATAGTACAAATCACGTTCTTCTGTATAAAATCAGCTTACTATCTCTACAAACCAGCGCTATGTTGCCACGTGTCTTTATGAAGAGACGCATGCAAAAATGTATGTGTAAGGATTAAACCGCCACCAAGGCCGAGCTGGAGCAGATCCAAAGCAACGCAACGGTTGGGGTAACATACATTAGCTCCCCCTAAGGGGAACCTTAGCGCAAGCTAGGGGTCAAATGAAGGGGCTGAATATGAAACGGGTCGGATCCAAGCCTTGGGCCGGCCCAATCCACTAAAGTCCAAATCCAAGTGGGTTAGATGAATATATGGGCAAGCCAATTAAGCCCAACTCCATGATCAACAGTCTACCCAAGTCCTCAAGCACTTGGGCCCAACTCACAGTGGAAAGGCTAGTCCAACCGCGATGCTGGGCTGGGCCGAGCCGAGCTGCAAGACTTAATCTATGGGCCAAGCTGATGGGTCAAACCCATCGTTAGAACTAAAGTGGGCTGAGCCCATACAAAGATATCCGAATGGACCAGCCCATCTCTATAAACGATCTTGTAAAAGACCGAGCCGAGGCACAACGGTACCGAGCTGAGGAAACCTCTTAGAGAAACGTAGAAGCTATGAATGCATGCACATGGAGGATGCCACCTCAGCTGGTCCTCTCCCCCTAGAATCACAAAATTGGTTGATCAGGGGAATGTGATCTGTTATCAGCATGATTACAACAAGTATGTGCATCCATTATCAACAACTTGATGGTCCCCTACCTTGAGGAATGTTAAAGGAAGCTTGGCAGCACCAAAGCTCCATAAAACCATCTTGGGCAACAAGCAAAGTTTTCTATATAAGCCTCACTCTCTTCACATTATAGGTATCTAATCTGATCTTAACTTGAGCACAACCAAATTTACTCTTTTCATTTCCTCTCTCTACACCTAGAGAGAGAGTCCTTTATCTTCTCCGATCACTCATTCTTACGCCGGAGGGGTTTTCCGGTCAACCCAGGCCGGGTAGCCTTGACGGTGTTTTGTGTTGCAGGTCCTCAGTTCCTGGACATTCCATTCAGTTGTGAAGCTCTGATCCACTTTCATCTAGTGTGGTATCCGGTACGCACAATATATATATATATATATATATATTCATATACTTTAGAATGAGTAAAATAATAAAATTAACCCATAAATAAATATTTTGTGATGATAATATACAACCTTGAATTATGTGGTCTTCAATGACTGTTGGACGATCTGCAACAACGATGGCTGGAGTCTAGGTAAAGGCAGCAACAGCGCAAACACGTATGCCAAGGCCGAGAAAGAGAATGGCAAAGGTGGTGAACTGCCGAAGTTAGTTTGCCAGCTGCAGCTCATTCAGATTTTGGTCCTCAAATTTTCTAGAGACTGTTATTGACAAACAGAGATTCCGATTCCGATGTTGATGTCGAACAAACAGCGCCTTTGGGCAATGGTTTCCAAAACTATGTTTAGGGTTTGGAAAATAGTTGATTAGGTCCACTAGAAATGCTGAGGAGAGCAACGCCATATTGTTTGGTTTTGATCAAGTGAAAGAGTATGACACAAATGTTTATCTTCTTTGCTTCTTCTAAAGCGGAAGAGTGATATGTTTTCTCTTTTTTTCCTTTTTATTTTTGTAAATTATATTTTTTTAATAGTTTTAATGAAAAAATTACTCAAAAATCCTATTTTGAGAAAAGTTATTCAAGTTAGTTTTAAAAGTTTTCTTTCAAATCAATTAGTCTTTTTATTTATGGTATGTTGTATTATTTGATTTGGGAGTTGTGGAATTTACATGCTTGTCCTAGTACATGATTTTCTTTTAAATTTTTTTTTTTTTTGGATGTTAAGGGGGTTAGTTTAGGTATGTTATTACGTTTCTATTTTTTGAGGAGATTGCGTGGAGTGATTTTGTAGGGGTGATGATGTTACCCAGTTGATGTTGGTGTATTGATGTTGAATCGTTGGTGTTATCAAAGGGAGTGTTAGGTGGTTAATTTGTTCCGTTGATGTTTTTTGAGGCTATGTTGTTGACATGTTGTGCAGCAATTTACAGGTCAATTTATATGTTTTCTGGTGTTGATTCATTGTGTTTTGGTTGTGATTTCGTTTTGGTGTGTGCGTCGAGGGAGTCTAATGTTTAAGGTGCTAATGTTACGATGTCATTTTATGATGTTATTTGATTGTCTCCGTGCAAGGATGCATTGTTTCATTGTTCAGATGGTGTGGGGGTTAATAATGATAGTGTCATGTTGTGGTTTTTTTTTTTTTTTTTTTTTTTTTTTTGGAGTTTGCAGTGTTGTTGTTGTGTGCTTATGGACAGACTAATGTGGTTGTTTGTCTTCATCAAGCCATGGAAACCGACACCATGACACGTAACCCAACATTGTTGTAGTTCTGTTATAAACTACCAGAAACATAAACAGACACAACACAAATCGAAATCATCGCACGTCACTAATGTGTACATCATCATCATTTCACTTAACTTACCATGGATGTCATTAACATCCATGGACAACACCAACATATATACACATGCAAAATAGGGAATCAGTGAGACATTACAACATATATAAACTTGAAAAACAAGGAGTCATTGCTACATTACAACTCAACAACACAACAAACATAACAAATGCCACTACCATTAAACTAAGCTCAAATACACCTCCATAAACAAAAAGTTACAGTTGAAGAACTAAAACCACAACACAAAAAAACCATTACACAACCATACCCCTAATGGAATTCTAAACCTGCCCAATCATTAACGCTTGACAACATCACAGACAAGTGCCTAGCATCACTAAACTATCATCAAAGACAAATACATAATCTAACATTAGATACACAAATGGATTCAACCATAAACATAAGCAAAGAAAACCACATACCTAATTCCATAGTTAACCAACACAATCACTGGCGCTAACAAAGGGAGGATGCCAACTTGCCAACCACATTCACAAAATACTTTAGTTCCGACGTTAATCGGCGATGTAAGTTACCTTCCAGAAGAGGGTTTTCGAATTTCTAGGTTTTGGGGAGGGAAGAACAAGATGTTAATTGGGGCAAGGAAAAATGATGATTTAACATTGCCAAAAAATGAAATTTACACAAACCAATGATTCTTTATCGCATTAACATTGCCAACCAAGAAAATTCCATCTTCATCATTTTCGTTTTTCTCGATAGGAGGAAAACCAAAAAGCTCTACATTATGCTTTTGGACAAATTAGTAATTCCATCATCTCCGAAACCTCCTTTTTACCCTTCACATATAGGGAAACACGCGTTGCAAACTTGTACATGTGTGTCATTAACATTGAAATGGGACTTATTAGTCCAGAAAAAAATGAAAAAGAAAAAAAAAGGGAACACTTTATAGATCATAAGATCGTGATTTGGGATTTATTAGTGCTTTACCCTAGTTTGATCCAAATTTTATTAGGAATTGTCCCTATTTTATTAGAGAAAATTGGTGATAAATCCAATCTAAGAAACATATAAGACATTAGATCCAGTGGATATTTTTTGTTGGTAAGAAATCCACCATTTGTCAAATAGTTTTGTGAGAAGTCCTTTTATTAATTTTGAAGGACATTTTGTTTTCAATTTTACCTATTAATTTACCTGTTCACTTTTTTTGACTATCTGTTCAAATTTATATCTATATGTTGAATTTACTTTTTATCTATTCAAATTTATATCTATCTATTCAATTTTTCCCTATTTGTTCAATTTCTTCCTATCTGTTCAATTTTTTCCCCTTATGTTCAATTCTTTTCCTTATATGTTCAAATTTTGTGGGTTTCTCTCTCTAATTTTTTTCTTTATGTTGAAATTCTTGTGCTAATTTTTCTTAGGGTAAGCTACCAATAGGTCCTATTAATTGGACTTAATTCCCATCAAGTCCTATTGAAAATAAGTCTTGGTAAAATTGTTGCTAAAAACAATTTTTTTGTGACAATTTTTTATATATGTCGCTAAAAATTGACAATTAGTGCAATGTGAAATAAATAAACACAAATGAGTCTAAATCCAGCAAATCTTTTGGAAAATCGATTATGAATCAAAACATGCCAAAAAATGGACTGCATTGCCACATTTCAGAGTCGCCACCTAAATATTTTTGAAAAATTTAGGAAACTCGTGACTCATGCCAAAGGCCACGTGTCCTTCATGACCAAAGTGTCTCGGCTCGGGAACTTAGGTATGAGAGGAGAAGGTCATCATGAGCACCCCACTCACCCGATCAAAGATTGGTCTCTACTAATCATGATGTGATTTTTATTTACATTATATGTTCTTGTTCTGGTTATTATGCTATCTTTACTATGTGATGCACACAACTATAGACTATTTCACAAAATTTGAAACGCTTTGATTTCATTGTTTTGAAAAGTGTTTTGAATATGTGCCACTTGAAAAAGTGATCTCATATGTACATTAGTCAAATCATCTCAACTTAAGCGAAAAGCCTTCATTCACAGGCATTCAAACAGGTATATCGACTACGCACTTAGCCTCATGGTAGTATGCTTGATATGAAAACACGAACATACATGCAATATGCTAAAGCAAAACCGCTCACCTAGTACTTCGAGGTAAGCCAAAGAAAACAAAAATGAGTAGAAAAATGCGTGATCCTAAGCAATGCGTGATCCTAAGCAATGCAACTGTAGACACCCCATATTTGACCGTCCTCGGGACTTGGTTGTGCTTGCAGGTACACCCAACAACTAGTTCAACTGCTCGCCGAGTACTCGACTATCGCGGCGGAACGTCACCGGTTCGAGCTTCCCGGACCTTGTATCCTTTCTACCCCATTTTTGTAACTTGGCTAGGTCCTTTCAGAGTGACCTTCTTGGTGCACTGCCGGCCATGGCATAGAACTGTCGGCCATTGCCTTGTTCCTGCCGGCCATTGGTGATGCCCTGCCGGCCATTAGTGAGCCACTGCCGGCCATTAATGATGGCCGGCACCCCCCTTGTCTCAGCTGGTTTTCCTTCAGATCTTTTGAGCCAGCTGGTTTTTTGTTTGCTCCCCTCCATACACGTGGATGGAGGGATGAAGCCCTTGTAAAGCTTCTTGAAGAAGCTTTGGCTTTGCATTCCTCTATATAAGCAAGAGGGCTCCCTCTTTGCCAGGGGTTCTGAGTTTTGGAGAGCAAAAACTCTCTTTCTCTCTATATTGTTTGTGTTTAATGTTTTTAAGTTGGATTTCCTTGCATTTTTACACTACAACACCTAGATATACACCACCACCATTGAACCAAGCTTCTTGGGAGGTCTTCTTGAGGTCTGAAAGTAAGCTTTCACCCCCTGAAATTGCTGGTTTCGAAGAGGGTCTTCAAGGGTGAGCATTTCCCCAATTTTTTCACTTTCTTGCACCTTGATTTAGCCCTCTTTGCATATTGATTTAGGCTTTTCTTATAACTGGAAAAAGTCTTGTTTTTAAGTGCTTTTTAAGTTTGATTAAGGTCATTTTGCTGTTTGGGGTGTGTAGCTCCCTTGCATGCTTTGTTTGGATTTGTTTTAAGCCATATCTTGAGGCCTCCGAGCTAGCCTTGGTTTGGCTTTCCTACCACTGAAATCCAGTGGGATTTTGGTGGTAGAGGTGTGGTTTTGAGGTCCTTAATCAGAGGGGGTAGCCCCCTCTCTTTGTGTTCCTCTTTGCTTGCATTTTTGGCCTTCCAAAGGACCATCCCTCTATGTATTTTTGAAGCTTGGTTTAGGCCTATTTTTGTGACTTTTAGGACCTGCCTTGGCCCTGTCCAAGGCTGGTTTGGTCATGTCTTGCTTGCATCTAGCATGTGTAGTGTAACTCCATCCATAGCTCATCAAAGTAGCATGTGTGCTTGGCTTTTGTTGAGTCCATTTCAGTCCATTTTTGGTGATGTTTTACCATGCCATGAACCTGTTTTGGGTTGGTTTTGTTACTCCATGCTTGCATGATGCACTTGTAGTGTAAATCTCCTAAACTAGCTTCATATGATCCATGCCATGTCATGTCATTTTAGCTTGTTTGGTTTACATTTCAGCATGTATTTGGTCATCATTTGGCATGTTATGACCCTATCCATAGTTGGTTTGATCATCCTTTGCATGCTCCATATAGGTGTAGAACAAATCATGTTTACTAGCCCTTTGTGCATAATGTTTTGACTCATCATACTAGCATATTTTGGCTTTGCTCAAACTTGATTTTATGCTTATTTTGAAGTGTTCTAGGACTGTTTTAGGCTGCCATGTCCATACCACTCATGCTTTGTATAGCTATAGTGTAAATGCTTAGGCTAGTCTTGGGTTTTGAGGCCCCTACCATGCTATACATGTGATGTTTGCATGCCTTGCCCTCATTCCACATGCTATTTCAGTCCATGAAATGTTGTTGTTCACTCACATTTGACATGCCTTGAATGCTTTGTATAGCTTGTGCTTTATGCTTTAAGAATGGATTTTTGTGCATGCTGCTTAGCCTAAGCCTTTGGCTCATCATTTCAGTACATTTTGGGTCCTAATATACCATGATGTAACTCTATTTTTGGTTGTCCAAGTCACGCCATGATTGGTTCTAATAGGTGCAGTGCATTGCCTCTCTTGTAGCCTTGCATGTCCTATGTTTTAGCATTGTATGCTAGCTTGCTTTGGCTTACTTCCATGCACGTTTTAGTCTCATATCAACATGTACTAGGGCTGTTTTGGGTTGCCCTTGCCATATCCTTCATGCTTTGTATAGCTGTAGTGTAATTGGCCTTGCAAGCTTTGTGTTTCGGTGATTCATGCATGCTATCCTTGAGCTATCTAAATGATTTGGCATCGTTTATCATCTCATTTCAGTGCCTCTAGTGTTGTTACACTTGCACATTTGTCACTTCTTAAGAACTTTTGAGAGTTGCCCTTTTAGGCCCCTTTGATGAACCTTTCGCATTTTGCATGCTTGAGTGTGTTGTGTGGCTTAATTCATCGCTTTGGCCACTGATTTGGGCTTAGTTGAGAACTGCCCATATTGGTTTAAGTCCATACCTAGCATGTTGTTGGATGTCTGTCTTGCATATTGTTGTATGCTTGCTCCATATTCGCATGTTGTCGCATGCTAACTACATTACATGTCATTGCATGTTCATTATCCTTCATTTTTCATGCTTAAGTCATATTGCTTGATTGGATGATTCAATTTAGCACCGAGTATGCCATGTAGTTCATATTGCATGTTTGACATGCTTATGTGTTGCATTGTTTGGATTAAGCGTTAATCCGAACACGAGGAACGAGGGACGTTTCATACTCCGAGTGATGGAACGTGTCTCAATCCTTGGTCACCAAAGCTCTTGATGATTCATGATAGAGTTCTAGGCTTTACTTGCTTTATTTGTGCATTCATTTTCATATTGATTTGCACAAGTTGGATCTTTGGCCATCATGCATCGGGATGCGTGATTGGTGGTCATGGATCCGACTAGGCCTCTCCCTTGATGTTTTGAGGTGATTTGGAGTGCCATGGTGCATACATGTCTTTGGGAGACCCTCCTTTTCCTCTATTTTGTGCTTCCTTGCAGTTTGGTGTCACAGCACACCAGTGGCCGGTAGCCTGCCACTGATGGCCGGCAGTGTGCCACCCTTGGCAGGCAATGGACCACCTTTGGCCGGTAGTGATCCTTCCATGGCCGGCAGGCCACTAGTGACTTCCCCTGCAGTGTTTTGGTAGGATCCAGCAACAAGCACTGGAAGACACCCTGCAAACAGAGCCTCTAAAGAGCAACCGGAAGGCGTTTCGAGGCGAAGAACCGAAGCGAGCATGCATGCCTCCCTTCTTCAAACAGAGCTGGAATAGCACCGTTTACTGCTTTCCCTACCTGCTTGTTGTCATTCATTAATTAGTTAATTGATTCGTTAATTAATTAAGTTGTGTAATAATTAGTTGTAGCTAGTTATTCAATTTGGTTCTGTAATAATTAATTAGCTTGTGAGTTAGTTAATTAGGTGGCTTGTATTATTTATTCGGTCCCTCCGAGTGAGGGCAAATTTGTAATAAGTGTGGGTGCATGTATGCATGCCTTCCAACCCCATTTCTTTCTCCCTTTTATTTAACCGCTTATAATGGTTAGATTTAGGGCATATTTCAATTAGCATACCTTATGCTATGCATGCGTGCATTCATTCATCTGTATTACATGCACCGGGCTCGGCGCATCATACTAACTGTATAGTATTTCAAATCTAACTTGAATACGTGTTATCTGTTGCATTTCACATGCCGTCCTAGGATTAGCCGAGCCTATTCTAGACTGTATTCTGTATGCGATACATTAGGCACTTAACATGGACTTGGATCATGTATGATTGCTAACGAGTTCTCTATTTTGGCGCGGAGTACGATGTAAGTATTTATGCTTTAGCATCTCGCATGAGTGTGATTGTTAACATGACAGCATGCTTACCATGTGGCTATATGCTTATGTGATATACCTACATGAATGCCTGTGGGTGAAGGTTAGATTACTTGAATTGGGATAATTCATTGAAATCCGTATTTTAGCCTACTTGCGAGTAGCAAACTTCAAACATTTCCAAACAAACGGATATGAAATGCTTTGTTCCAAATTAGGCGATATAGTCTATACTTGTATGTTGTGCGCATCACATAGTAATTCTAGCTAATTAATCGGAATAAGAACGCATAATGTTTTCAAAACTCGATATCATGGTTAGTAGAGGCCGATCTTTGATCGGACGAGCGGGGGTGCTCACGAAGTGACCTTCCCCAATCGTACCCAAGTTCCCGAGCCGAGGCAACTTTGGTGATGACGGACACGTAGCCTTAGGCAACGAGTCAGGGTTTCCTAAATTTCCCAAAATAAAATATTTAGGTGGCGACTCTGTATCTGGAAAAGTAGTCCATGTTTGGCATTTCTTTCAAAAAATCTATTTTCAAAAATGATTTGCCGAATTTGGACTCTTTGATGATTCATCGGTCTTGCATTGCACTCTGCGAGATTATATACAGGACCGTGACTTTGAGTCTTGAACTGTAGTGAACCCAAACGAACAAAACGGGGGGATTCATCGTCTCGGGACGTTTGGGGACGTCTACAGCAACACATACAACATGAAATTAATAGGCTCGGCTACTAGTATGGCATGTGAGTTAATTCAAGGCATGCGATAAAAGAACGTATTCAATTAAGGAAGTTTGAAATTGACATTAATTAGCATGATGAGCCGAACCCTTATTCATGCAAAACGAATGGATGCAAGTCATGGAAGATGCTAATTAAAACATGATGCTACATGCTATCCATCATAAGGGAGTAAATAAAAGGGAGACAGAAATGGAGGTTAGAAGACATACACACATTATTACATATTTGCCCTCACACATGAGGGTTCGAATGTCCAAGTGTCCGAATTAACTACTTATTACAAATCCAAATGAATTAATAAGCTAAATTAACTAATTATTACAAGTTCAAAGGAATCTAAGTAATTAATTACAACACACTACTATTAAAGCATTAAATTATGGACTAAATTAAGAAACAAAAGACGAAGAGTCGCACCCATACGAACAAGAATATCCTTCCAGAAACTCTCTGTTTACTGCTAGTTTTTGTTCTGGTCTCACAGTAAGAAAATTAATCTGTTTTAGCCCCAGCTTTGCTCTATGCTGCCATGAAAATGGCACTGCTTGTCTAAAATGAAGTGGCCGACCGGCCTTGAAAAGTGGTCGGCCGAATGGTAGGGTGGCCGGCCAGGCATTGTTTTTGGGTTCTGCCTTGTTGCAACAGAATGAAAACAGAGCACACATAAAGTGTTTCTAGGAGGTGTTTGTCCTTTCTGCTTCTCCCTGTCATGGAATTGATCAAGGGAGGAGTAGAATTGGTCCACAAATCATCAATGATCGCAAGGTTATTGCATGATGATTTATGAACTAATTGGACAAAAAGATCAATGACATGAAATGAAAGACCACCAACACCCATTTCTTATCATGGAGTCACCTCAGGAAAATGAGTGGACATTGCTCCTTGAACCATTAACATCACTAGGAGTATGTAATAATCCAAGGCTCAATAGGTTCAATTAACGCCTAATTGAACCCGGCTTGATTTTATTATCTTGTTACCACTTTTAGTCCAATTTTATTAGCCTTTCTTAATTACCTTACCATTCTTTAATCATTTTAGTCCAAAAATGAGAGTTACGTCCACTAATGAAGAGAAGCGTCAAACAAGAAGTTGTTTTTGGCATGAGAGAGATGTAATGCCCTGATAATGAACCTCCGAAAAGATTAAACCATTAAACATGGAAGGTCTCTTTCTCATGCTTAAACAACTATTTGTTTGAAATAACTCTTAAACAAAGAAAACAAACAAATGAGGGAGGTTGCAGAAATGATTATCACAAGTGTAAACCTAAGTATGAAAGTTGTGAAAATAAAAACTATCAACTCAAATAGGTTGATGTCCAAGCCTAAACCACCAAACCTATGAGGACTACAACACTACAAGCCTAATATGCAAAGCAAAAATGAAATAAACACCCTAACACAGTCCTAAAATGAGTAAAAACAGTGCTGGAATTGAGTTGAAAAAGCTAGAAAAGTAAGCAAAAATTAGAGAGAATTAAAGCTAGTAAACAAGCCAAATGAGGGGTGGCTAACCCCTCCACTTTTTAGACCTCAAAATCACATATTTTTGCCTTCTAAAACTCTGAAAATTAGTGATAAAAAGTTAAAAAAAAGTTGAGAAAGAAATGGGAAACACAAGGGCAAAAACTTAGAGAACATGCTTCAAAGAATGGTGGTTAACCCCTCCACCTTTGATAGCTTCAAGCCACAAGTTTTAGCCCATAAAAACAGTTCAAAAAAAAGTATAAAACAACAAGAAAAGAGAAGAGAAAAGTAGTGTAAAGATGGCCAAAGTTATACCTCTTAAAGAGAGGTTACTGTTTGATTCACAAACCAACAAGTGATCACCCTCAAAAGCTGAAATTTTAGCTCAAGAACCTTAGTAGGGAGACTTAAATATTTGGTTTAGGAAGTATATGTAGGGTGTATATAGGTTGCAAGATATATATATATATATATAGAGAGAGAGAGAGAGAGAGATTTTCAAGAATTTAAGCTTTGGTAATTTTTTCTAACCTAATTTCAAGAGGGATGGTCTTGTATTTATGGAAAAACAGCTTCTACAGTCGAAAATATTTGTGACAGCTGATGCAAGACATGCACTTGGGGGGATAGCTAGCAGCAAAATATCTGCCAGTCAAGAAACATGGTCGGCTTTCCAGGAAGGGGACGGCCGACCACTAAATTCTGGCTAGGTGGCCACCTGTTGGCCTGCTGGCCTCTGAGTGGTCAGGCTTGGAAAAATGCAGGTTTTGAAAGAAAAAGAAAAAAACGGTTTTAGTCCAAAGGTGGTGCAAAATTCTAGGCTCTGGAGTTAGAAAACCAAAGCTCTTTTGCTAGGAACTTGCACAATTTGTACAGCGTAACTTTTCATCATCGAGTGATCAACCTGAGGCGTCCAAGTCTTAAGGGCGGTCAAAAATAGGGTGTCTACAATTCTACTTAAGGCAAAAAAATGCCTTACAACTACCATTAAATATACCTCTATCATATTCTAATTTCGTTGAAAAAATTTCCATTAAAGCGATCAAGGCTTGGAGAGTTGTCAACTTTGATACTAAAGATTACATCTTTAATCAAATCTTCTATTATTGGTTGAATAAGAGCACTTATCCTACAATTGTGGTCACCATATTCTTGCAAGAAATTCACTTCCCTCATTATTTAGTTTGAACTCAAACCCTAACAAGAGCTAGTAGAATGAAATGATCTCTTCCTTTATAAACTTTTGATCCTTCGAAAGATTCCCATAAAGAGTTGTAAGACTAAATATGTTATTTCTCATCTTGTGGTTCCTCATCTTATGGTTAAAAAAAAAAAAAAAAAAAATTATTATTTTGATCTCCCAATTTAAGCATTTTTTTTTTTTTTTTGGAATGACAATTTAAGCCAATTGACCTTAGTTTTCTATTCCTGAAACTTTTCGCCTAGTATTTTGATACAATAATGTTATTTATGCACTAGTTGTTGAAAATGAATTGATTTTGGAAAAATTGTTTAACATGCTTATGACAAAGGAGAACTCCATGGGTATAAAATGGCTCTAGGTATAGTGTTGGCACCATAAAATATTATTATTGTTATTATTTTCAAGACACGTGGCATCCTCTTATTCATTTGGAAGTTAAAAGAAGTTATAGAGATGATGAAGAATATGAAGGACAAAATGGATGAGTGGAAGGACACATGGCAAGACAAGAATGAAGATGGAAGAAATTGGTAGTTACTAAGTAGTTATTGCTGTATTTTTTCCTCTATAAACAGCCATTAATGGTTACATTGTAAAGATCCAGAATTCAAATCAAAGACAATTGATTTCAATATTTCTTTTCATTTTCCTTATCTTAAGAGTAGTTTAACATAGATTTATACTTCGAAATATTTATTTTCAGCACTTTCTTTTCGAAGCATTTTATGCACTTCCTTTTCGAAGCATAGGAGTAGAGGTAAGTAATGATTACTTTGATTGTTCACTCAATCGTCTTTCTCCGTCTCCCTCATTCTTCTTTTAATTTTTTTTTCTCTACACTTGGCAATTTTGAAGTCCTCTTTGTTGAGGCAAAAGAACCGTCAACGCAATCGCTTGATAATTGGCTTGAATTTAATCTATAAGGATTTTTCAATCCTTGCTGGCACGCTCGCATTTATAATATTTTCCTTCGTAGGAAAAATAAGCCAACAATTTTTGGCACGCCCAGTGGGACGTCAAGTGTAAGAAATGAAAAATGAATTGGATTCGTCCATTTCAAACAGCCTAGATGAAATCTATTGGCGTAAATAAAAAATTTTGGATCTTCAAGAAAAGATCCATTTTATTTGTGAAACAAACTTCCATTCATTATAATATTATTTGGTGGAAGAAACAAGACATGATTTAATTGGAGAAATTCATGAACTTGATATGGAAATTTGCCAATGGAATGATGAGTTGTCAACTCTCACTACCAAGTCTTTAACTGAGGCTTTAATGGTCGGAATTGGTGAATTTTTTCAGAATTTTTCCATGATTGAAAATAGCAAAAACAAAGAGTTGATTTCATCAATGGCTCGGGGGGTTCAAGAGCCCGTTTTTAAAGAGCCAAATTATGAAATTAACATAACGAAAGAGCATGTTTTTTAGCCAAATTTGGCTAAGAATGATGTTTCGTACATGGCTCGAGGGTCCAAAAACCAATTTTTAGAGAGTCAAGTCATGAAAATAACATTCTGATGGGGTATTTTCATAAGCCATTAGTGGCTAACATGGAAAAATAACCCACTTTGCCAAAGAATTATGAAAATCAATTCGGTGAAAGTCATGTTTTTAAACCAAACATGGTCAAGAATAATGAACAAGCCACTGTTCATGAATTCAAAATTTTTGAAATTTTTCAAAGTGTCAAAAAATATGAATTTTCATGGTCACGCTATACCATGACTTTTGTTGTTCAAAATCTACTTTGGATTTGTGGATCACACCAAATATAATTCTGATGATATAGCTAATAAAATTAACAAATTGTTCTTATGAGTTCAAAGCACTAAGAACAGGGGATGACCATTTAAAATGCATGAACTTGGCTAGGAAAAGCCTATGCATTTAAATAAGTGGTTGAGAATGGCTTATCTTTTCAAATTGATGGCCAGTTATTTGTATGTACACAATCAAAGCATCGAAGATACATTCGAAGCATCAAGAGTTGTTTCGAAGGTTGATTACTTCACCTTCGAAGCTGTATAAAGCTTTGAAGATACATTCGAAGCATCAAGAGTTGTTTCGAAGGTTGATTACTTCACCTTAGAAACTGTATAAGCTTTGAAGATACATTTGAAGCGTCAAGCCTAACCTTAAAACTTCATTGTAAGTATCATCATCCTATATCAATGCTTCCAACCTTCGAGAGGTGATGTTGTTCCTTCAAAACTGTGCCTCAAGACCTTCGAACGATGAATTTGGTCTTTTATACCACATTCGAAGCTTGTTATTGATCATCTAGTCATAATTTCATACTTATTCGAAGCACTTTATTAGTGTTATTATATCATTCGAAGCATTTTATTGGTGCTATTATATCATTCGAAGCACTTTTATATTATTCGAAGCATTTTATTGCTCAGATTAGTCAAGTGCTTGGTTCTGCCCTTCAAAAATTCAAGTAAACATCATTTTTAAAGGCCGCGGAGGGTAATGTTGGCACCATAAAATATTATTATTATTATTATTATTATTTTCAAGACACGTGGCATCCTCTTATTCATTTGGAAGTTAAAAGAAGTTATAGAGATGATGGAGAATATGAAGGACAAAGTGGATGAGTGGAAGGACACATAGCAAGACAAGAATGAAGATGGAAGAAATGGGTAGTTACTAAGTAGTTATTGCTGTATTTTTTTCTCTATAAATAGCCATTAATGGTTACATTGTAAAGATCCAGAATTCAAATCAAAGACAATTGATTTCAATATTTCTTGTCATTTTCCTTATCTTAAGAGTAGTTTAACATAGATTTATAGTTCGAAGTATTTATTTTCAGCACTTTCTTTTCAAAGCATTTTATGCACTTCCTTTTCGAAGCATAGGAGTAGAGGTAAGTAATGATTACTTTGATTGTTCACTCAATCGTCTTTCTCCGTCTCCCTCATTCTTCTTTTAATTTTTCTTTTCTCTACACTTGGCAATTTTGAAGTCCTCTTTGTTGAGACAAAAGAACCGTCAACGCAATCGCTTGATAATTAACTTGAATTTAATCTATAAAGATTTTTCAATCCTTACTGGCACACTCGCATTTATAACATTTTCCTTCATAGGAAAAATAAACCAACATATAGTCACTTATCCTATTAGCTCACCCCATTGTTTAAACCATTCTACTACCGTTGAGGAGGCTCCTTAGACTCTTTGTACATATCATAGAATATGCCTCATACATTATTACACTTCTTTTGAATCATGGAATAATTAAGATGTTAGTTTTGTAAATGTAGTTAGGTATATATGTTTTGCAACATAGCATGTTATGTACTTCTGTTTATGGTTGCTTCATTTATATTGACTTTTATATGTTTGGAATTTGGATAATTAAGTCAAAGCATTGTTGGTTTGACAACTCTCCGACTGCATTATGTTTTTCTATATATTATCATTATTTATTGGGCTTTTAAATCAACTTCTTAATCAAAATTAAGTCAACTTTGGTTAGGCCTTGGTAACCAATATGATTGGTTATCGGTCAATCGAGGGTGTGAGTTGGGTTGTGATAGAGATCTATAACTCATTCATTTGTATGCAATTTTCTCCCCATCTAGCTAGAAATAAACCAAACCACAGGTACATGTAAAATATTAAACGGAAACACTAACAAAAATACTCTTATCAAATAGAAACAAAAAAGAATGTAAGTTCTCTTCCCACATGAAGTCACATATATCTGATCAACAGAGAACGCATGACTTTTTATGTCATTGATGCGCATAAGAAACAATCGCCAAACTGTCCAATTCTACATGTCATTCAAAATTAAACCTTATTTTCAAATACCATTTAGTTTTCAAGCCTCAAAACCTTCAAACTTAATGAATTGAAAAGTTATCAATACACATCCTGTCCCCACTCACTTCCATAAACATTATATCCCTAGCCAGTCCTGCTACAAACAAAGAAACTAATATAGAAATAAACATGAAGTACAGAAGAATTGATAAGATTTTATTAGATTTGTTGGTTGAACTGGAAAACTTTAAAAATCTTGTCTAGCCATACATATTTCGTGTCCAATATTGTCTGACCAGTTTCTATATTCCTAGACTTATTGTATGGCAATTCAACCCGTGACTGAGAAAGAGAAGTCCTCATCAGTCATGGCTCTAGAAGAGTACATGTTACCTTCACTAGCATAAGAAGAGTTGTCTTCATCACTATCTCGTTCTTTTAACTCTTCAATCTTGTCAATTGCCTCCCTCAAATCCCACCTCCTCTCCACATTCCACTCACAACAACACATTCCAATCTTCAAAAGCTTAAGCATCTCTCCTTCGCCATTCTTGGTTCCTTTCATGTCTTTATCAAACACCTCACCTGTCCACTCCTCTCTCACAACAGAGTTGACCCAAACTGCCAAATCCGCATTACCAGTTTTACCTTGTTTTAAATAATTTGCTGGGAACTTACCGGTCAACATCTCGAGTATGAGAATGCCAAGGCTCCACACATCTGTCTTCTTGGTGGTGCGGTCATGTTGGCTAAACTCAGGTGACTTATAGGCTACCATGAATTTTTGAGCATGTTCTTTGTTAATCACAGGCACAAGCGCATAATCTCCCAAGAGGGGTTCGAATGTGTCATCTAGAAGCACATTTGATGATTTTAGGTTACCATGGGGCAATGTCAGGCTAGGTATCTCTTTGTACAGGTAAGCCAATCCCTTGGCTACTCCTTTGATGATTTTTAAACGGGTTGGCCAGTCAAGCCCCGGCTGGATGGGACTACATTTACCTAAATTAGGCAATTAAAAAGAGACCATTAACACAAACAAAGAAAAAGGACTTAAATACATATATATCACTGAAATATTTCATCTAAACTCCTTTATCTCCTTTGTGGTTCCACGTGTGATACAATCAGAACATTTTTTTTTTATTTTCTTTTTTATTTTAAATGAGTAATGATATACAACTAAAAAAATTCATTTGTAATTGTCGTGCAAAATAATGTGTCTCAATGTGAACATTTTATTTTAAAGCATAACACCCATTAAAATTACTTTTATTCACAAAGGGGGAGTTTTTTTTTAAAATATTCCAAAAAAAAAAAAAACTAATTAGAGAATTGACCAACTTTTCAAACTATTTAAGAAATTAACTTACTTTTTCAAATCGCATTTTCAAAATGCGATTTTGAAATTGAAATTACATCTTGAACATGTAATTTCACCTTAAAATTGCAAATTGAAAATGATGACACGATGAAATCGCATGTTGAAAATGTAATTTCAATTGAAATCGTATTTTCAACATGCGATACAATTTCAATTTCAAAATCGCATTTTCAAAATGCGATTTCAAAAACAGGTTGGTTTCCCAAATAATTTAAAAAGCGGGTCAAATATCTAAATAGTTTCTTTTTTTGAAATATTTTAAAAAAAAAAAACTCCACAAAAGGGGCATTGTCACATCATTCTTAGGATATTTTATATAGGAGTAGAGAATTTTTTATTTATTTATTATAATATACCGAGTCCTACACTAATATGCTATTAATTCTAGAAACATAGAAAAATGTTAATAATTTTATTTAGAAAAATGGTAGGTGGTCTTGATTCAACTTTTGTATGATAGAATATACATTTTGAATGAATCTGAATCACATACTTTACATATATATATATATATATATATATATTTTGATTTTTGAGTAAAATTTTGAGCGAGCAGAGATGGGATAGGATATGGTGCATGTTATGTACAAGGAAGGAAGGAAGGAGGTTACCATGGAGATGATATGCTAAGCTACCATTTTCAACAAAGTCAGTAATCAAAAGCTTTTCTTCTTTCTTGAAGTAGAAGGCGGCAAGAGGGAGCAAATTAGGGTGAGACAACCTTCCTAGCCTTGTCATGTGGCGATGGAATTCATCTTTTCCCACACTGCTCATATGCCTAAACTTCTTGACAACCACAGTTGGCCCAGAAAGAAGTATAGCCTTGTAAGAAGACCCTAAATTCCCACTCCCCAGAACTTGTGCAGAGGCTCTAAGTAAATCCTGTACCTTAAACCTCTCCCTCCCATTCCTTACAAAGTGCAACTGGCCTTGTTCACCCCCCTTCTTCTTCTTCTTCTTCTTCTTCTTATCTGTGTTTTCTTCTTCTTCCTCCTCCTCCTCTTCCTGCAGCTGTTCTTGCTTCTGCTTGTAATTATTATCAGCAAACTCTTTCTTTGTATTGAGTTTTGCTGCTGACTTCCCAAATTGCAGGGTTGTTGTTTTGTTATGGCTCCGTCTCCGTCTCCGTCTCCGGCAGCCACAACATATGAAGAAAGCCACAGTGATGGCTGCTAGTACAACAACCCCCACAACCACTATTATGATTACCATTTTTAGGACTGACCACTTCTTCGATGACTTACACTTGTTTTTCAGAGGCTTACCACAAAGGCCAACGTTCCCTGCTCAGTTCACACAAAAATACATTAATTATGGACAGGTGCCTAGTTAATTAGTGAGGGAAAATAATAATAAATAAATAAATAAAATTTGGACAACCTCCAATTGAGTTGGGAGAGACTAAAGGATGTGAACAGTGTGCCATATACCCATTTTAATTATAGAACAAAATGGCGTATTTTTATATTTTTTAAGTCATAATTAAAATAAATAAAAAAAGTTATAACCAAATATCACGTGTGGTATAACTAAAGATTTCATAAATCAAAATTAAAATATTATCATAACTAAAGAAGAAAATTAATCATAACTAAAGAAAAACATGACATAACGAGAGGTGCATATAGTATATTTGCTTCATGAGGTATGTATATTAGAATTTCCTAATTGAGTTTTGTTCATTTTGTAAGTTCACGTGTGGAAGAACATTTAACCCAAAAAAATAAAAATAAAAATAAAAAAGTTATATTAATTTTGATTATTGTAACCACATAATTTTATTATATTTATTTTTAAAAAATAAATAGTTTTAAACTAAATTATACAATAATAAATAAATAAATAACTAAAAGGGTTAATTGGTGAAATGTTTATTCATATGAGGCCATATATTATATAGCCTAAGGTTAATCTTTTATGTTTTAATAAGGACATGTGGAAAAGTTGCTGAAAAAGTGGCGGAAAGTCACCGACATAGCAGTTGGCGGTAGTAAAGTGATTATGTAGATGAGATTGAATAGATGGGTGATATGTGTACATATACTTAGACATTTGAATAAGAAGTTACATAGATAGTGAGACGTTTTAACAGATAGATGATAAGTGCATAGATAAGTGACATTTGAATAAATAGACAGATAAATAAGTTTTGGAACAAATAAGTATTCTTTTGAATAAATAATATCTTTTTGGTTCAAAAAAATTTAAATTTAGACTTATTAATAAAAAAAAAATCAAAATAGACATGTAACCTGAGGCCTCGTTTGTTTTTAGAGACAGAATGGAGGGGATTGATAGTAAGGTGATTAATAGTGAGGGGATTATTAGTGAATGGATTAATAGTGAGAAATTGTTAAATTATTTTTATATAAAATAATAAAACAAATAAAAAAATATAAAAATTAAACATTAATATTTTACAAAAAATTCCCAATATATAAAAAATAAAAAAAATAAAAAAATTTCTAATCCCCTCACTATTTTTTTAATACCATCTCTACCTCCTCACTATGAATCCCCCTTCTAAGGGTATTAGTAATACCAAGGTATTAGTAGTCCCAAGGTCATTTCTCAAAACAAACAAGATATTAGTAACACCAAGTTATTAGTAGTCTCAATCCCCTTCTTATAACCTCAAACAAACGGGGCCTCAGTATCTTAAATAAATATTGTCAATGTAGATCCTCTCATTTACCCACAAGGCCAAAGAATAATGCAGCTGCCTTTTGATAGGTTTTATTTTATTTTTTGGTGGGTGACATTTTTTTTTTTATTTTATTTTGTAGAATGACAGTGTAATTGAAATTTTTACACTAGGGAAAGAAAATCTTGCCATATAAAGAATGGAAAATCTGATTTTTCAATTTGTTCATTTTACAGACTCAATGATGACTTATATATAAGATGATTGGTTAATAATTAAAAAAAATATGAGAGAGAAAGTTGCTTAACCTATTCTAAGTAGATTCTTACATTATTAAATTTAAAAAGTGAATCTAATTTTGTCCTAAATAACATCATCCTTCAAATAATCTGTTTGATGAAAACAAATTCATGGCAAAGAGAGGTCTATAATCATATTTACGTAAAAAATAACATTTAATATAAAAAAAAAGACCTTACAATAAATTAAGATTTTACAAAAAATAAATAAATAAATTAGAGGCAAAATCATTTTTTCAGAATTGAATATTTTAGAAACTAAAAGTGTTAATATTATATTTTTAGTGACAAAATTAGATATTTAGTGATGAATAACCTTTTGGGACCAAAATTTTCTTCTAAAAAAGTAAACATTTATTTGTACAAAATTGTTTTGTAAATAAAAATATATTTATTAATAACATTTTTAAAATTTAATTGCTAGAAGTCATTTTTTATACTTTTCATGATGGGTTTTTAATGACAAATCCCATGATAGTAAGAATTGGTCTCCTAATATTGTTTTCACCCAATTTTTAGTTTACAGAAAAAATTGTTTGGTCCCTAAATTTTTATATGTTATAGTGACATTGAGACCCTTAAAAATTGTCCCTTAATTTTATCTATAATAACATGGAAAATTACGTATCAATTTTTTATTTATTACAAACTTAACCATTTAAGGTCCAAATATCTTGCCATGTAATTGTGTATAAATTGTGAGTTCTAAATTTTGAGTTTCTAGTATTCTTATTTAATATAATAATGTTAAGTATATAAATTTTGTAACAACATTGGGATACTAGTGCTTTATTTCATTCCACTAAAAAATTCATCTAAACTAATGAAAAATGATCAACAAAAGTCTTCCAACATAGTAAAAAGTAAAATTTTAAACCTAAAGATATAAAAATATCATTTATTCACTTTTACATCCAAAATCCTTACTAAAGCCAATTATACACATAATAAAAAATCAAGTTAATTATACACATTATTAATACATATTTAGTAATTAATATTTTTATTTAATTATACACATTATTATAAAAATTAAATTACAAATTATTGTATTATTTGCCTTAAATTTAAGTTAAATTGAGCTAATATTTGTTTAAATTTAAAATTAAGTGAAAATTTAGCAAAGAAAGTGTATTATCAGAGGGGAAAGAGTAGATAATGTTTGGAAAAAAATTATAGTTTGGTCATTAATGTGTTGATATCAAATTTTGGTCCAAAATTACAATAGACTCTACCTATTATTGAACTATACGAAGTGAAGTGCAAATAGATCAAATTGAAATGAATTTTTCCCAAAATAAAACCAGTTACTAATGATAACAACAATGAAAATTACAGGTGATTTAAATTTACCAAAAAATATATATATGTAAAACATTGAGAACGGTAAATAAACATTAGCACAAATTATAATCTCTACATTTTAAACCTTATATCATTTTGGCTCCTATACTTTCAATTGGTTCAATTTTGACCCTTAATTTTAGATTTTATGTCAATTTGGTCCGATTAATAATATCGTTAATGTTTTTCTAAAAAATTATCACTAAATTGGTTGAAATTAATTCATTGAGTTGAGTAAGTTTATAATTTTGTTTTTAAAAATATGACACGACATTTATGTGCTTATTTTTTTTTAATTTATAAAAAATGCTAATAATTGTAATCAATTCAACTAAATTGATACAAAATCTAAAATCAAGATTCAACATTAAGTCAATTAAAAATGTAAAAATTAAAATGACATAAAGGACAAAATGTAAGGTCTATCAGTATAATTTGCCAACATTTATAAGGTGATCGTATAGGTGATGCTAATGAAAAAAAGGGATAGTTGTTCTGATATTCTTAATAGAACTAAACAATACAATTGGTTAAGAAAATGAATAACAGGCGTGTGTGAGTGTTAAATATAAGAACAGAACAAAACAACATATATCCATAACTTTGGAAACCTTGTCTATGCTGGCTGGCTGGCTGGCTCTGTATGCTTTTGTTCTTTTTTGCTTTGATTTAGTTAGCTCCTATGGTATCTGAGAGAGACTTTATATAAGATAAGACCCATTCAAAAGGCAATGGATTAGATTCGATACCAAATCTATTCCAAAAATCCAAATTCAATGGATGCTATGCCGTTTGGGGAGCTCACAATGATTAGAACCGTTCATCTCGTTAGATTTGTTGGGTAATCATTCACGTCAAAAATCAGATTAATCGGATATTCACAGCTATATGAACGGATCACATTTGTTTTAAGAAAAAAAAAGTAATCTTTTCTCAAATCACATTTACCATCTATTTTTTTAAGAACAAATATAATTTTATTTCCGATCAATTTAATTTTTTATATGAATGATTTTCTTAGCAAACTCTACTAAATGAATTGTTAAAATTATGGAAATGATCCCAAGATTAGTCTACAAATGGCACTGCAATGTACCCCAAATCTGAATAAGATTAGCTCGTTTTGCCAGATTGTCCTACTTGAGTAGGAGGTTAGTGGTTCAAATATCTTCATTTGCGTATTAGTTTTATTTCTCGCATATTTGTTAGGAATCATTGAACTTTATCATAATATCATATATAAATTAAAAATAAAAATAAAAATCTTTGGAGGAGAATTTACTGTCATAAGTAGTATAAATTTTTCGTCTTAGCCAAGAGAGACTAACTTTTGACCAAAAATTTCTATACAACAGAGTTACAGAAAAGTTCCGCTCCATTACATGAGTGAAATGAAAATATTTATTTTAAGGTTAATGATTGTAAAATAGTCACAATAATGTTATCTTTATTTCAAACTCAAAAAGTGCAGTTATTTAGTAGGTGTTTGGGGTAAACTAAAAGAATATATATTTTTTTTTGTACGTACACTTATTTTGGCCATATCAATCAACATCTATCAACATCTCCTCTCTACTTTTCTAACTACTTTCTCTATTTTTTTACCCTTTTTTTTTATAAAAAAATCAAAATACATTTATTTATAACATCCCAAACCACCCTCACTGTATTGCCGAACAATCCAGACAAGTTAATCCAAATAAGAACTAAAACAAATGATATTGAAAAATGGAAAATTAACAAGGTGCATGGCTTGTTGTATTTACTATTATTTAATATAAAAATAATAAATAAAAATGAGAAAACTCACTCACCAGAAAAGGAGCCAGCAAAGATGTCCTGTAGACTAGGTGGTATGGGACCCTGAAATCTGTTATTTGCAAGATTAACAGTTCTTAGATCCTTGGAAGCAAAATCAGGTAATTGACCATCAAACTGGTTATCATCAAGAAGAAGGTCAGCAAGCTTAGGCAATTTTGCAAGTGAGTTTGGAATTTTGCCAATAAACTCATTGTGAGATAACAAGACTCTCCTCAAAGACAGCATCCCAACAAAAGCATCATCTGATATCTCACCGGAGAAGCGGTTGTTGGACAGAAACAATCCTCGCAATGAACCACCCACTATTCCTCCAAGTTT
Source organism: Camellia sinensis (assembly GCF_055761805.1). Taxonomy (NCBI): domain Eukaryota; kingdom Viridiplantae; phylum Streptophyta; class Magnoliopsida; order Ericales; family Theaceae; genus Camellia; species Camellia sinensis. The sequence goes on from NC_138970.1 coordinate 116,565,374, forward strand.
CTTTATGTCTGGCATTGGACCTTCAAAGTCATTGTTCATCACGCTTATGCTCCGTAAAGTCGGCAACTCTGCAAGTACTTCCATATTAATCATACCTTTCAATCCCATGCTTTCAAGTCTCAGCCCATAAAACACGTCATTCAAGCAAAGCAAACCATTCCAATTTGAATCATTGCCGGAGCACAGACTGATGGATTCATTCCAGTCATTTAATGCACTGTCATTGGTCAATGACTCTTTGAACTTGATAAGGCTCTTTCTGGCTTCAGTATCATCAGGTGGTGCTGCTAGAGTTACCACAGCACAACTTAACAACATAAATAGAATAATTAGAACCTGATTATTAACCCAACATGTCCTCATCCCATTACTACTTCTATTACTACTACATGCCATGATTGATTGGTATATTATGGTATTGGTAGGTCAAGAATTTGAAACTACTTTTGTCTAGCTAGTATAATGCACTGCAAGGCAGGTAAGAGGATGCATATGGCAGGAAGAGGTTGGTTTTGGTTTTGGTTTTGGTTTTGGTTTTGGTTGGATGGGACATTTGGAAATTAGTAACTAACAGACAGAGAGAGACAGAGTGTGTGAATGTGTGTGTGATAAAGAAACAGAAGAGAATGGAGTTGGTAGGACAGGCTGAAATACTGATGGGAATAATGGCCAGAGTGAAAGGGACAAATTGGGGTGGTGAGATTGACAAAGTCCTCCTAACAAAGCTGTCTCTGGCCGGCCATTAAATAATTGTTGTGCTAGTGTGGTGTCTAACATTACTCCTTTATTGTTTTTAAGAAAAATTATAATTTAGGATGTGGGACAAAAAGAAAAAAAGGGAAAAAAAAAAATGAACAAATATTAGGGATATAGGCGAACCTATTGTCCAACATGTCTTATGATAATTAATGGTATTTTTCATCAAATAATATTAAAAAAAATATTATTAATTGTTAATTTTTAACGATAAAAAAATTCATTACAGAAAAACGCTACTAAATTTTAGCAACAATTTATAAAAATTATAACAAAAAAATACTAATTATTAGTTTTTAGTGAAATATGTAAATTTAAAAATGCGTCATAAAAAATTATTTTTAGCGATAATTTTACTAGAAATTATTTAGAATTTGATGGGAATTAAGTTCAACTATTATGATTTATTAATAATTTACCTCATATAAGGGGTGTAACTCATTTTGTGATAGATTGCAACTCCAACACAAAATTGTGTAATTGTTTTTATCTATTCCGTTGGACTATAAATTATTCCATCAAAATGATATGACAACATTTTATTAGAATACTAATGCCACTTTTTTATACATCTTTTAGTTTGAAATAAATTTCAATACAAATCTATCATATTACTCTTTATATATATATATATATTGTATATAATTTTATTTTTTATTCATACATCATTACACTTTTGTTTAATATTTTCTTGTTCGTGAGATTGTGCTTGATATGTCTGGAATCTGGTTAAGGCATTGTCTTCTTGGTATTGATGTGGGGACATATTTTTGAGTAGTTCACGTGGTCGAGGTTGTTAGTCGAGGTGTTACGTGGGCAGATCATGTTTGCCGAGATATTTGGGGCACTGCTGAGGTATTCTGCGGCAATACCAGAATTCGAGATAAGCGGATAAAGGACAAGAGTCCTAGAATGGAAGAAGACTTCAGTCTGGGTAAAGATAAGACTCTTAGAGGGTTTATCCTAATCTTACTAGGAGTCCAAGATTAGCAGTAATCCTAAGTCAATAAAAGCTAGGCTTCTATTGGGACTAGGATTGAGTTTGCTATAAAAGAGAGGCACCCCCATGGGTCTAAGGTACGCAATTTATATTCTGAATAGTGAGTTTAGCACTATTGATTATCTGTGAGAGATATACTGACTTGATCGTCGGAGTGTCCCCCGGTGGACGAACCACCGCCGGAATCTTCTCTTTCTGTTGCAGGTCAGACAGGTGCCATCTATTCTGCTAGTGCTCTCCAGCTGAATACTGAGTTGGTAGCGTGGTCGGAAAATCACTCACACAATTTGGCGCCGTCTGTGGGAAAGAAGGAGAATAGATGGCCAATGACAGACAGAAAGAGAAGGTTGGGGATGACACCCCTACTGAGAGTGGGAAACATATTGACCTTGATGTCGAAGAAGATAACTGCAACAAAGAGACTCATGATAAGAATCATGAAGGAAAAGACGTCGGCCAGGAGGGCGGCGTACCGAAGAAATTGGACTGGAGCGGGTATTATAATGAGGATGACCTCCAGGTATGGAAAGATAGATGCCTGCGGAGGGACGACAAGATAAATGGAATGGCGGACGAATTGGCGGACTTGCAAACAGTCGTCAATTTCATGATGTAGAACAACGTCATGCAGCCACCGTTCCCGCTACAAGATACGCTGATTCCAGCGGCCAAGAAAGGTGCCTAGAAAGGGGAACAAAAAACGGTTCCTGCAGTCTCTCAGCATGGCGGGACCAAGGGACATTCTCACCGGTCTTCGCGGGAGATCGGGAATGGAGAATCCTAGAAGTCACGTCGAACAAAAGAAACCTGCACCAAAGAACATCGGGATGTTCAGGGGAAGGAACTTTGTTTCAACACGACCAATGGAGGGAGGTCCAAAAGGACTCACGATGACACTAGAAGTAGTGCCCCAAAGAGGCTGAAATCCGGAGATAGCCGAGCTCCTGGACGAACCAAGGAGGATCTGAGGGAGTACCTCCAGAGAAAGCGACAAGATACCGAGGTGACCTCTCTTGTCAAGCCGAGGACACCGTTCTCGGTAGAATTGGACAAATTTGAGGCCCCGAAAAGGTTTAGTATGCCGAGGTTTCAGATATACGATGGTTAATCAGACCCGGACTTTCACATCGACTTGTACCTAAACTCAATGGCGTTGTACACCGGGAACGAGCCGTTGCTTTGCAAGGTGTTCCTCTCATCCTTCGGAGAAATTGCATCGGATTGGTTTCACAAGTTGCCGAAAGGAACTGTGAAAACCTGGGAAGGCCTGGCCGAGATGTTTGTGGCCAGGTTCGTAACAAACAAGCTACAGCCATTGAGGGTGGACGCCCTAATGGCCCTGAAGATCAGCGAGGATGAAAGCCATAGGGCCTATGCCAAAAGGTATTATGAGGTATTTAACTGAATTCCAGGATGCAACCAAGAAGTGGCGGTCATGTCGTTTAAAAACGGCTTGAAGGATGACTGTTTGCTTCGAAAATCACTGGCAAAGACATTGTCGAAAATCATGGAGGAGCTGATGGCCATAATAAAAAAGTATGTCAGAGCCAAGGAAGACACGTCGGGGACAAAGGCGTACAAATAAGAGAAGAGAAATGGTTCTCCGAAGCAATGCCGAGATAATACTGGACACGAGAAGACAAGAGCCTAGCCCAAGTGAGCAGATCCCAGATTCCAGATCTGGAATCCCAAATCCCAGAAGACAAGATATCGGCTTAGATGATTAAGTCCGAGAAGAGAAAAGCCTGGCCTAAGTTAAATAAATTTTTTTCCACAAAGGAGTATGTGGAAGCCATGCAGGGGACAGATCCCCTGCCCATAGAGCAATATCAAGGTCAAAGCCACGTGCCTAATGAGAACCCAAGTGGAACTTAAGTTCACATTAGGGGGCAAAGGACTGAAGAATGATGCTTGGGAGTTGAAATTTCACAAGTCGAGATCATGTTTAACACTTGTTGAAACTTGAGAAAAGTTTACAAGTTGAAGTTAAACCGAGATGATATTTAACACTTGTTGAAATTTCGAGAGAATTTACAAGTTGAAGTTAAACCGAGATGATGTTTAACACTTGTTGAAATTTCGAGAAAATTTACAAGTTGAAGTTAAACCGAGATGATGTTTAAACACTTGTTGAAACTTGAGAAAAGTTTACAAGTTGAAGTTAAACCGAGATGATGTTTAACACTTGTTGAAATTTCAAGAGAATTTACAAGTTGAAGTTAAACCGAGATGATGTTTAACACTTGTTGAAACTTGAGAAAAGTTTACAAGTTGAAGTTACACCGAGATGATGTTTAACACTTGTTGAAACTTGAGAAAAGTTTACAAGTTGAAGTTACACCGAGATGATGTTTAACACTTGTTGAAACTTGAGAAAAGTTTACAAGTTGAAGTTAAACCGAGATGATGTTTAAAACTTGTTGAAATTTCGAGAGAATTTACAAGTTGAAGTTAAACCGAGATGATATTTAACACTTGTTGAAACTTGAGAAAAGTTTACAAGTTGAAGTTAAACCGAGATGATGTTTAACACTTGTTGAAACTTGAGAAAAGTTTACAAGTTGAAGTTAAACCGAGATGATGTTTAACACTTGTTGAAACTCTGAGAGAATTTACAAGTTGAAGTTAAACCGAGAAAGAATATTGATTTAACACTTGTTGAAATTTTGAGAAAATTTACAAGTTGAAATTAAATCCAAGATTATAGAAGTATCTATACGCGTGCCGAGGTGACTATGTTACCAAGACTTGGAAGATAATGGAAGACAGAAGTCTTAAGAAGTAAAAGCAACACTTGTGAAAATATTTGTTACAATGTTTTCAAGTGCTAAACCGAGACCGAGATAAGCAAGGTTAGAAGTTTTATCCGAGGTATGTTAACCTGGGGAGATTGCACAGTTAAGGTGTATGTTGAAGACATGCAAATTGTATTCTAAGTATGGAATCATACAAGGCATTAAGAAGAGGGTAAACATTCAAAACACTTGACAGAAGAAGTTAAAAAATGCATTCAGATAAGGAAAGAAGGCACTTCGGCCTGACATTGAAGAATAAATTGTTTGAGTAACAAAAAGTACAAGGTACAAAAACAGTACATGGTGAAATTCAAGATACAGGTTAAATGATCAAAAGACATGAACGAGTAAAGCAATGAAGCCGAAGTAAAGTTTGCCGGGAATTAGACGGTGGCCATAAGCAAGGAAGTGCAGTAGAAGCCTCACCAGAGGAGAGAGTGAAACTGGTTGCAGAAAGCTTCGCAAAGGCAGCAATAGAGGATTTGAAAGAGAAATTTTAAACAAAAACAAAGATACAGAAGTGAAAAGACGGAGAGAGTGAAGAGATTTTGATCAAATACGCAGATGCAAGGCGACTTACTGACGCGTATCTGACACGGCTCAGTAGAGGAAAGATGCGTGGCAGAAACGGTTGAAAAATTGTACGTGCCAGCTCATACGCATGAAGAAAACTCTCGAAGTTCTTGATTTAATAAAACAAATACCTCGGCTAGAAGGACAGTTTCGACTGAAAAACTTGAACGAATTTGGTTGTTGGTTCCAAAGCCTTGATGAAAGCATACTATAGGTCTGGGTCATATTGAGCCGACGAGTTCTGCCTTCGGCAATAAATGATAAAGCAAGCTTAGCTGACGTGTTAGATGAAAGAGATAATATAGGTTTCATCACCTCAGTTTATCGAGGTAATAGAACCTAGGGGGCAGTTGTGGGGACATATTTTTTGTGTAGTCCACATGGCTGAGGTTGTTAGCCGAGGTGCTACGTGGGTAGATCATGTTTGCCGAGATATTTGGGGCACTGCCGAGGTATTCTGCGGCAATACCAGAATCCGAGATAAGCAGATAAGGGACAAGAGTCCTAGAATGGGAGAAGACTTCAGTTTGGGTAAAGATAAGACTCTTAGAGGGTTTATCCTAATCTTACTAGGAGTCCAAGATTAGCAGTAATCCTAAGTCCATTAAAGCTAGGCTTCTATTGGGACTAGGATTGAGTTTGCTATAAAAGAGAGGCACCCCCATGGGTCTAAGGTACACAATTTATATTCTGAATAGTGAGTTTAGCACTATTGATTATCTTTGAGAGATATACTGACTTGATCGTCGGAGTGCCCCCGGGTGGACGAACCACCGCCGGAATCTTCTCTTTCTGTTGCAGGTCAGACAGGTGTCATCTATTCTGCTAGTTCTCTCCAGCTGAATACTGAGTTGGCAGTGTGGTCAAAAAATCACTTACACAATTTGGCGCCGTCTGTGGGAAAGAAAGGAGAATAGATGGCCAACGACGGACAGAAAGAGAAGGTTGAGGATAACACCCCTACTGAGAGTGGGAAACATATTGACCTTGATGTCGAAGAAGACAACTGCAACAAAGAGACTCGTGATAAGAATCACGAAGGAAAAGACGTCGGCCAGGAGGGCGGCGTACCGAAGAAATCGGACCGGCGCAGGTATTATAATGAGGACGACCTCCAGGAATGGAAAGATAGTTGCCTGCGGAGGGACGACGAGATAAAGAGAATGGCGGGCGAATTGGCGGACTTGCAAACAGTCGTCAATTTCATGATGCAGAACAACGTCATGCAGCCATCGTTGCCGCTACAAGATACGCCGATTCCAGCGGCCAAGAAAGGTGCCTAGAAAGGGGGGCAGAAAACGGTTCCTGCAGTCCCTCAGCATGGCGGGACAAAGGGACATTCTCACCGGTCTTCGCGGGAGGTCGGGAATGGAGAATCCCAGAAGGCACGTCGAACAATAGAAACCTGCACCAAAGAACATCGGGATGTTCAGGGAAAGGAACTTTGTTTCGACACGACCAATGGAGGGAGGTCCAAAAGGACTCACGATGACACTAGAAGTAGTGCCCCAAAGAGGCTGAAATCCGAAGATAGCCGAGCTCCTGGACGAACCAAGGAGAATCTGAGGGAGTACCTCCAGAGAAAGCGACAAGATGCCGAGGTGACCTCTCTTGTCAAGCCGAGGACACCGTTCTCGGTAGAATTGGAGAAATTTGAGGCCCCGAAAAGGTTCAGTATGCCGAGGTTCTAGATATACGTGGTTAATCGGACCTGGACTTTCATGTCGGCTTGTACCTAAACTCGATGGCGTTGTACACCGGGAACGAGCCGTTGCTTTGCAAGGTGTTCCTCTCATCCTTCAGAGAAATTGCATCGGATTGGTTTCACAAGTTGCCGAAAGGAACTGTGAAAATCTGGGAAGGCCTGGCCGAGATGTTTGTGGCCAAGTTCGTGACAAACAAGCTACAGCCATTGAGGGTGGACGCCCTAATGGCCCTGAAGATCGGCGAGGATGAAAGCCACAGGGCCTATGCCAAAAGGTATTATGAGGTATTTAACTGAATTCCAGGATGCAACCAAGAGGTGGCGGTCGTGTCGTTTAAAAACGGCTTAAAGGATGACTGTCTGCTTCGAAAATCACTAGCAAAGACATTGTCGAAAAGCATGGAGGAGCTGATGGCCATAATAGAAAAGTATGCCAGAGCCGAGGAAGACACGTCGGGGACAAAGGCGTCCAAACAAGAAAAGAGAAATGGTTCTCCGAAGCAAAGTCGAGATAATACTGGACACAAGAAGACAAGAGCCTAGCCCAAGTGAGCAGATCCTAGATTCCAGATCTGGAATCCCAGATCCCAGAAGACAAGATATCGGCTTAGATGATTAAGTCCGAGAAGAGAAAAACCTGGCCTAAGTTAAAGAATTTTTTTTCCACAAAGGAGTATGTGGAAGCCATGTAGAGGACAGATCCCCTACCCATAGAGCAATATCAAGGTCAAAGCCACGTGCCTAATGAGAACCTAAGTGGAACTTAAGTTCACATTAGGGGGCAAAGGACTGAAGAATGATGCTTGGGAAAGCCACGTCTCTGCAATGCATGAGAAATGCTAAAAACATTCTTATAGCTCTTATTAGTGTAAAATAAAAATGTGTCAAAGTGTCTAAGACTATGATTTAAGTAATTATATTTCTTTAATTTAATGAAAAGATGTACAAAAAAAAATAAATAAGTGATATGATTTAAATAAGTATATTTATCTAAATAAGTGCACTTATTTAGTTTATGTCAAATAGTGCCTAAAAAATATATTAAGATATATGAAAGGTATTTTAAAATACATGAAATTTATTGAGATTATAAATATTTTTAGCTTATTTGGTTCTGATTTTCAGAAAATTCTACTTTTTTATTTTTCGTATTTTAATGTTTTCAATGATTTTTTTAATATTTTAAGCAAATTTTTTAAATTTTTAGACACACCTAACATAAATATACTTAAAAAGTATAATATTTGTGAAAAAAAATCTTTAAAAAATATACTAATTACCAAAAAATATATTAAAAAATGAAAATTAAGTACATTTTTTGTATTTTTGTGTATTTATTACTTTTTAAAAATATTTTTTCACAAATATTTTACTATTTAGACACATGTAAGCAAGGTGCATCTAAAAAGTAAAAAATTGGTTAGAATTTAAAAAATATTCACTAAAAAAAGGCAAAAACACAAAAAACAAAAACTCAATTTGTAAAAAATTGAATTCAAAAAACTGAAATCAAACACACTGTTTAGTATTTTGTGTTAAAAAAGTGTCAGGGTGTGTAAAAAATATATTAAGATATGTAAAGTATTTTGGAATATGTGAAAAATTTATTGAGATTATAACTATTTTGATATTTTATGATTGTTAAGGCCTTGTTTGGAAATAGGTTATTTTAGTAACTTTTTTACTTTTTACAAAAAAATATATAGAAAAATAGATAGATTAATGTGACAATTTATAGTGACTTTTTGACTAAAATGATTACTCCCCAAACAAGACCTTATGTTGAACCTAATTAACATAAACGTGATATTTGTATCTAAAAGGTCTAATTTTTATGAACTTAATTAAAATTTTCTAATTTGCTTCACAAAATGTGCCATTTAAATAACCGGAGTGAAAATACTAAAGTCACGAGTTTGAGTGTAAGAATGATTCCAAGATCGATCTTCACTTATTTACAAGAACTTGATCATTTTATTATTCTTGGAAATATTCGATTTTATACTAACATAATTTATTTTATTCTTGAATTTTAAAAGTGACTTAATTGATCAATTTTACCATTTTTTTTATTAATTGAAAATAAAGTTGACTCATATGTGTGACACAACTCACAAGTGCACGTTCCTCGAATGAAATGAAATGACATGCATTCAACGAAACAAAAGAAGAATGCATAATAATATAGGAGAATTACAACATAGTAAAATGAGTGAGACCTCTGAAAATGGAGTTTTAAAGGAGTATTAAATTATTTTTTTTCTTCTTATGTTTTGTCTTTTACCTTTTTTTTTTTTTTTTTTTAATATAGTGCCTGCTTATTAGAGTTGCTTTAGAGCAGCTCTAATTAGAGCTCTCTATCAAAACTGTACAACATAGTGGGTTTTAGAAAAAGTATTTATCAAAGGAGGAAGCTTTTCAACAGTTGAATAATTCAGTTAGACGGTGTTGTTAGTTTATAGTAGACCCATCACAGGACTCAGATTATTTAGATTATTCGAATCGTTCATCTTATAATGTCTTTCAAGAATATCATCCATGTAAAAAACTGTGTTAATTGGATAAATATAACTACATGATTGTGTCACCTTTATCATAATGATCTATTCTAAAAATTCTATTTGTTGTTTATTTCTTTTTAAGATAAATTTTATTTGATCATATAGTTGCAGTTATCCGATCAACATGATTTTTTGTATTGAAGATGTTCTCGAAAGACATTACAAGATGAACGGTTCAGATCATTGAGGTGATAGGCCTACGGTGGGCTGACAATACCATCCAATTAAATTATTCAACTGGAAAGGAGCCTCCTCCTTTATCAAAATATAAAAAGTTTATAACTTTAATTATTAATATTTATAAAATCTATCATTTATATGTAATTTTTTTTTTTTTTGGTAACTTTACACTAAATTGCAATTCTCCCTAATAATATTACTGATAATATTTCCATTAAATAGGCACAACAACATGAAAAGTTCTATAGTCCATGCTCCCCAAAAAAAGTGTACCATACCATACGCACCTGTTACTTATATTTGTGGTGTTATGCATTTTTATGGCAAATATTACATATTTTTCTTGGTAGAGTTACAACATATTATAGTTCATAAATGAAGTTACGCATTTTGTGATAATTATACGTATTTTTGAAGTAATATTACACATTTTTTAATCCAAACATTTTCTAACCAAAAAATATGTAACATTACTACTAAAATACATATTATTACCACAAAATACGTAATTTCATTTCTGAATTACAATTCATTGTAACTGTACCAAGAAAAATAGGTAAACATTTGTACCATGTCTTTCAGGCATACCCAAACATTGTGCCTAACTCGAACTCTTTATCTTTCAAATCCCATATCCAGGATAGAGCAGAACAATTTATTCAAGGGAGCCCAAAGTAAGTGTTGAAAAGAGTCCCCATGCACAAAGTTTTTAATGTTACAAAATTTGAGCAGATCAAATGTATACAACTTTATCATGTTGAGATATTGTTTCCGTGATTAGAACTCATGACGCCTAGGTAGCCTTAGGGACAAGCTAAATGTAAAAAAAAAACAAGAAAATAATTTCTTACATAAGCAATTTAAAAATAATAATAAATTAATATGTATCAGTCATTTTCTAATAGTTATTTAATTATTTCATACATTTTTGAGTTATCTAGTTAATATCTTAAATTAGACTGTCATCTTATTGCACCCCATCTTTTGATAAATAAATTCTCCATTGCTTACTATCTTGTAATTTCCCCTTTGAAATATAGAAGTAGTAGTATTTACAACAAAAAATAAAATATAAAAAAAATATAGCGATCCCGGTTTTGACCCGTCTCTTGTGGTGTTCCGGGCTTGGGTTGGTATGGTTTTGAACGGTGTTACGTATCTTAGTTTCCCTGTATTCCCCTTATTTTGATTATCGGGTTGTGACGGTGTGTTTGGAACAGGTAATGTCTACAAACCTTTAGATACGAATCCAACCCGAATTGTGTCTTGCAAAGTTGTATCGGAAGTTAATTCTTTCATGTTTTGCCACTTCGTTGAATATGTCAGGGGTTGAGCTGCCCGGTCAGCTCGTGGAGATCCAGGGGGTAGCGCCTCTTGGCGGGTCCAATGGCAACGCCCTGGCGGGGTCGAGGGGCAACGCCTCCGAAGCAAAAATGCAAAATGCATTCGAAGTTACTTAAGCCGCACATGTGGAAAACAAGGGAGGGCTTGTTTAGCTACTGCAATAAATGTAGGTGCAGAAGTGCAAGTGCGAGAGAAGCGCCGCACGTGCGGTGGTAGGTGAGTATGAAATTTTGGTCTTTTCTTCTTTTTAGGCTGAGTGTATCTCACTCTTGTTAGGTCTCTCTCTCTCTAAAAACCCTTTCCTCTCCCTTCTCTCTACATTTCTCTACGCCATATTGGATCAAAACCTTGATTTCTCAAGATCCATTAGAGTTCTGCCGTAGTTTTTTCATCAGAGTTGGTTAATTTCTCGAGGGCTTCGTTGTGTGCGATGAAGATCGAGTTTCGACACCGTTAATTTTGGGGGTTTCATCTCATTTCTTCTTCAAAACTTGAGGTAGAGATTTTCTTAGAGTTATATATATATTTTTGCAAGATCTAGATGATTTTCGACATCATCCTTTGATAGCTTTGAAAATTGATTGTTGATTCAAGAAGATGAGAGATTTTTGAAAGTGAGTTTGTCTCTTATTCTTTTAAAATGATCTTATGGGTTTTAATCTTCGTTGATTGAAGAAAAAATGATTTTGGAGAGTTTTCTTTCAAAGGATTTGGGTTGTATAGTTTTGGTGAAAAAACTTAGAATTTGGGGATTTTTTTTTAAAGAAACTGAAAAATCTATGGATGATATTGTTATATTTATTTTGTATGCCAAAATAAATGCACGTTTGGAAAATTTCTTGTTTTTATCTATATAAATGATGAGTTTCATGGAATACGGAAATTGTTGTTTAGAATATTACTATAGTCTAGAAATGACTAATTGTTGAGGATGCTTGAGAAGAAGGAATCGTACTATTCTTTGGATGATGAATTGGGATAAAAGTATTTATATTTATCTTGTGAAATTGCATTGAAATGAGAAATGAGAATTTTGATCACAATGGTAATATTATATGGAAGAATTGGAAATGGAAGAATTGTTACATTGTATTGATTGTTGTTGCATTGACATATCAATTCATTTTATTACATTAAACTTTGAAAGTCGATTTGAAAACTTGCATTAAGAAAGGAATGTTGAGAAAATAAGTTTTCATGGAATAGTTTTGGGGTAAATATGTTGGTAAGTCTTGATAGGTGGTGTAGATGAAATTGAATAAGTTGGCCTGAGGGTTCGGGGTGAAAGACCGAAAGCCCGCGAGGATAGGTGCTGAGCCTTCCGGCTAATACCGGTAAAAACGACAATTTGGTAGTACTAGTATAGTCGACTTGCAGACACTGACCTAGGGATTACCAAAGTCGTATTTACCGCCCTTGAAATAAATTGTTAAGTTTTGAACTATTGAAATTGCATAACATCATTGAGCATGATGGTTTTCAAAAGATGAAAATGTGAATTACTTTCAAAAATGGCATTGCATGGCATGTACATTTCATCTCTTGAGACTTGTATAAAATACATATACTTTGTTAAGGATTTCCTACTGGGCTTTATGCTCACCTTACGGGATTTTTGTGCAGGAAAGGATGTGGTGATTCTACCTAATTAAAGGCAAGAAAATGTTTGTGTTGAGAGTACAAAACTCTCATTCTGCTGTGACTCTGTCTGTAAGGCAAGGGCGGTATTTGTGTGGGTTTGAATAACGATTTTGTATAACCAGGCTTAAGCCTTGGAAACTTGTAAACCCTTGAGGGTATTTATTATTTTTGTTTTTGATTTACTGTTCTATATGTTTAGATTCATGTAATGCAAGTATTGGCAAGTTATTCCGGTTTTCTTCTAAGGAGCCGTGATTGTTGTATTATTATTATGTTAGAAATTTGGGGCGTTACATTAGAAGAATCATCCTATACAATCACAAAATAATCCCCACTCGTATAATCTTGTTGATCAAGCTTGCACTCCTTCAAACGTCATTGTAACACCTGAAATCACAAACGTGAGCTAGCCGGCGAGTGTTTGCCGAAAACCTCTCTGATGCCTAAGTCAACAAGTAGACCAAGGATACAAAAGCTCTATGAATTCATGAGTATGAATTGCAATACCTGGGTGAGAGTTTGGCTTGAGATTTATAGATTCCACATGCCATAATCCTAGTATGACTTTAACTCTCTTTAGTTGAGTCCTCCTAGGAATTACATTTCTAAAGGATAATGCTTATCCTTTGACACCCTCCTCACTGCAAGCCAAGTGAGATGGCACAACTCTTTGCTCGGCTCCCACCGTGCAATCGAACTACCGTTGTTCTGCTCACCATTGGCTTACCTGTGCAACACACAGTGCCATGCAGCTTCTGCACGGCACGCCACCAAGCCGACACTGCATAGCTATATTACTAGCTCGGTCAAGTCCCTACCTCGGCCTGTTTTGATCGCCTTCACTTCGTAGCTCGGTTGAACCCTTGACTGGCATTAGGAAATAGTTAGGTCCCAAGAAATGGACCTTTACCAGTCTGATCAAACATCTTTGACTGGCCCAATCCTTTGTTCAACCCACTGTGCGGCCCAACTCTGGAAGATGATTCCAACTAGATCGATCCAATTTGGCTACACAAATTACCCTCTTAATTTCCCCTTAATTCCATCTGCCAAGCATGATTATGATTACCTTTCTCAACTAAGTTAAAATTCTCAATTCTGCCAAGCTACAAGGGTTGCTCGATCGCACAGCTTGCTCGGTCTGTAACAGTCTCATCAGCCGTACAATACGTTCACCAACCACTTTAACACTTCTGACACATCGTTCTTTCTAGGACACATGGCTAGCCCCCCTTGTGTCTGTAGGCCTGCTCCAGCCGTCACGTATCCTTCCCTAAAATTTAAATCATCCAGCCTTTCTATTTTCTACATATATATAACCCATACATACATGGCCTATACCTCTACTGTTCATTCTCTCCAGCGAAAAACCCTAGAAACCATAGTGCTCGCCGCTTCGAATCCCTGTATTTCTATCTCAAATCAGCACAATTTCACAATAGCACCCTACTCAACTTCATCTCTGGAGCTTTGTTGCTGATTGGAACTCGACTTAGCATCCCAAAAGGTAAGCCTTTCGTTCCTTTGTAATATTCTTTCCATAGCTACAGATATTGTTCTTCATGTTCTTGGCTTTTTGCTATTATTTTGCTATTTTTTGGTCGCTTATACCCACAAACCACGTTTAAAATTCGTAATTGATGGAATATGAGCAAAATTAGCATTGGAATTAGATTAAGCCTCTAAAGGACATTTGCCTTCTACTCTCTGTGCTGGATGGGATGCTCTAGGAAAAACCAGTCAATAATCATGAGTTTGATCCAAAATTACACTATAACCAAACAAACATCTTTTTACAATGCTTTTAGTGAAACCCATCGAGCTAAAGAACATTATTAATGACCTGAACCGGGCTAAGACCTTGCCCTTCAGTTCAACCGAGCTAAACCTTGCTTGTACTTTAGTGTCGAGCTAAACCTTGCCCAGCCTCCAAACCAAGCTACCATAGCTTAGCACGCCCAGCTCAACGATCTAAAAACAACATTGACGCAAACTCCCAACTGAGCAACCTACTAAAGTTTTGTTACACTTCACACAATCTACACCGTTGTTTTAGCTCGATCAATCACTTGAGCATAACACAATTCCTTTTCAATCATGCAAACTCAACTAGGCTTTGTCAGGCACACCATCACAATTGCCCCTTGGCGATGCCATTTGACTGAACAAACGTATACAAGTTTGCAGCCGTGCTGTAAGGCCAAGCAAATCTGCTAAGTTATTAACTTAAAATCCACACCCATGGGCAAGTATCGCTTCATGGTGAGCTCCCCTGGTGCCATAACTGAATTTTGCAAAGACTACAGCATTCCAAACGATATACATTTGGAATTGGCCAAACAGGACACACTGCCCTAGGACCGAGAAGGGTTTTGCCCCTTTACAGTGATATCCATAGTGGAGGGCGGACTTCAAGTTTTGGTCCAACCCCTAGTATGTGAATTCCTTAGGTAGACCAGACTTTGCCCAACACAACTCTCCACAAACACCTATCGCATATTAAATGACATAGCCGAGCTAAACTGCTGCTTAGGCCTCAATTTAGGCCTAGCCGAGCTATTCCACCAATACACCCTTAGCCAGGCATATGATGGCTCGTGTTATTACTTGAAAGCAAAAAGAGGACATGAAAAGATCATCAAAGGAATGTCGGACAAAGACTTGTATGATGACGACTTTTTGTGGGTCTCTGGTAACTACGAAGACATTGAGGCCCTAGTGCTGGGCTAGTATATAAATCACAAAAAATGATCAATTGGTATGGATAGCTCGGTCTTGCTTTTCTCAATAACACTGTTTCTCTTTATTTTTCAGAATTTGTTCACCCTAGACCGCACTAACACTTGTATTTTTTCCTGGCAGATCTAGACGCGCTGAAGGAGAGATATGTCTATGCCAACCAATATGCCCTCCGCTACGCTATAATACATGCAAAAAGATTGGACCAACCTACTCAACTTTGAGCCAACCTACTGGTACAGTGACAAACAAAAGAGCAAGGTCACAGACTTTCTCATAAAGCCGTCACTTGAAACTGATACCAACCTGCCTAAAATCAACCTCATGCCCTTGACTGAGGAGCATGACATGGCCAAAAAGAGAGTACTCTGAGCCCTCATCACCGAGCAAACCTCCACAACGCCTGCTGATGCTCAAATCAAGCAATGTCCTGCCGAACAAGGGAGGTCGACCGTGATTGCCTGCCAATAGCCAGGGCTTCCTCATCTTGGCCCAACAAAAGGGCTCGAACTGCGCCTACCAAGCAACATCTAGTGGACAAAAAATAAACTGAGCAGTAAATCGCTGGGCTATTTGACTTGGAAATGCCTTTAGGGAGAAGCCAGACCGAACAGGCTAACCCATCCACCTCCTTGGTGTGGGCACCGACCTTGACCTATAAGGGCCGAGTTATGACCACATCATATTCGGTCTGAGCTGACAAAGACCATCATTTGACCTTTAATTTGGTCAAGAGTCTTTGCCTTCCTGCTGACATGGAAAGGCATAAGCAACTGACCAAGCTGAAGGCTATTAGGTCAATCACCTAGTTGCTTATTCTAGTGAGTGGTAACTCTTTAATTGTTCTCTTTTCTTCTTAACTATTTGCTCAGTCTTTCTAATATCAAATGTGTTTTGTAGGTCGTGCAGAAAAATCAAGTGGCACATCAATGCATGTTGGACTTGAGAAAGGCTGCCAAAGCGACCATTGCTGACAATGTTGCCAAGGACGATGAGCTAAAAGAACTAAGGGCGAAGTTGGCCGAGATAAGCAGTGAATGTGACCAGCTGGCAAAACAAGTTCGCACGATTGAAGACGATAAACAAAAGGCCCCGGTTCAAAAGAAAAATAGGTATTTGTGCGAGCTAAAGAAGCTAAAAGACACCAAAGACGCCCAGATCCCAGATCAAGGCGCTGGAGAAAAAGATAGAGGATACTGAGGATCGAGGTTATGTGGAAGGTGAGCAAGCCTACATTCAACAATGCGAGGCCACCAAGGATATCTTCTTTAAGTGCGGTTGAAAGGCGGTGGCAAAAAAGCTTGGTTACTCTACTGATTCTGAAATCTTCCTGAATCCATCCCCACATTGCATTCCAAGTTATATGGCAGTGTATGCCAGTGTTGTGTAACAAAAACTGTTGGAGGTGGAGGAGGATAGCCCGACAGTTAATACCACTTCATCCCTTTCAGCCGCTGATCCAACATGGCCGACAAATGTTCCAGCTCGGCAAGGGATTACCAGCCAATTTCAGTTGAGTGTCGCCGTTGATGAGGGTATCACCGATCTAACTGTTGAAGATGATGGTAGTGCCACGCTACTCCCGGGTGAGACTGACATTGTTGCCGAACAAAAGGACCTTGAGATTTAACTGTGATATGAGTTATCTCAATGAACATTATTATTTTTGTTTTGCTTCCACCTAAAGTCCTGATATTATTTAAATATTTTGAAATTTGTTAATAGAGGCCGTAGGTAATCTGGGATTACTGGCCGGTCATGACTATAAACTTATAGGAGCGGGTTTGGGTTGTGACATTTGCGCAAGTGGTTATTTCGAAACCCTTAAATGGACCGGTTATATTCGGACCCTAGGTATTTATGACGAATAAGGTTGGAGAAGGTTATGGGCAAGGCCCTTATTTTTTACCGTCTCATTTAAGGTCTTCGGTTGGTGCTATGCGGTACATAACCGTTGTAGGCATCCGGGGTAAGGTCCACAAAGCAGCAAAAAATGGGGCATACTGAATCATCTGAGTCCAATTCTTGTGGTTAGGAGGATGGAATTTTTTTAGGGATTTTTGGATTACTAACATCTAACCTTATAATCCTTTGTTATTGACTTGAATATCATACTTCATTACTTGTTTGTAATAATTGTAATTGTGTATTGGATTGAAAAAAAAATGAATGTGGTGTGTGTGTGTTTATTTGGCATTCAAAACTCATGATGTTTCATACTAAGTATGGAAGCTTATTAAACCTAAAGCATTTGAAGATGTATGACTATCCTAAGAGAATTAGAAACTAGTTTTATAAATGTGTTTTGGGATTTTAAGTGTTAAATCTCCCGTTGTATTTAAGATATGATTTTGTAATTATTATTTTATTTATATATCCATACATATATTTTATATTACTTATCCCCCTTTTTTTTTGAGTCAATTTACGTAGACCTTATGTTAATATCTTGTTAAGATGTCATGACCCAAACTTGCCCCTAAAAGTTTGGTTCACAACCGACCAGTAATCAAATGATTACCTACAACCTCATACAGAAAAAAAAAATGTTTGTAATAATGGGGCCTTAAGTTACATATCCACAAAACCAACATGACTACACTAGGCAAAAGTCTTAGCATAGACATAAAGTCAAAAGACAAAAGCTCTATCTTGGAGTTTCGACATGACAGGTCTTCATTAGCAATTTCCTGAGGCTGACTCTAAGGTTGGCCTCCATGCTGATCACCTACATACATACATACAACATAGGGGGTGAGCAACGCTCAATGAATAATAGTAAAATAAAAAGAATCAAATGAATAATCCTGAATTAAAAGAAAGCATATTATGTGAACACAATACTTTTCTAAAATTTCATCTGCCATGACACTATCCATAGTCACATTTACAGAATGGCCTCGAGCCCAACATATAACATAATAGCCTCGAGCCCACATATATCACAACGGTCTTGGGCCGAATCATATATCATCATATCATTAACAGAATGGCCTTGGGCCCAAGCACATCATAGCATAAACGGAACGACCTTTGGTTCATGTTGCACATGTCATATAACGTTCATAAATCATTCATTTCGATCAAAACACAATATCAAAATAAGTCACCATACCTAAATCAAAATAATCAATTAAGAACATATCTTTACAATACCATTACTCACAGTGCATTTGGTTTTGCAACGTCTCCTCCAGCACCCAACCTACACAACATTTCACACAACCACATTCGATAAATAATTCGTTCCACTTCGTACACTTTTTTTTTTTAATGATTCACATCCTGTTTCAATAAGTTTCTAATCATCATTTCACTTTCTGAAGTGTTTAAATAAGGTCGAGAATGCGTTTAGAAGGTCGGAGGGGCCAACACAAGAAAACAGGATTTTCTCCTCTGCTGGCAGCTCGTATGGCATGTGCAACCGCTCGAGCGGTCAGGCTCCGCTCGTGGGGAAATGGTGGCCGCTCTAGCAAGCAAAATGTTGTCCCCTATTTTGGTCCATGCTCCGCTCATACGGAGCTCGTAGCCGCATGAGCAGTCTGGGCAGTTCGAGACAGTTCGAAAATGAGGTTTTGAATCCAAATTCCCAAACTCAATTTCAAGCCCAAATTCATGCAAAACTAACTCAAAAATATGATATACTAACATGATTCAAGTGTAATTTCAACTCAAACACATCAATCTTGCTTCAATGTCAAATTCAAGGTCTCATCTTTTTCATACATTCATGCATTACATAATCAAGCTCAAAATACATATAAACATAGACGATCTTTCAACAAATCTTTGTTGTATGAATAATCTAGAGCTTATTTCATAAATTATTCACAAGATTGAACTCAAATCAAACAAGGTTGAAGAGATTAAGGTTCCATTTCATGCATTTACTCTACATTCAAAACCCTAACTCTTTTAGGTGTTGAATCTTCGAATCCCTCTTGATTTCAAGCAAGAGATAAGTTATTTACAAGGATTCTAGATAGATTCCAAACCTTAGCTCAAATTTAGGAGTTTCCCTTTGAATCTCCTCCAAATCTCTAGCTTCTCTTCTTCCTCTCTCTCTAGCAAAAATGCTCTCAACAAAGATGAACTCAAAATAGCTATATACATATATATAACTTAGGCTAATTAACTTAATTAAATCATTACGAATTGTAATTTTACAAAATTTCACAGTAGGCTCTAAAAATCATGCTAAACATAGGTATGAAGTCGGTTTTGGTGTCTGATGTCTCTATGGCTTTCAATTTCAGTTTAAAGTTCTAATTGTAACAAATATTCCTACATTCGACAGAGATAATTCCAAAATCACATAATTCACACCATTAAACATGCAAATTCATATCAAACACATAATTACATGCATAATTAAGCATCATACGAGTTAGCTTATCACATACGATCTGTCAAAAATGTAACTTTGTTATCTAAGGAGATTAGACTTTGAAGGGAGGCTATATTGACTCCTTTGATATTTTTTAGGATCTTACTTGGTTATTGACTAAATGACTGATTAGTGACATTTCCTAAATTCATAACCTTAGAAGAGCCTGTAGACACCCCATTTTTGACCGACCTTGAGACTCAGACGTCACCATTTGAGCACTTGGTGATATTGCATGATGTGCTCGTTCAGAAGTCTCAGAGTCGCGGCCGTAAGCCCTGCCTCCGGATTTCCAAACCCTCTTCTATGCCTTGCCTCGGTTTGCGAACCAGACTCGGTTTTCTCTATTTCTTTTCCTGAGGGGAGGGAGAGGTCCTGTAGACCATCTCTCAGTGGCCGTGGGCTACATTTGGTGGCCGTAGGCCATTTTGCCCATTTCGGAGTCCGGTTCCCGGTTTTCGGGATCGTTGGCCGTATGCCTCGGTTCGGGACCGCTTAACCATCTCCATTTGCTCCGTTTTTTTGGCATACTTCCTATTTTCTCCCTTTTGAGGGACACTGGGGTCTGAGAAACCCACTTTGTGGCCGAATGCCACTTTCGGTGCTTAACAGCCCATTTTCGGGACCTCGAACTGCGCGTTTTGGCCCCCGAACATTCGTTTTGCAACGGTTTTCGTTCATTTTTTGCAGGTACCTCTGTTTTACCACCGGGGAGGTCACTGAAGGGTGGGAGGCCAGTAATTGTTGCAGCAACCAGTTATACATCCTTCGACGCCCTCCGGCGCCCATTTTTCACACTTCCGGGCTAATGTTGAACACCTTGGGGCCACTTTCTTGAACTTTGAACCACATACTTGTGATGTACACACTTGGGAGGACCCTAAAAGTTGGTGGCCGGCCAGTAATGTTTCCTGACCCTTTTGAACCCCTCCTTCCAGGCTAATGTTGAACACCTTGGGGCCACTTTCTTGAACTTTGAACCACATATTTGTGATGTACACACTTGGGAGGATCCTAAAAGTTGGTGGCCGGCCAGTAATTCCACCTGACTCTTTTGAACCCCTCCTTCCGGGCTAATGTTGAACACCTTGGGGCCACTTTCTTGAACTTTGAATCACATATTTGTGATGTACACACATGGGAGGACACCATCATGTGGTGGCCGGCCACTAAATCAGCTTGACCCTTTTGACCCCTAGCCGGCCGGCTAGGGGGTGTGGCCGGCCGGCCACCTGCAACCAAAATAACTGGCCGGCCGAGATCCTCACACTGTTCACTTTACAGCTGTATAGCTTTATCTCCCAGAAAATATCAATATCCGGGGGATATTTTGTGGGGGAAAGTTGGCCTCCTTTTCCCCCACCTTTACACCCCCTTTTTGGTCCATATAACCAGCAGGCCATATCATATTTTGGGGTTGGAAAAAATTGTCTTCAAGCCTCAATACACATATCTCCCTCCATCTTCCTCATTTTCTAAAAATCCTTAAGTCCTACACCTTGTTTTCTTCATCACCACCAAGCTCTACCACCACCACTCCATTTCAGCAGCAAGGGGAAGAATTCCAGCAGCTTAGAGTCATCAAAATTGGTCCAAGAAGCAACAAAAGACTTGTCTCCAAGAGTGAGTTGCCATTCCCTTTTTTTTGAGCTTTTCTTTGTAATATTTCTTAGCCATCTATGCTTTTTGTTTTGAGCTCTGGCCATAACTGAAAATGGCCTTCTTTTGAGCTCATTTTCATGTCTCATTAAGGGCTCAACCCTGTTTGAGCCCTCCATCTTGCACTTGCTTCATTATCCCTCTAAGATGTCATTTTCTTGCATGATATTTTTAGCTTGTGTGTGATTTGTTTTGGAGCATGTTGTAAACTGATAATAGGCTTATTTTGAGCCTCTCTTCAACATTGAAGAGGGCTCAACACTGTTTGGGACCTCCATGCTATACTTGCCTTTATACTCCCTTTTTGGTCCCATTTTTGCATACTTTGGCAGCCTATCATGCTTTCGTTTTTGGCCATTTTACAGTTCTGAAAATAGTCTTATTTTGGTCCATTATTCATGTTTCATTTAGGGCCTTTCATGGTTTGGGACCTCCATATGCCACTTCATGTTATATCTCTCTTTTGGTCCCCATTCTTGCATGTTTTGTTAGCCTATCATGCTTTTTTTTTTGGCCATTTTACAGTTCTGAAAATAGTCTTATTTTGGCCCATTCTTCATGTTTCATTAAGGGTCTTTGGCCGTTTGTGGAATATTTTGTATACTTTGTGTTATAGCCACTCTTGAGCCTCATTTTGCATTGCATTTCTAGCATGTTTGTATACTGTTTTGGCCATTTTACAGTTCTGAAAATAGTCATATTTTTGGTCCCTCTTCAATGTTGTAGAAGGGAATTTTTCAGTTTGGGCTTTGTATATACCACTTGCCTCTTTGGCCACCTTTTGGCCCCTTTTTCTTGCATGAGAGTGCAACCATACCTGTGTTTGTTTTTGGGGTTTTTACAGTTCTGAAAAACATCATATTTTGGGCCCCTCTTCAACTTTGTTGAAGGGCCCTAACCTGTTTGAGGACATCAGCTATGAGTTGCTTCTTAATCCCATGTTTAGGGCCATTTCTTGCATGCTAGTTTTGCCCTATCTTTGCTTGCTGTTTGGCCATGTTTTGTACTAGTAAAGTGCATATTTAGGGGCTTCCTTGCTTCTGTCTATTCATTGCATGTGCCAATTATGCATGTTTGGTATAGCTATAGGCCATTTCGGGTGCCAAAATTCATGTTTCGGGACCATTCCGTGCATCGGGTGTACTTTCGCCTCGTTTCGGGGCTGTTTTCCCCCACTTTTCATTGCTGAAAATCCATTAGCATGCTTATATGTCATTTCCATGCATTTACATTGCATATGCATTGCCTCGGTTTGCGTGCCCGTGTGCACGCATTTCGAGGCACTTCATTTTCATCCATCGGCCTCTTATGTGAGTGTGGCTGAGGCTCTCTCATGTTAGTATAAGTCCATGTTGTATTCTGTATGTCATTTTCCATGTCATTTGCATTGCGTATGCATTGTCTCAGTTTGCGTGCCCGTGTGCACGCATTTCGAGGCACTTCATTTTCATCCATCGGCCTCTTATGTGAGTGTGGCTGAGGCTCTCTCATGTTAGTATAAGTCCATGTTGCATTCTACATGCCATTTTCATGCATTTAGATCGCATTCTGTCATTTTCTCGGTTTGCGTGCCCGTGTGCACGCATTTCGAGGCACTTCATTTTCATCCATCGGCCTCTTATGTGAGTGTGGCTGAGGCTCTCTCATGTTAGTATAAGTCCATGTTGCATTCTACATGCCATTTTCATGCATTTAGATCGCATTCTGCCATTTTCTCGGTTTGCGTGTCCGTGTGCACGCATTTCGAGGCATCTCTTTTTTTTACAGCATAGTGCATACTAGGTTGTATCTTAGATCGCATTCTGTCATTTTCTCGGTTTGCGTGTCCGTGTGCACGCATTTCGAGGCATCTCTTTTTTTACAGCATAGTGCATGCTAGGTTGTATCTTAGATCGCATTCTGTCATTTTCTCAGTTTGCGTGTCTGTGTGCACGCATTTCGAGGCATCTCATTTTTTACAGCATAGTGCATACTAGGTTGTATCTTAGATCGCATTCTGTCATTTTCTCAGTTTGCGTGCCCGTGTGCACGCATCTCGAGACGCCTCATTTTCATAGCATTGTGCATACTAGGCTGTATCTTAGTTGCATTCATGCATATCATGCATATTGCATCGTGTTCGGGATAGGAGTTAGCCCGGGCACGGGAAACGAGGTATGTTCCGTACTCCGAGTGACGGAACGTATCTCAATTCCCCAGTCATCGACACTCCGGATCATCCATGATGGAGTTAGGTCTTGTTATGTTTTCATGTGCATTCATCCCATATTAAATTCTGTAATTCGACTCCTCGGCCATTATGCCTCGGTATGCGTGATTGGTGGCACGAGGATCGAGGCATGCATATATTTGTGAAAATACATTGCTATGCCCCTTTCCTGCTCTCTGTTGCAGCAAATGAAGAATCAGCAACTTTTCAGAGCTCAGCACGCTTTCCAAGGTTAACTGCTAAACAGAGGCTAATTGGGGCATCCCGGTGGATTTCCGCGCAAGACAACCCGGACATGCATCATCCATCAGAAGCAAGGCAGTCCCTGGCTTGCATGCCAGTTTTACTGCTTTCTTAGTTAATTCATTAATTAATTAGAAATTTGTACATTATTTGGACTGTAATATTTGGACTGTAATATTCTTTCATTTGGGACTGTATTATTTATTCGGACCCTCTGCGCGAGGGCACAACTGTAATAAGTGTGCGTGTGTGTGTTGTATATCTTCCAACCCCACGTCTTTCTCCCTTTTATTTATCCGCTTTTGATGGTTAGATTAAGGCATGTTTAAATTAACATACAGTATGACAGCATGTTTGCATCATTCATCTATATTGCATGCACCGGGCTCGGCGCATCATACTAACTGCATTGTACTTTCAATTCCCAAGTTGAATACATGATAGTTGTAGCATCTCATATGCCATGTTTAGAATAGCCGAGCCTGCTATAGTTGCATTTTGCATGTGTTGCATTAGGCATTTCTGTATACTTAGGATTCATGCATGATTTCTAATGAGTTCATATTTTGGCTTGGAGTACTCGGTAAGTTTTATGCTTTAGCATCCTTGCATGCGTGTGAGTGAATGCCATGAATAGCATGCTTACTATGAGGCTAATTGCTTATATGATATAACTGCCTGAATGTCTGTGGGTGAAGGTTGGGTTACTTGGATTGGAATAAATCATCAAATGTTTTAAGCCTACCTGCGGGTAGCAAACCATTTTCAAAAAAAGCGAACATGAAATGTTTTTGTTCCAATTCAGGAGATCCAGTCTATACTTGTATGCTGTGCGCATCACAAAGTAACCTAGGCTAATAACCGGAATAAGAACACACAAAGTTTTCAAAAATAGATATCACGGTTAGTAGAGGCCGATCTTTGATCGGGCGAGCGGGGGTGCTCACGAAGTGACCTTCCCCAATCGTACCCAAGTTCCTGAGCCGAGGCAACTTTGGTGATGACGGACACGTGTCCTTTGGCACCGAGTCAGGGTTTCCTAAATTTTCCAAAATAAAATATTTAGGTGGCGACTCTGTATCTGGCAAAGCAATCCATGTTTGGCACTTCTTTCAAAAATCTGTTTTTTTCTCAAAACGATTTGCCGGATTTGGACTCTTTGGTTCAGACTTAGAACCGTGACAATTTGAGAGTCCTGAGCTGTAGTGACCCCAAAGTGAACAGAACGGGAGCTCGTTCCTCCCGGGGCGTTCGGGGACGTCTACAGAGCCATGTATTTATTTGTTAATATGTTCTCTGATTTTCTCGATTTTTTGGGCTTCATTAGGAGTGTAAAAATGGCTTACAACTAGTGGGCTGCCTGAAGGCCCCCCACAGCCAAGGGTGGGCCTAGCCCAGTTAGGCCTAATTAGACCTGGGCCTGAGCATAGCTTGAGACCTTGGGTCTGGGCCAAGGTCGTCATTTTGAAGCCCAACTCGGCTTGTGGGCTCGACCGGCCTGTGACCTAGCCTATCGACCCACTCATGCCCCACTCAAAGCCCTGCCTGAGGCCCAGTGTCATTTTTAATGAAAAATAATAAAATTTTGGTGAAAAAAACAAAAAAAAAATAAATAAATAAAAAGAATGGTTTTGGCGACCCAAGCCCAGCTTAAGCCTGAGCTTAGGCCCACCGGCCCGCCCAAGGCCTGAATACTCCCTTGGCCTAATTTTCTAGCCCATGGCCCAGCCCGGCCAGACCCAAATTTTAACGGGAGCTCGGGAGGCCCTACATGAGTCGGCCCGAGCTTAGGCCGAGCTGAGCCAAATTTACACCCCTAGGCGTCATAACATTAACTTAACAAAAATAATAATTGTTATTTTATCTCCATTTACTAATGTTAATTATCTAAAAATGTTGTAATTTTTGCTTTTTATAATATATATAAAAACATCAATGATAGACTTGATATCAAAACCTTAAGTAATATCTTTGTCAATAAATATAATCAAATAACTTGTTACCGTAGTTTAGTTTTGAAAATTTTCATTGTTATGTATGTTTTATGAATAAAATGATAATTCATCTCAATAAGCAGTATTAAGTTTTATAAACTCGTTTTTACATTTTGAACATAGAGAATATTCCTATTTCTAAAGGATGAACAAAAAAGAATTTATGCAAAATAAGATGTATAAACAAATTAATTCAACATAAATAATGGTGGCGTTTGGGAAGTGTTTTTTTTTTTTTTTTTTGCTAAAAAAAACACTAAAAGACAAAATTGGTTAAAAAATAAAAAAAAATAAATCCAGACAAAACATCACATCAAACATATAATCATTTCACTTTTTCTCTCAAAAACATTACATCCAACTACAAAAAAACCCGACTATCTTCCCAAACACAAAAATTTTAACCTCCTAAAATAATCAAAAACTAAAAAAACCTACTAAAATAACAACTTCCCAAACACCCACAATAGAAGCATAGAAAAAAACAGAAAGTATACATACCTGGAGGCAGTTTTATGTTTTGCAATCTTGGTTGTCTTCTTCAACTATCAATCATCAAAACATAACATCAAACAAAAAAAATCCAATAGAAATTCCCAAGTACTCAGAAAAATTCAATAAAAAAAACAAAATCAAATATGGGTATTTGAGAAAGTGATGTTCTACGGAGAATAGAGAGAAGTAAAAATAGTGAAACTGAATTGAAACTGCACAGCAATTTAGGGAACATGGAAAGTGAAAAAATTGAAGTGGTTTGTATTTCAAATTGCTATATTTGTGGAAATGATTTGTATTTCAAATTTCTATACTTAGGTTGAGATGGAAAAATGCGAATGAATTTATTTATTTATTATTATCTAAATGAGATATGGCAAAAGCTTCAAGAGTCCAAAAGTAGGTGTGTTGCGACCCAAACCTGCTCCTATAGGTTTAGCATCATAACTGGCCAGTAATCCTCGGATTACTGAAGGCCTCTGAACAGATTAACAAAATAAGGAAGCTAACAAAAGCAAATACAAACATATAATGTCCACAGAGCTGTGCAGACGTATATGAGACAGAAAATTTAAAACTTATATACATATATGTGACATCATGTTTACATTAGTCATACGTTACCCACATAAATAGAACGCACAAAAACTTGTTCATACTTAAACAAAAGAAAACAAAGGTCTTAAACATAGTTCACAAAACTTGACCATTTCTCAAAACGGGAACCTCCTCGGGAGGCACAGTGGTTAGTTGACAGAACAGATCTCCAGGCAATCATCACTGAGCCTGATCACGCACCTGATCACCTGCATACATAAATAATACAATGAGCTGGAGCCTAGTGAATAATAACAAAGTAAATGTCTTAATGAATGATGTCTGCAACAGATTCAGAAATAAGAGTTCAGAGTCAGAAACATATTCATATTCATATTCAAAATTCACAGATAGTCATACGTGGTACATCTATTAGCACTAACAGAACATATGACCCATAATTATACGAGACGTATAGATGACCCATAATCACATGGGACGGTTAGATACAAAGTAGATAAAGGTTATGCTTAACCAGTTCCATGATGGAACCTCTGGTACCAAGTAACAGATAATAGATATCACATGATGCTAAGGATGCCACGAATACACTTTAGAAATTCGGACAATCATTCATTCATACAGAATATAGCATTTCAGAAAATTGATCATATCATATCATTCAAAAAATACTTAAAGATGAACATAACTTTACAGAGTTATTATTCACAGATAACTCTAGTAGCAGAACCTACAGAGCAGGCAGATCAGACAGTCTATGATGCGTGACCTACACAAACACATAACGAATACACATTGAAACACATGCTCGGAAAACACATAACTTATTTCTTTTCTATCTTGGTGTGTTTATAATCCTTATCCTCATTATTATGTCTTGATTAAGGCTTAGGAATGCTTAAGATGCAATGAGGATGTCAAAATATACTTTGGAACACTTAGTTAAATTTTCAAAAATAGGGCAGTTCGCTCAAGCGTAACTTCCTTCGCTTGAGAGGACCCCTTGGTCTGTAAAACTTTTGAGAGCTCTCATTTTACGCTCGAGTGAAGATCTTGGTTGCTCGAGCCAAGTCTAAGACCAAAAAGGTGGTTGCTCGAGCGCAGATTCTGTCGCTTGAGCTAAGGCTCATGTCTGCAAAAGTACAGAGAGCTTGAATTTTATGCTCGAGCCAACTTTTGGTCGCTCAAGTCAATGTTCAAAATAAAAGGTGGTCGCGCTTGAGCAAACTCCCAAACTTTGCAAAACTTCTGGGAGCTTGCATTCTTCGCTCCAGCGTAACTTCCTTTGCTCGAGCGAAGAGTGCGAATTCTGGAATTTCCAGATTGCTCTCTAAGTTTCAAAACTTAATTCCAATGCTACAAAACACATTCTTTTGGACCAAAACTTAAGAAAACATGTAAAAAATCACAGAACTTCAAGAATTACAAATCATTTTGTAAAATCAAGGCCCAAAAGCATGCCAATTGTTTAAAATCAAACTTGAAACTTTCAAAACACAACATGCATGAATTGATATCAACTTCAACCTTCCAAAACATGATCAAATGAGTCATTTAGCTTAAAAACATGTTGAATTCTTTTAGCAAAACCAAGATAAGAACATGCATGTGGGAATTCTTTTGAAAACAACTTCAAAACTTCATGAAATGCACATGCATGCATGGAATACTTTTCTTTCCTATTTCTTTAGTTCATTTCATGTCTTTAACCTCTAAATTCTCTTGAATCCATGCATTAGTAGACTCAATTACGTAACCAAAGACTTGAATTCTTACCTTAGGTATTCAATTATGTTCTAGATGCTTAGTTGGTTGAGCTCTCAAGTCAAATGCTTCAAATTTCTTCTCAATTCAAGTTTTTTCCTATCTTGTCTTCTTGAATTCTCTTCTCACTCTAGCTCTCCCTCTCTCTCACGTTTATGAGCTCAAAATAGATGAAGGTGTGTGTAAAGTGTGTTCTAGAAGTCTTCCTAGCCTTATATAGGCTTGGTTAATGGAGTTAAATTAAGTTGGGGTTAGGATGCTTAATTGTGATTATTTTATTATAATTATTTGGTTTTGAATCAAATTTTTAATTAAACCTACCATAATATTCCAAAAAATCCAAATTACACATTAACCTAGGCAATTTCGTGATTGGATGCCCATAAGGTCTTCAATTCGCATACCGAAACAGAAATACAGACATATATTCCTATCATGGACAGATATAAACACAATTAACACATTATATGCAATTAACTCAGAATTTCATCTTAATTGCTGATTAAGCATTCTTAAGTAAGGTTTATTAGCCAATCACAAGTCAGAGTTGTTACAAAATGTTCCCTTCTAATACTAGTATAGTTAGATAGGTAGATACATTCATCTTGTTTGGTTCCAATTTTTTAAATTCAATTTTTTGAAAATTGAATTATTTGTTTTTTGTATTTTTTTATTTTTAGTGAATTTTTTTAATATTTTAAATACATTTTTTACTTTTTAGATACATCTAACTTAAATGTACTTAAAATGTTTTGGTAAAAATATTTTAAAAAGTCAACAAATATACAAGAATATGAAAATGTACTGAATTTTTTTATATATTTTTAGTATTTAGTGAAGTTTTAAATTATTTTTACAAATATTATACTTTTTAATTATATTTATATTAAATGTGTTAAAAAGTAAAATATTAAACAAATTAATAAAAATAAAACATAAAACATAAAAAATAAAAAAAATTAATTTTCACAATAAGGTGGATATTTTTTAAATTTTTTTCGTGACAGAGTGTCTCTCCCTCACGATCTACCGACTCTTGGTGTCTCACACGTTTCACACAACACCACCGGGAGCGAGCCTTTTCCCAATATAAGCCGTTTTTACATTGTATTTCCAAAACTAGGCCAACTTCTGACGGAATTCCAAAACTAAGCTAAAGCGCCATTACTATTCGCGCTTTTACTGTTAGGAGCGTGAAAGTAGGTGAACAGGAAAATCGCTATTACAAATAGCGACTTTGATTAATAAGTCGCTGTTACTAATAACGCTTATAGCGTTACTTTTTTTCCCAATAAAAACGCTGTTCTTAAAAGCGCTTTTTACACAAAATTTTGTTCCCAAAAAACGCTATTGCTAATAGCGATTTTAACAAAAAAAATTTTGCAGAAAAAACGCTATTTATAATAGCGATTTCAGTTAAATGAAAACGCCATTTCTAATAGCGATTTCAGTCCTCATATATACGAAGCCCCCCCCTTTGCATACGTTTTTCAGCAGAACACGTTTTTCAGACTTAGGTTTTTCGGCATCTCGCTCTCAGCTCACTCTCCATCTCTCAGCCTCTCCATCTCTCACCCTCCTCCATCTCTCACCCTCCTCCATCTCAGCTCGCTCTCGCTCTCGCTCTCTGCTCTCGGTCTCTGCTCTCACTCTCTGTCTCTGCTCTCTCTCTCTCCGTGGTATGACATTAACCCTAATTTTATGTATTTAGTTTTTGTGTTTGTAAATATGTTGTATTTTTCTGTCAATGTTAGGGTTTTACATGTGAATTATTAAATGTGTTAGGGATTTTATCATTGTGGTTATGAAATTAGGGTTTGGAATTTTTTGAAATCAGGGTTAGGGTTTTTCTGTCAATGTTAGGGTTTTTAAATGTATTTGAATTTTTTGGAATCAGGGTTAGTTTTTGAATTTTTTGGAATTATTAAATGTATTTTTCTGTCAATGTTAGGGTTTTTATCATTGTGGTTATGAAATTGAATATGGTTATGAATGTTTATGCTTTGTCAGTGTGGTTGTGGTGATGAAATTAGGGTTCGATATCAGATTGTTCACATTATTAGGATTGTTCAAATTAGGATGTCATTTTAGGGTTCACATTATTAAGGGTTATAATGCTTTTGAATTTTTATGCTTTTGAATCATAAATCGGGTTTGGAATTTATTTAATTTTTTGAATTTTTTAAATAAATCATAAATATGAGAATTGAGAATTGAGAATTGAGAATTGAAATTTGGAATGATGAAATTCGTAAATCATCAATTTATATAATTGATAATTGTTAATGTCATATTATGAAATTCATATAATTGAGAATTGAGAATTGAGAATTGAAATTTGGAATGATGAAATTCGTAAATCATCAATTCATATAATTGATAATTGTTAATGTCATATTATGAAATTCATATAATTGAGAATTGAGAATTGAAATGACGAAATGTTTATATTTTTAAATTTGAAATCAGGAATTAGAATTTTGAAATTATGCTTGTGAATCAAAATGTCTATATTTTGAATATTGAATAAACCAACGTACATTTGTTGAATTGGAAATTGTTTTTTTTTTTGCTTGTGAAGAGGAATTAAAAGGAAATTAGGGTTTTAAAAGTAATTTTTTTAATTAAGAATTGCGATTAAAAAATCCGAAATTCATATAATTGATAATTGTTAATGTCATATTATGAAATTCATGTATTTGAGAATTGTTGATTTCAAATTATGAAATGTGTATATTTTGAAATTTGAAATTTGAAATCAGAAAATGGAATTTTGAAATGATGCTTGTGAGTTTTTTTTTTTTTTTTTGCTTGTTAACAGGAATTAAAAGGAAATTAGGGTTTCAAATTATGGTTTTAAAAGTAATTTTGTTTAATTAAGAATAAAAATAGTAAAAATTGTAATTCATATAATTCGTAATTGTTAATGTCATATTACGAAATTCATGTAATTGAGAATTGTTGAATTGGAATTATGAAATGTCTATATTTTGAAATTTGAAATCAGAAATTGGAATTTTCAAATTATGCTTGTGAATCAAAATGTCTACATTTGTTGAATCAAATTATGGTTCAGAAATTGTTAATGTCTAATTTCTACAAAATATAATTATTAAACAAAAAAATATTTAATTTTGAATGTATCATGTATTAAAAAAATATTTAATTTTCTCTCCATGAAAAGATCATGTTCTTTCAAATAAAAGATCATGTTCTCTGAAATATTTAATTTTGACTCTATTTGATTAAAAATAAATATTTTTATTGGTTTCTCAAAATATTTAATTTTGACTCTATTTTATTAAAAAGAAATATTTTTATTGGTTTATCAAAATATTTAATTTTGACTCTATTTTATTGAAAAGAAATATTTTTATTGGTTTCTCAAAATATTTAAATTTGACTCTATTTGATTTAAAAAAAAAAAAATTGGTTTAATTTCGTTTGGTTTATTTCACTATATTTGGGGTCAGGCAGCCAAAATATGATTAAAACATTTAATGAGCTGAATTTGTAATACATATAATAGTATTCTAGTACAAATTAAAATTTTCTGAGAAAACTGAAGAAAATTTGAAAAAGTTTTTGAAATGGATATTGAACGAACTGACTTATCGCCTTTTTCACTTTGTGATTGTCCACTACCATTGAAAAGGAAAATCTAAACATTATGTTTTAATAATGTTTATTCATGTTTGTATAATATATGCATGAAAAGAGTAATAAATTTAGAGTAGTTACAATATATGCATGAAAAGAGTAATAAATTATTTTAATTAATAGTCCATAGCAATTTCGTACGTAAGAAGGGAAAAAAAAATTGGCACTTTGATGGGTAAGCATGTGTTTTGTAATACCAAATAATTGGTACGGATGGCCCGATAGATTCACATGGATAACTATCCAAAATGTAGTCCATACATTTAACCACCAACTTCAATTTAATTATTTCTAATTTTTGGCCATTATAAATTATCTCTGTAATTATTTTTTTGTTTTTGTATGTGTATGAAAAAAAAGGAGTAAATAAATTTAATTTTTTTCTTACTTTTCAGAACGATCCAAAATGATCCAAAATCAGGTTTTCTTACTTTTCAGAACGATCCAAAATGATCCAAAATGATCCAACATGGAAACACTTCAAATAATTTTTCAGTTTCTAGCATCAAAGGATTCAATCACATCATCACTTCTTGTTCTCTCCATTTGCTATAGGTAAATAGAGCACTAATAAACATAGGCAAATAGCTCGTTTATAGTTTTGACAATGCTCAATTTCATTTCATGTCTAATTGTTTCAGACATGTCGTGTAATTTCACATACACTAACACATCCTAATTCTTTCTAGGACATCTTGTAGCTTATATGGACTCATGTGTACGGTATAACTCGTGCTCTGATACCACTCTATGACGACCCAAACCCGCTACTATAGGTATGACCGGCCAGTAATCCTAAGATTACCGAAGGCCAATTAAATAGATTTACAAAATTAGGGGTTGGCGGAAGCAAATATCATAATTATTCTGTCCATAGAGGTGTGCAGACATATATGCATGAAAAAAGTAATAAATTATTTTAATTAATAGTCCATAGCAATTTCGTACGTAAGAAGGGGAAAAAAAAAATTGGCACTTTGATGGGTAAGCATGTGTTTTGTAATACCAAATAATTGGTACGGATGGCCCGATAGATTCACATGGATAACTATCCAAAATGTAGTCCATACATTTAACCACCAACTTCAATTTAATTATCTCTAATTTTTGGCCATTATAAATTATCTCTGTAATTATTTTTTTGTTTTTGTATGTGTAAGAAAAAAAAGGAGTAAATAAATTTAATTTTTTTCTTACTTTTCAGAACAATCCAAAATGATCCAAAATCAGTTTGTTGTTTTAATTTTATAAGAAAGCCTCTATGCCCTCTACAAAATGGACGAGAGTTACTAGTTCACATAGGAAATAACTTTGTCATTAAGGTTCGTAATGGCACAAGTTGGAGCAAATCAAATTAACTTATATTTTCCATAAATCTGAACAATTACATCACCAGGTTAAAAAAATCTTTCTCAATGTTTGCACCCTGTATTTTATATTGTCCAAATCAATCGCGTCACCCTCTACTAAATATCTCTCAACCTATTTTATTTTTCGCCACTAATTCGAAAGAATTAAGACAACAAGTATACTTCTTCTTATGTGTTTTTTAGATTAAGACAATAGAGCAATGACAACAAAGAACATTCACGTTGAAAAGATAAGAGTCTTCACATAGGAAGTAAATGAGACACAATCTATAACTCCACGTATAGATGAAATCTCAGCTGTTCTGTTATACGAATAAAAATAAGTGAAAAAAATGAGAAAATAAACAGTAATAATCAAGTTGAGACACAAATATATAGTTGACAAAATACAAATTGAATTAATGTTTCACCTCTACAGTTCCTTCAACCCTGGAAAATATAAATTGATAAAAAATTAGAGGATTGCTTTTATTTGTGGCTTCTGCAAATTTTAATGTTTATTTTACAAGTACAATTCGATATATGTATATTGTTGATATTTTAATATTTATTGTTTCATTGAAGCAAGTATATGGCAACTGTTCCAATTATCTTTTACTGGGGGGGAAACATAATTCGGGATCCCGATGAAGGTGTGTCATATGATGCTGAGCCGAAAGGGATATATATGGTGCAACTTGGCACCACACTTGGCAATTTGGAGGAGATGTTTATGTCCAAGGTCGCAAGTTACGGGGAAACAGTCCGATTGATCTTCAAATGTAGATATCCTTATCGCCAGTGGCAAGCAACCAACAAATACAAAATATTACCGATAAATAACGATGAGGCGTTGAACACCGTTTTAAGTATCGGTGGAAATTTTGAACCACCAAATTGTTTGGAAGTGTACATTCAGAAAGAGGTTGTACAGAATCTTCCGAATATAACACAGATGGATTCGCATCCGTTCACTACATTGCTGACACATGGGGTTGACACGACAGCATTTCAGTCTCCTATGTATGAATCAAATGAATGTTATGCAGCTGGCTACACACAACAGACATTTCATGGCCATGGTGGAGAATCAAGTTCACATGGTGGATACGAGACTGAATTTCACAATAACACCCAAGATGTGCCCACCTATAGCCATCATACGACTCCAGTTGAAGTTGCTAGTAATATGGCTGAAACGGTTAATTTTGTGCAGTTTGCTGACAGTGACATGTACGGTCCTGATGTCACCCTAGACAATGATGAGAATGAAATGTGTGATGAAGAAAATTTATTGGGCGGATCAGATGATGATGATGATGATGAAGAAGATGATGTCGACGCTCCCGTTAATATTCAGAATGCCCCCATTCCACCTAGACCTGAAATCCCTTTCTTTGAAAACATTCACATGGGTGGTGATTTTGACATAAGTAACCGCGATGTCGTTCCCCGTAACCGAATCTGGAATGCTGAAAATCCAGAGTTGGACAAAGGGATGGTTTTCGTTGATAAGAAGCAACTCGTACATGCTGTGAAATTGTACCATGCAACAAATAATCGAGAGTACAAAGTCGTAACCTCCAAGCGAGACGTTTGGGTGTGTGCTTGCAAGCACGACTGTAGATGGTGGTTGCGTGCATCTCTTAGTAAGAGACATGGGCTTTTTGAAATAAAGCAGTATAGGGGTCCTCACCATTGTTTATACCCACGAACGAATAGGGACCACACAAATATTAGCTCCAGTTACATTGCTTCTCATCTTTTGGGACAAGTTGCGGTGAGTATATAAAATAAATGTTTACATTTATATACACATTGTTTATTTAAAGTGTTCACACCAAAATTGTGTCTTTAAAGTGTTCACACCAAAATATTCTGACTCATAGGTATTGTTGTATGCAGAACGAACCTGATATGCCCATTAAGAATGTCATCGAAGACATAAAAAAGTCCATGAACTATACTATACATTACAAGAAGGCGTGGCATGCAAGGGCAAAGGCAATTAGAATGGTATTCGGAGATTGGGATGAATCATATATGATGTTGTCTAAATTCATGTATGCATTACAAACATCTAATCCTGGCACTATCGTGCAATGGAAGCATAGATATACCGGAAATATAACCATTATGCCCGTCTTCCACTTTGTTTTTTGGTCTTTCAAACCCGTCATCGATGGATTCAGACATTGTAGGCCTGTTATAACCATAGATGGTACATTCTTATACGGGAAATACACTGGTGTATTGCTTATAGCAACGATTGTCACCGCCAATGGCAAAGTACTACCGCTTGCATTTGCTGTTGTCGACAAGGAGAGTTTGGAGTCTTGGTCGTTCTTCATTTCAAATATCAAGGAACATATTGTCATGGACCGACAGGGAGTGACTTTGATATCCGATCGAGCTGAGAGTATTTTAGCTGCTGTGAGGCGGCATTGGTTGAATCCCTCGCTCCAATTTGTTGGATATCATCGGCACTGCCTTCGACATGTTTGTAGTAACTTTAACACTACGTTCATAAATAAGGAGCTGAAACAACTTCTATGGAAAGCAGGAAGTGCTCATCAACGACGAAAGTGTAATGGTTACTTACAACAAATACAGGCTATTGACCAAGAAGCCATCACTTGGGTTTACAAGATGAATCCTGAGGAGTGGGCCCTTTCGTATGACGGTGGACATCGCTGGGGGGTATTGACTAGCAATGATGCAGAGTGCTTCAATAGCATCTTGAAAGGTGCAAGGAACTTACCTATCTCAGCTATGGTTGAATTTACATTTCGGCGGCTTGTAAAATATTTTGACGAGATGGGAGCCCAAGCTGAACTAGATGTACGAAATGAGTTCCAATACCCTAGACAGATGCAAAAAACTATTGAGGATGGCATCG
Organism: Camellia sinensis; assembly: GCF_055761805.1. NCBI lineage: Eukaryota > Viridiplantae > Streptophyta > Magnoliopsida > Ericales > Theaceae > Camellia > Camellia sinensis. Next base: position 116,601,885 of record NC_138970.1, read on the forward strand.
CAAGGGCAAATACTTTCAAGTTGATATCATATGACAGGTTAGTTTGTAATATAAATTAAATTATTGTTATTATGTTGTCAATTTAACTACACCTAAAAACATGAACTTCATTAGTTTCTATTACAATTTTTTTATAGGCCACGCTGCGTGTTTGAGGTGCAAACATCTTTTCGCCATGGACGAGGTCGCAATACACAAATTGTGCGGATGAATCAACCCACGTGCAGTTGTGGGAAATATGAGATACGACACTATCCATGTTCTCATATGCTCGCTGTAATGTCTGAATACGGTGACAATCCATTCGAGTACGTTGATCTAGTATATAGGCTTCCTGTATACATGAGGGTTTGGGAAACTAAATTCAATCCAATACCGCATCAAGATTATTGGGCTGATCCGCAGTGGACTTTAATGCCTAATGTACTGCGTCTGCGACAAGTGAAACGGGGTCGTGCATCTATGTCTCGTATTCCGAATGAGATGGACATATCAGATAGGCGTTTGACCGCTCGTTGCAGTGAGTGCCAGCAGACAGGTCATGACAGGCGAACATGTCCGGCGCGACTTGGTCGATGAAGACTATGTAATACTTACATATTGTAATAGATCTTTTTGTAATTCTTTATTTGTAATAGATCATTTACTTTTCTTTTGTAATTCATTATTTGTAAACGGGGTCATACATTTAATAGAACATTTTTTATTTGTAATAGATCATTTCTGTTGTTTAATTCTTTATATATTGTAATTGTTTTATTTGCTTGACAAAATTTACAACTATCATAGTTTTTATTCTCTACTTCATTCAAAATGTTTATTACAGAATTTTATTTAAAATCACATAGTTCTTCTTTCATTTTAAGATTTTAATATTTCGACTGATTCAAGCATTTTGTACATTTAGAATTTATGAATTATATGTACGTAATTTACAAATTTTTTACTTTATTGCAAAACAAAAATTACAAAATCAATAATGAAGTTGTCGAATATGCCATAAATGTAACGAATTTTGTCAAATATGTCAAAATCAATAATGAGGTTATGTCAAATATGCCAAAATCAATAATGAAGTTTTGAAAAAAAAATGATCATTCCATTTTGTTTGTAAATATTGACATACAAAAACTATCCACATGTTATTGGTCATTGAGAGGGAGATTAATGATATGGACTTTGTGCCAGACAGATTTGGGCCGGGCAGAGTTGTGCCGGACAGATTTGGGCCGGACAGAGTTGTGCCGGACAGATTTGGGCCGGGCAGAGTTGTGCCGGACAGATTTGGGCCGGACAGAGTTGTGCCGGACAGATTTGGGCCGGGCAGAGTTGTGCCGGACAGATTTGGGCCGGACAGAGTTGTGCCGGATAGATTTGGGCCGGACAGAGTTGTGCCGGACAGATTTGGGCCGGGCAGAGTTGTGCCGGATAGATTTGGACCGGGCAGAGTTTGGACTGAGTGTGTGCCACCCCGGATCGAACAGAAACTGCTCGGCCAGGAAGTGACCGGTCGGACCAGGATGCTCGGTCCGAGGATGGTCGAAGCCAGACAGACCGAGTGACCGGCGCCCGGAAAGACGTGGTCAGTCGAGGTAGTTGATTGACCGGCAGGAAGGCCGACCAAAGGAGGTACCCGGGCTAGGCTTTGCCGGGATGCCGCCTAGCCCGGTCCTCCATGTGTTTGTCCGGTTAGGTGCATGGGTATGAAGCATGGCATAGCAGTGGTAGAGCAGCTCGGCTGCCGAGCTCCAGCTGTGAAGTCAGGCAGTTGAGATTAGGTGATGTTCAGCAAGGTCTATGCTGACAGATGGGATAGCAGAGCCACGTGTCAGGAGATGACTGGGAGTGGGTAAGGGGCTCAGAAGGTATATAGGCATGTCTGCACCCCCCATACGCGATACACGAACACTCTGTAAGGAATTTCTTACACTCAAACACTCTCTCCCTTCTCTCTATTCCCTCTAAGGTGTGTGCTAATTTGACCGTCGGAGGGTGTTTTCGGCCACACACCGCCGGGTAGCTCACCGTTATTTGCTCGCAGGTGATCGGATATCGACGGAGCTCGGAAGAAAGGAATACGGGCACGCCGGAATATTTGCTCCCCGTACAATTGGCGCCGTCTGTGGAAAGCTTGACAGACAAAACCTTGTCTTCCAGGTTCATCTGATCGCCGTCCATGGCGAACAACGACGAGTTTCCGTTGTCCGCCATCGACGGAGCCACCCCGGAGTATACCCGAAGGAGAGAGGGACCTCCTACTGTCCATCCAATGGCTGACTTGGGAACGCCCACTGGCGGACAGTCGGGAGACGCGCGGGATAAGCGCGGAAGAAGTCATGGTCATTCACGGAGTCCAGACGGTCACCGGCGGAGGAGAGACTCACACGCCAGACGTCTGGAAAATAAGTTGAGGGACCAAGATGCTGTCATCCGGCGAATGGCGGCGGAGATGGAGGATCTGAAGCGGCATGTCAAAGGGAAAGGTGAAGCTAGAGTGGGTGACCACAGTGAGCGCACCCCATCCCGCCGTTCAGGCGGTCAGAGTCAGCGACGCATTCCATCCATTTCTATTACCAGAAGTTACCAGGTTGGTGATTCCGACGTGCATGCAGAGAAGTCTAGCGCGCAAGACAGCACCTACCGGCCCTCACGTCCGGTGACGACTTCGAGGTACTCTTACTCCGCTCATTCAGAGGATTTGCGGGCGGTCTTAAAGGAGCGGGTTCGTCGGCGCGAAGCTCAGAGGATACCGGCGTTCCAGCGGCTATCCTACGGGGTTCACGCCAGCGAGGAGGTCGGAATGCCTCCACCCCGCCAAGCAGCGCCACTCCTAGTGGATTCAGATTTGGCCAGGTTGAGTGCCACCCCTTTCTCCCTGGAAATAGAAACTACACTGCTTCCGGCAGGCTTCCACCAGCCAAAGTTCGCGCTTTACGACGGGAAAACCGATCCTTACCTGCATGTGAGCCACTTCCGACAGGTTATGGCCGGACATAGGCGAAATGACGGACTTATGTGCCTAATCTTCCCGTCAAGTTTAGGCGAGCTGGGCTTGAAGTGGTTCGAGAGGTTGCCGGAAGGGAGCATACAACGATGGCATCAGTTGGCCGAAGCCTTTGTGACGCGCTTCAAAACCAACACAAAAACACCAAAGGAAGTCGATCATTTACTTAGTGTCAAGATGGAACCGAGCGACACACTGAAGGCATACAACTCGAGGTATTGGGAAACCTTCAACGAGATCTTGGATTGCCCGGTCAACCTTGCAATCACGCAATACAAGCGCGGTCTCCCGCTCGGACATAGGCTGAGGGATTCGCTTACAATGAACCAGCAGACATCCATGTGGCACCTAATGCAGCGCATCAATGAGCACATCCGAGTAGAGGATGATGCGGCGACGTCCACCGCGGAGACAACCTCGAAGGAAACGAGCAAGTGGGCGACTGGGTTTTAAGGAAGGTCATGGGCAACGCACTAGTGCCGGGTGAAGGCAAGCTAGGGGCAAACTAGGAGGAGCCTTACAAGATAACCGGGCAAGGGGGCATACAACTTAGAAGATTTGGATGGCAAAGGCGTACCCCGGTCATGGAATGCGGCCTTATGTAATTTTTTGAGGGACTTGTTTCCTCAACACTTCTGAATGCAAATACTCTTTTTGTCAATGTAATAGAAGTGAATTACTTTTGCTGAAGAGCTTTGTTGTGTCCGAAATAATAGTGGATAAGGGGCCTACTCTTCTGTTCCAGCCGAGATGATTTACTCCGGCTGACGGGTTGATGATTTGCTCAACTGCGAGGTTCCAGCCGAGATGATTTACTCCGGCTGAAGAGTTGATGATTTGTTCAACTGCGAGGTTCCAACCGAGATGTTTTACTCCGGCTGAAGAGTTGATGATTTGTTCAACTGCGAGGTTCCAGCCGAGATGATTTACTCCGGCTGAAGAGTTGATGATTTGTTCAACTGCGAGGTTCCAGCCGAGATGTTTTACTCCGGCTGAAGAGTTGATGATTTGTTCAACTGCGAGGTTCCAGCCGAGATGTTTTACTCCGGCTGAAGAGTTGATGATTTGTTCAACTGCGAGGTTCCAGCCGAGATGTTTTACTCCGGCTGAAGAGTTGATGATTTGCTCAACTGCGAGGTTCCAGCCGAGATGATTTACTCCGGCTGACGGGTTGATGATTTGCTCAACTGCGAGGTTCCAGCCGAGATGATTTACTCCGGCTGAAGAGTTGATGATTTGTTCAACTGCGAGGTTCCAGCCGAGATGTTTTACTCCGGCTGAAGAGTTGATGATTTGCTCAACTGCGAGGTTCCAGCCGAGATGTTTTACTCCGGCTGATGAGTTGATGATTTGCTCAACTCCGAGGGTCCAGTCGAGCTGTTCTTGTCCGCCAGGAAAGAAGTCGTGGAGCGGACCTTGCTCCCCCTCTTTAGAGTTCCTTGGCCGAGCTGATCTTGTCCGCCAAGAAAGAAGTGGCGGAGCGGACCTTGCTCGCCTTCTTTGGAGTTCCTTGGCCGAGATGATCTTGTCCACCAAGAAAGAAGTCGCGAAGCGGACCTTGCTCCCCTTCTTTGGAGTTCCTTGGCCGAGCTGATCTTGTCCGCCAAGAAGGAAGTCGCGGAGCGGACCTAGCTCGCCTTCTTTGGAGTTCCTTGGCCGAGCTGATCTAGTCCACCAAGAAGGAAGTCGCGGAGCGGACCTAGCTCGCCGACCTTGGAAGTTCCTTGACCGAGCTGTTGTTGCTCACCAAGAAGCAAGTCGTGGAGCGGACCTTGCTCGCTGACCTTGGAAGTTCCTTGCCGAGCTGTTTTTGCTCGCCAAGAAGGAAGTCGCGGAGCGGACCTTGCTCGCCTTCTTCGGAGTTCCTTGACCGAGCTGATGTTGCTCGCCAAGAAGCAAGTCACGGAGCGGACCTTGCTCGCTGACCTTGGAAGTTCCTTGCCGAGCTGTTTTTGCTCGCCAAGAAGGAAGTCGCGGAGCGGACCTAGCTCGCCTTCTTTGGAGTTCCTTGGCCGAGCTGATCTTGTCCCCCAAGAAGGAAGTCGCGGAGCGGACCTAGCTCGCCGACCTTGGAAGTTCCTTGACCGAGCTGTTGTTGCTCACCAAGAAGCAAGTCGCGGAGCGGACCTTGCTCGCTGACCTTGGAAGTTCCTTGCCGAGCTGTTTTTGCTCGCCAAGAAGGAAGTCGCGGAGCGGACCTTGCTCGCCTTCCTCGGAGTTCCTTGACCGAGCTGATGTTGCTCGCCAAGAAGCAAGTCGCGGAGCGGACCTTGCTCGCCGACCTTGGAAGTTCCTTGACCGAGCTGATGTTGCTCGCCAAGAAGCACGTCGCGGAGCGGACCTTGCTCGCCGACCTTGGAAGTTCTTTGCCGAGCTGTTGTTGCTCACCAAGAAGCAAGTCGCGGAGCGGACCTTGCTCGCTGACCTTGGAAGTTCCTTGACCGAGCTGATGTTGCTCGCCAAGAAGGAAGTCGTGGAGCGGACCTTGCTCGCTTTCTTAGTGCGGTCACCATCTTGCATATTGAGGACCGAGGAAGTATTACCCCGATCAGGATAGGTAATCCCAGTCACGCTTCAGCGGACGGAATTAAGGGGCAATTGAGAGGGAGATTAATGATATGGACTTTGTGCCAGACAGATTTGGGCCGGGCAGAGTTGTGCCGGACAGATTTGGGCCGGACAGAGTTGTGCCGGACAGATTTGGGCCGGGCAGAGTTGTGCCGGACAGATTTGGGCCGGGCAGAGTTGTGCCGGACAGATTTGGGCCGGACAGAGTTGTGCCGGACAGATTTGGGCCGGACAGAGTTGTGCCGGACAGATTTGGGCCGGGCAGAGTTGTGCCGGACAGATTTGGACCGGGCAGAGTTTGGACTGAGTGTGTGCCACCCCGGATCGAACAGAAACTGCTCGGCCAGGAAGTGACCGGTCGGACCAGGATGCTCGGTCCGAGGATGGTCGAAGCCAGACAGACCGAGTGACCGGCGCCCGGAAAGACGTGGTCAGTCGAGGTAGTTGATTGACCGGCAGGAAGGCCGACCAAAGGAGGTACCCGGGCTAGGCTTTTCCGGGATGCCGCCTAGCCCGGTCCTCCATGTGTTTGTCCGGTTAGGTGCATGGGTATGAAGCATGGCATAGCAGTGGTAGAGCAGCTCGGCTGCCGAGCTCCAGCTGTGAAGTCAGGCAGTTGAGATTAGGTGATGTTCAGCAAGGTCTATGCTGACAGATGGGATAGCAGAGCCACGTGTCAGGAGATGACTGGGAGTGGGTAAGGGGCTCAGAAGGTATATAGGCATGTCTGCGCCCCCCATACGCGATACACGAACACTCTGTAAGGAATTTCTTACACTCAAACACTCTCTCCCTTCTCTCTATTCCCTCTAAGGTGTGTGCTAATTTGACCGTCGGAGGGTGTTTCCGGCCACACACCGCCGGGTAGCTCACCGTTATTTGCTCGCAGGTGATCGGATATCGACGGAGCTCGGAAGAAAGGAATACGGGCACGCCGGAATATTTGCTCCCCGTACAGTCATTATTAAGCTTATGTAACTGAGATCATAAAATGACTTTGTAAAAGATTTTTATATTAGTCCGAAGCATAGATAACGATAGGTTATGTTGAATTGCTTATCATATTTAATGGCACATAATATGCAAAATTTTGATTTTAGTTAATTGCTTCCATGTTAATGGCACACAAATTTATACTTTTAAAATAATCGACCACATTTATTTTCCAAGTCGTCATGTACATAATAATTTGAGCTTAATTGATATAGTTAAATTACATGCTCACCAATACAGTTTTTCAAAATGTATTTGTTTTTCAACTGTACAGGCTTCATGGCACATCTACCTGATGAGGTCCCCCTTTTGAGTCATCCACATCGGGCTGACAGTATATGGAAGCACCCGGTATGCAATAACGTTTGTTGGACTTTACGCGTACAATGAAAATACACTGCATTTTGTTTTTCATTTCCTTGATAATGCTATAATTTAAAATACTCATTCTGTTATGCAGGACCAGTCACGCACCGTGGTGGCATGCCGACGGGGAGATTCCGGCCTGTGGGATCGTCCATTGGACCATAGAGTCTTGCAGTGTCTACTACGCGCAGGATTCTATGGTGTATATCGTATAGGCCATATCAGACTGGACCACCCACTCATTACTGCTCTCGTCGAGAGATGGCGCACAGAGACTCATACATTTCATTTCCCAACCGGTGAGGCCACCGTCACATTGCAGGACGTATCTGTCCTATACGGTCTACGGATTGATGGGCGAGCAGTTACTGGACTTGACCCATCATTGACGACGGAGCAGTGGATAGCGCTATGTGCTGAGCTATTGGGAGTAGCACCTACACCTGCAGACTTACAGGCAGGTAGAGTGAGGGTGAGGTGGCTGTCGGAGCATTTTCAGGGCGATTTTCCAGATGATGCTGCAGATGAGTTAGTACAGCAGCATGCGCGAGCATATATTCTGTGGCTTATTGGGGGGGTACTTCTCCCTGATAAGTCACAGAACCTGCTCAAGCTGATGTATTTGCCACTGTTGAGAGACATTGACGTCATCGGCCAGTACAGCTGGGGCGCCGCGGCTTTGGCATGCTTGTATAGGATGTTATGTCGAGCCACTCAGGTGGGTGTGACTCAGATCGGAGAACCCCTTGTCTTGCTACAGGTTAGTAAGAATTTTATTACATGTCAATTCATATTGTATGGCATATTTCAGTATTGTAATTGCGTTCAAACTATTGCAGATTTGGGCGTGGGAGAGATTGATTCGCATTGCCCCATCTAGGCGGCAACTAGTTGGTCCTGGTGAGGTTTCCATCGGGCAGGGAGACATGCAGATGCCGGCCGGACCTCGAGGTAGCCGGTGGAGGGTTGACATGAGCCACGAGGTCGTATCGACCCACGTAGTGGTCGTGTATAGAGACCAGCTTGACCGGATGATAGACGGCGAGGTATCAAATTTAAATACCTAAATTTTAATTGTCATATGGACTGTATATGTTTATGAGCGATTTTTAATAGACTTGTCGTTATTGTAGTTTATCTGGCAGCCTTATGCTGATGTCCTCCACACGCTCCCAGACTACTGCCGCCTAGGTGAGGATATATGGATGGCGAGAGTACCACTCATTTGTTTTGATGTGGTTGAGTGGCATCTCCCTGATCGTGTCCTCCGACAGTTTGGTCGGGTCCAGGCCGTGCCGGATCGGTGTGACACCGAGTGGCGGTTGCATGCGACGGATAGACGTGGCCAAGCCAGCACTGACTGGAGTCAGCATCATATGCGATACATACAGTTGTGGGATGCCCGTCGCGACACTATTGTACAGGCTGACTGGAGCGATGGGGTCCTCCCCTCTCCCGACCCTTACATGTTGTGGTATCGGCGACATACACACCTACTTGTCGGTAATCCGAGCTACCTGTCCGAGGCCGGATATCAGGGAGTTGGGCCTTCTCTCGAGTCATTGGTGAGTAGCGTACTATATCTCCGATAATTGTTAATATCATAATTGATTATTTTCAGTCAACTATAGCCTAATATATCTGATTTTTTTTACAGGTGGTTCGAGCTGGGAGGTCATATCACTTGGTTGAGGACGCCATTTTCAGACGTGATGGACAGCTTGGTCTGCAGGCCCTTGTAGAGATCAGAGAGTTATTGTACGAGGGGATCCAGTATGCCCATCGGGTAGATCGTCTGCATTTTGGGGACTACGGTGTACACACTGCAGCAGCTGCTCCAGACACATCAGTCCCGTCCACGTCAGTGCCTTCCAGTTCAGCGCCAGCCACAGCAGGTCCTTCGACTTCAGTCACCCCACCACATGATACCCCATACATTTCTCCATATTCCCCACACGTACATCTTACCCAGCATGCTGACCCTGACCCTGATTGGTCACCGCCCCGCTTCATGCATGATGTTATTACCCCACCCACCCAGTTACATCCTACTTTTCTGGGGAGTACTTCGACCGCATCCCGGTTCATGCATGATGTTGCTACCCCACCCACCCAGTTACCACCTGCTTTTATGGGGACTACTTCGACCGCGCCCAGGAGTACACATGATGCAGTTCTCATTGACATCTCACACATTGATGATGAGGGCCATATTGAGCCCCCCCCAGAGCGCGAGGGAGAGGTTATGGTCGTGGGGGACGTCGCGGCCGAGGTCGGGGTGCGGGCAGAGGCAGAGGTCGGGGTCCAGCTGCAGATCGTGATACAGTTGCACCAGACGAGGGAGTGGGAGTTTCACAGCTCACAGCAGTATCTGATCTACAGGCACAGGCAGGATCAGGGGCATCAGATGCAGGAGAGGGGGGATCACACTCACACTCACAGGCTCCACAGGCAGTCAGTGGAGGGCCGCATGCAGGGGAGAGAGTGCCAGATATTCAGAGAGTCTACCGTAGGAGACCGAGGAGGGAGATCCACGGTCGGGGTTGTGGGACTGGGGGCAGGTTAGGGCATTAGCGGTTGCGATATGGACTATATAGGTTTTTTTTTTTCTTTTTTTTGGTTGTATGTGTCAAACTTGTACAGCTGATGTAAGTGTCATACTTATTTATTCGCAATTATAATTTCACAATTTTTTATTCTTATTTATATTGATGAATCACACAAATCTGTTTCACATCTCTACCCCTCTCTCATTATCCGTAATTTAGGAGAACATAAATTACAAATGCGTTTGGTTTGAACAAAACGTGTAAAGAAGCTATAAAAAATATGTTTGTTCAAGCCTAAAAATAATTGAAATATCTCGCTTCATTGATAAGTCATGGATAAGCATTACAAATTGCATGCATTACAGAAATGCCCTGGGCGTTCATCCAAACAATTTCATTCATTATCATCATCATCTGACATCTCAATATCAGATTCATACATAACATCCATGCTCCAGGCGTAGTACTGGTGTGCATCATCCATTAACCCATCTTCGGCACGCTCATTTGCGGTCTTCATTAGTCCGGACCTCTGCAAACGTTGGGTCATGTGATTAACCTCGTCGCGGATACGATGCAATGCCCTTTGCAACAACTGTGGAGTGTCAGTTGGCATACGCATGGCTAACCGGCGAGGAAATTTAAGATTAACTTCACGACATAGCTCAACGAGAACGTTTGCTCGAGTTTTGCGAAATTCCCACTCAGCTCTCATGGTATTGACGGTGGCACGTGAGTAACACAAATTTGGATTTAATGGGTATTGAAATTCATCTCCATCTGCAACCCAATAGCGACCCATTGCTGAATATAGATCAACCACCGTATATGTCATGATGATATCGGTAGAAATGGCTGTAAAACTTTTGTTGTGGTATGCTACGATATTTATACCATATATACACATGGTAGCTGTATGTATGCAATTTCCTGTTCGATCACATGCATGCCACTGACCTTATCCAGTGCATACGGCTGTCAGGACTCGACTTTGTGCAGTCATGAACGAATCAACGGCCTGTAGCATCGGCTATTGTGCCGCAGATGCAGTGATGCCTGTGACTTTGTGCATAATTGCAATGGGCATAGTACGTAGGAGGTATGTGACTTTGTGCAGCGATGCAGCGATGCATCTGACTTTGTGCAGTGATACAGTGATGCGTGTGACTTTGTGCATCACTGCATCACTGCATGTGACTTTGTGCAGTGATGCAATGCTGCATGTCACTTTATGCAGTGATGCAGTAATGCATGTGACTTTCTTACTTTGCCATGCTTGTATACGTTGTGACTTTTTTCTTGACATTACGTGATGCATGTGACTTCTGCAGTGCAACTTACATGCTTTGTTTTTTCCGCACATTTCAGAATTCACTAAGTCACATTATTACGACTGTGAAAAGAAGCAGAAAATGCTATTATGTTGGTAAAAAAATATGATGGACGATTGTGTAATGACAATAAAAATCGGATGACTGTGAAGTTCATTAACTGAAAAATAAGATAAAATATAGGCACCAAAGTTCCAATCGTGCTTACCTAGCAGGTGACCATTTTATTATGTTGGTGAGAAAAACAATGATAGTTTATGAACAATATTACTTTAATACAAAGAAAATTTCATTTTTCGATTTAATTTATAATTTCTCGAAAACACTTATACGTACTGAAATCGTCAATTCCAAGTGAGTACTTATTGTATTACAAAAGTAAGCATGACAAAATAGTTTCATGTGCCGATGTGACAACTCACTGCATTTTGTTTTATTTGACAACGCACTGCTCGAATATGAAGGGATAGCATTGTGATTCTATGGCCTACAATTATTATTTTATCTTACAACCACGTCCATGACTACATCACAGGTACACAAAGTCACGGGTAATCAAAATTACATGAAATGAATAATATCAAATAATATCACGTGTATCACTTATTCCATAGTGCCCTAGCACCACTATCATGTCTATAAATACCCCAGTATGATGTTTGTTGAAGGCATAACAATAGTAATAGATATACAATTACTATTATTATTATTTTTTTTAATTTTATTAACAATGTCTTCAAGAGGTGCAGGAAGTTCACGCCGGCAAAGAAATCCGAAAGTGTGGCTGCTACCTCCATTTATGTATGACTACAAGAGCGAAAAGTACTCAAGTCCGAAGGATTATTATGCTGGTATCCGAGCAGAATGGGCGTTTAGGGTAACGGAGCAAGAAGGATTGTATAATGATCTACGTAACTTTGGGGCACCGGTACCTCATCATCGTTCATTGACCATGGCTAGACGAAATGTGAGTGACTATGAAAAAGCAGTTAGCAGAATTAAGAAGGAGAACAACAGGATGTTGATGCGGAGATGTCGACATTTCATGCTTCAGCTAGCCACTGAAATGGCAGAAGCAAGCAACAGAGATTTGACAATGGTTGAGCGAAATAATGTCTTCAACAATGAAAAATATCTCTCTGACTACTACATGTCAGATGACGAATAAGAAATCAAGCACCGTTATCTTTCATATGTTCGTTCCTGGAGTGTAAGACAACGTTGTTGTTGGTGTAACGTACGGATGTATTTCAAGTATTTTTGTTATGAACCTGAAGTTTATGAAATACCTACATTTATAAGTACACATTTATGAGTTCATGACTTTCTTTATTGAATTGCAATTTGTTAATGAATGTTCTGGATTAATTAATGGATTAATGTATGTTCAATTATGTGAATACTTAAAACACATAAAATAGATCAGGCAACTCGGAGAAAAGGTTCCCTTAACTGGGGCTGCTGAAATAGGGATGAAATTACAACGAATTTCAATCTCCATCAGGAAAGAAGAAAGAGTCACCTTCCAATTCTTGAAAGTCCAGTAAAAATTATGACTCCGGTAATGAATGAGGGGTTGACAAAAAACTAAACTCGGTGAATCGAACTACCGCCTTCAACAACACATAAAACATAACAGGTAGGTCGGTGAATAGCTTCCCAAATGACAAGAACAATTCAAATAGTCATACTTTTCAATGAAATACAAATAGCGGGTCGTAAGCTTCATAAGCTTCATTTTTTCACACATTGAGTAGTCAAATCGTGGAGAGACTTGTCAGTATATGCAGATAGATTGTGAAGTCATGTGACCTGGTGCACAGTCTTCGGTTTTATTGATTTGTTTATTACAGTGACAACTCATCTCTTATTTACATATGTGGGATTCTCAACTCAGAAAGTCACATGGCAACAGTGAATTCACTGATTTACCTTACTGTCAGCCTGCCTTTATTTTGTCTGTATATGCAGATGGATTGTGAAGTCATGTGACTTGGTGCAGAGGCTTTGGTTTTCTCGATTTTTTGCTCGATTTTTTTTATTACAACTCATCTGTTATTGATATATGTGGGATTCTCAACTCAGAAAGTCACATGGCAACAGTGAATTCACTGATTTACCTTAACAACAGCATGCCTTTATTTTGTCCTTATATGCAGATAGATGGTCAAGTCATGTGAATTGGTGCACAGGCTTTGGTTTCCTCGATTTGTTGCTCGATTTTTTTTATTACAGTGACAACTCATCTGTTATTGATATATGTGGGATTCTCAACTTAGAAAGTCACATGGCAACAGTGAATTCACTGAATTACCTTACAGTCACCATGCCCTTATTTTGTTCGTATATGCAGATGGATTGTGAAGTCATGTGACTTGGTGCACATGCTTTGGTTTTCTCCATTTTTTGCTCGACTTTTTTGTTACAGTGACAACTCATCTCGCATTGATATATGTGGGATTCTCAATTTAGAAAGTCACATGGCAACAGTGAATCTACTGATTTACCTTACAGTCAGCATGCATTTACCTTACAGTCAGCATGCATATATGTGGGATTTTCATTTATCCGTTCATAATCAACTATATAAACGAGTAAAGGTGAAGACACAACCTTACAACTCAAGGTGAAGACACAACCTTACAACTCATTTCACCCTACGAAATTATTATTCATTTGTTTGAAAAAATTAGCATGGCTACATGGTTCATAGGAGGGAGTGGGGGTCGCAGAGGTGGTAGGAACTTGCAAAGGGGTGAAAGTTCACGACGAGGAGGGGGAAGGGGAAGTGGTGATGCTGAAGATGAAACACCATTTCCTTTCTTGGATGCCTCTTGTGCTTATCATGATAGGTTTGGGAAGCGACATTTTGTCATGCCCAAGTACTATCGAGATCCATGTGGTTTGGTGGAGGATCCATTAGAAAATCAAACAGGATATGGTTATGCAAAGGCTAGACTTCTTAAGTGGCCCGCACTATTTATAGAGCGAGTGCAAAACGAAAGATTATGTCGGGAAAGAGGACTGAAGGTGCCAAAAGCACGTTCTGTTGAGATCCAAAAGGAAGATCCTGATAATGTTGATCGACTATGTCAAACACTAGAACGTGAGATTTCTCAAATGGGTCGTAGATTGGCCCGCGATATGCAGCTACTCATACTTAAGAAGGATGCCCAGAAAAACAAAACAGAACCAAATGTTGCGGCTATCAAGGCTATCATGGAGGATCCTGAACTTGTCTCTGACGCTGAGCTTTCGGATTGTTCAGACTCTGAGCCACCTGCCGATTTAAGCGCGAATTAGGTGTTAATGTCTACACTTCGGCAATATAACAACTTGCATTAATATGTAATGTCTGTGTTAGAGTAAGTATAACTGTTATGTTATGTTATGTTTATGTTTAAGTTTATGTTTATGTATTGTGTCTGTCAAATGTTACGGCTATTAATATGCAATATTAGGTCATGAATTAGGTGTTTCTCTATCTAACTGTTATGTTTATGTATTGTGTGTTCAGTTAAGAGTGTCCAGGATGTATGTAATGTGTGTTCAGTTCATGGTGTCCATAATGTATTTTTGTGGGAGAATTATGTCTGTACTACCTACGTAACTGAAAACTATTACATTTGCAACTTCAGTTATGTTGTTTTCATACCCGTATGAGTATTTTGTAAAGTACTGACTTTGTATATTATGTATTAAGTATTATTACAAAAATGTTGAGAAAATTTATTTTAGGAGCTCTCGCTGTGGCCTTTGTCTTCTTGGCCTACTCCGCGGTGGTCTTCGCGTCTCACCCTTCGTCGTTGCTCGTCGAGTTGCACAATGTGTGGGTGTGCTTCGAACTGTACAGCATGCATATCACATTCTAACCCATAACAAAGACGATACAAAAAAATAAATTTTATAAATGAAAACGGGTACAAAACGGTTTTACTAAACTGGTTTACTAAACTGATTTTCTGAATTACATTCTCACATTCTAACCCAAAACAAAAGAATAAATATATATTTATGTTTAAATGAAAACGGCTTTCGTAAAGCCAAAATAATTTTCTAAATAACACTTTCCAACCCAAAACAAAGACAAAAGAAAAAAAAAATTACATGAAAACGATTTTAGTAAAGCGAAAAAAAAATAATTAATTACACAAAACAATAAGCAAAAAAAATATTTACATGAAAACAACTTTAGTGAAGACGAAAAAATTTTTTTAATTACATTTTCTAAATAAAAACAAAGACAAAAGAAAAAATGAAAAATGTAACATGACAACGGCTTTAGTAAAGCCAAATAAATGAACATGATTGGCTTAATAATATCTACATGAATATGATTTTGAAATTATATATATGAAAAATAGTATGTAAAATTAATATATGAAAAGAGGTTTTTTTTCATATTATGTAAAATTTATGAATTACACATTCTAAACAAAAACAAAGAAAAAAAAAAACATATTTTAACATGATAATTGCTTTAGTAAAGCCAAGTACTAAAATATACAGTGTAAATATATTTTTTAAAATATGTTTTATGTTTTTTTCTTTTGTTTTATCTTGAAAATAGCGTTTTATTCCAACAAAGTTTATGTTAAAAACGCCGGGTGGGAAAAAAATTTCTGTTAAAATCGCTATTAGAAATAGCGTTTTTTGGCAACAAAATTTGAACTGAAATCGCTATTATAAATAGCTTTTTTTCTGCAAAAAAATTTTTGTTAAAATCGCTATTATAAATAGCGTTTTTTTGGCAAAATTTTTTTTGTTAAAATCGCTATTAGCAATAGCGTTTTTTTGGCAACAAAATTTTGTGTGAAAAGCGCTATTAAGAACAGCGTTTTTATTGGGAAAAAAAGTAACGCTATAAGCGCTATTCGTAACAGCGACTTATTAATCAAAGTCGCTATTTGTAATAGCAATTTTTCTGTTCATCTATTTTTGCGCTCTTAATAGTAAAAGGGCGAATAATAATGGCGCTTTAGTTTAGTTTTGAAATTCCGTCAGAAGTTGGCCTAATTTTGAAAATACAATGTAAAAAAAAAAGGGGGAAAAGACCCACCGGGAGCAGTCCTTCATTCTTCGCTTTCAATTCTTCTTCGCTTTCAATTCTTCTCTCTCTCTCTCTCTGACGTTGGATCAACTGATTGTTTACATTGCTCTGCTCGGAAATTTTCTGATGAATTTCGATCCGATTTCACTTTGAATTTTAGGCAAGACACTACTGTTAGATGACTCTAACCAGTTTTTGTACGTAATTCTGTTTTATTTTGGTTCATATTGATTTCATTTTCTGTGTTTGTATTGGTTTTTGAATTCCATCTAATTTTTTGTAGATCATATTTTCTTGTCTTTCTAAGTTACGCCAAAAAGTTGAAATCCTCGAAAAATATGGACCTGAAGCCTTGAGAAAAATCTGCAACTTCGTACACCTTTCATGTTGGAACATTGAACTCTCTGAATTTTGTAAATTATTAATCCTCTCTTTTCTACAAACATATTGTTATAAAGTTAAACAAATTTGGAATCCTATACCGGATTCAAATGTGTATTTCCCAGGGAGTTTTTTAGTGCCAGAAGCTAGTGACAAAAATTAGCACGCTAAATGTTGCCTATGTCAGATAGGATCAGCTCAGCTTCGATTTCATAGTCATGCCGATTTTCTAGTGGTTATTATTTACTGGTCTTATGGATGCATGGTGTATCAAGAGTATTCTTTTACATATCATTTCTCATTTTGCTTTCCTGCTATTGTTTTTGGGAACTACATGCGGGTGGGAGTTGGGGAAAAATATTACAAACAAATGGAGGTGCAAGTGTGTACGTCTGTGGTGGGGTGCAAATGCACCCGTCCATATGTTGGTAATTTTTTTTTCCTAACTCCAACCTACATGTAGTTCCCCCATTGTTTTTCTATCAATATGGCCAATCTGATATAGCCGACCCCGTTTGATGGAACTTAATGCTTGGTCTAGTTTAACTTTACTTGGTAATATTGTTATATGTTTTTAATCCTCTGGCAGCTGCCTCTAAGAACATGCCATTTGTTTTCTTCACTTTGGTGGCCCTTGTTGCCTTCTTTAACAAGCCCTTGAGCTTCCTTTGCCCCACATTCAAGTTAAGTTTATTACATCATGGTTTTGTCTGAACTGAGATTTTTTAGCTCCTTCTGCTGTGTAGCTTCTATAGGTAGTGTTATTTCCTTCTTGGTGATTAGTGGAGACTCAGCCACCAGTTTTCATATCCTTTCATTGGATTGTTTACCATAATTTTTAATCAAAGACAAGTCTGCTTTTGGAGGTTGCTTGATCCATATTCTGATTGCATTTCTTAATATTCAGAGTGAGCATCTCACATATAGATCTTGCAGGAACTAGCTAATGAAGTAAGGTTTTGGAGAGCATTTGGGTTTTATGCTCTTTTAACTTTGATGTGTTATTTGATTCTTTTGCTAATTCATTATTCACCTCCTCTTTAACAAATTACTTGAGATGTTTGTTTGACTCATTGGATTTTTTTTCAGTTAAAATTGAAAAGTATTTTTAAAGAACTAATATTAGAATTGGCTAAATAAAACTTATGAAAGCAGGCTTATCTTGTAACTGGGTTGAGTGGAGGTTTATTGACTTTTTCCTTGTCAGTTTTTATGCTTCCTGCCTGGATTTGCTTCTGCCTATCACTCAAGTCTTTTGGTCATCAATCACTCAGGTAGCACATATGATAATTCTTTTTCCAATATCATAAGCTTTTTTGGAATGCATACTGGACAATCTAATTTGTTATGCCACCTGTTTCGGGTCAATAGCATGTTATGTTGTACCTCTAATACCTTGCCTTACTTAGTCAGTCTACTTTAGTGGGTCTATTGCCAAATTCTTAATTGAGAAGATGGGGATGATTGGTTCTCTGCCACCTCCTCATGGTTAGTAGTTTTGGACTTCTTTATTTTCTAAAGCTTCCATCATTTCATGACGTTTTAGTTTTGTCACAACTGATTTCTCTCTTGATGTTAAAAAGCTCCATTTACTAGTAGTTTACTCCTATGTTACATGAACTCGGGTACAAGTGTTGGGTACAGGTGTGATATACGTCGAGGTGTCCAATTGTTTTAATTCTCAATGTCATTGGACATGGGGACACAGATAAATTCATATTTCTTAATTTTTTGTTTTTCTAGAGTGAACAGTGTTCACAAGGTACCATAGAGCATTTCATGCATATGTAGGGGTTTAGGAAGCACGGATACGGATACGGATACGATACGATACGGATACGGCGATACGACAAAATTTGAAAAACTAGGATACGGATACGGCGGGGATACGTTCGTAAAAAATATTATTTTAACAATTTTTAGTAATGTAGTATGCATAAAAATAAGACTTAAAGCAAAAGACAACTTGATAAAGAAGAAAGATTCCTATAAAACTAAGAGTCTTCAAGGTCAATAGCTTCAACTTGTTCCCCTTCATCATTGAATATCACAAGACCTTAGCTAAAGCCAAAAAACTATTCTTAAATAAAAATTTCAGCAAATATACTTTTTTAAGTCATCAATGATAGCCTAGGAAACACGGATACGAATATGGTGATATGGGGATGTGGATATGGCGATATGTCAAAATTTGAAAAACTACGATACGGGTACAGCGGGGATACATTCATAATTTTTTTTTTTATATAATTTTAATAATGTAATATGCATGAAAATAAAACTTAAAGTAAATTAATAAATAAGGAGAGGGATTCTTATTAACCTAAAAGTGCTCAAACATTCATAAAACATCTAAAACTAAAAGCAAAAGCAAAAGCAAATGCAAATGCAAATGCAAATTAAACATCATCCTTACATGCCAACACCAAAAAAAGAATGAGAGCAAAGAGAAGAAACGTGAGAGAGTGAAAAAGTGAGAGAGAAGTGAGAGAGGCAACAAGGATACATCAATTTGACAAATTCTATTACTTTAACTCTCACTATATTCCTCTTATCAAAGAACTAAACAAAATATTATAAATAATATATAACTTCGAGTATCCGATACTTCAAAATTAATAAAAAATTAATTAAGAAGTATCTGATACTTTTAAGAAGTATCTGATACGTATCCGCGAGTATCCGAGGAGTATCGGTATCCGATAAGTATCCGATACGGATACGTCACCCCCTTTTGAAGTATCCGTGCTTCATAGGTAGGGGTTCTATGCATAGTTTTATAGTAAACTTGAATTACTAATTGTGCTTACTAGG
This sequence comes from Camellia sinensis, assembly GCF_055761805.1. Taxonomy (NCBI): domain Eukaryota; kingdom Viridiplantae; phylum Streptophyta; class Magnoliopsida; order Ericales; family Theaceae; genus Camellia; species Camellia sinensis. The sequence goes on from NC_138970.1 coordinate 116,620,941, forward strand.
TGAATGTTCAAGTACACATGTATACATACCCCATTCTCTTACCCAAGTATCAAGTGCCCACAGGTACTTCATACATTTAGAATAATCCATGTAACATAGTTTTACACTAGTGCTAGGTTTTCTTCAATCATACTTTTCGAAAAATGGCCCATTTACTGCCCATAAGAAAAAGAATTAAAGTATTACTTACCGAAAATACGTTAGATTTCCAAGTTCATATAAAGTTTACATTTCATTGTATTTTGCAATATGCATTGTCATGTTTCCTACTCTCTATATTGCACTCTTTACCAAGACATATGTTGGACTTTTTAGTCACCAAGTCAACTGTCACGACCCCATTCCGCCCCTAGTAGAATGGTGCCATGATGGCCAGTAATCCAAGATTACCAAATGCCAACTTGCCAGGATTCACACACAATCAGAGTATACATATGGGGCTTACAAGTGCGAAAGTAATAAATTTAAATCTAAATAGTCCACAAGAGCTGTGCATAGATCAAATGAAATGACATACATTATGACATGGTTTACAACTTGGATACAAATAAAATAAAGTACATATTATATCTTGATCAAAAGGCTTCTCGAGCTGACATATACAAAAAAACATGAAATACAAAGCTAAGAAGCATAATCTTCAAGATGCTAGCAAAATATGAATCCGAACAAAACTTGCAAAATACATCTAGGCGTCACCGCATTCTTGCTCGTCACCTACATATATATAAGGAGAGGGTGAGCTTGGATACTCAGTGAATGATATTAGTAATAAGGGTTTAAATGAATGATATTCGAGATCTTTATCAAAACAATGCATAGCATATCTTGTACAAAATCAAGGGATGAACCAAGTTCATCTATCAAGTCTTTCAAAGTTTCAAGGAATGCTTACTAGCATCAATATAATACAAGGGATGACATTCCTGACAAAACAAGGGAATAATCGACCTAGAATCGATTAGACAAACCCACCCGTACAAGATCGTCGGTGGCAAGAGAGATATCTCAAATAAGGGTACTAGTTACATTATAGTCCCCTAGCACTAAGGACTTTCCAAGAATGTCATCAAAACAAGATAATACTTGATACAAAACTAGGAATAATCATTCATACTTGAACAAACACTTTTCTAAAACGAAACAAGCAAAGCCTTTATCAAAACATTAGAACATAGCTTTATTAAAAATACCACTCACATAGCTCTTCGGGTGTAGGGCTTAAGGCAAGAATCCAAGACCTACAAATACATGGCAAGGTCCACTGAATGCATTTCAAGAAGACAAGAAGGAATGCTCAAAGATGGTTTTGAAATGCACTTTCAAAACAAGCTTTACATGAGTGTAGATGGTCTCGGCATTTCTTTCAAAACTAAGTCAAGATAAAGCAAAACATGTGCTGGGGAGTTAACACACTGTTTCTTATCTTGGGAAAACATGCTGGGTATCAACCAGGTCTTGGCCGAGGTGTGGTCCCGGTGACCACATTCAGGAAACGAAGTCTGGAAAATCTGGGTTTCCTTTGAAGAACATGAAGAACATGAATGCTAAAATCATAACTTGTTATTAAAAAATCTGAGATTTCATGGCATGAGTTAAAAAACATGGACCTGGGTACCCATACTTGAAGATTCCATGAAAACAAATACAAAAATATGGATCTTAATACAAACTTTCGGATCAAAACATGGTTCTATTTCAAGAACACAAGAATATCATTTTCTCTTTTTAAACCAAACTTTAAATCAATGCATGGCCTATGAATCATGCTAGATCATGCAATGTGATCGGATCAATATAAAAAACAACAAGAGTAGATTAAGAATCTGAATCTAACCTCAAAATACGGATCTAATGGTTCAAACTCTAAAGATCAAGCTTGGGATCTAGCTCTCTCACTCTAAACTTCTCTTCCTCTTCCTAGAGCTTCTTACTCTACAATGCAAAAGGTATGACACAAAATGATATGAGTTCTTAGCTAGTACCTGACTTAACCCTCTGCTGGGACTTGTGGCAACGCCGGATTGGATCTCCCCAAAAAGGTGATAGAATGACAAGACAAGAATATGACAAAGTGTGTATAACAAGCAAGGTGACAAGGGCACTCTGACAAGGCAATGATCTCGGGTTAGGACATAGGCTTCAGGCAAGAAGGTTTCAATGACCTCGGCTAGGAAGGATAACACTTGGCCCAACTGTGCCACACCTCGGTCTAGGTCATACCAATCCAGGAGCAAGATCACTAGGTGCGAGGATCAAGGATGTTGGTTGCCTAGTTGATAACATCTCGGCCTAGATGGTACACATCTCGACCTAGGTGATGCACACCTCAGCCTAGATGATGACATCTCGGCCAATATGTCAGGGTGAAGGTGGAGGTCAACCAAAGTGGTTTTAAGATGGTCCTAGGTATAAGAGGTTCAAGGGTGTGACCTAGGCTGCACACACCAAGTAAGGAACAAAGCATGCAAGCAACACTTAGGCGAATCACATAAGCACAAAACAAGACAGAGACCTTTACTTAAGCAAAACAAGTCAAAATCTACAAATGCAAGCTTAACAAAACAAAGTCATGCAGATGCACATGAACATGACCAAGACAAGAATGAGGGTCATTACATCAACACTTCGTTTAAACTTTATCCCAATAATGATTTTACCTTCTCTAAATTTTGGATAATGTGCAATTATTTTTTCTTGTGTTTCTGTAACTCTAGTTTCAAATTTTAAGATCTTCCTGTCCCAAATTATTGAATGTGTTATTTCATTTGTATGATTCATTTTCTAAACAGACAATGATGAACACCTGTACAGAAAATTTTGTTTTTATATAATTATACTTAAGGCTTGGCTTGGTTTGGTTTGGTTATAATTATACTGGAATTGGTATGTGTTGAACTTGTATTTCCGTGAATATTCATCTTAGCTAGATCAGGTTGTGAGAATATATTGTGTATATTCTCAATTTGGCATGATTGTGTATATTAGGAATTAGGAAAGATTGTGGTGTAAATATTTGAATTGGCTGTATTTTCTTTTTCAGTTATAGGTTTAGGGTTATATAAACTAATGAGCTCTTTATAAATAAGATACAATTGAATATACAGAAACATTCAGAAATCTTACATGGTATCAGAGCCAAGTGCGAAACCCTAACAGAAATATCAACTGGTTCTCTGGTCCTAAGCTTTAGTTGATTCTGTTCTGGTTCTGTTCTCTAGATTTGATTAAGTTCACGACCTATTTAGTTCACCATCCATCATCACGGTCAAGTTCACCCTTTGCTTCATCTTGCTTGTGTGACTCATCTGAGTTCAAATCGCGATTCGTCGACTCGCGACCCACCTGATTCACATCACGACTGCGCATCATAGCTCGTTTGGTTCGATCCACCTTGTTCTCTCTGACTCACGACTCATCTGGTTTGCATCGTGAAGTTCTCTGGTTTGAAGTTCTACTTGTTCGACACCTCTCTATGGTCTCGGAGTCGCAAATGACATCGCGATCAGCATCTGCCTTCGTCGTATCAAAACCTACCTGGTTCGCGACTTGTTTCCTCTGTTGCCGACTTGGTTCTGGACGTGCGATGCTCGCTCGATCTCTCTCACTCTGATTCTCTGCTTGTGAGGTCTTTGTGGCCCCTGATATTTGGTTCTATTTTGGGATTAGTACACTTGAACCCTCTAATTTTTGTTTATTACACTTTGCCTAATCGGTTCTCTATTTTTGGTTCATTATGATGTTGAATGATCAGACTCAAGCTATTGGTTCTCCATCTGTCTTCTTGGATTCTGCTAGGTCCAAGATGGGACCCTTGGCTTTAGATGGGTGCGCTTTTTGCCATCAGAAGGGCCATTGGAAGTGTCATTATCCCAGGAAGGGATGTCTAACTGCCTCATCTTCTCAACAGTTTTCGATCCAGTTCTACGCCCCTTCTCCGAATATTTTTTAGCCTCCCGCCGGTTCTACTGCATCTGCTTCGGCTCCTAATCCTGACCTGACTTCCTTGAGTGCTCAGATTAGTTAGCTCCAGCATATATTGTCTACCTCCCAACCATCCCCGTCTACCTTAATTGTTTCCTCTCTTTATTTAGGTTTGCTTGGGTCTTCTTCAAGCACCTCTTTGTTTGTTTGGATTTTTGACTCTGGTGCTTCTCATCATATGACTCTCCATTTCTTCTTACTTCAAAATTGTACTACCCCTCCCCTTCCTATTATTGTTAATGCTGCTAATAGGTCTGGTTTGTCTGTTATATCTGCTGGGTCTGTCTTATCGTCTGCTATATCTGCTATCTCTATTCTATCTGTCCTTTATGTTCCTCAGTTATCTGTCAGTTTATTATCTATCAGTCAACTTAATGCCTCCGGTTTTGATATTATCTTTTCTTCTTCTATCTGTTCTGTGCAGGATCGGATGTCCAAGCAGCAAATTGGGACTGACCGTAGAGTTGGACACCTCTATGTGGTGGAGAGCTTGCATCTGCCTATGACAACCTCTCCGACTAACTTTTCCTCTTTTCAGCTAGATTCTCTGTCCAGTCATTTCTACTTGTGGCATTCTAGATTAGGGCATTTGTCTGCTGACTGCTTACGATCTTTAACTCAATCATGTATATTAGGTAAAGTTTCTGTTAGTAAATTTACTAAATGTCGGGGGTGTAAACTTGCCAAAATAACAGCCTTACTTTTTCGTAAAAGTACTTCTATATCTAATATACCATTTTCTTTAGTTCATACTGATGTTTGGGGCTCTTCTCCTATTCTCACAAAAGGGGATTCTGCATACTATGTGTCATTTGTTGACGACAGCATCCGTTATACTTGGGTTTATCTTATGACTCATAAGTCCGATTTCTATTAGATATACCGTACCTTTTAGTCTATGATTACTACTCAATTTGGATTTACAATTAAAGTGTTACGGTCTGACTTGGGTAGGGAATATTTAAAAAATGAGTGTTGTAAGTATTTAGCCAATTTGGGTACCATTCACCAAATTTCCTGTATAGATATATCTGCCCAAAATGGTCGAGCCGAGCGTAAACACCGCCATCTCCTTGAGACAGCTAGGTCTCTTCTTCTCTCTGCCTCAGTTCCGGCTCCGTTTTGGGGGAGGCAATTCTTACTGCTGCTTTTCTTCTCAACCTCATGCCTACTCCCTTTCTTTCTGGTCGATCTCCTTATGAGGCTTTGTTCTCCCAAATTCCTAATTACTCCCTCCTTCATGTGTTTGGGTTTGCCTGTTTTATCATTCTTCCCCTTAAAGATCGGACCAAACTTAGTACCCGGTCTGTCCTCTATGTCTTTTTGGGTTATAGTCCTACTCAGAAAGGCTATCGGTGTTACGACCCTGTTTCCTGTCGTCTTTATGTCTCCCGTCATGTTTCTTTTCTCGAACATCTGCCTTACTTTCAGCTTCCTCCTATCACTGCACCAGTTTCTAAAGAGGATTTGGTTCATATTGATCAATTTCCTTCTGAGGTCTCTCCTGATGAGTACATCTCTATTGTTCCCCCTGAACTTGTTCCCTCTTCTCCTACCACCCCTCTTGCTGGGTCTTTCTCGACTGAATCCCATGAATCTGCTCCGTTTTCTCCTCCTTCTCCCCAGCTTGCTTTTTCTCCTCCTCCGTTATTAGTTTATTCTCGTTGCTAGGCTCTCCCTCCACCAGTTGTCTCTGCCCCCACTGCTGATCCTTTTGCTTTTGACAACTCTGATCCTGTTGCACACCGAAATCCTACTCGAGCGCGTCATACTCCAAACAGGTTGGGTTGGTCTAATACATGTTTTTCCGCTTCCTGTTGTACTTTTTTGTCTGCTATTTATTCTTTTTCAGAGCCTCAGTCTTGCAAGAAGGCCTGTTAGGATCCCAATTGGGTTTGAGCTATGGAGGATGAGTTGTTTGCCTTGCAGAAGACTGACACTTGGGCGTTAGTCCCGTTGCCTGCTGGCAAGAATCAGGCTGGTTGCAAATGGGTCTATAAAGTCAAGACTCATTCTGATAGTTCTCTCGAGCGATATAAAGCTTGCCTGGTTGCCAAGGGTTTCTCACAGGAGTATGGTATTGATTATGATGAGACCTTTGCCCTTGTTGCCAAGATGACTATTGTCCGTACCTTGATTTTTGTTACCATTATTCACCATTGGCCTCTTCATCAGATGGACATTAAGAATGCTTTTCTTAATGGTCATCTCATTGAGGAGGTCTACATGCGTCCACACCCTGGCCTTCCCCACTCCTTTGAGCAGGTTTGTCGTCTTCGGCGTGCTCTGTATGGTTTGAAACAATCTCCTCATGCTTGGTATGATCGCTTTCAGACTGTTGTTACGGAGCTTGGATTTCATCCTTCTGCTTCTGACTCTGCTTTGTTTCTGAAACATACCTCGGCTGGTTTTGTTGCTCTCTTACTATATGTAGATGATATGATCATCACTGGCTCTGACTCTTCTACTATCTCTAAGGTCAAGCAGCATCTCTTCCGCACCTTTGAGATGAAGGATCTGGGTCCATTGCGGTATTTTCTTGGTATTGAGGTTGCTTCTTCTCCAAAGGGCTATTTTCTGTCTTAGGCTAAGTATGCTAATGAGGTCATTCACTATGCTAGTCTTACTGATACTAAGGTTTTTGATACACCTACTGAGCTTAATGTGAAGCTCAACTCTATTGATGGTGTCCTTGTGAATGATCCTATTTTATATCGCAAGCTTGTGGATTGCTTAGTCTATCTAATGGTTACTTGTCCTGATCTTGCCTATGATGTTCATGTGATTAGCTAGTTTGTTTCTGCTCCTCGATCCACACATTGGGCTGCATTGGTTCGGCTTCTTCGCTATCTCCGAGGTACTATATTTCAGGGTTTACTGTTGTCCTCTACTTTCTCTCTGGATTTGGTGGCCTATGCTGATTTTGATTGGGCTGGTGATGTTATTGATCGCAAGTCCACGTCTCTGTCTGTTTCTTAACGATTCCTTGATCTCTTGAAAAAACAAGAAACAAACTGTTGTTGCTCGCTCTACTGTCGAAACTGAGTACCGTGCTGTGGTTTATACTACTGCTGAGATTGTTTGGCTTCATTGTCTCTTATCTGATTTGGGTGTCCCTCTGTCTTCTCCAACCTCCTTCTATTGTGACAACCGCAGTGCTATTCAAATTGCCACAATACTGTCTTCCATGAACGGACGAAACACATTGAGATTGATTGTCACTTTGTCCACCGACATCTGTAGTCTGACTCTCTCTCGCTTCGTTTTGTCTCTTCGACTTTGCAACTTGCGGACTTCTTCACCAAGACTCACACTACCGCTCGGTTTCAGTTTCTTCTTAGCAAACTCTTAGTGTTTTTTGCTAAAACACCTTGAGTTTGAGTGGGGGTGTGATAATATATTGTGTATATTCTCAATTTGGCATGATTGTGTATATTAGGAATTAGGAATTAGGAAAGATTGTGGTGTAAATATTTGAATTAGTTGTATTTCCTTTTTCAGTCATAGGTTTAGGGTTATATAAACTGATGAGCTCTTTGTAGATAAGATACAATTGAATATACAGAAACATTCAGAAATCTTACATATCATGCAATTTTTGCTGCAGCATAGTGTGATTGCCATGGTACTCTCATCACTATTCTTTCCATATGGCATTGATGAACCTAATACAGGGATTGAAGAAAGAACAGTTCAAATGCTTCGAGTGCTATAGTCGTTCTAGATAACAATCTTGTTCTGATTACTAAAATTGCTGTAGTTCTCGACAACAAATATTCAGGTAATAATTTTATGTAGTTTGATTACAGTTTTTTGTTCATTAATTTACTTATTTTTTGCATTGCTTGATAATCACAACATGAAAATATGAGTGGAAAAGTTGTATAGAGCTTGGATAATGTCAAATGCAAACTGTTGCATTAGGAGGGAACAAAGTTGGTGGTTGCATTAGAGGTGTCATGAAATGGTTTTTATAGCATACATTGCATGCTGCCAAAAGTCAATTATGTTGTAGTGTGGAGAATCTAAGAATTACAGATAAATTTTGGAATAAGTGAAATTTTGAAGAATCGAAGGAGATGTCTAGAGGGAGCGTGGTTTTTGACCTTTTGGTAGAGTCTGCTCAATTTCTCTTTATTATGAGCACGAAATTGAATTGAAACACATAATGTATCACAGAAAATGCATTGGTAGGCTGGGATTTATTTGAAGTGGGATCCCTCCATAACTGGGTTTAATCTCAGTTTTTCATTACATTTTCTGTAATAGTTAATCTGGTTACCCAAAAAATGGGTCCAGAATTTTACCCAAAACCTGAGCGTGGTTGAGATTGAATTCGTGTATTGAGGGGTCCATATGTACAATGAATCTATACCACGTATTGATATTTCTAAGTAAAATTTTGAGTAGGTAGGTAGTATTACTGTTTCTGTAAACTATTCTATAATCCTTTGTGTGTTGCTAACATTGTTGGAGAGAAATGGACATAAACTCTTCATATCCTGTGGAGGTTTTAACCACAACCATCCATTGAGAAGATCTAATGGTGGTAAAGATGACATGCAAGAATGTTGGGACCATTTAGTGCGACATTGTTCTGGATAGTCACTGACCAAGCCTAGCTCGCCTTTTTTTTTTCTTTTTCCTTTTTCTTTTCTAATTCACACAATTGCCCACGCAATGTTACATTTTTATTTGAAGACAAGTACCAGGCGACCAACTGAATGTATGAGGGAAAAAAAAAACTAAAGAATAAAAATATATATATAATAAATTAAGTGAATATTTTTTTAGTCAGAACTTGATGTCTACAACATAGATTCCTAATTGCTCAGATTGTGAATCCGAATTGTGGGGTACTTATGACTGGTGGATGAAGAACAAAGATGAGATTACACCCGAAGGGAAGAAAAGAGTTGCATAGCTGATTTGCTGAGGTGCTAGACCTGGTCCATGTGGAGATCAATTGGTATAATCCTGATGAGCAAACTGATGATTCTAATTGGAACCAAGAACCCGAAAGGCCCAACCTAACGATTGGACTACAGCATGAACCAAATCTGAAATCAAAACCTGAACCAAAGCCTGAACCAGAAAAGCCTAAAGATTCAACACCTGAAATCCATGGCCTACAACCAGATTATCCTATCTTTGACCTGTTAAAGTACATTATCCCATCCCATCTGCCTAAACCCATTGCCCATGTCCCGTCAGACTTGAGCTGAATTTGCTCACTAGAAGATGATGAGAAAGACCCATTCGACTTCAAAGACATAAAGTAAGCTGTGGAAGATCTCACCCGATCTGAGGTGTACGATGACTCGATGGAACCCGAATTGGACTTGCTATTTGCAAAACAAAAATATTGCAAATATGATTGTCTTGAAGCAATGGTCGTCATGCAGACAAAGAAGGCTGTGAGCGACAAGATTGCTTTTGAATTTCTGAAAATCATTACCACAAGGGAGGAAGGCAAGTTGATAACCCCTCAAATCCAAGTCACCAAAGTTGAAGAAGAGGATCAAGATTTGGAAAATGAGGGATCAAAAAATGAATATGCTAGTGACACTGAAACCATTGGCCAGCAGGCCGAGAAGCACTAGTCAAACCAAGAATAATCACAACAAATGCTAAGCACGGTACTCTGAATTGCTTCAGAATTTGATCGATTAGGCTAATGAAGCTGATGATGCTTTTATGAAAAGTTTGTTTGCATATGAGAACCCAAAAGATCAAGTTGCAAATGGAGTGGCAATGCTTAACACTGAAGTCAACATGCTGGACTACACTTTGCTTATCGAGGATGCATGTGGAAAGCTGAAAAACTAATCTTAAAAATGGAATAAAACTTGTCTATGAAACATTCGTGTCTGAGTCTAAGTTTGATAGTGAGTCTGAGTTTGAGTCTAGCAGTGAGTTAGAGGCTGAGTCTAGACCATTTGTCAAACCTAGGTCTAACTTTTCTTTTGAGTTTGAGTAAGAATTTGTAACTCAGAATTCTATCAATGAAATAAGCTTAGCTTTTGCTTACGTCCATGTTCCTCAAGTTAATGGTGTGGATCTCAATATTGAAAATGATTGACACCGATTTTAAAAATGAAAATGATCTAAAAAATGAAATTCCCAAAGATTTGAAAGATTTAGTTGAACAGAGGAAAAATGTACTCAACCAATAATGGAAGAAACTTTGACAATAAATTTGAGAAAGAAAAATCCTAGACGATTTAGATTGATTCCAGTTTATTTTCAGAGGAAAGCAAAGAATTAGTTAACTTTTTGAAAGAATACAAAAATGTTTCTACGTGGTCTTGTGAAGACATGTTTAGAATCAATATGGATATTGTCCAATGTCGTATTCCTTGTACCCTGATGCTAAACATGTAAAGAAGAAATTGAAAATAATTTGACTTGACTGACTTTTGAAAATAAAGGAGGAAATCACTATGCAAATTGATGCTGATTTTTTATGGGCCATTGAGTATCCACAATGGGTAGCTAATGTTATGCCAGCCCCTAAGAAAGATGGTAGAATTAGGGTCCCTAAAGATGATTTCCCCTTACCTTACATCAATACCTTGGTCGATAATATTGCTGGCCATGCAATATTGTCTTTTATGGATAGGTTTTCTAGATACAATTAGATCTTAACAGCACCTAAAGACAAGGAGAAGACCACCTTTACCACGCAATGAAGGACTTTTTGCTATAGGGTTATACCATTTGAGTTGAAGAATGCTGGAGCCACTTATCAGAGAGAAGCCACCACACTGTTACATGATATGATACACTCAGGTAGAGGTTTATGTTGACGATATAATTGTCAAATTTAAGTAGAAATCTGAACATGTGCAAGTATTGCACAAGTTCGTCAACCGAATGAGGAAGTACAGACTCATGCTCAATCCACAGAAATGGACATTTGGGGTTACAGTAGGAAAGCTTTTGGGTTTTCTAATCATTGGACGTGGCATTGAGGTCGATCCCAGCAAAATAAAGGTTGTCCTTGAATTGGCTCCACCTCGAATTGAGAGTGAAGTCATTAGTTTTTTTAGCAATATGCAATACATCAGAAAATTGATTGCCAAGCTCACCATAATCTATGAACCGACAATTTGTGATTCCTGAAATGAAGTTACAACAATTCGTGATACAGTAACATATTTTATGCTGTAATGTTATGTATTTTCATCCAAATATTATGTTAGAATACTTATTTTTGTTCTTTTGTTCTCTTGTTAATATTTACGCAAGTTGAAGGTACGATAGTCATATTGCTATGTTAGGGTTTGTATATACATTTGGCTAATGTAAAGTTGAGAAACAATGATTATTCAATACATATAAAATTACTCTTTCTTCTTCTTCTTCCTCCTCCTAAATCCCAACCCTAAATCCTTCATTTTACAATCTAACTTGGTATCAGATAAATCTATTCTTCTCCAGAAAGGATTCTACAGACTCTGGAGATCGATCTGAGGTGACCGAGACGTGCTGATGTCATTAGATGTACAATGATGTCAGCATGACGTAAGTACTGTACGGATGGGACCTTCACCCCTAGACTCGAAATTGCCTCCTGAGATTTATGGTAATTTTTATGGAATTTTTTGATCATCCCTGATGTGAGTTTTCGATTTTTGAAAGTATTTCATGTTTTTTGGGACTTTTTTTTGCTGAATCTACTTGCTGGAATCCTATCTCTGGGAGCCGAAACTCCCTCCTTCAGTGTTATTTGCTGTTATTTTGTTGATTTACTACTGTTGGGTTGATGTTTAATTCGTTTTTGGACTCTTTCTGGTACTATACATAATCGGCAGTGTTATTTTCCAGCCTACCCACTGAAACTTACTGTATAGGGGCTGAAAATTATCTAGCAAGGTTTGGTTGATTTTAAAGTGTTAATTTGTGTTGGTGGGTTGATGTTTTTGGTTGAATTTGCGTCCAAATCTGTTTGGTAGACATAGGTTCTCCACTCATGCCTTTGTAATCTTGGATTCTTGTTGATTGAACTATTTCCAGTGGCTATACTCGTGGTTGTAAGAGCTGATTGGTGTGGATAATTTCTATTTGCAAGATTTCTGCTGCTTTCATACTCTTGTGTTGAGCATTTTGTGTGATTGATTGTCATGGCTGAAATTGAGGCTAAGGCAATGGCTATGAGTAAAGATGATGACATGCCCAATTCTATTATTACCAAGAAGTTGAATGGTGCCAATTATTTAGCTTGGGCTCATGCTGTAAAAATTTTCTTGCGTGGTAAGAAGAAATCCCGCTTCATTAGCGAACTCCTTCCTGCCACTGACGACAAAGCTTATGGTGATTGGTGTAGCGAGGATTCTTGTGTTATGGGTTGGATCTGGCATAGCTTGGAACCACAGGTTGCTACTACCGTAGAATTTTGTGATACCTCTAAGGAAATTTGGGACTCCCTTGCTGACTCATTTTCGAATCAGAGTAATGTCTCTTGGGTCTATGAGCTATATGAGCAGATTTTTGCTATGGGCCAATTTGGCCAGTCCCTTCTTGATTATTATAGTAGTCTCAAGACTTTATGGGATCAGTTATTGCAGCATCGACCCTTCAATACTGATGTGAACACACAAAAGCAATACTGGGAGGAGTTCATGATGGCTTCTTTACTTTCTGGCGTAGATCCTAAATTGCGGGGGTTCAAGGATCAGATTCTTGCCAGTGAGACTTTACCTACTGCTGCTAATGCCTATTCTCAGCTGTTACATCCTTCTTTGGAACAGGCACAATCTACCTCCAGGTCCTCTACCTTGTCATCTTCTACATTAGTCTTGAGTAGTGTTGATCGTAGGTCTACTCGAGGGGGTTTTCTTGGCACATCTGGTCAACGGGGCTCTTATTCTGGTTCACGGGGTTCTCATGGGGCTAGTTCCTGTGGTGGTGGCTCCCGTGGTGGTTTCAGGGGTGGATGTAGTAGTGGACCTAGTTCTCGCACACGTGGTGATCGCAAGTGTACTCATTGTGGTTCCCAAGGTCATACTGAACCTTGGTGTTGGCAAAAGTATGGCAAACCTGACCATGTCCATCAGGTTATTGATGTTCCATCCTCACAGTCATCCTTGCTTTCCACTGGTTCTGTTGCTTCTCCAATGGATTCACATAAGACACTCAGTACTCAAATCAATGAGCTTACCGCTCTTAGCCAATCTCTCTAGCCTAGTCTACCTTCATCCTCTACCACTACTATGGCTAGTTCAGGTAATATTGCATGTGTGGCTAAGTCCCCTCAGCCTTGGCTCCTAAACTCTGGTGCTAGTTCCCATGTTTCTGGTAATTCCTCTCTTTTTGATACTCTTAGACCTGTTGATCATACCATTATACTTGCTGATGGATCTTCTCGACCTGTCTGTGGTCAAGGTCCTCTTCATCCTACTCCATCCTTTTCCTTACCCTATGGTCTTTATGTTCCTAAGTTTCCATGTAATTTGCTTTCTGTTAGCCAATTGACTCAAGCTCTCCGTTGTTCGATAACATTTTCTCCTACTTCATGTGTTTTGCAGGACCTCCAAACCAAGAGGATGATTGGTTCAGGGCATGAGAAGGATGGCTTATACTTTTTGGACACTGAGACCTCTCATTATCCTCCATCTGCTGTGTTGAGTGCTACTGTATCTCCTCTTTAGTGGTATTTTCGCTTGGGTCATCCCTTCTTGGCCAAGCTCAAGTTAGTTGTTCCGGGTTTGAGTTATGTTTCTCAGATTGAGTGTGAAGCTCATCAATTTGGGAAGCATCACCGTAGTTCTTTTCCTAGTCGTAGTGTTAGTCGTGTGTCTGAGTCGTTTGCTCTTGTCCATACAGATATTTGGGGTCCTTCTAGAACTCCCACTGTTAATGGCTTCTTTTATTTTGTTATTTTTGTGGATAATTACTCTCGGATGACTTGGTTGTTCTTAATGAAACAAAGATCTGATTTGCCTTCCATTGTCTCTAAGTTTTATAATGAAATCTTTACTCAATTTGGCAAACGTATTAAGATATTTAGGTCTGATAATGCCTTAGAATATGTGCAATCTATTGTAACTTTTGTGATACTCATGATATTCTCCATCAAACTAGTTGTTCTCATACATCTCCTCAAAATGGTGTTGTAGAGCGAAAACACCGCCTTTTGTTAGATGTTGCTCGCACACTGATGTTTAATATGCATGTCTCCAAATAGTTTTCGGAGTTCTCACCGCTTGTTTTCTTATCAATCGCATGCCCTCTAGTGTTGTCCACCAATCTCCCGATTTTCTGTTATATCACACAACATCTCTTTTTCCCTTGCCTTCTCGCACTTTTGGTTGTATGGCCTTTGTTCATGTTCTTGGCCCTGGTTTGGATAAGTTATCTCCTAGAGCACGCATGTGTGTGTTCTTAGGCTATTCTCGCACTCAGAAAGGGTATCGTTGTTATTATCTTGAGTCACGTCGCTACTTTGTCAATGCTGATGTTACCTTTTTTGAGTCTACTCCATTTTTTTCTTCCTCTGGGCAACAGTTATCCACTGATCTTCTCTCTTATCGTGCGGGGGAGCCAGCCTCTCACACTCCTACTCTTCCCACTTATGCTCCTTCCACATCCACTCCTATATCCTTTACCTCTTCTCTCGATTCTACCCCTCCTTTGTATGTTTATCACCGGTCTCAAGCTCGTCGCATTGTGTTTTATGGCCCGACCAATTCATCTCCTTCGTCTGAGGTCCCTGTTCCACCTACTGATATGCCATTGGATGACCTTCCTATTGCACTCCGCAAAGGTAAACAAACTTGCACTCAACATCCTATTGCTAATTTCGTTTCTTATGATCGCCTATCTCCTGGGCTTCACTCTTTTGCTTGTAGTTTGTCTAGTATTTCCATTCCTCGCTCCTATCAGCAGGCTATGTCCATCTCTGGTTGAAAGCATGCCATGGATGAGGAAATGCGTGCTCTTCATCAGAATCAGATGTGAGAACTTACCCCTCTGCCGTCTAGCAAATCTATTATGGGTTGTCGTTGGATTTATACTGTTAAGTATCTTCCTGATGGAACTCTTAAGTGACTTAAGGCTTGCATGGTAGCTAAAGGCTACACCCAGACCTATGGTGTTGATTATTTGGAGACCTATCCTGTGCCTCGTCCTAACTCTGTTCGGATTCTTCTCTCTGTTGCAGTTAATAAGTCTTGGCCTTTATACCAACTTGATATCAAGAATGCCTTTCTTTATGGTGATCTCCGAGAGGAGGTCTATATGGATTAGCTCCCTAGCTATGTTGTTCCCGGCCAAGAGCATCTTGTTTGCTAATTGCAGAAGGCCTTGTATGGTCTTAAGCAGTCCCCTTGTGCCTGGTTTGATCGCTTCAGTGCTGTTGTGCTTGCCTATGGATTTCACCGTTCCACCTTTGATCACTCTGTTTTTGTTCACCACTCATCTACTGGGAGTGTTGTTCTTATTGTCTATGTGGATGACATCATCATTTCAGGGAGTGACTCCAATGGTATTGCTAATTTGAAGCAGTATTTGGAACAACAATTTCACACCAAAGACTTTGGCCATCTTCGGTATTTTCTTGGGATTGAAGTTGCCCGCTCTTCTCAGGGCTTGTTTCTTTCTCAACGGAAGTATGTTCTTGATCTTCTTACTGAGACTAGCCTCTTAGGCACTCGCCCCAGTGATACTCCCATGGATTCTAGTGTCAAGCTTGATGGTGACACTGGAGACTTATTTCCCGATATTGGTCGTTCTCGTCAGTTGGTTGGGAAGTTAATCTATCTCACTGTCACTCGTTCCGATATTACCTATGCCATGGGTGTGGTCAGTCAGTTTATGAATGCTCACTGCCAACCCCATTTTGTGGCTGTGTGTCGTATCTTACAATACTTGAAGAGTGCTCCAGGTCGGGATTTGCTCTATTGCCCATTTTCCTCTATGTTTGTCACTGGCTTTAGTGATGCTGATTGGGCTGGTAATAAGACTGACCGACGTTCTACCTCGGGCTATTGTACTTTTGTTGGTGGTAATCTTGTTACTTGGCGTAGCAAGAAACAGACTATTGTTGCTCGTTCTAGTGCCGAGGCTGAGTATTGTGTTATGGCTCATACTGTTTCTGAGATGCTTTGGGTTCAGTCTCTTCTCCAAGATTTTGGCTTTTCAGTTCCTACTCCTATGAGCATGTCTTGTGACAATCAGGCTGCTATCTTCATTGTCAATAATCCCGTGTTTCATGAACGCACCAAACATATAGAAGTTGATTGCCATTTTATTCGCGATCTCTTACTCCGCAAGCAACTTGTGACTCCTTATGTTCGTTCTGCAGTTCAATTGGGTGATATTCTAACCAAGCCGTTGGCTCGGTCTTCGTTTCATCGTTTATCCGTCAAGTTGAGCATGTTCGATCTCTATGCTCCAGCTTGAGGGGAGTGTTAGAATACTTATTTTTGTTCTTTTGTTCTCTTGTTAATATTTATGTAAGTTGAGGGTACGATGGTCATATTGCTATGGTAGGGTTTGTATATATATTTGGCTGATGTAAAGTTGAAAAACAATGATTATTCAATATATATAAAATTACTCTTTCTTCTTCTTCTTCTTCCTCCTAAATCCCAACCCTGAATTCCTTCATTTTACAATCTAACTTGTTACACAACAATTTGAAATATAATAAAATAATGTATTATTATTGTGAAACATTTCAATGAAGAAAACATAATCCATATAAAAATATGTAATTGTATCACAAATTATTGTAATTCCACTTTA
This sequence comes from Camellia sinensis, assembly GCF_055761805.1. NCBI lineage: Eukaryota > Viridiplantae > Streptophyta > Magnoliopsida > Ericales > Theaceae > Camellia > Camellia sinensis. Next base: position 116,637,675 of record NC_138970.1, read on the forward strand.
GAAATTACAAATATCATAATTTTACTTAGATTGCGAAACATTTACCACAAAAAATCATAATATTTACCAAAAAAAGCAATACAAAACATGCATATAGTATTCCCTTTAGGGCATATTTATGATCACGTTTATTTAACCTTTTTACTTTACCTCATGTATGTATTTATACAATCAATATAGGAAATCCCTTCGGTACACAGGTGTGGACCATATGTCCCTTGTTATGCATTTTTCTAGTACATGTTATGTATTTTTGTGGCAAATGTTATGTATTTTTCTGGTAGAGTTGTCACACGCGTAACTTCATTTTTGAACCGTAAGTTGTTGTAACTCTACCCAGAAAGTACATAACATTGATCACAAAAATGTTAACATATATAAGAAAAATGTGGAACAAGGTGCATACGATACACACCCTGAATGGGTTCCCATCAATATAATACGTACATGTAGAGACCCACATTTAATAAGAGAAATGCTTGAAATCCACTTTTTAGACTCCTAAATTCACCCACAATGATGTGACAAGGGAGTTGGGCTCTAACAAATCAAAAGTTAACACTTAACAGGCCATGTGGATCTAATTATGAGAGCATTTTTAGTGGCATCAGACATTTTCAATCTAATAAATGGTGAAACATAAGACCTTCCTTCTCATAATTTATTTTTTTTCATTTTTCTTTCATTGCTCAATATTTGTCAACTCCTTACTCATTCAAACAGGAAATTCTCTATTTATTTTCTTTAGGCACTAAACTGCAACAACCCAAACAGCCTGTTAGTATCATTTATTACTATCCTTTTATTAGATTGAAAATGTCTGACACCCCTAAAAATGCTCTCATAATTAGATCCACATGGCATGCCAAGTGTTAATTTTTTATTTGTTAGAGCCCGACTCCCTTCTCACATCATTATGGGTAAATTTAGGAGTCTAAAATGTGGATTTCTAGCATTTCTCTTATTAAATGTGGGTCTCTACATGCGCATACCATTTTTCTTTCATTGCTCAATATTTTTTTTTTTTTTTGATCGACAAAGATAAATCTTTATTGATGAAACATACAAAGAGCAATATTACATCAATAAAGAGGAGCTTGGTGCTAAAAAGCACCAAGCGCCAGCTGGTGAGGAACCAACAAGAGAGAACAAGAAAAGAAGCAAGTTAACAGAAAGACTAAACTAAAAGGAACAAAGGACCAACTGGTATACACAGCTGGTAAGAGCCAAAACCTATGCACCAAAGCAGAATACCAAAAAAACAAAACAACACAGAGCTGCAGCCTTCCATCTGCATCCTTCACAGTCCAACCCAAACCAGATTCAAGGTGAATTAGCCCCCAGGAACACACTCTACTGCACAGACACTGCACAGACCACCCTCCTCTATACAGATCAAGAAATCAGTCCTCTGTACATACTGCTGAATCTCCTCTGGATCATCCTCCCCTGTTAATTCTGAGAGCATACCATGACCTGTTTGAATGAAGGCAGAGTTCAGACCAAATGCCCAGCAGATAAAATCAGACTACACCTCTTGCCATCAGCAGACTATGCTAAACTGAGCAGAAACCAGACCATCCCAAGACAGACGCATCCCAGCACATCAAGTTCATCACAACACTGCTACAGGAACAAAACTACTTACAGCAGTCCCATTTAGCTCATACTATACCAGCTTAAATCCAACAGGTCAGAGGCCTCCTGAACACATAGCCATCTCCTCAACAGGTCCAGGACTCATACACAACACTTATTCAAAACCTTCTTCAGCAGAGCAGACAAAACTATCATCACTTAACAACTCATACACAGCACTTATGCAACACCATCACTTAACTACACACCATACAGACTTGACTCAGATTGTATATAATGTCATGCACCGAATAATTAACCCCCTTTAAAGCTGAGGAAGTCCACAACGCTACTCTCACCTTTATTGCTCAATATTTGTCAACTCCTTAATCATTCTCAATTAATCATTCAAACAGGAAATTCTCTATTTATTTTCTTTTGGCACTAAACCGCAACAATCCAAACAGCCTGTTAGTATCACCTATGGAGAGAGATCCATGTGATGGAAAGGAAGCATCTCCTGCAGAGACTTCTTGGTCTCCTGAGATTCCAAACCACTGGATTGAGTACTTACCTCATTTACATTCATTAATCTTTGGTTAAAACGCAGTCAGTATATATACACATATAAATGGGTCTTAATTCATTCAGGGCTCAAGATTCACTGAAGAGAAGACTAGTCACAGAAGATGATTTCACATGGAAATTACCCACAGACACAAATACAGCCACAGCCAGTGCATTAGGAGGAGGAGAAGTCTGTGGAGTGTTGAAGTATGTGGGTGGGGTGGATATTAGCTTCTCAAAGGATGATCCATCCATTGCTTGTGGTGCACTTGTTGTTTTGGATCTCCTCACTCTCGAAGTTGTCTATGATGATTTCTCTGTTGTCAGGCTCCATATCCCTTATGTTCCTGGGTTTCTTGCCTTCAGAGAGGTCAATATTACCCCTTTTTCTCTCTTATTGTATAATTCTGCACTTAAGATGTCTTGCTTTTCTTTCTCCCATCTTTCTAGATAGTTTTTTTTTTTTTAATTAATTTTTTAATTTTTTTTTTAATAATTGTGCACATATATGCAGGTAGTTTTGTTTGTGCATTACATTTATATCATAATTTGGCATAGAGTTCCACCGATCATTCCTTTGTCCTTAATTTGTGACACCAAAACTTAGAAATTGGTACATGTTTGCTATCATTTTTGTGACACCAAAACTTGGAAATGAACCTCCAATAGTATTTTTCTTTCATAGATATTTTGTCAGAATTTATGTAAATATATATACCTTGAAATTTAAAAATAATTTTTAATATAATTAAAACGTCATGGTTCAATTCTAGTTGACCCGATGGTTGAACCCTTGACCCTTGACCCTTTGATGTAGGACGAGTAGGATTACTTTCCTACAAGTAGTGAGTCCGGTTTAAGTATACTGGCAGCAGCAACAATGGACTTATAGGATTGGATTTGGTGGAATGTTGTGGCTGCAAAAGTATTTAAAAAAATAGGAGTTTAAGGGTTTGTAAAAAGGTAGGGTTTTGAGAATGAAAATACAAGTGTTCAGAGGTTGTCGGGTGGTTGTTCTGAGCACCGTGAATAGTAATCTTGCTGGATAGAAGAAGAACAAGAAAAGAGAGAGAGAGAGAGAGAGAGAGAGAGAGAGAGAGGTGCTTCATACTCACAAGGGATAGGCCAATCACACAAACACAATTTCAAATTTTCATAATATTAACTCTTCTCCTCTATCATTGAGATTACACATATATTTATAGGCTAAAGACTCTCCTAATTCTATAAGGACAATAACTTCAAAACTAAAAAATATTTAGCAACTACTAATATTCTAAACTAACTATGACTTCCAATTCTACATCAATCATAATAGGAAACTTTAATGACTTCTAATTCTATTTTAATATCAAAATAGGAAATTTAGACTTTTGACCACTAAGATTATTTTAGACATAATAAAACCCATATATAATAACCTATTTAATAACTTGACCCAAAATAAAACCCATAGGCAATCTTACAACCCATGTCCAGCAAAGCTGAAATTCCTTAACTACTAAAACCTACTATAATGACATGAAGACTTAAAATTATTCCAAATATTTAATTCTTGATGCCCTAAATGTGCTTCATGTGAAATCCCAGATTTGCTTTTTTTCTTCTTTCCATGATCTTCATCACCCTTGACCCGGTCCCTTTTCTAGTTTCACCAACGGTCAAGGTTACAAAACATTGCAAAATACTGTAACTAGATTCATTGTTTTATGCGTAGGCTAAAGAATATAACCTCTTAGTTTACTTATCCCAAAAAAGAAAAAGAAAAAGAAAAAAGAAAAGGAATATAACCTCTGACCACCACAATTATGTGAAGTTTATATATATATATATATATAAATATTTTTGGTCATTCGTTTAATTGAACAATTACAGAAGTCACAAGATTTTTTTGGTTGATGTATTCAATTGGTTTTTTTTTTTTTAAATCTTAGGCTCCAATCCTTCTAGAGCTTTTGGAGAAAATGAAGAATTGTGCTCATCCTTTCTATCCCCAGGTGTTTCTTGTCTTTTGTTATATTTAATTTATCTATTTTCAATGTGCATTTTTTGAAACTTCAAATTGTAAGTTGTCTCTGCTAAAAATTACTGAATAACCGTTCATCGGCTAGTTTAAAAGCTATTGTAGTAAATACATTACTTACTATGGTGCTATACTTAGATCTGATTTCCCGACAATTTAAATTCATACCAGCCTGAGCCCTAATTCTGTTATTTTATGAATGTTTACAGTTGTTGATGGTTGATGGCAATGGATTACTTCATCCTCGAGGCAAGTGGTCCCCTCATAGGCATAGATATTTCCTGGAACTTTTTTTTGAAATATTTGCCTATTGCATATCATTATTGCACAAGGTTTTCCATTACTATTCATTTTTCTTCTAAAGCGCCAGCTAAATCTTTTAAGACCAATAGGAGCAAATTTTCATTTTTATAGATTTATTAGAGAAGGAAAAGTGAATAGGTACTTACCCAAAACAGAAAAGAATAGGAGATTCCATAATATAACTTGATTGTACAAAACATTCTAAGTTCTTAACAATATATTCATTCAATTTGGATTGGCTCCTTTCATGGGTCCCATCTCTTCGCTCAATCTTTCAATATGAAGGGGGTCAAACTAAATTGTTTATTATTTTACCTATTGCTTAGCCAGGAGACTGCTAATATCTGCTAGATCCATTTAAATTTTAAACTCAGCAGTTCAGTCACAATTATACTTGACAATAGATTGCATTCACAATTTAATATAAGTTGTGAGTTTGACTGCTTTAATGGTTATATCTAACATTCAGTTTACTCCACTTCTGCAAATTCTAAACCATAAAGTTTCTTGTTTAGGCTTTGGTTTGGCTTGTCATCTAGGTGTTCTGGCTAATCTTCCTACTATTGGGATAGGAAAGAATGTGAGTTTTGACTTTTTCACCCAGCTCCTTTCTATCTATATTATTGGTCATGAGTGGACCTCCATTTAACTCCCCAGGATTATTGACCTTTTATATCTTCAATTATTTTGTATATGACCATGTATGCTTCTTGCGAAACAAGTGTACGAACTTTTTATTTGTAGGGATGTAAGCGGTTTGGTACGGTCGGTATTTAGATAAAATTTATCACTGAACCAATTAATATCGGTTTTATTATTTTGAACAGTAATACAGACTGCTTCTCCCATCAAACCGCACATAACTGAACCGATTAAAACGGTTCGGTTCGATGCGGTTTAATCAGTCTAAGACCTTTCAAACTTGAGCCACTTTTTAGTATAGTCACTTATCTAACCACCACTTCAAACATATCCAATCCATCCATTTAATAAATACTTTTCAATTCCTAATTAATAAAAATACAAACAAAAAAAAAATCTAAAAAATACTAAGGCTTTTAAAAATAATGTGAATTAGAGTTAAGATTATATATAATAAGAATTTACAAACTTAGGTTATAGAGATAATAAAGTTAATTAATTAAGGTTAATAATTTATTATACTTATTAATATCATTATATTATTATATTATATCTATATATATTATAAATACAATAGATGTTGAAGCGGTCGGTTTCGGTTTAGTTTAGTACACAATATGCTTGAACCGATACCGAACTGAAAATTGAAAAAAAATCAAATTAAAAAACCGACTGATTCTTGTTAAAAAAATGACCAATTATAGCTGGTTCGGTTCACTTCAATCGGTTTGGTCGGGTTTTTTGGTTTTTCTTACATCCGTACTTATTTGTTTATCTATTCAAATCACAATACAATTATGATTTTTAACAATGATTAATGTCAGTTGCATCATGTGGATGGTCTTTCCCAATCTAGAGTGAGACAACTCCTTGAAGCGAAAGGAAACTTACCTGAAGATGTTATCACTTTAAGTGGTGACTCTGGGAGTATATGGGGAGCGGTAAGGGATCTACTACGAGCTGTTGCTTCCTTTCAGGAATTAGTAAAATCTATAGGTAGATATTGCTATTATTGAGATATAGTACTTTTGTATGACAAACCATATTTTGGTAACTTGTGCCAACACAAAATAAAGCACTCCTGGTAAAACTTGCAGGCATCTTCATTCTTGCTCTCTTTTCTGTTTGCGTTATTTACACCAAGACCCCCTCAACTATTAGCAAATATCACTTTAGAAGCAACACGAAGCAGTTTTTAATGAAATTATTTATTCAGGCAATGCGATCGACTCAGGGGTCATTTAAGCCCATATTCATTTCAGTTGGTCACCGTGTATCTCTTGCAACTGCTGTTGAAATTGCTAAAATGACTTGCAAATACCGTGTGCCAGAGCCTATCAGACAGGTAAGCTTGTCTAACTTGTAAGCTTGAAAATACTTTCTTTTTTTTTTATAAATGGTAAGCTTGAAAATACTTAATGGTAATGTTGTTTATTGACCCTTGTACAATCTGTTCATGTTGGACCGTATATTAAAACCAAAAGTAGAAGCTGGGTACAAACTAGAAGTGTCAACATTGTTGATGTCTGATTTACTTTACATTGAATGCTTTTGTCTCTCATATCACTTACAAAATTGATATGCTAAGGATGGCCATGGAGGTTATTGGTCTAATCTGAAAGTCGATACAAATCTATTATAATTTTCCTTTAATTTTTATTTTTATTTTACAAGCAATCTTTAAATTTTTTTGATAATTTATCATTCTTTTTCTATTAATGACTTGCCTGCAGAATTGTCATTGTTTCCAAAATTCAATTTATGATGTAATCATATGAAAGATGAGTTTTGAAAAATCTAAAATTCCCGAGATATTGATTCGTGATTATGTTTCAATTTAAAACAATAAACAACAATCCCAATCAAACAATCAAGACAAATCGACACAACAATTTAATGTGGAAAAACCACAATTGGAGCACATCCAACTGTGACAAAAAAACTATGGGCCAAAGCCACAAAAGAACTCACTAAGAAGACAAAAAAGAATTACACAAGAGTACCCTTAATTACCTAGCGAATCCGTGTCCGAATTGAACCGACTCCGATGTGCCTCTTCCACCATCGTCTTTACCATGGGATTGTCTTTCCCAACATTGAATCCACAATGCCGATATCGAATCTACGATGATGAGCCATGCCGATGTCCAAAGTCTTTGATCCTTTGTTTCAAAGACCAATGGTAACTATAGCACACCTGAGTTCTTCATCTTTCTTGATGGCTAGTTTTTCCAAGGCAACTTGAAACATCTCAAGAGTTTTTCTTCATATGTTGCATAGATTTGTTGTAACTCATTCCTCTCTGTCTCACAAGTCAAGAGTTTTGCACAAAGAGCTTGTCGATCATTAGAGATCTTGATGGCACCATTCCTAACCTCTTCCTTTAGTTTGACTTTCTTACTTTTACAGGCTTTTAGTTTGATAGTGAGTTTGTCATTCAATTTGGATAAGTTAAGAGATTCTTTGTACAACTTTTCATAAGCTTGTTGAAGCTCTTCACCATCTATGTCATCATCACTCCCCGAAGGATTCATCATCAATGACATTCTCAACTGGCCTCTTGGGATACTCCGTTTGTCCTTCAGCTCCGGAAACCGCCATGAAAGCAAGAAATTGTTCATGCCCCTCTTCGCCTTGAGCTTCATTGTCACTTTTATCCTTATTAGACTGTGATTCATCATCCCAAGTAATAGCAAAAGCTTTCTTCTTCCTCAAATGATTAGGGCATTCTTAAGCAAAGTGGCCAAACCCTTGGAATTCATAGCATTGGATTCTTTGAGAGTTCCCTTGTATTTTTCCCTTTTTCTTCATTGTTGTAGGATCAATTTTGAGTTTATCTTTGTCTTTGGATTTATGAATTGATTCCAAAAGATTAGGCTTTTTTTTCAGCAAAGAATTTTTAAATTGTTTAAAAAACATCCGTAATCTTGGAATCAAACTCACAATCCTCATCGAAATTCTTTCCAACTCTATCAGCACTACTCAAAGCAATATTATCTTTTTGTTTCTTTTTGAAATTCATGTGTGCCTCATAGGTTTGGAGATTACCAACCAAATGATCCAACTTGAGGTTGTCAACATCTTGAGCCTCCTCAATGGCCGTAACTTTTGGTTGAAACCAATCGGACAAGGACCTCAAAATTTTTCCCACAATCATGGATTTCGGTATTTTTTCACTTAAATTGAAGCTGGAATTTACAATGTCACTCAACTTCGCATAAAATTCGTCAAATATCTCACTATTTTTCATTGAAAGGTTTTCAAAACTAGAAGTAAGCCTTTGAAGTTTTGAACATTTAACCGAAGGAGTGTCCTCATGAATAGTTTGTAAGATATCTCAAGCCTCTTTTGCAACTTCACAATTACAAATACGACTAAACTTTTCTGGTGTAACGGCACAAAAGAGAAAATCGATAGCTTTACTATCCCAGCTTCTATTTTGGTAATCAATTGTGTCCCATTTATCAATTGGTTTGGGAAATATTACTCCATCAATGGTAATCGTTGGTCCGATCCACCCAAACATGACAGATAGCCAAACTTTTTCATCAATAGATTTTAAAAACGCTTTCATCCGAGCGTTCCCAAAAGAATAATTGGATTTGTCAAATAGGAGTGGTCGAACCATAAAATTCCTTTCACGAGTTGAATCCATTATCACAAATCAAATAAGATTTCGCTCCTATAGTTTTGAAAAAATAAAAATTGAGTGACCTACTCTGAAACCAATTGAAAAATCACAAATCAACATCTCAAGAATTTTAGATTTTTCAAGTGTTTTATGTAACTTCAGAAATGTTTAGAATCCAAAAAATGATGGAGCCATTCATGTTTGATAGTATATTTTATGCTTAGATGAAGCTTTGGGTCTGTTTCCTTTCACAGCACGCGCGTGCACACACACACACATATATATATTGTTGTTTAGGGAAAGTTGCAATGGTTTCTGTGTTAGAACATTCCTCAACAAAAAAACTGGCTTGTTATGTGGCATTCTTCCATTAGACAAATGTCTGAAAATATTGCCTCAGATTTTAGTGAAACAGATTTCGTTCTGTTATCAGGTCGATGATACCAGATATGGAATATAACACTTGAAAGTTGCTGAGGAAGCACGGGTGCGGGTACGAGTACGGTACGGGTACGAGTGCGGGTACGCCGATTCGGCAAAACTCAAAAAAAGTACGATACGGGTACGGCTACGGTACGCCAATATTTTTTTATTTTTTTTTAAATATAATTTTGATTAAAGGATCCAACCTACAAATTAAAATTAAATATCAAAATTAAAAAAAGAACTACTCATTTTCCTATAATTTAAAACCATTAAGCGTTAAAAATAATATTTGTGAAATCTCTCACTTTGATATGTTATGCACTGTGAATTTGTGATCATAATTTATTTTTAAAATCTTTCTTTTTGCTCATCAATTTGCTATTTTTATAGGGTGAGACCAAAGAAATAACATGAGACCAAAGAAAGATTTAAAGTTAATTACCAACAATAAAGGAAAAAAATTCTCAATTGGTGCAGGTTGTCAATTGCAATTTGCATAATACATAAAATTGCATCATTCCCAACAACTACTAATCAACTAATACAGTATCAATTTTTAATGTTTTGTGCATAAACTTTAAAAGTTTGTTATGATTAAAGATTTTATAAAGAAATTCTAGGAGGATCTAAAGCAAAAACATAATGCATAGTCATACACAGAACTACCCTTTATAGGCCTTATTATTATTTTTGGTTCAAATTACTTTTTAAAAACATTAAAATCATTTGTTGATATGCTTCTACACTTTATACATACAAACAGGACAACAGAGAAACATCAAAATTACTGATCTGCAAGGGTACCAAAAAAAATAAAAAATAATAATAATAATTGCTAATTTGCAAGGGCAGAGAAAAAAAAAAAAAAAAAAATTGGCCTTGGCGTACCCATGGCGTACCCACGCCGTACCCATGCCGTACCCGTGGCGTACCCATGCCGTACCCGAATAAGCCAAACGTACCGGACCCTCTTTTGCTGTACCCGCACCCGGTAAGTACCCGGTACTCGTACGGCACTATTTTTGGAGTACCCGTGCTTCATAGCTGAAAACAATGTTCTGCCTCCATGTTTAATGAGAATGTACACCGGACTTTTTCTCTTTCCATTTTTTTTTTTTTTTTTCACCGTTGGTTTTCATTTACTTAATTGCATGAAAATGGTTTTCTCTTGCTATGATTTTGGAATATGTCTTCAGTTCTAATTCCACGATGCCATTTTCACTGTAGGCTGATGTAAGATCCAGAGACTACCTCCGGAAGCATCAATTGGTCCAGTAATTCAAATGTGTAAGCAAAGCACATTTTGCACTACCTGGAATGATCCAGAGACTACCTCCGGAAGCATCAATTGATGCACATTTTGCATCAATTGGTCCAGTATTTCTACGGTATCCTGTTTCAAGTTCCATTTTTCTTGAGCTTGTACTAGAATTTAAATTTCGCAAATTACACTATATTTAACCTACTTGTCATGGAAACTTAATTTGTTGATAACTTGCTTTACATAATCGTGTTTCGAATTTTATTTTCACGGCAAGTTTGTGTGCTAAAAAAGAAGGTGAGCAGCCCGATTTCACTTGAATCAAAATACGAATTGATTAACTCGCCCCCCAAAATCGTAAACTTCAAAGTTTTTAACCTTACTGTCATAGAAACCCTAAATTTGTTGATAACTTGATTCTTAATTATATCAACATAACTAAAGGCATAAGCACATAACATAAAACAAATAACCTTAAGAGTTCTTGTCACGCCTCACTTTTTAATTTACGGCTAATATTACCAAATTTATTGTGATAGTCTATTTTGGTTGATATAATATAGAGACAAGTCCACAAACATCCATAAATACATAAAAAAAAAAAAAAACCTCTCAATCGTATATACATATTGAAATGCAATATAAATTACAATTAAATAGATTGCTCGTAAGCTAACACTATTACATAAAAAGGAAAGAGTTTAATTCTTTTACAACAACGGCGTTCCGCCAATAAATAAAGAGCCCGTGGCCAACAACTAAAGAAGATCATTGATCTTGAGCCACTTCTTAACATGCACCTGAAAAAGAATTAGCAATGTGGGATGAATATAAACTCCAGTAGGAATTCCAATATAATCCTAAATAATAACAATATATAGATAACTATGATCATGAATGCTTCATATCATACTATATAGGGTAAATTATACTTTGCACCCCTGCACTTTATACAAAATCTCACTTTAGTCCCTACACATCAAATTGTGACACTTAACCCCCTGTACTTTTGGTCAAGTGTCACATTGGCCCTTCTGTTAATAGTGAGGCTAACAGAAGTTATCCTTTAGGGAGCTAAGTGTCACAATTTTGATGTGTAGGGACTAAAGTGGGATTTTGTGTAAAGTGTAAGGGTGCAAAGTGTAATTTATCCTCACATGTTTTTCATGTGATTAACCTTTGTTAACAATGAGGCTAACAGAAGGGTCAAAGTGACACTCAACCAAAAGTGCAGGGAGTTAAGTGTCACAATTTGATGTGTAGGGGCCAAAGTGGGATTTGATGTAAAGTGCAGGGGTGCAAAGTGTAATTTACCCTACTATATAAATAATATGACGCTTTATAAACAAAGTATACTTGTATATGTATTTCTTTCCAAAATCATTCAGTTTATTCAACACACCAAAAGATCCACTTTTCTTTCCCATTTCTCATTTCATAAATATCACATAACAATTGGTTTGTTTAAAACATGTTCACAAAAATCCAATTACTTTTCGTTACTTACGCCCCAATACATGACCTCTGTTCATTTCTAATACGTTCATAACATTTCCTAGCCTTAAGCCCATGGTGAAGAAACACTTTCAACAACTTGTCCAATACACCTATGTACATACATATACATCTTAACACGAATACAAAAACAATACAAGTGCAATGACCACTACACTATCACATAAGACAACCTAGTCCCATCTAACCATAATCATTACCATGCATGATATACATGGATACACTGAGACAAAATAAGAAATGAAACAATGTTCTACCTGCCTCAAGCATAGTAAGTCAATGATACACCTTTCCATAACGAAATGTCAATTTACTAGACACAAGCTGGAAGGTATAGCACTGGAATGTATTGGTATTTCTCATTCTAAGCGCAACCAATTCTCCAGACGCTAGCTGGAAGGTAATGATACCTCTTATTCTCAGCGCATGTACATTACCAACCATCACAACATGCTAAAAGCTTAAATAACCCAGGTGTAATACATACACATAATCTATTCAACACATCAATGTCATACTCCACCAATAACCAAGGACAAAACCTCTAAGCATATGCATTTAATACGCGTAGCAATAACCCAATTCTCATAAGACATTAAGTCCAACAACAATAATAAATAAAGTGTGCAAAATCCAATCTCCTTTTCATTCTCAATTTTCAAAGTGTTTTGATTTCATTTTCTTTCCTAAAACCAATTTCCTTATTTTTCCCAATTCACAATACTCAAATCTTTATCCCAATTTTCTATTCATTTAACAAAACCTAATCCATGGATATCAAAAACTACAACCCAACTCAACTCAACATATGTTAATCAAAACAATCCTAATATATCGGCTAACTCCCTTTTTAACAATTAACACATTTATTAAATTTCCATAATACATATAACACAACAATTACTCAATTTATCCCTTTACATTTCATCAAACCTTTGATGTGTTTCTCCATTCATAACATAAACAATATCATATTCCAAAGCTTAAACCCCAAAAATCCCCTTTCATGGCTTTGAAATCACATAACTAAATCATGACTTTTTATGCAATAAAAATATACCACATATCTATCTATAAAGAAGTATTAAAAATGAGTAAAGAAATCCTTACCTCAAGTAAGAAAAGAAAAAATCCCAAAAATTCGACTTTGACGAAAATTGTAATGCCCCAATTTTTATTTCACAGATACCATTACCAAATCCATTATTATAATACAATTTCAGAAATAACGTACAGAACTTCAATACATTAATAAGAACAATTAAGTTAAGGTTCTCTCATTCGAATACATGAAGGATGCAACATGAGTTATAATTAAATAAATTGTCCACAGACTTACATTATTACATATAAGAGAAAGGGTTCAACCCTTTTTATTTACAACGACGACGTTCTGCCAACAAATAAAAGGCACTGTGGCCAACAGATAAAGAAGATCCTTGATCTTGAACCGCTTCTTGACATTCACTTGAAAAATAAATAAATAAATAAATAAATAAATTAGCAACGTGGGATGAACACAATGTCTAGTAGGGATCCCAACATGATCCTAAACAATAACAACTTACAAATAGCTATGATCATAAATGCTTCATCTCATACTATATAAATAATGTGGCGGTTTATAACCAAAGAATACTTACATAAGTATTTTTTCCAAAATCATCTAATTTATTCAACAATACAGACGGTCCACCTTTCCTTTTCATTTTCCATTTCATAAATATCACTCACCACTGGTTGTTTGAAAACATGTTTACTTTTAATACATTCATCACATTTCCTGGCCAAACTCATGGTAAAAACAAACACTTTTGACAACTCACCAATATGTTCGAGTACGTACGTATACATCTTACATGAAAATGGAAACAACATATGATTGACAACCTCTATCCAATCATATAAGACAATTTGTACTCATCTGACCATAACCATCGCCACACTTGATATACACAGATACACAGGGATAATAATGATAAGCAAAACTCTATTACCTGCCTTAAGCACGGTAAACCAAGAATACACCTTCTCATAACGAAATGCCAATTTATCAGATGCTGGCTGGAATGTAATAGCATCTCTGCCAAGTTCTCTAGGCGCTAGCTGGAAGGTACTGGTACCTCTCATTCTAAGCGCTGCCAAGTTCTCTAGGCGTTAGCTGAAAGGTACTAGTATCTCTCATTTTCAGCACGTGTATATCACCGATCATTTCAACATGCTAAAAACATAAATAACGCAAGTCTAATACATACACATACTTTATTCAACACATCAATGTCATCATCTACCGATAACCAAAAACAAAACCTCTAGGCACATGCATTTAATAAGCGTAATACAATAATCCAAAACTCATGGGACATTAAGTCCAACAACAACTATAACAAGTAAAATGTTCAAAGTTTAATCCCCATTCCTTCTTAATTTACAAAAGAGTTATGACTTCATTTTTTTTTTTTTTCAAAAATCAATTCTGTTATTCCCAAAACTTCAATCATTTTCCACAAATTCCATTTTCTTTATTTAATCAAAAACCTAATCCATGGATATCAAGTCACAACTCAACTCAACTCAACTTAATAATTGTGTAATCAAAACGATCTCATCATCTTGGTTAATCCCATTTTTAGCAATTAACCCATTAATACAATCCACATAATACAAATATAACTATTATTCAACATTACCCCTTTATCTAATTGAACCAATTATATAACATTAGGGATTTTTCTTCTCCTCAACATAAAGATGTTTAACTACTCTCCAATTAATCAAAACAACTACCAATTTAACAATTAAAATCCTCAAGTGTCAAACCCTAGATCCCTCTTTCATGATTTTTGAAAAATCCATAATAAACATGATTTAGGGCAATACCAATCTACCACATGTCTATATATAGACGAGGTATCGAAAAAGAGTAAAGAAATTCCTACCTCTTGAAGCTATAAGTAGAAAGCCGAAAATCCACGGTGACGAAAACACGATCCGCTTAGAAATCCCTACCTCTTGAATACATGAAATCAAGGTTAAAAAGCTTAGAAATTCAAAAATGCTGGAAAAAGATAGAAGAGGGTGAAAAGTGAAAAGATTTGATCCAAAAAGTGTCTTTTAAAGATATGATTCTGGACAGACCGCTCAAGCGGTCAAAAATGCGCTCAAGCGGTGAATCGAGACTTCCAATATCTCAAACAATTTTGTGAAACAGAGCTGGAAGGATCTATGGACCGCTCAAGCGGTGAAAGTTGTACTTTAGCGAACTATGCGCACAACACATATTTGCAAACTTCAACCAGACATAACTTTCTCGTTCAAACTCGGTTTAGGGTCATTCTTGTCTCCAAATTGAAGCACCGGAAGTAAGCATTCCAATGGTTTTAGCTTATCATCAAGATTCAAAGTGTGGAGAGAGAAAATGATAAAAGTGTGAAGACTAAGTAATAATAACTATTCGAATTTGGAGTTTTTGATTCAATCTCGCCAAACCACTATGGTAACACCTCAACCAAGGCTCAAATTTTGACTAAAAATGTTCTCAATAAAGGTACTCAAATAGTCAAATATAATTCCATTATAACAGGAAGTACAGAGTGCTACAAAAATACGATCCGCTAAGATTACTAGAAAGCTCTCTTCGTGCTTTACATTTTGGTATATGTGTAGACACCCCATTTTTGACTGCCCTTAAGACTTGGATGCGACTGATGGTTTATTTGATGGAGAAAGGTGTGCAGGGCAAAGGTTCAGTTTCTTCGGCAAGGAGAGAGTCAAATCTCAACTTCATACCCTTTTTGGACTGAAACAATCTTGATCAAAAGATTTTAGACCTTAAAACCCTCTCTTTCAAAACGTTTTTGAAATAAAGTTTTTACGATGTTCCGAGGCTTGCATTTTGTCAAATGTTGCGCTTTTCGGTAAACCGAGCAAGGACAAAGTGGAAATGAACGAAAGAGAGATGAAATCTTTGAAAAATCTTACAAAACACCTTGTCTAAGGGTTTGGAGTTGAAGAAAAGAGGAGAAGAGAAAGCAAAACTAGTTTGGGAGAAGTTTGGCATGAATCCGGATAGGACCAAATCTGCGTGGCTTCACCGAAACGGGCATAACTCCTTGCACAGGAGGAATTTTAATGCGAGGTTTGCGGCATTGGAAAGCTAACTTCTGGGGCTTCAATGTGGCCACATGGCAAACCAGAAAATCAGATGGCCGACCAGATTTTTTGGTCAAAAGTGGTTCAGCATGAATCCGGGAAGGAGGAAAACGTCTGCGCGGCTTCACCGAAACGGGCATAACTCTTTGCACAAGAGGAATTAAGATATGAGGCCACCACCGTTTGAAAGCTTACTTCCGGGGATTCATTTTACACTCAAGAATCTCCTAAGGACAAGTCCGGGCGGGGGAGATATGGTTGGTTGAAGTAGGGGATCAATCCGGTTGGACCGAATCTGCGCGGCTTCACCAAAACTGGCATAACTTTTTCCACAGGAGGAATTTTAATGCAAGGTTTGCGGAATTGGAAAGCTAACTTCAAGAGCTACATGGACGACTAGCTTTAGGGCTTGAACCTTTTGACCCCTGGTCGGCCGACCACTTAAACTGGTCGGCCTACCACCTTGCCTGGTCGGCCGACCACCTTGGCCCTTTTGAATTGGTCGGCCATTTTTGTCTCCGTAAGTGTATTCCAGCTGTGCCAGCTATTTTGCACTAGACCCTATGCCCGAGGGTCTGTCCTTTTGGGGGAAAATTTGAATTGGTTTTTCCCCCCCTTTTCTTTGGCTCCTCTCCCTCTATATAACCAACACCCCACCTCATTTTACAAGGGTTAGAAAAAAAACCAGCTGGAGATATATACACCCAACCCTCTATATCTCTCATCCAAGCCTCAAAACCCCCTTGTTCTTGCCCCATTTACTCACCAACTCATAGCCTACCACCTCCACACTCCATTCCAGCACCTTGAAGGTCATTTGCAGAGGTAGAGAGCTTATTTTCTTGGACCAAAAGCTGTTGCATTGCTGTGCTACAAGGGTAAGCCTTTTTTCCTTATTTTCTTGCCTTATTTTGTATGATATCTTAGCCCCTCTTGCTAGCATTTCTGGGCCTCGAGCCAAACTGGAAAAGATCTTATTTTGAGCCCCTCTTCAACTTTGTTGAAGGGCTCTTTACTGTTTGAGGCCATCTACTGCCCCTTTCCCTTTATCTCTCTTTTAGGGCTATTTTTGCATCATATTTTAGCCTTACTTGTGAGCATATTCGAGATTTTCCATAAACTGTAAAGTATCTTTTTTTGAGCCTCTCTTCAACTTTGTTGAAGGGATCTTTGTTGTTTGAGGCCTTTTTCTGCCCTGTTTGTTCAATCTCTCTTTTAGAGCTGTTTTTACATGATGCATTAGCCTTATTTGTGAGCCATTTTAGACCTTGACCTAAACTGAAAAAAAAATCTTGTTTTGATACCATCTTTATGTTTGATTAAGGTCTATTCTCTGTTTGGGGTCATCTTCCCCTATGCATGCTTCATTCCTTCATGATTAGGGCCATGCATTAGAGCACTTGCATTGGCCATGGTTTGGCCTCTTAGCCACTGAAATCCAACGGATTTTCAGTGGCTTTGATGCATTTTTGAGGGCCAAAATTAGAGGGGGGTGACCCCCTCTCTCCTTGTTTTGTTTGGGGATCTTTTGGGCCTCCCAAAGGGACCCCATTTTTCATGCATCGAAGTCACTTTCCAAGCCTCATTTTGAGGGTTTTGAGGTCTGCCTTGACTCTGTCCGAGGCCCATTTCGCCATATTTTAGGTCTATGTTGCATGTGTAGACCAATCCCATTCAAGGCCCTTCAAAGAGGCCTTTCTTTGCATGTTCCATAGACCAATTTTAGGGTCAATTTGGTGAGTTTTAGGATTGTCATATTTGATTTCCAGAGTTGGTTGTGCCATGCTAAGTGTCCTTGATGCATGTGCTTAATTACCCCTTGTATGGCCTTCCAAAGAAGCTCCTCATTTTTGCACATGTTGGCTGTATTTCAGTGATTATTTGGACGTATTTTGGCATGTTTTATTCACTGATTTTTTCTGGTTTGATGAGATTTCATATGCTTCATATGCATGCCATGCAAACCATGTTTGCTAGTCAAAGTTGCTCGCTATTTTAGTCCATCATGCTAGCATCTTTTGGTTATACTTTGAACTAGAAATGTTCATGTTTTGGGACTGCCTTGGCTCAATCTTTGTGCTTCATGGTCAAATAATGCAAGCTTTGTATAGCTACAAGTCAATACACGTGTTTAGTTTTGAGTTTCGGGGCTTACTCCATGCATCGGGTGCCATGTTTGCATGATTCGGGACCATTTAGCATTATGTTTCAGTGCTAAAAATTACATGTTTGAATGCCATGCTTCATCCTTGCCATGCTTTGGTAGAATGGTATTTTATGCCTTAGGTTCGGTCCTCGGTTTGCGTGCATGTGTGCACATATTTCGGTCATCTCATTTTTATCTTATGGCTACTGATGTGAGTGTGGCTGAGGTCCTCTCATATTGGTGTAAGTCCATTATGCATTGTGTATGCCATTTCATAGCATTGCGCATGCTAGGTTGTATGTTAGAGCATTGTGTATGTCATGTTACATCGAGCATTGTGTATGCCATTTCGTAGCATTGCGTATGCTAGGTTGTATGTTAGTCGCATTATGTATGCCATCTCATTTGCATTGTGTTTGGGATAGGAGTTAGCCCGAGCACGGGAAACGAGGGACGTTTCGTACTCCGAGTGACGGAACGTGTCTCAATTCCCTGTCGCCGACACTCCGGATTACCTATGATGGAGTTTAGGTCTTGTTGTGTTTTCATGCGCATTCATTTCATATTGAGTCATGCAATTCGACTCCTCGGCCATCATGCATCGATATGCGTGATTGGTGACACAAGGATCGAGGACTACACTTCCCGAAGAGTAGTCATGCATACATATGTGAAATACTTTGCCATGCCCCTTTCTTGCTCTCTGTTGCAGCAAACCAGAAATCAGCAGCTTTCTAAAGCCTTGCACCGTATTCCGGCATTAATTGCAAACAGAGGCGAATCGGGGCATCGCAATCGATTTCCGCACCAGGCAACTCAAGCATGCATCTCCCATCATTTGGAACAGAGCTAAGACAGTCCATAGGCTTGCATGCTGATTTATCGATTTCCTAGTTAATTTGCTAATTAATTAGGATTTTGTAATATTTTACTATTCATTTCGGACTGTATATTATTTATTCAGACCCTCTGAGCGAGGGCGCAATTGTAATAAGTGTGCGTGCGTATGATGTATGTCTTCCAACCCCACGTCTTTCTCCCTTTTATTTACCAGCTTATGATGGTTACATTAGAGCATGTTTCAATTAGCATACTTATGTTTGCATATTTGCATCATTCATCTGTCTTGCATGCACTGGGCTCGGCGCATCATACTAACTACATTTGTATTTCAATTCCAAATTGAATACTTGTTAGTTGTAGCATTTCATATGCCATCTTTAGAATAGCCGAGCCTATCTTAGTTGCATTTTGCATGTGTTGCATTAGGCATTTCTGTATAGTTAGGATCATGCATGAATTTCTAACATAGCTTCTGTTTTGGCTTGGAGTACTCGGTAAGTTTTGTGCTTTAGCATCCTTGCATGTGTGTGAGTGACTGCCATGATAGCATGCTTACCATGAGGCTAATTGCTTATGTGATATACCTGCTTGAATGCCTGTGGATGAAAGTTGGGTTATTTAGATTGGAATAATTAATCAATTGTGAGTTTTAAGCCCACTAGATAGTGGCAAAATCATGTTTTCTAAGCCTACCCGAGGGTGGCAAATCCACGTCTTAGCCTACTTGCGGGTAGCACCATCAAACCATTTTCAAAACAAACATGAGATGCTTTGTTCCAATTCAGGCAATCCAGTCTATACTTGTATGCTGTGCGCATCACATAGTAAATCTAGGTTAATAACCGGAATAAGAACACATAATATTTTCAAAACTAGATATCATGGTTAGTAGAGGCCGATCTTTGATCGGGCGAGCGGGGGTGCTCACGAAGTGACCTTCCCCAATCGTACCCAAGTTCCCGAGCCGAGGCAACTTTGGTGATGACGAACACGCGGCCTTAGGCAACGAGTCAGGGTTTCCTAAATTTCCCAAAATAAAATATTTAGGTGGCGACTTTGTATCTGGCAAAGCAATCCATGTTTGGCACTTCTTTCAAAAAATCTGTTTTCAAAAACGATTTGCTGGATTTCATCGGTCTTGCATTGCACTCTGCAAGATTAGATACAGGACCGTGACATTGAGTCCTGAACTGTAGTGAGGCCCAAGGGCGCGTCTACAGTTTCTGGCGACTCTGCTGGGGAGTTAGAGAACTTGACTCGAACTCATAATATCTTGTTTTGATTACACTTATGTGTTTCTTTGCATTGCATGTGCATTGGTGCGCCTAGGACACCGTGTTTGCCATCTGCTATTTCTGAACAGTTTGCCGGAGGCTTGCTTTGTCAAAGCATGCCATAAGGCTGACCGGTTACGGGCTCTGCCAGTATGTGAGCACAAACCCTGGTTTTACCGAGGCACCCTTTTTGACCATTCGACCTAGTGCATATTCGGAATCCATAGTGACTATTCCAAATTAGGACAGGTTGCTTACCCGATCATAGGTTGTTTGAAACCGCTGCGTGCGTAGTGAAACCCTAGTTCCTGACAAAATAGGACAGGGAAACCCTACCCCAACATAGGGGTGTTTTGGCTCTCACTTGCTTGCTATGTGCTTTTAGGGTGTGTCCCTACAGGAATGCGTGTAACAGTTTGCAAGTTTGAGTATCAGGCCTGCGGGCATCAGTATCTGGGAATCAGTTTTACCTGAAGGTATCAGTTTACAGGCGGACGTTTGGGTAGAATTCAGTAGAGAGCACAGTTATTCGGCTGCTCATATCTGTTCAGGTGAAATCAGGCTGAGATGCTGCATGTTTTCTCTTTTGCAAGGTAGTCTTGGAACTATAGCTTCAGAAGGCTCCAATATCCCCCGAGGTTCATCGGACTTGTGCTGATAGACTTTGTCAGGTCAGAGATTCAATTCAAGGGCAAATCAGTGTTCCTCCGCCAGAGGCAGGGTAAAAGGGGCCAGTTAGGCACAGATCACCGGTTCAGCAGTTACCAGATCAGTGGCTCTTATCCACCCCACCAGTGAATAGTCAAGCTGAGGCCTCAGTTTTTATCAGTTTTTAGTCACCCCACCAGTCAGTCAGTCGGAACAGCAAAACATGGCAGGGATAGAGGAAATGATGCGTCAACTCCAAGAAAGTATGAAACTCATGCAGCAAGATGCTGCCCGCCAGACGAAAGTTGCCAAACAACAGGCTGCAATCATGGCCCAGCAGGCTGAGCTAATCACCAGGCTGCAACAGCAAAACGGAGCATCTACTTCGCATCAGGCTCCTCCCCCACCAGGAGCTCCAGCACCTAGGGAGACACCAAATGTCCAGGAAGATACGGACATTCTGACAGGATCGGCTCTGCCCCCAATCCTACCCCAATTATCCAAAACACCCACCAACCTGCCGGATTCTCCCTTTGAGTCTGAGGTGGACCCCACAGCATTAAAGGTGAGCAAGCTTGAAAAACTGTTCAAGAAATCTCAGGGCATCAAGTCCATCCCAAAGGATGGATATACCGATGCGGTCGTGACGCTGCCAGACGCTTTAAAATGCCACATATTGACTGCTTTGACAGATTTGGGGATTCCCTGGTGCATCTCCGGTTGTTCTCAGATATACTACGGCCGATGGGCCTCACCAGACCGTAGAAGCTTTCATTGTTCGGCCGGACCTTGTCAGGTGTGGCCGCTATCTGGTATGCAAAATTTGAAGACGATGTCAAACGGAACTGGGATGAGATGGCCGAGGCCTTCGTTGCGCAGTACTCCTATAACACGTAAATCGAGGTCACAACCCGTGATCTTGAGACAACAAGGCAAGAGCCTAAGGAGATTTTTTCTGATTTCGTAGCCCGCTGGAGGGCCAAGGCCTCAATGATGACTGTTAGGCCCACTGACAAAGATCAAAGTCGGATGATTGTGCGCAATCTCCAGCCCAAGCTTATGCAGAAAATGATCGTTCTCCCCTTCCCCACCTTTTCAGACTTACATGAGATGGGAGTACAGATCGAGGACGCTATGAAGCAGGGCCTTCTTGACCAGGAGAAGGAGCAACCCAGGAGGGCGTTTTCCCGCAGTTCGAATGCGACCACCAGTGGTGATGCAACTGCAAGATCTTCTGAAGTGGGCATGGTCACCACCATCGTATCAAAAACAGCTACCCCATTTACCGATGCGTCCGGAAGTAGCTCACAAGAAACCAAATATCCACCTCGAGTCAAGAGGGTTTTCACCCCACTTCATATGCCTTTGTCAAAGGCTCTAGAGGTCTTACTCCAGAAAAGACATTTGAAACCGTTGAAACAACGGCCCCTACCCGATCCTATCCCTGCAAAGCATGACCAGACTAAATACTGTGCCTACCATCAACAAACCGGTCATGACACCAACAGTTGCTTTCGTCTGCGCCATGATGTACAAGATCTGTTTGACAACGGGGTCATTGCCGTACCAGGTCCTGCAGAGTCTATCGGCACTTGATCAGTGAACTTGTGGGGGATAATGTGATTATGTGATCGGGGGATGAACCAGCTACGGGTGGCGTTCGATTTACTCCAGATATGGCGTATGGCACGCACTGTTTTGAGCATTTGCGAATGCTAGTTTCTGACTGGGGTATTTAGGTCAATTTTGTTGTGTTGTTTTGAGTCTGTCTCTTTGTTTTGAGTCAGTCTTTTTGTTTCGGGTCTGTCTTGTTGTATCGAGTCAGTCCTGTTTTGTTAGAGTCGGGTGATTCCGGGGGTGTTACCTCGAGCATCACTATTTTGTGTTTGTCTTTTTGCTTTCTTTTGAGTCTGTTTCTGTCAGGGAGCTAGTTGTGCCAACAGATTTTGAATGAAATAGCAGTGGTTTTTCATGCTTTTGTGCTTGCTTTTGCCTTGTGCCAGTTGTGCCAAAAATTTGAATGAAACGACAGTACGTTTTGCTTGCTCTTCTGTGCCTTGAAAGTATTGCATTGACCTAAGTTTTTCAAAACTTTTTCGTACACTGCGGTAAAAACGAAGAGGAAGGAATTCCTCGGGTTTTGCAAAAATTTGATCAATTGAGAGAAAGAGAGGCATGCTAAGCCCTTAATGAATGAAATCATGCTTGTTAATGTGAGTACTGAGAAGGATCCTGGCTTGATCTAGATTGATTTCACATTGTCTTCTGCGCGAGCAATTAGTCGCTTTCTTAAAAGATTTCAAAACAAAAATGTTTTGCGCAGTCCTGCGAAGACCTGTGTGGAATCGCTCTTGAGATTATGCAGCTTAGGATCGCTCTCAGCCTTGAGACTCGACCCCCCCCCTTTCGCTTTCCGACCTTGAGCCTTAACTCAGAATGTTCAATGGTCAACCGCAATGTGAGGCCTGTGTGGCCAGATTCGAAGTAGCCCTCGACCTAGAGGCAGAAAAATGTCTGATTGTGCTCGAAGAGCCGAAGATGGATCATTTCACAAATCAATGAAGATCGGTAAGAATGCCAAATCTCAGAAGGGAGGAAAGAAGAAAATACTGTTGAAGGACAACTGAGTTCCTATCCACAACACTAGGGGCAAATTCAACCCCCATTGGATGGACTCTTGCATCGTCAGCGAACGGCAGCTGTTCTCCTGGATTCAGATGACTTTAGGATCTCAAAAACATTTGATATGGACAAAGCTACACTTTTACCCTTGAGAGGCTCGCTGGGCCGAAAACCTGGAAGGGCAACCTAGGCAAAAGTTAGAGCAAGAAAAAAAGAAGGAAAAGAACAAAAAAAAAAGGAAAAAAAAAGAAAAGAAAATGCAAAGAATGAAGAAAAGAAAAGAAAAAAAATGAAGAAAATAAAAAGAAAAGATGAAAAAAGAAGAACAAAGCTCGCAAGGTTGAAAACCCGGAAGGGCGGCCTTGACAAAAGTTAGAGCGCAAAAGGAGAGGTTAAATACACGAGTGTACCTTAACCCGAAACTACGTATGGCTTGATTCCCATCTTTGGGATACGTAGGCAACTTCATTTTGAAGTCCAGCCGTAAAACACTTCAAATTCGACTGTGTCCATGTGATGGTTCTGGTCATCTTTGTCTTCTTTGTATTCGAGAATTTAGTTGTAATTGTCATTGTAAGGATTGGTTGTCACATGCTGCGGCGCTATTCAGACTAGGGGCAACTTTCCGTTGCTGTCCAGTGGGCTGCAGTGCTGTTCAA
This sequence comes from Camellia sinensis, assembly GCF_055761805.1. NCBI lineage: Eukaryota > Viridiplantae > Streptophyta > Magnoliopsida > Ericales > Theaceae > Camellia > Camellia sinensis. The sequence goes on from NC_138970.1 coordinate 116,661,965, forward strand.
ACAAGGGGCAACTTTCCGTTGCCATTCAATGCGCTGCAGTGCCGTTCAAACAAGGGGTAACTTTTTGTTGCCATGCAGCTCCCCTCAAGCAAGGGGCAATTTTCCTTCGAATTTGAGGTTGTGCATCTCGAGAGTGGGTTCTATGCTCGTTGAGCAGTGGCCGTTTGCAAAAACAGTTTTTGAGAATTTTTACTATGGTTGATTGATTTCCTCTCGAAAAGTATTCCATTTTCCAAAAATGGACCGTTTCTTGGACCCAAAAAGGAAAATTTTCAGTGCTCATAACCTAACTTGCAGGATTTTAAATCAAAAAATCGAACAAGTATGTTAATCTAACTTTCATGTTGGTCAAAATTGTTTTAGTGGAAAACCAAAACAAAAAAAATTGGTCAAAATGATGAACTAGGGACATAATTGAGTCAGGCTTCCTGTCTTTCCCCCGTCGTTAATGCATTTGCCAGAAAGGGCACCATACTTGCCGGAAAGGGCACCCTGTTCGCTAAGAAGGGCACAGCGGAAGCTAACAGAAAAGGGCTGAAAGCTTTCATATCCTCTGAGCAGCGAGGTATCAAGCCAAGTGCGAAGCATGAACTGGAATGGAGCAAGGTATTCCACTCCCTTATCCGGACAGATCTGATCACGTCCAAACTCCCCAGCGGAGCATCGTCAACCGATGTCAATTGCAGATCTGTTGTGCATCTGGTCGCATTGCAACCCCTCTGTGGGAGAAACTCATTGTTGTGAACAAGAAAGAGAATCTAGCAGAATGTTAGGGGCAAGAGCCCGCAACTTCTTGTTTATCCATCAACCACCCAGGGTAGGAATAAAAAAATGAGAGATTGAAGAATAGAGAGATGTGCGCTGAGAGAAAAAGTGAGGAAAAGGGCTTTTTTTCAGATAAAAAAAAAAGGGAGAGCCTGAGGGTTGAGTGATGTGAGAATCACAAATGAGAAAGGGTGGGAAACAATACCCAGAGAAACAGGCTCCCTGTGCATGTCTGAGTGTCGTGTCTTTTTATTTTATCTCGATTCTTATCTTGAGTCGTTTTTGAGTGTCTGTGTTTGTGTTTAGGTTGTTTTGCCTTTGTTTTCCTTTGTTAAGTCGTGGTGCGCTATGTTTAGTCGTAGGTTCAATACCCGGTCGAGAACTCATTTATCAATTTCAAAATGATTTGTTTTGTGCTCAGAGTGTTGTGCCATTCTCTACATTTGTGCAAAACAGGATTCGTTCTTTCATAAAATCGCAGGGTTCAACCTAGGTCATGTCAGAACAGTAAAGCCAGGACCTATTTGAAGCTATATGGGTTCCAGACTACAACGCAAGAAAAAAAAGGAAAAATGTCGGGTATCTGAGTTTGTTTCAACATCAGTAAGTTCCGAGATTGCATTCTGTGTGTACCTTTTCAGGTTTTGCCAATGCTCCGAAGTACGAATGCGCCTCTACCTCAAGCTCAAGATCAAGTCTGCTTCAAGCCAGAATGGCGATCAAAAGTGCTTTCCCTGAGTACCATTCCCTGCCAGAGGCTTCGTGGCCATGTTTGCAATGAGTTCCTAGGAGACCAACTGCGACGGTGGAAACTAGAGTTCGAATGGCTGTTGCCAAGAATGCAAAGGTTCGGGATTTCCGAGACTAAAGTCTGGTTTAAATACCCAGAGGCGTGTCCTCGGCTTGAAATCTGTATGGAAGCCCCATAGGTTGAGATAGCGTGTATGCACCTCAATTCTGGATACCGAACCAACCTAGTCTGTCACCCCGTTGGAGAATAGGGAAAGTTGTGAATATGATCAGGAAGCAAGGCGGCATCCAAAGTGTTCTACGTGAAGAACCCTTGTCAGTATTTCAGAGCCTTTGTACTGTAAGTTGAAGGTAAGTGTTCGAAGAGCACGAAGGGAGATCCCCGTCAGAGTAGAGCGGTTCATCGCCACTCACCCCATGAGGTGCTTTCTAAAGTGCCGCTATGTTTGTTTATTGCGTTCCTTAAACATCATGCATTGTATTGCATTGTGTCTATCAAGTTTCTTTCTCATTCATGCACGATATTGTATGTACGGTTCATTCAAAGAAGTTCCGTTTAAAATCATTTATTTAGTGTATCAATCACACTTTATTTATTTAGTGTATCAATCACACTCTCTTCATTTAGTGTATCAATCACACTTCATTTATTTAGTGTATCAATCACACTCTCTTCACTTAGTGTATCAATCACACTTCTTTCATTTTGTGTATCTATCACATACATTCTCGTTTTGTGTATCAATCACACTTCACTTCATTCACTTAGTGTATCAATCACACTTCATTCACTTTTGTGTATCTATCACACACATTCTCATTTTGTGTATCTACCATGCACATATTCACTTTAGTGTATCTATCACATACATTCTCGTTTAGTGTATCAATCACACTTCATTCATTTAGTGTATCAATCACACTTCATTCATTTAGTATATCAATCATACTTTGTTCACTAAGTGCATCTATCACACTTTGTGTTCACCTTTTGTGTATCCATCACACTTTGTTCACTAAGTGCATCTATTACACTTTGTGTTCACCTTTTGTGTATCCATCACACTTGTTCACTTAGTGCATCTATCACACTTTTTGTTCATTTTTAGTATATCTATCATACTCTGTTCACATAGTACATCTATCACACTTTGTGTTCATTTTCAGTATATCTATCATACTTGTTCACTAAGTGCATCTATCACACTTTGTGTTCACCTTTTGTGTATCCATCAGACTTGTTCACTAAGTGCATCTATCACACTTCGTGTTCACCTTTTATGTATCCATCACACTTGTTCACTAAGTGCATCTATCACGCTTCGTGTTCACCTTTAGTGTATCCATCACACTTGTTCACTAAGTGCATCTATCACACTTTGTGTTCACCTTTTGTGTATCCATCACACTTGTTCACTAAGTGCATCTATCACACTTCGTGTTCACCTTTTGTGTATCCATCACACTTGTTCACTAAGTGCATCTATCACACTTCGTGTTCACTTTTAGTGTATCCATCACATTTGTTCACTAAGTGCATCTATAACACTTCGCGATCACCTTTAGTGTATCTATCATACTTGTTCACTAATTGCATCTATCACACTTCGTGTTCACCTTTTGTGTATCCATCACACGTTCGCTTTGTGTATCCATCACACGCACGCCTTGTGTATTCATCACATGTTCACTTTAGTGTATCTATCACTACACTCGCTTTGTGTGTCTATCGCACATACTTACTCCCTCTGTGTATCTATCACACTTCGTTCACTTTTGAGATTCCATAATTTTCTTACATCCTTACCGGGCTCGGCGCATCATACTAACTGCATTTGTATTTCAATTCCAAATTGAATACTTGTTAGTTGTAGCATTTCATATGCCATCTTTAGAATAGCCGAGCCTATCTTAGTTACATTTTGCATGTGTTGCATTAGGCATTTCTGTATAGTTAGGATCATGCATGGATTTCTAACATAGCTTCTGTTTTGGCTTGGAGTACTCGGTAAGTTTTGTGCTTTAGCATCCTTACATGTGTGTGAGTGACTGCCATGATAGCATGCTTACCATGAGGCTAATTGCTTATGTGATATACCTGCCTGAATGCCTGTGGATGAAAGTTGGGTTATTTGGATTGGAATAATTCATCAATTGTGAGTTTTAAGCCCACTAGATAGTGGCAAAATCATGTTTTCTAAGCCCACCCGAGGGTGGCAAATCCAAGTCTTAACCTACTTGCGGGTAGCACCATCAAACCATTTTCAAAACAAACATGAGATGCTTTGTTCCAATTCAAGCAATCCAGTCTATACTCGTATGCTGTGCGCATCACATAGTAAATCTAGGTTAATAACCGGAATAAGAACACATAATATTTTCAAAATTAGATATCATGGTTAGTAGAGGCCGATCTTTGATCGGGCGAGCTGGGGTGCTCACGAAGTGACCTTCCCCAATCGTACCCAAGTTCCCGAGCCGAGGCAACTTTGGTGATGACGGACACGTGGCCTTAGGCAACGAGTCAGGGTTTCCTAAATTTCCCAAAATAAAATATTTAGGTGGCGACTCTGTATCTGGCAAAACAGTCCATGTTTGGCACTTCTTTTAAAAAATCTGTTTTCAAAAATAATTTGCCGGATTTGGACTCTTTGATGATTTCATCGGTCTTGCATTGCACTCTGCAAGATTAGATACAGGACCGTGACATTGAGTCCTGAACTGTAGTGAGGCCCAAGGGCGTGTCTACAATATGGAACTAGGGTGAGATTTTAAGTAAAAGGAGATGAAATCCAAGCTTGAACGCTTGGGACTTTTGGAAATGGTGGAGAGAGAGAGAGAGAGGGAGAGAGAGAGAGAGAGAGAGAGAGAGAGAGAGAGAGAGAGAGAGAGAATGATCTAGATTTGACAAAAAAGTGATATATCATCCAAGCATACATAGATTAATGTAAGGAGAGTGTTGACAATGTAAACATACATAAATTAACGAAGTCTAAGAAGAAAGAGAGGAGAGGGGAGAGAGAGAGAGATGGATTTACCTGGTAGTGGTGGTGGTAGTGGTGGTGATGGTGGGATTGACGATGTAAGTGCCTAAAAAGAGAGGGAAAGGAAGGGAGTGATGGTCGTGGCTGGAGATGTGGCTTGATTTCATGATTTTGTAGTGAAAAGTAAGAAGAAAGGAGAGAGGGAGAGAGAGAGAGAGAGAGAAAGAGGAGGGTAAAAAAAGGTATTTTGAAAAACTCTTTTAATATTTTGAAAAAGTGTTGTCATCGAAATGTGAGAAGAAATGAATTTTGAGAAAGTAAGGAAGATTTTACGTTGTTTTGAAAAGTTCTATTAATAAGAACGTTTTTAACCAAATATACATATATATATATATATATATATATATAATCATAGAAACTCTATTAGTAAGAAAGTTTTTAGTACGCGCGCGCACACACACATATATCTATATAATAAAACAGAATGGATTTGAAAATATGTAAAATGTATCAGAGATACAATTTGAATCAATGGCCTATATCAATCCTAAGTATATATCAATAGTTGAAATACATTCACTTCCTGCCCAACCAATAAGCTACCCACTTACCCACGTCTCCCCTCTGTTATGAGTTAAATTACTTAAGTAAAAGTGTTGATCTACAATTTGTTAAATTGAAATCACTTCTTTATCTTTTAAATGGCGACAAGTTAGATAGATGGATAATTCGAATGGGGAATAAACTGGGTAATTCAAAAGTCCTAGCTAACCACTAAACAACAGAATTGCTCAGCAAAAGGAATACATTGTAAGAACTACAATCACTCATTAGTTATCATGTTTTGAAATTTTTGTTTTAGGTGGTGTATCACGTGCTCTAAAATGCCATTGATAGGGATAACAACTTTCCAAAACAGGCACCAGTGGACTATTTTACATTAAAAACTGGAAAAGGGGAAAAAATAGTTGGGGCAGGCAGGGAAAACCTGTAACTGAATGCTACAAACTGCCCAAAGCAAGAACCTTTCCTCACCAACAATCTTGTACATTTTAATAGCTATCAGCAGAAAATAAAAAGCCATATAGGCAAATGCCCTATTCTAACTCTTGCACAATCTATACGAACATAGATGTTACAAAATAACAAAAATAAAATAAATAAATAAATAATAAACTCGGAACATCAACTATTGGATACAATCAACCTGTTGCTGCTTCACAAATGAGTACTCACGAACATAACAGTTGAAAAGGCCGACCTTAAACATTTCATGAAGGAGTATTGATGTGCAATGGGTAACCAAGGTAACCAAGTGGAGGCTGGAGGCTGGAGGCTGGAACCCAGTGTTCAGAAAAAGACAGATGGGTAACCAAGGTAACAGATCAGTGGAGAAGGGGTTGTACACCATCTTTGTGGATGAGCTTCCAGACTCAATGACTCCTAGGAGCCTGTTCACTCTGTTTAATAATTTTGGAGTAGTCAAGGATGCTTTCATCCCAGCAAAAAGAAGGAAAGCAACGGGATCTAGGTTTGGTTTTGTGAGATACGATTGCAATGTTGCTGCTGAAATGGCGGTGCTGAAGACGGATGGCCTGTGGTGTGACAACAAGGCATTGAAAGTGAAAAAGGCAGAGTTCAAAAAAGGTGAGATCAAGCGACCTGCAATGGTAACCAGAGGAAACGATCGGATGATGCAGCGTCAACAGAGGGGTCTCGTGCAACAAGGGCTGGAAAGTGTAGGCAGAAGATCCTTTGCAGAAGTAGTACAGAATGGAGGTAGTGCTGGAAAGGCAAAACGTACTGTCAAAGCATATGAAACTGGAAATGGGTGGCTTTATGACAGTATAATAGTCAAACTCAAATCTATTCTATCATTCAATGAGTTTAAGGAGGAGGTTGCTAGAAGAGGTGCAAAGGATGTAACAGTTAGAGCTGGGAGAGGAAGGCTAGCTGTGATAACCTTCAGTTCACAACAACACAAAAAGGAAGCAAGGCAAAAGATTGAACAGTGGTTGGTTCACTGGTGCGATTTTGCTACAGATTGGGAGAAAGGAATTTACATTGCACAAGAAAGATGTGTGTGGATAACATGTGTAGGTGTTCCATTCAACTTGTGGAATGTTACTACATTCAGTGACATAGGCAAGGTGTGGGGTGAGGTTGTTCAGATAGGTGAAGATATTCTCAGTCAGAGTTCGTTTCAGAGTGGGAAGGTAAGAATAATCACCAATCGACTGGAGTTCATAAATGAGGTGATCAATGTCGAATGTAATGGAAATATTTTCCCAGTTAGAGTGTGTGAAGAACTCCCAGCAGCAGTACAACCATGCCATTGCAACAGCTTTTGCTTCGACAATGTGGGCACTGAATCTATGGGTCAAGAGGAAGTAGATCAGCTGTCAAAAAATGGTGGAGAGGACATGGTGGGGACAGTTTCAGGGGCAAAAGAGAAGAGTAATGAGTGGCTCTCTGCATCAGCCGTAAAAGAAACTGGGGGTGCCATGGGGACTCTGAATGTCAGCGAGGTAGGTAGGGAGGCTAACCAGGTGCATGTGGTAATTCCAAGAAATGAAATTCAAATTGTTGATGGGCCTATATGCAACCCTGAGAAAATCCCAAGCTCTAGTGGACCTGAGAGTCCAAGGCCCAAGGTAAACTTAGAGGTAATTTTGAAAGTTCCTCAGGCTGGGGTATTGGCAGATGGGCCCATAACAGAACCCTCAAATCTAAGTGATTGTATAGCCCAAACTCATTTTAGGCCTCATGATCTGCTTCCAGCCGCAGGAAAAGTGATAGAAATAGGAATAACATCAAGGAAGGGGTAGAGTACAAAACTAGAAATGAGCAGTAGAAAGAAGAAAGGAGCTGACCTGACGAAGCAGACCAAGAATAAGGGAGCACTGACCAGCACCTGTTTTCGCAAAGGAGCTATTTTTAGAGCAGCAGCAGCTGCAATATCATTGTCAGTTGAGCAGAGTCTTAACTCAAGGAGAAGGCATAAGTTCCTAAGTGAAGCCCAAGCTACTATGGAAGTCGGCAAAATACTAGGCTTGAATTGTGAAGGTAAAGAGCAGGAGGTGATTAGCAAATTAATTGAACTTGAAGAGAAGGACCTGGAGAAAATTGATGGGGAGGGAATTATTCCCTAGGCCAGGTCAGGCAGAGGTGAGGGGATTTGGGATCTGTGAACAGTTTTTATGATTATTCTATCCTGGAATGTTAGGGGTCTGCGACGACCTGAAAAGAGAAGAAAAATTAAAAACTTAGTTAGGGAGAGGAAGATTGATGTCTTGCTGCTGCAGGAGACAAAGAGGAGTAAAGTAGACGACAAGTTCCTTAAGTCATTATGGCCATGGGAGGAGCTAGAGAGCATGGAGGTGGGGGCTGAAGGCAGTGCTGGTGGACTGCTATGCTTGTGGAATCCACAAATTTTTGAACTAAAGGAGTGTTGCAGCAACAGAAACTTCTTACTTTTATCAGGTATGGGTTTTCATAATTTTAGTTGTGTGATTATTAATATTTATGCACCCAATGACGTGTTGAAAAGAAGACAGTTATGGTATGCTTTAGCCCAACTTAAATCAGCTTTCTCAAGTCCCTGGTGTATAGGTGGAGATTTTAACGAAATAAGATTCATGAGTGAAAGAAAAGGATGCTCTAGAAGGGAAAGAGGGATGAAGGACTTCAATGAATTGATTGAAAAGTTGGAACTGCTTGATATACCAATGCTAGGCAGAAATTTCACTTGGTGTAATGCGATGGATGGAGATAGATGGAGTAGGATTGATAGATTCCTTCTAGATCCTACGTGGTTGGAAAGATTAAAGTTGAAACAGTGGGGGCTACCTCGAACCATTTCTGACCATTGTCCAATACTCCTCATGGAGGACGAGCGGGATTGGGGTCCAAAACCTTTTAGATTCATAAATGCATGGTGTTTGCATCCTAAATTCAAAGAAGCAGTAAAGAATTGTTGGGAAGAAACACAGGTAAGTGGGTGGGCCAGTTATAAGCTATTGAAAAAGCTAGGAAATCTGCGAGTATACCTAAGAAGATGGAACTACGAGGTGTTTGGTAACCTTGATGAACAGCTGAAACAAGCAGAGGATGAAATTCATGAATGGGATTTAAAAGCTGAAGAACGGATTCTCCATGATTCTGAAATTAAAAGAAGGGCAGAAGTTAGAAGTTTAGCCTGGGATTTGAGCAAGAAAAAGGAATGGTTGCGGCATCAAAAATCTAGAATGGTGTGGGCTCAAAATGGGGATAAAAATACCAGATTGTTTCATATAATGGCAAGTAAAAGGCAAAGGAAAAACTTATTGAACTCAGTTAATGAGCATGGAGTACTGCATGATCAGCCTGGGATGATTAAACAAGCTGTGGTTAGCCATTATACTCAGCTGTTCACTGAAGGATGGAGGTGTAGACCAAAGCTGTCAGGTGTTTTTGCCTCAATTAGTCAAATAGATTCAACTGAATTATTGGAGGCAGATTTTGTAGAGGCTGAAATCTGGGCAGCAATCATTGACTGTGATGGTAATAAAGCCCCGGGGCCGGATGGCTTTAATCTAAAGTGTATCCAAAAATGCTGGGTCACCATGAAAGGGGAGATTGTACAGATGATGAATGAGTTCCACTCCTATGGTAAGTTGGCCAAAGGAGTGAATAGTTCATTTATTACCTTGATTCCTAAGAAGGAAAATCCAGTGGGTCTATGTGACTATAGGCCAATCAGTTTGGTTAGCTCCATGTATAAAATAATTGCCAAAGTCTTATCAAAAAGGTTGAGGCAGGTCCTACCCAAGATCATTAGTGAAGTACAAACGGCATTTCTGAGTGGAAGATATATTCTAGATGGAGTCCTAATTGCCAATGAGGTGGTGGATTGGTGGAAAAGGTCAAAAAAGAAAGGAATCATTCTAAAATTGGACTTTGAAAAGGCGTATGACTCAGTAAATTGGGAGTTTTTGTATTCAATGATGGCCAATTTTGGTTTTGGTGAGAAATGGGTGGGTTGGATAAAGACGTGCATATCTACAGCTAGAATTTCAGTACTAGTTAATGGTTCACTTACTACAGAATTCTCCCCCATGAAAGGCCTTAGGCAAGGTGACCCACTTTCACCTTTCCTTTTTAACATGGTAGCTGAGGGCCTCAATATACTTATGGAAAGAGCCAAAGAAGAGGGATTGATCAGAGGAGTCACAATAGGAACAAATGAGTTAAAACTATCACACTTGCAATTCGCTGATGATACTATTATCTTTTGTGAAGCTGATTGGGAAGAAATCGTTGCGGTGAAAAGGATCTTAAGATGCTTTGAGGTGATGTCAGGACTCAAAATAAATTTCCATAAAAGCAAAGTGTGTGGGGTGGGTGTTCAGGATGACTTAGTAAAGGTCTTTGCAAAGAAACTTAACTGCCTCAGCCAAAAGCTGCCATTAAACTATCTGGGTCTTCCATTAGGAGCAAATCCAAGAAGAAAGAGCTCATGGAAACCAGTAGTGGACAAGTTTAAGAGTAAGCTAGCTTCTTGGAAGAGAAGGTATTTGTCTTTTGCAGGAAGATTAACACTGATAAAGTCTGTTTTGTCAAGCTTGCCAGTCTATTTCCTATCCTTATTCAAGTTACCAGTGGGGATTGCAAAATCACTAGACAAAATTCAAGCCAATTTTCTTTGGGGAGGCTCTGAAATCCAGAAAAAAGTGCACCTAGTTAGCTGGAAGGAGATTTGTCTAAGCAAAGATCAAGGTGGGCTAGGTGTGAGAAACCTAAGTCAAGTTAATGAGTGCCTCTTAATTAAATGGTGGTGGAGATATGGCAAAGAGGATTCAGCTTTATGGAAACAAGTGGTTTGCAGCAAGTATGGAAGTGTGGGTGGCAGACGGAGCCTATTTTTAGGTGAGTCTCGGCCTATGTCAAATTTGTGGAAGGGTGTACTTTCAGTGGCTGCAGAAAATCCTGACTTGCGAGATTTCTTTTTGCAAAACTTCAAGGTAATTGTTGGAAATGGTAGACGAGTGCGGTTCTGGATTGATAGGTGGCTTAATAATCAAAGTCTGAATGAGGTATTTCCCAGATTATTTTCCTTGGCAGTTGAAAATGATGGCACCTTGTTTGAGCATGTTCATAGCAGAGGTGTGGGTACAGCCTGGAACATTGATTTTAGAAGGCCTCTTCTTGCTTGGGAAGAGGAGGAAGTGTTGAAACTTAATGATTTGGTTCGGAGAGTTCCTACACTAAATGAAGGCGCTGAAGACTATTGCTATTGGTTAGCGCACCCTTCTGGAGTCTTTACTGTGTCATCAGTATGGAAGTGGGTGGTAGCATGTAAAGGGCCAAATATCTCAGTCACCAAAAGCATTTGGAATAACTTAGCCCCCCCCAGAGTACAGTTTCTGAGCTGGTTGGCTTGGAGAGGTAGGATTAAGTCCTCTGAATTCCTACAAAGAATTGGAGTATTGAATTCTAATGTTAGTGCATTGTGTGTGTTTTGTAAAGCGGAGGTGGAGTCTTTAAATCATGTCCTCCTTCACTGTCCTAGGATCTGGAGAATATGGGCCAGTATTATGTGTTGGTGGAACTTGAGCTGGGCTATTCCTGGTTCAGTGGAGGCAGTACTCCACTGCTGGTTAGGTCCAGTTATGAAGAAAAAGGTAAAGGAGATCTGGAAGATGATACCTTTGGCAGTAATGTGGTCTGTGTGGAAACTCAGGAATGAGTGCATATTTAATGAAGCACAACCACCTTTGGATGAGTTGGATGATCTGGTAAAAACCAGAGTTGCTATGTGGGCTGTTTCTTCCTTGAGAGAGTTTAATTACTCGGTGCATGATGTGTTATATAACCTGAAGTAGGTCTGCAACTGTGTATAGATTAAGGGACTGAGGTTGTGTTCATGTCTGTAAGCTGGTTAGTTGGTTTGTGGATGGCTCAATAGGCATCAGTGGCCCAAGTTAGGTCAATTGGCAATAGTAGCTGGTGTACAAGTTTCTTTCTGTCATTGATCTGGATTTATCTGCATTATTCTGGTGTAGTGGCAGCATTCTTCATGACTGAATAGCTACTGTGATCTGTGTGTTGCACTGGTCTGAATGGTGACTTCTCCAACTTCCCCAGGTTTTGCTGTCAAATAGGATCAGTAGATGGGTACCTTGTTTTGGCTGGTGTTGTATGAATTGGTTGGTGGTCTGAATTTCTTGGTCAGAATTGGCTGCCGCTGTTCTGTGACCTGATTCTGGTACTGGTCTGTAGGTGGTGATTGAGAGGAACATATTAGAATGGACTCTTCTTTTTGGTTTGCTAATGCACTAATACTTGGTGTGATGCTGCTAAGCTATTGGTGGTTGTTCTGCTGCTATTGCGGCTGCAGAGTGGCAGTTGTTGCTGCTGATTTGTTTCTACTACGAAGGCCTGTTTCATGAATCTGTCGCTTAGAATCATATGTTGCAATATTGGATAGATGATGCCAACCCCAATCATCTGCTGGTCTGCTGCTGATAGCTAGGTGGTAATTATAGATGAATTGGTCTGCTCTGCCCTGCTGGAATTCTTTTGGGGGTTGCATGGTGAATTGGGGGTTGAGTTTTTGGGGTCTTTATTTTATTTCTGGGCATGGTCTCTCACCATCCCTTTGTGGTTGAGCTCGCAGATGATTGGGCTTTCTTCTCGGTGCCAACCTAGTTGGGATTGGATTGTTAGCTTTGATGCGCTTCTGCTCTTCCACCTCTTTATTGATGTTCAACAGTTGAAAAGGCCCATCATTAATTCCAAATTGTTTGGAATCTTGCCACAGGCATACTCGTAACAACTAGTAGCCATGTCCACTGACAAGATAAAACAATTATTAGAGCTATGTATGTGTGTATGTATGTCAAGCAGTACATGTACTGACATTGATCAAGTCGTTGGAATACAATCTGCAGTGTGCTGAGAGTGAGATCATCAATGGAGTCATTCTTATACAATAGCTCTTTGGCATTTAGGCAAACAGACAATGCTTCATCAGATTTACCCATCCTTTCCAAAATGTGACCCTTGAGTGCCTGCATGATAAGATAAGAGGGGAAAAAAATTGAGAACCTGTTTAATACACTGGACATGGACATACATAATTGACCACAATAAGACAAACAAGATATGCAAATGACGTACATGAAGCTAACAAAATTGTGCTTTCATTTATGCTTTTTGCACAAAATCCATGCTTTTGCATTGTAAAAAAATATCGAAAGTTGTAGTTTCTATCATTCTATGTGTCAAGCTGATTTTTTTTTTATATTTTATTTTTAGTATATCAGTCTGATTTTTCTTTATAATGTAACCCTATGTTAAAGGGAAAATTTCATCATATTCTTCTAATCTGATTTTTCTTTCTAATCTAACCCTATACTATAAGAGCATCTGCAATCCTTGTCCAAATTTTTCATCAAATTCAAATTTAATTATAAAAAATGGCTAAAAGTGTGCTCCAGTCCAGCCATTTCATAAAATCTGTATCAAACAAGGGAGAGGCAAATCCTTCACCAAATTCCCAACATTCATATATTTTTACACAAATTTGATGAAACTTTAAAAAGTAACAAGGATTGGACATGGTTTTCCTTTCATCAAAAATGGTTAAAACAGGTTTTCAGGATAAGTTCTGAAATAAATTTTCAAAAACATTTGATCAAGTTTTTCATATCAGATCAAGTTTTTAACCTCAAATTTGATATATATATATATATATATAACAAAACTCTGACACGGTAATTTGGTGGAACAATTCACTTGCATTCATTCATTTGATATATAGTGTATGTAATCAACGTGTAACAGACTTACGAGAGCGTAGGGACAGTTGGGATATTTCGAGAGAAGAGAAGCGGAGAGCTTGAGAGCGTTTTTGAACTGACGAGAGTCGATAGCGTCCCATATAGGTCGAACTCGACGCTCTGGTATGTCACCGGCGATACCCAACTTTGACGCCATTCATTAGAGTCCGACCAAATCAGAGTTAATTAGGGGGCTTTGTTAGCCAACAATCTCTCTCTTAGGGCATCGCAATGGGATAGTCAAAATTATTTGTATACGATAAAATGCGATAAAAATGGGATTTAAAAATATTTGTTAAGATGGGTTAAGAGTTTATTAATTTTAGAGAGGGAGTGGTGGTGCAATGGATGTGTTAAGGGGTGTGTTAAGGGGTGTGTTAAGGTGTGTGTTAAATATATATATATATATATATATATACGTATATAATAAATAAAATAAATAAATAATTTAGTTTTATAAAAAATTTCAAGTCCAAAATTAAATTTTAAGTCCAAAAAAAAAAATCCAAACAAGTAAAAAATAAATAAATAAATTTCCATTGACCGGGTCAACCGGCCGGACGTCCGGCCGGTCAACCCGAAAGACAAACAAAACACTTCCAAGCACTAGCTAAAGCACTAGTCGCAGTTAACAAACTTTTTAACACACACGACTAACACACACTACTAATGCACGCACTAACTGATCCACTGCAGCACCCAATAACACACTTTGCTAGCTAAAATTTACCAACTGACACCAAAACTCTAGCAGCTCCGCTGCGAATGCCCTTAGGACATCCACAATGGGATAGCCAAAATTGTTTGTTAAAGTGTGTTATATGACAAAAAGTGATAAAAGTAGGGGCCCAAAAATGTTTGTTAAGATGTGTTAAGAGTTTTTTAATTTTAGATAGTGAGTGGTGGTGCATTGGATATGTTAAGGGGTGTGTTAAGGTGTGTGTTAAATATATATATATATATGTGTATAATAAATAAAATAAATAAATAATTTAGTTTAATAAAAAATTTCAAGCCCAAAATTAAATTTTAAGTCCAAAAAAAAATCCCAACAAGTAAAAAAAATAAATAAATAAATTTCGTTGACCGGGTCAACCGGCCGGTCAATCGGCCGATCAGCCCGAAAGACAAACAAAACACTTCCAAGCGCTAGCTAAAGCGCTAGCCGCAGTTAACAAACTTTTTGACACACACCACTAACACACACACTAACTGATCCACTGCAGCACCCAACAACACACTTTGCTAGCTAAAATTTACCAACTGACACTAAAACTCTCCTTAGCAGCTCCACTGCGAATGCCCTTATTTCTCTTTTCTGTGGGTCGATTTGTATTGTGAAGAACAAAACGGTGGACGATGGGGCACACAGAGAGTGAGAGAGATGGCGTCACAACTGATTTCTACTCATTTGGAACAAAACGGTGGAAGATGAGACACACTAAGAGAGAGGTCGCGTCAATACTGATTTCTACTCAGTTTGGGTGTCAGTTTCGTCAAGTAGGCGTCTGTTGAAGCGTGGGATACCTAAATTCGTGTTTGGATCAGTAATAGATAGCACTCGTGGGGATTAAAATTATTCCCTTACGCTTGCTTATAATATGAATTGTAATTTTTTCAAACATAAAATTACAAACATATTATTATTATTATTATTATTATTATTATTATATTATTATTATTATTATTATTTTAACAAAAAAGAAAATTACTTTGTGGGCATCATAATATTTGTGGGCTCTAATTGTGAGATAAACTGTTATTGGTTAGATTTAATCCAACGCAAACCTCATCCACTTACCACTTATTCACTCAACAAAGTAAGAGATCGGATGTCAACCAGAATACAATGCACAAATCTAAAGATAAATTGTGTCCCCCCCAAGAGTTAACCCCCATACGCCCCTATGAAAAACATATGCATAATCCCCTGGGACACCAGCCCCACTGGTACAAACATGTCATCTAAAATTTGTTTATAATATCGACTTGTATTATAAATCAATTTCAGATATTATGTTTGTATCGGAGGTGGTACAAAATTATTCTCTATAATTTTAAAAATTATAAATACTCTCCTTTCAAAAAATTTTATTTAACAAAATTAATATAACTTATAAAATTTATAATTACTTTCCTATACAATAATAAAATTATCTAGATTAATTAAAATATATTTCTGACATTATAAAAAATGTTAATTGATTTAATGATTTATATTAATAAAGATGAGTAATTTGTTAGGTGATTAGAAAGTTAAAAGTGCGAGAAGTAATTTTTAAAACCACATAGGGTAATTTGTATTTTAAGCAAATCTCGGGAATATATTTGAAATTTACCATTTTTTATGGTAATTTTACTTACACACTACAAAAAAATCTCAATATACACCATTTATATTGTTTGGATATAAACTTATGAACAAAAATCAAATGTTCAAATATAAAGTTATGAAGAAAAGCAATTGTTTGAAAATAAATAGTTAAATATAATATATATATATATATATTTTAAAAAATTACCTTTGTTCATCAATATATGTCCGAACATTTACCTTTTGTTCAAAAATTTATATCCAGACAAAATAAATAGTGTATATTAAAATTTTGGGGATTTTTTTTTAGGATCCCTGATATTAAGATTTTATAACATAAAAAACATTCAATATTTTTATAATGTATAAAGTCCCTCAAATTGATCCAGAGAAAATTGGATCTAGAAAAATTCTTTTCTCTGGACTTTCCAGGAAAATTCTCCCAAACCTAGAGAAATTCTCTCCAAAATCAGAGAAATTCCATTTTCTAGCTTTCTACTCATCTCTTAAACCTACTTCATCTTCTTCACCATCTTTATCACACGCCTTCAACCTAATAATATTCAAATTTTAAGTTTCTTTCTATTTCACACATTTTCTCAGCAACTAAACACACGACCACTGATACAAAATCTAGAGAAATTCTGCCCAAAATTTCGCTAGACTCCTAGAATTTCTTTGGACTTTCTACAGAAATTCTCCCAAACCCAGAGAAATTCTCTCAAAAATCATAGAAATTCCATTTTCTAGCTCTCTACTCATCTCTCAGACCCACTTCATCTTCTTCACCATCTTCATCACAGACCTTCAACCTAATAATATTCAAATTTTAAGTTTTCTTCTCATTTCACACATTTTCTCAGCAACCAAACACGCAACCACTGATACAATCTGGAATCCCTAACCCAGATCAAAACTAGAGAAATTTCCAAACAAACCTTTCCAGAGAAATTTTCTCAAACCCAGAGAAATTCTCTTCAAAATCAGAGAAATTTCATTTTCTGTGATTTCTAACATCTCTCAGACCCACTTCATCTTCAACAATCTTTAATGATAGACAGTTCACCACTACTAACAGATTGCCCGTACTCCATGGCCGCTTATACCAAAATCAAGAGCATAAGTCCGCCATAAAAACCCCCAAACTCGTAGCACTATCACAGAGCCAACAATTCATGAGTAATTGTAATTGTAACAACAACAGAGGAGATAGCAAAATCAGAAATTTTTTAAAATTAAAAAAACAAACAAACAAACAACTTGGGATTAAATCAACTACGTCCCCATGTGTGAAGAAATTGAAAGAATTAACGCACTTGCAGTGTTGGTACCCTGAAGTTTTGACAAGGAAAAGAGAGCAAGAGAACGAGCTGTGTGAAAAACGACACACATAGAGAGAGATTGGTGGGCCACGGTGGCCACTGGTAGTTCACGGCGTTCCACAATGGTTTGGTTTTTGGTGGTTTGGCAAGAGAAAGACGAATGAGAGAGAATGCAAGCGATACAGAGATCAGAGAGATAGAGAGAAGAAGAGATGAATTTAGCAGAAAAGTTTAGAGTGAGAGAAAGAAAAAAAAATGAGGTTTGATTTGAGAAATTTCTTTGTAATGTATGAGTATGGGGGTTGAGGGACTTTAGATATCATAAAATAATATTGTGCATCTCTTCTATTACTAAAATATAGGAGAGGGACATTAGACTAATTTTCTCTAAAAAATTTTGTAGTGTGTGAATAGAATTTCTTTTTTATGATTTTTTTTAAATTATATTTTTTATTTTTTTGATCTATCTTTATGGACAAATTAAAATTTTGAAAAAACTCTAAAAAATAGAAAAAGCCAACTATTTTTAATTTTTTTTTTGTTATTTTAGACTTTTTTTCAAATTAAAAAAATATATATTTTTCTAGTCCGTCTAGTCGAGTAAAACTCAAAAGCCTAAAGTTTTCCAATTTTGTTTTTAAAAAAAATTCACTAAAAATGAAAAAAATCAACAAAAAAGAAGACCCTAAGAGTTGAACAGTTCGTTCGTTTTAAGGAGGCATAATTTGTTAAATCATTTTAACTATATGTTTGAATCACATTTTTTTAAATAAAAAATGAATGATTATTCTTGAAAATATAATTGTCTTCTATTTTTTTTTTTTATAAATAAATGTGATTTTAACATATAACTGTTGATATCTGATTATCTTAATTTTTTGTATAAATATTCTACATAATAAGTTTTAAAAAGCGAACAGTTCAAATTACCGAGGTTGGCCCCAAAATGGGCCCAATAAACTCAAATACTCTTTCAAGTTGAGATAGTAAATATGAAATAATTCAAACTCTTAAAAAAAAAAAAAAAGAGATTTTTGGTGGAACCCCCCTTTTGGGCCTTTTTATTAGGGTAAAGGATAACCCAATTAATTTTCTTTCAAAAAGTCCCTGAGTAAGAAATGCTTACCTTAATAAGGACATTTTATAATTTCTATTTTTTTTATCACAATATTGCCCTTATATATATAGTATCATACGTATGAAAAATTTGAAATCTGAGCTCGTAGCCGATGAAGACGATGAAGACGATCTCCAAATCGATCATACTTCACAAAATCGATGAAGACGATCTCCAAATCTGAAGATCTCGCAGCCGTTATATTCCTCATTCAAGATTTTGAGAATATATGTATATATATATATATATATATATATATTTGTGTGTATGAGTGTTGTTGAACATATGTATTCTGTTCATTGAGATTTGTGATTGTTGATCGAGTTTTAGAAGTTTTTCTTCTCAATTAGATATGTTGATTTGTTGATTAATTTGTTTTGTTTTTGTTTGTTTTGTTTTTGATTTATTTTTGTTGTTTTTTTATCAAATTTCATTTGATAGAACCAGAGTAAAATTTTACTCTGGTTCTATTGTTCTGTTTTTTCATTTGACAGAACCAGAGTAAAATTTTACTTTTATACAGAGTAAAATTTTACTTTTGTGTAGAGTAAAATTTTACTTTTATACAGAGTAAAATTTTACTTTTATACAGAGTAAAATTTTACTTTTAGCTTCAAAGTCTCACAGTTTACTCGTTTTTCAGAGTAAAATTTTACTTTTATACAGAGTAAAATTTTACTCTTAGTTTCAGAGTGTAAAAATTTACTTTTATACAGAGTAAAATTTTACTTTCATACAGAGTAAAATTTTACTTTTATACAGAGTAAAATTTTACTTTTAACTTCAAAGTCTCACAGTTTACTCGTTTTTCAGAGTAAAATTTTACTTTTATACAAAGTAAAATTTTACTTTTAGTTTCAGAGTGTAAAATTCTACTTTTATACAAAGTAAAATTTTACTTTCATACAGAGTAAAATTTTACTTTCATACAAAGTAAAATTTTATGAGGATAATATGGTAAAAGAAACAAGTTTTAAAATATTAGGAAATTTTGAAAGTATTTATATAATTCTTGTCCTTTTGAAAGACAAATTAAATAGTGAGGAGACTACCACCAAATCTCCCTAAAAAAAATGTTTCATTTAAAATTGTCGCGTTGAATCTCAAAGTACCTTGAGTTGGTCCTACCGAAGCTAATTGAGCCCAAAATTGTAAGTGTCCTCTCTCTCTCAGCAATTATAGCTAGTTTATCTCTCAAAATAATCTCAATAGAGCTGATCAACTAATAGTTGGTTGAAAATTGTGCAAGTAAAAATATACACCACACATGTTCTGATAAAAATATCTTATTCCCTAATTTGTGAAACGATATTGAATTATGAAATTATTATTAGATATTTAAATTTAATTTTTTATATATCTAGAGTCTAATTAATATTTTTGTAATAGTTTAGAAGGCAAAATAAAGTTTCAAATAAAGCTTCAATGTCATGTCAACAACTTTTGTTTTATCATAGACGACTATTGACGGCAGGAATAAAATTGATTCAAAATCAAATTGTTTAGATATAAAATTATTATTATTAAAAGAATACCTAGGTTAAATTAATTTTTGAGTAATAGTTTAGGTGCAAAAATATACCAAAAAATGAGGATAGCAAACTGGTAAAATGGGGATGGAGTGTATGAAATTAATTTTGGTAGCAGGATATCGTTGCTTGACATTCAAATAGAGGCATGTGCTATTATTTGAGGGATTGGAAGGGGAAATTGGTTAGTGGTGTAGTTTCCTCTATTCATTCTTCCTCAAATCTTTCAAAGAGAGGCATGCGTTGTCCTTTTGGCATGCTTATTAATTGTCATTGACCATGTCTCCGAGCTGGTCCCTCCATGGGAGTGTCTTGCGATCATCTTTGATATTTGATCTTTGGGCTTGAGCTTCTCGTCTTTGTTCTCTTGGGCACCCAGAGAGGCCAATCGAGTTGCACATTGGCTTGCTGCAGTGTAGACGAAGGGTGTTTTACCTTTAGATTGAGTTAGGATTCCTCCTTCTCTTCTGAAAGGATATGTTGTTTTTTTTATTCTCTATTGTAGCCTGAGGGCATTTACTAGTTCAAAAAAAACAAAAAAGGGTATCGTTGCTTGACAAGTGGAGTGGGTTGATGCTGGTCATAAGGGACTGTCATGGGCATTTCGTTGCAGTTAGAGTGTGTCCATTTCGATAACTTTGTGATCCATTAAGTGTGGAAGTTTGTGATGTCCGTTCGGGATTGCTATTTGCTAAAGAATTACATCTACTACTAGTAGTTCTGGAAGTAGATTCACAACAAGTAGTGAAGTTGGTGTTAAGACAAATAACATTGATAGCGGCGATTGAAGGCATTGTTGGTGGCATTAATTGCCTTCAGGGTGATTTTTCTCTTTGTGAGATTCGATTCACAAATGGGGAGGCCAATGGTGCAGCCCATTGCTTGGCCAAAAGAGTAGTGAATGAGGACCATGTTGCTACTTGGGAGTTTTTCCCAATTTTATATGACAAGGAAACCTCCAACTCAATTTGAGCAGTAAAATTTGAATATGTGGAAGGGTTTTCCCATACATATTTTTTATTTTGTAACTCTCTTTTTGTGTTAGGATTAGGGTGTAATTTGGGTTCGACCCATCCAAGCCCGAGCTCAAACTGGCCCATATTTGGGTCTCGTGGGCTCACGCCAAAAATTAGGTCGGGTTGGGTCACCCACTCTCGTGAAATATTGGTCTAGGCCCAAGCCCCTAGGGGAATTCGGACCTTGGGCTGGGCCTCAGGCTTAGGGTTGGGCCTGGGTCAAGCATGACAACTTATTATTATTTTTTCCACCAAAATAGTTTAAAAATAAGATTAGGCGTTGGGTGGGTTTTAGAGTGGGCCCCAAGCGAGCAGGTAGGCCAGAAAACACATGGCCCAAGCCTAGGCCTAGGGGTTCGGGCTAGGCTTAAGCTCAGGCTTGGGCCTGGTCAGATAGCGGGCGGGTTTGGGGCCGATGAGCCATTTTTACAGCCCTATTTAGGATCATCATTATAGATTCTTGAGAGAATTTCCTATTGTGAAAGGGAGTTAATATATTTTTTTAATTTTTATTTTTGGGAAACCTTAAACCCAATACACCTCTATAAGTACTATATCTTGAAGTTTGCCAATTTTTTTTTTTTTTTTTTGGAGAGGGGGGGGGGGGTTCAAAATGCTATGAAGTTTGTTTCAAATACAGATTATCTTACGTAGTTCTGAAATTATATTATACCCTTTAAGTTTCTAATCGCAGAACGAATGACTCATTTTATTAATAAATCATCAAGTCAATTAAGAGTTTTTAATAATGTTATAAATATATTTCAATTAACACTAAGATAATTTTATTATTGTAAAAGAGAGTAGTTAGGTATTTCATTTTTATTTTTTTTTATGAATTTTGTTAAATAAAAAATTCTGAAAATAAAATATTTGCAATTTTCAAAATCATAAGAGACAATTTGATTTAAACAAATTCCAGGAATATATTTGTAATTTATCCAAAAAAAAAAAATATTTAATAACTTTCCATCGAAATTTTTTTCTCAACAACCTACCATGCATTATAATTAGAAGTATAAAAATGGCTTGCGGCCTATGGGCGGCCTAAGGTAGGCTCGGACTGGTTAGGCTCGGACTCGAACTCAGGCCGCGACCTTGGGCCTAAACTGTCATTTTGAAGCCCAACCCGACCCGACTCGACCCGCCTAGATCGGCCAAGCCCATCTGTCCACTCAAGGCCCATTGAAAGCCTGGCCCACCGGAGGTCCAGTATCATTTTTAATGGAAAATAATAAAATTTTAGGAGAAAAAATAGAAAAAAATGTTTAGACCTACCCAGGCCCGAGCCCAGGCCTAGGCTTGCCACCCTGTTTAAGGCTTGAATACCTCCTAGGCCTGGGCCTAATTTTCTGGTCTATGAGCTGACTCAGTCCAAATTTTTGCGGGAGCCCGCGTGACCCAACATGGTCCGGCCCGAGCCCGGGATTAGGTGGGCCGGGCCAAATGTACTCCACTAATTATAATGAACGTAATTGTAGACACCCCATTTTTGACCGCCCTTAAGACTTGGGCACTACTGATGGTTTGCTCGGTGTTGAGAGATGTGCAGGGCAAAGAATCAGTTTCTTCGGCTAGAAGAGAGGCAAATCTTTCAAAAACACTTTGTTTAGGGTTTTGGAGTTGAAGAAAAGAGGAAAGGAGAGGAGAAAACTAGTTTGGGAGAAGTTCGGCATGAATCCGGGTAGAAGCGAGTCGAGCAGCCCTCGCTGAATTGGACTTATCCATCTGTACACTTGGGTTTTAGCTATGAGGCCACCACCGTTGAAAAGCTTAATTTTGGGGCTTCATTTTGCACTCAAGAATCTCCTAGAGCCAAGTCCGGGTGGGGGAGATATGATCAGTTGAAGTCGGGCATCATCCCGGTTGGATCGAATCTGCGCGGCTTCACGGAAAAGGGCATAACTTTTTGCACAGAAGGAATTTTAATGCAAGGTTTGCGCCATTGGAAAGCTAACTTCCGGGGCTTCAATTTGGACACCCACCGGCAATTTTTTGACCTTGGAATCATCTATCGGCAATCTATTTTGCCGACCGGCAAAATATTATGCTGACCGGCACTTTATTTTGGCCGACGACCAAATTTTCTGGCCGGTTTGCACCATTTGCACCCTCCAAGCCTGGTGCATCCCAGCTGTGCCAGCTGGGATGCACAGACGCTACTCCACGTGTATATATGTGGCTATTTTGAGCCTTTGCACACCCTTTGGCCCCTTTTCTTGCACCCTTTGCTCAAGGCTTCTTGAGGAAGCCTTGACCCCTTATCTTGGCTTCCTCAAGAAGCCTACCAGCTGTCCAAGCTTCTCCAATAAGCCTTGACCTCCCCTTTAAACCCCTTTGACCCTTTGAAGCTTTTCTTGGAAGCTTAGTATTGCCTATATAAGGAAGCCATCCTCCTCCTTTGTTTTGGTTCAGCAAAACCAGACCTAATACATACATATAACATATATATCACCCTCTCTCTCTATATCTCCCTCTCTCTCTACATTTGGGAGTGTTATAGTGATCAAACACCCTTGTTCTTGGGCCATTTCTTCATCAACTCATAGCACAAGGCATCCAACGCCCATTCCAGCAGCTTGAGGCTGTCCTCCAGAGGTTAAAAGCTCCCAAACTCAGTCCAAAGGTTGCTAAAGTTTGGTTCTACAAGGGTGAGTCTCATTTTCCCTCTTTTGCGCATTTTTTTGGCCTATATCTTAGCTCCTTGTGCTTACATCTTTGGGCTCCGACCCAAACTTCAAACCAACATATTTTGAGGTCCTCTTCATGTTTGATTGAGGACCTCTTGCTGTTTGAGGACAGTAGCTTGCACTTGCTTCAATATCCTCCTTGAATGCCATAATCTTGCATAGAATTTTTGGCTTGTGTGTGATCTGTTTTAGAGCCTGATGTAAACTGTAGATAGGCTTATTTTGAGCCCTTCTTCAACATTGAAGAAGGGCTCAACACTGTTTGAGACTTCCATGTTGTACTTCCCTTTATATCCTCCTTTTGGTCCCATTTTTGTATGTCTTGGCAGCCCCTGATGTTGCTGTTTTTGGACCTTGCTCCGAACTAAAAGTGGCTTTATTTTGACCTCCTGAACATGTTTTATTTAGGGTCTTTGGCTGTTTGATGAATATTTTGTGTACTTCATGTTATAGCCCTTTTGTGGCCTTAATCTTGCATAAATTGTTTGCCATGCTTGTATCTGTTTTTGAGCCTTGCCATGAACTGTAAATGTGCATATTTTGGGCCCCTCTTCAATGTTGTTGAAGGGCCCTAACCTATTTGGAGTTAGCAGCTGTGAGTTGCTTCATAATCGCATGTTTAGGGCCGTTTTTGTATGCCATTTTAGCCCCATCTTTGCTTGCTGATTGGCCATGTCATAAACTGTAAAAATGCTTGTCTCAGAGCTGTCTTGCTTCTGTCTTCATGCTCCATGTCCATATTATGCATGCTTTGTATAGCTGTAAGCCATTTCGGATGCCTAATTTCGCATTTCGGGAGGAATTCCATGCATCGGGCGTACTTTCGCCTCATTTCGGGGCTGTTTTGCCCCTCATTTTGCTGCTGAAATCCCATTGGCATGTTTGCATATCATTTCCATGCCATTGCATTGCGTATGCCATTGCCTCGGTTTGCGTGCCCGTGTGCACGCATTTCGAGGCACTCCATTTTCATTCATCGGCCTCTTATGTGAGTGTGGCTGAGGCTCTCTCATGTTAGTATAAGTCCATGTTGCATTCTATATGCCATTTTAGCCATTGCATTGCATATGCCATTGCCTCGGTTTACGTGCCCGTGCGCACGCATTTCGAGGCACTTCATCTTCTTCCATTGGCCACTGTTTTAGGCCTATTTGGGGTTGCCTAATTCATGTTTAAGTCCATCTTCTATTTGGTTTGCATGCTTACCTTGCATGTTTGCTTGTAAGCTTTGCATGATTACATTGCATTGTTCATGTTGCATGATAGCTAACATGCTTAGGTTGCATTGCATCAACATGCATTCCTTGTCCCTTGATTTGGGTGATAGGGATTGGGAGTTTGTTTGATTGATTTGCATTGCATTTGAAATCAAAGTTGCATACTTGGTTCTTTGGGCCATCATGCATGGAAATGCGTGATTGGTGGTCCGAGAATCGAGGCACATGTCCCTTTGAGTCATTACAATGATAAGAGACATGGTTGGTGCATATATGCCTTGAAATGTGCTGCCATGCTTTGCCTTGTCCTCTGTTGCTGTGGGTTGCAGGTTCTGCAGGAATACTCTGCCGACCGGCAGTGTAAGGTGCCGGCCGGCAATCTTTTCTCTGCCGACAGCTTCAATTTTGTGCCGGTGGCAACATCTCAGTGCCGGTGGCAATTTCACCCAGCCGGTGGTGTCTCCCAGCATCCAAGGAAGCAGTCCTGAAATTTTGGCAGCCTCCAGAGGAGCACAGGAAAGAAAACAGAGGCAGCTTGCGCATGGCGGCGCGCTTCTCGAGGCGTTTTACTATTTTCCTAGATTAATTAATTTGTTAATTAATTAATTTGTAATTTTAATTAGCTTGCGTAGTTAATTAATTTGTAATATTTATTCGGTCCCTCCGAGCGAGGGCAAACTTGTAATAAGTGTGGGTGTGTGTGTGCATGTCTTCCAACCCCCACTTCTTTCTCCCTTTTATTTACCTGCTTATGATGGTAGATTAGGGCACATTTATTTTAGCATACTTTATGTTATGCATGCGTGCATCCATGCATTTGTACTGCATGCATTAGGCTCGGTACATCACGCTAACTGCATTCGTACTTCAATTCAAAAATTGACTATGTGATAGTTGATCGCATTTCATATGCCATGCTTAGGTTAGCCGAGCCTGCCTAGATTGCATTTTTGCATGTGATGCATTAGCCATTTTTTAACATGAACTAGGACATGCATGTTTGCTAACTAGTTTACTGTTTTGGCACGGAGTACAATGTAAGTATTTATGCTTTAGCATCTCGCATGCGTGTGAATGTTAACATGACAGTATGCTTACCATGCGGCTAAGTGCTTATATGAGATAAACTGTTTGAATGCCTGTGGGTGGAGGTTGAATTACCTAAATTGGAATAATGCATTAAAACTGTGAGTTTTAAGCCTACTAGATAGTGGCAAAATCATCTTTTCTAAAAGTCCACTTGAGGGTGGCAAAATCTGCATTTTAGCCTACTTACGAGTAGCAAACCATTTTCAAAACAACACATGAAATGTTTTGTTCCAATTTGGATGATTTGGTCTATACTTGTTTGCTGTGCGCATAACATAGTGATTCTAGGCTAACAATTGGAATAAGAACACATAAATTTTTCAAAAACGGATATCACGGTTAGTAGAGGCCGGTCTTCGGACCGGGCGAAAGGGGGTGCTCATAGCTGACCTTCCCCGATCGTACCCAAGCTCCCGAGCCGAGACAACTCCGGTGATGACGGACATGTGGCCTTCGGCACCGAGTCAGGGTTTCCTAAATTCTCCCATAAAAAAAATATTTAGGTGGCGACTCTGTATCTGGCAAAGCAGTCCATGTTTGGCACTACTTTTTCAAAAATCTGTTTCTCAAAACGATTTGCCAGATTTGGACTCTTTGGTTCAGATTAAGAACCGTGACACAAACCGAGTCCGAACTGTAGCATGAGGCCCACGCAGGCGCGTCTACAGTAATACATGAGAAGTTATTCCATAGGTCTTGAATTCTATGTTAGCAGTGTGCTCGGCTAATAGAATGGTATATAGAGAGAAAAAATCACAAAATATTAAGTAAATTTAGAAACTTTACCAATAACTACCACATTTTTTAAAATGTCATTGGTTGAACACATCACATTAGTATGCTAATATGATGTACTTAACCTATTGAATAATTTTTCCTAATACAGATAATATGGGTTATACATCCTTCTCCTAGAGAGATATAAGAACTGATAATCCGAGACATCATGGATAGATGGGGTGCATTTCAAGAGTTTCTTATGGAAAATATTTTTTAATTTGTCACATACTCAATTATGTGGGGCCTATCTTTCTTGTCACATCACTATGGATAAATTTAAGAGTCTAATTTGTGGGTCTGTAGCACTACTTGTTCCTTATTTCTTGTTAATCAATGGTTAAAAACAGAGCTTCATTACTTGCTTGAGAGTCTTAAGACAAAACAATTTGTTATCTCTGTATCTGGTGACAGAGCCACATGAGAATTAGCGAAACATGCCCCTTTAATTTTTTGAAAATTACACTTCTATATATAATTAGGAAAAAAAAATCATTTTACTCTATTTTAATTTTTAAATATGTTTCTAAATCTTCTATAATTTATATGCTTCATTTTTCTTTTTAATAATTTATCACTATAAATATTTAATTTTATAAAAATATTCTCTTATAATTATTTTTCTCTACATCTCTATCTTCTTTTTTTTTTTTTTTTTTTGTGTGTGGGGTACGAATGTGATTACATTTTAAATTGTAATTATTATCATATTCAAGAACTAAAATTTTATATATAAAAAAAATTATCGGTTAATTATAACTCTTAGTATATAATTTTGATATCATATCGATCTTTGGTCATTCTATATGAAAATTGGATTCGATTAGATTGTGAATAATATCACTAAGAATTCAATTTAATTGTACCCCTCTAAATCAAAATCCTAACTTTGCCATTATACGTATCTCTTTCTCCTATGTGCGGAGGAGTCGTCCTTTATGCTTCGTCAAGTTGAGGCAAACAAGGATATTGTTGGCATTTGAATTCCATACCTCTTTCTCTTATATGCAGAGGGGTTGTCATTTATGCTTCGTCAAGCTGAGGCTAACAAGGATATTCATGGCATTTGAATTTGTCGGGAGTGCCCTCCTCTTAGTCATCTTTTGTTTGCCGATGATATACATATTAATTAGGGGGATTTGATCATAGCCCCCTCACTATCTAATTTCTCTTTCAAAAGGATAAGAATTATATAAGTACTTTCAAAACCCCCTGATATTTTAAAACTTGTTTCTTTTACTATATTACCCTCATATCTATCAGCTCTCCTATTAAGACATTTTCACTATGTATTTCAGAGTAAAATTTTACTCTGTATGAAAGTAAAATTTTACTATGAATGAGAGTAAAATTTTACACTCTGAAACTAAAAGTAAAATTTTACTCTGTATAAAAGTAAAATTTTATTCTGAAAAATAAGTAAACTGTAAGACTCTAAAGCTAAAAGTAAAATTTTACTCTGTATAAAAGTAAAATTTTACTCTGGATAAAAGTAAAATTTTACTCTAGTTCTGTCAAATGAAAAAAACAGAGCAATAGAACCAGAGTAAAATTTTACTCTGGTTCTATCAAATGAAATTTGATGTTTACTCTGAAAAATTGATGGAACTTTGAGCTTTGAGCTTTGAATCAGGCCTATAATCCTTGAATCAATCGATGTTTACTTTGAAAAACATTGAATCATGCCTATAATCCTTGAATCAGGCCTATAATCTGAAAATTTTAGAGAAATCTCAATTTTTCATACTACGGTTCTTCAGATTTTACAGATTTTTCAGATTTTTAAAACTTTGAGCTTTCAAAAATCTATATATTCGAATTCAAATCTCAAAACACACAAACACACACATATATATATATATATATTACAGATCGGAATATGTAGATATATATATATATATATATATTCGAATTCAAATCTCAAAACACACACACACACACACACACACACATATATATATATATATATATATGTATCAGCGCGATTTGCAAGTTCTCCACAGCTCCAGCCATGGAGGAAGCTAGGATTAGAAGAGAGAGACGAGATAGAAGATGAACAGTTGAAGGAGAGTTGAAGGAGGAGAGTTGAGAAGATACAGAGAGAGATCGTCGGAGCTTAGGAATGACACAGCTCCGGCCATGGAGGAAGCTAGGGTTAGAAGTGAGAGACGAGAGAGAAGATAAATTTTGTATCTGGATTGTGTATATGTGAGGGTATAATAGTCTGATAAAATATTTAAATAATAAATTTTGTCCTTTATACAAGATTTTATAATTATGAGGGGGTTTAGAAAGTATAATTTTTTTCTTAGTCCTTCTAACAATGAAAGGAAGGTAAAGGGGGTTTATAGCCAAATTTTCCTATTAATTATATATAATAATAATGGGTCAAAGTCAGTCTCATAATGGTTCAATTTCATCGTGAAGTTGAGATCTTCAACTTTAATAAACTCGAACTCGATATAGCATGATTGTGGGCTCGTTGGGAAATTTTTTTTAATGATTTTTTAACTTTTGAATTTTTTTAGCTCGTTAAGAACTTGGCTTTATTACACACGTTGCCCAAGTTATGACTTCAGGGTTTAGTTATGAGTTAATTATGAATCATGAGTTATAATCTATTGTGGTCTTATTGTGGTGTTGATTAATGATTCTAGGTAAGAAACATGAAAATTTTGTTTGGTCGGATAAGATTTGTTGTTTTGGTTATAATAGGAATTTTTTATGAAGCAATAAAAATTAATGTGTTTAGAATAATTATTTTTAAAAAATAATTGATTAATGTGCATGATATGACATTTTGATAATAAAATTGATTTTTTTTTGCGACTATTCTAACCAAAAATTTGGATGCAAAATAGGACTTGAATTTTTATGGATATAAAAGCACATTGTTTGGCTTTGATTAATTTTCTAAACGAATTTTTTATTTTTCGTATTCTTTTATTTTTAATGAATTTTTCTAATATTTTAACTAAATTTTTTTACTTTCTCGACGGACATAACTTAGATGCACTGGGAAATTTTTTTTAAGTTATTTGATATTAAGATTTTATAAGATAAATGACATATAATATTTTCATAGTTAGGGTCCCTTAACATTTTTACTGAGAAATTTTGATTCGGAGAAATTTCAGCGCAGAGAAATTTCAATTTAGAGATATTTCAAAACACAGAGAAATTTCTATGGTTTGAAATTTCTTTGGTTCGAAATTCCTTTGATTTGCTCACAAATTTTTATGTGTTTTGCTCACAATATTCTTTGTGTAGAAATGATCACTTACCAAGAGAAATACATGCTCGAGCAACTATATTGACATATGCATGAACGAAGGCTTTGGCATCGGTTTCATCAATGTCACCCATTTCATCTCTGAGCCTTTTAACACCATTTTGGATAATTTTAGAGAAATTTTAGCACAAATAAATTTTAAACATTTAAGACAAATTTCTCTGTAAAAAGAAATTCACAAAAATTTTAGAGATATAGAATTTCGTTGAAAATTTGATTTTCACTAGACACATTACACTCCCTTGAGATATAAAATTTCTTTGACATGTTGATTTTCTTTGGTCATCACATTGTAGACGTCCCCGAACGCCCCGGGGAGAGACCCCCCCCCAATTTTGTTCATTGGGCTCACTACAGTTCAGGACTCAATGTCACGGTCCTGTATCTAATCTCGCAGAGTGCAATGCAAGACCGATGAAATCATCAAAGAGTCCAAAATTCGGCAAATCAATTTTGAAAACAGATTTTTTGAAAGAAGTGCCAAACATGGACTGCTTTGCCAGATACAGAGTTGCCACCTAAATATTTTATTTGGGAAATTTAGGAAACCCTGGCTCGTTGCCTAAGGCCACGTGTCCGTCATCACCAAAGCTGCCTCGGCTCGGGAACTTGGGTACGATTGGGGAAGGTCACTTCGTGAGCACCCCCGCTCGCCCGATCAAAGATCGGCCTCTACTAACCATGATATCTAGTTTTGAAAACATTATGTGTTCTTAATCTGGTTATTAGCCTAGATTTACTATGTGATGCGCACAGCATACAAGTATAGACTGGATCGCCTGAATTGGAACAAAACATTTCATGTTTGTTTATTTTGAAAATGGTTTGATGGTGCTACCCGCAAGTAGGCTAAGACGTGGATTTGCCATCCTCGGGTGGGCTTAGAAAACATGATTTTGCCGCTATCTAGTGGGCTTAAAACTCACAATTAATGAATTGTTCCAATTCAAATAACCCAACCTTCACCCACAGACATTCAGGCAGTTATATCATATAAGCACATAGCCTCATGGTAAGCATGCTATCATGGCAGTCACTCACACACATGCAAGGATACTAAAGCATAAACACTTACGGAGTACTCCAAGCCAAAACAAAAGCTATGTTAGAAATCTATGCATGATCCTAACTATATAGAAATGCCTAATGCAACACATGCAAAATGCAACTAAGATAGGCTCGGCTATTCTAAAGATAGCATATGAAATGCTACAACTAACAAGTATTCAACTTGGAATTGAAATACAATGCAGTTAGTATGATGCGCTGAGCCCGGTGCATGCAAGACAGATGAATGAATGCAAACATGCTATCATACTGTATGATAATTGAAACATACCCTAAATTAACTATCATAAGCTGGTAAATAAAAGGGAGAAAGACGTGGGGTTGTGAGACATACATCACACGCACGCACACTTATTACAATTGTGCTCTCGCTTGAAGGGTCCGAATAAATAATTACAATTCGAATGAATAATTAAATATTACAAAACCCTAATTAATTAACAAATTAACTAGGAAAGCAAATAAACTAGTATGCAAATTCGTGGACCGCCTCAGCTCTGTTCCGAATGATGAAAGATGCATGCTCGAGTTGCCTTGCGCGGAAATCCATTGCGATGCCCCGATTCGCCTTTGTTTACACTTAATCTCAGAATACTGTGCGAAGCTCCAGAAGGCTGTTGATTTCTGATTTGCTGCAACAGAGAGCAAGAAAGGGGCATGGCAAAGTATTTTCACATATGTACGCATGACTACTCTTCAGGGAGTGTAGTTCTCGATCCTCGTGCCACCAATCACGCATCTCGATGCATGATGGCCGAGGAGTCGAATTGCACGACTCGATGTGGAATGAATGCACATATAAACACAACAAGACCTAAACTCCATCATGGGTAATCCGGAGTGTCGGCGACCGGGAATTAAGACACGTTCCGTCACTCGGAGTACTAAACGTCCCTCGTTTTCCGTGCTTGGGCTAACTCCTATACCAAACACAATGCAAATGAGATGGCATACACAATGCGACTAACATACAACCTAGCATATGCAATGCTATGAAATGGCATACACAATGCTCGATGTAACATGACATACACAATGCTCTAACATGCAACCTAGCATACGCAATACTATGAAATGGCATACATAATGCATGATGGACTTACACCAACATGAGTGGACCTCAGCCACGCTCACATCAGTGGCCATTAGATGAAAATGAGACAACAAAAATGTGTGCACACATGTACGAATACCAAGGACCGAACCTAAGGCATGGAATGCCACTCTACCAAAGCATGGCAAGGATGGAGCATGACATGGAATAGCATAAATTACAGCTCTAAAATAGCATGAAATATGGTCCCGAAACATGCAAATATGGCACACAATGCAAGCTAGGGGGCCCGGGTATCGAAACTAGTGAAGTGCGTTACACTAGAGGTACCCAAAGCAATGCACCAAAGGCAAAACCAATCCCGAATAGACCCTAGGCAGGTCTGAAACAGTGGGCAAATGGCCTAAAATGGTGGCTCAACATGCAAGAAAATGGAGCTCATTCAATGGTCCGAAAACAAGGCATTCAAGCCCGACTCTCAAGTACACTTAAAGAGATGAAAACATGGAAATATGGCATTCATATAGGCTCTGAAATGTGATGTAAAATGGCCTCAAAACATGAACACACCTCAGCACATGCATGCAATGGACCTCAAATCTCAAAGTTAAGCATGGATATTGAACTACAAGCATGCAAAACAAACATCATTCAATCATGAGACCCAAAAACAGAGCTAGGGCAGTCCAAAATAAGCACAATATCATTTTATGACATGGCCAAAAAGTGCTAAAATCAAGGGCCCACAAAGCATGAAAAGAAAGCTAGTGAACCATGAGTTGTTCCACAACTATATAAAGCATATGAAAGCTCATTAAACCGGCCAAAAAAAGATGTATACCATGCCAAAATATGCCCAAATAACCACTGAAACTCAGTCAATGCATGCAAAAATGATGAGCTCCTTTGGAAGGCCATGCAAGGGGTTACTCTACACCTATATGATGGACACATAAAAATTCAAAACCACCTTTGGAAATGAGTTATGACAACCTTAAAACTCACCAAATAGGCCCTGGAATTGGTCTAGGAAGCATGCAATGAAAGGTCCCTTTGAAAGGCCTTGAATAGGGTTGCTCTACACATGCATCATAGACATAAAATATGGCAAAATGGGCTCTGGATAGAGCTAATGCAGACCATAAAACTCACAAAATAAGTCCTAGAATGTGACTTCACAACATGCAAAATGGAGCTCCTTTGGAAGGCCAACAAAGCTAGTAAAGAGAATGAGGGGTGAGAGGGTTACCACTCTATGATTTTGGAGCTCAAAGACACATCAAAGCCACTAAAAATCTACTGTATTTCAGTGGCTAAGATGCCAAAACAAGGCCAATGCAAATGCCCAAATGCATAGCTCAAAGCATGAGGAAATGAAGCATGCAAGGAAGAAGATGACTCCAAACAGAAAAGTGACCTCAATGAAACTTAAAGAGGAGGTCAAAACAAGACTTTCTTAAGTTTATGTCGAAGTCCAAAAATGCTCACAAATAGGGCTAAACTATGGAGCAAAACAATGTCAAAATAGGAGAAATGGAGACTTACCCTCGTAGCACAGCAATGCAGCAACTTCTGGACCAAGAAAGTGAGCCTTCAACCTCTGAAAATGAGTTCCAAGGTGCTGGAATGGATGGTGGAGGTGTTAGGCTTAGAGGTGTAGTGTAAATGGCCAAGAAAAAGGGTGTTTTGAGCTTGGAATGGAGAGTTATGGAGGGGAGTATGCAATGCTCCAGCCAAATCTTTTCTAACCCTTGCAAATGGAGAGGAGGGTTCGTTTTTATAGAGGAAGAGAGCCAAGGCTTCTTGAAAAAGCCTCCAGAAAGGGTCAAAGCTTCTCAAAGAAGCTTAAGCAAAAGGGTCAAAGCTTCTCAAAGAAGCTTAAGCAAAAGGTTCAAGCTTCTTAGAGAAGCTAGAGCAAAAGGTTCAAGCTTCCTCAAGAAGCTAAAATAAAGGTTCAAAAGGTTCAAGCTTCCTCAAGAAGCTAAAACCGAGGGTTCAGCCAGCAAAAAAAAAAAAAAATCGGCCAACAAAGATGGCCGACCGACCGACCGTCAATGGTGCTGACCGACCGTCCGTCAATGGTGCCGACCGACCGACCATCATTGGTGCCGATTGACCGACCGTCAAAGGTGCCGACCGACCGTCCATCAAAGGTGCCGACCGACCGCCCATCAAAGGTGCCGATCGACAGCCCCTTAATGGTGCCGACCGACCGACCATCAATGGTGCCGACCGACCGACCGTCAAAGGTGCCGACTGACCGTCCATCAAAGGTGCTGACCGACCGTCCATCAATGGTGCCAACCGATCGTCCATCAATGGTGCCGACCGACCGACCGTCCATAGTGCCGACCGACTGACCGTCCATGGCCGGTGGCAAGAAACCAGGGCCGGTGGCCTTAAGCCATGGCCGGTGGGTTTAGGGAATGGTAGACAAGCCACTCTCTACCCTCCAAAGCAAAAACCAACAAGTGTTTGGTCCAACCAAGCACAAAACAAACAAGTTAAGAGATCCTGAGGCAGGGCGCTTGGCCGAGGCCTCCGGAAACTCAAAACGAATGAACACGGATGATTATCGAGTGTTCAAACGATGACGTCCAAGTCTTGAGAACGGTCAAAAATGAGGTGTCTACACACATACTTACTACTCTCTTGTGCATTTGAATTTCACTAACCACATTACAATTCCCTTGACATACGAAATTTCTCCAAGTCTGTGTTCATGTGTGTGTGGAATTTTGCTGGTCACCTATTATTTTCATGTTGAAAAATTTAAAAATCACATAAAAGCATATAAAAACACAGAGAAATACATAAAATTAAAATAATATCAAAATTTAGCAATTGAACACATTTATAACAACATTTTCAAAAACCTAATAAGATAGAAAAACAAGAAAGTAACAAGAACATAAAAAAAAACTAGAATGGGGACCACTTTTGTACATCTAATGTTGAAGGAGAAGAAGGTGGGTCTCAAGCAAAGAAGAATGTGGGTCCAAGGAAAATCACCGGCAAAACCTTTGAAACAAACAATTCATGTAAACACCATATATATATATATAAGGTTGCGAAAAATATTGCATAATCTATTAAAATTGTATTGATCTGCATCAATCTACATCACTTTAACTACTAATCGCGATTTGAATTTTAAAATTTATAATCCGCCTTCCAAATCGCTCCGCTCCACTATAGTTAATATATATATGTTTTAACATTCAATGAAATATCAAAGTAAAAATGAAGGTGAGAGAGATTTAAGATATGAAATTTATTACAAATTAGTAGTTATATATATGAAACATATTATGTAAATTATTGTGTTATATATATAAAAAAATATTATACAAATTAATGTTATATATTATGTAAATGTATGATAATTAGTTAGAATATTCTTCAATCCGCCAATCTGCCAAAAATCGCCCAGACCGCAATTTGTCAATTTGTCAATCCGCCATTTGGTTTATAATTTTACTCTCAAACTGCCTGAACTGCACCACGCACACCCCCTATATATACATATATATATATATAGAGGGAGAGAGAGATAGAGGGGTTTTTTAGAGTGACAAGCGGTGATCACACACTTACTACTGTCTGATGTTGTTATTTCCGGCGATGATGACAAAGCCAACGATAGTGAATCTGACAACGGTAATGCTTTGAAACATCATTCCAATGCAGCAATGGTGGTTACATGACAAAGATAGTTGTGTCTTCGAAGTGGAATTATCGTCGACTTTGCGATTCCATTGGGGAGAGAGAGAGAGAGAGAACCAGGGTGTCGAGATCATCGAAGATAGGAAGTCAAAGTCGTTGGAGAGAAAGGGTCTTAGGCTACAAAAAATAAATAAATAAGTAAAAATTGTAAACCTCTCCTATTACCAAAAGTTGAAGAGGGATGTTAGGCTAATTTTGCCCAAAACGTAAACTATTTTTGAAAAAACTATTTAAAAAATTCAATAAATACACAAGAATACAAAAATATGCTAAAATTTTATGAATATATATATATATATTTATATTTTATGAATTTTTTACAATTTTTTTCATAAATATTATATTGTTTAAGTGTATCTATCTAGGTTAGATATATCTAAAAAAAAATAATAAAATATTACTGACTAAAGCAAAAAATATATATATAAAATAAAAAAATTCAATTTTTTAAAAAGTTATCTCAATTTTCTAAATCCAAACAAGATGAATAGTATTGTTCCATTTATGAAAGGGTGTTCCATTTATGAAAGGGTAATTGAAATTTTGCAAATGTCAACAACTATTTTGGTGGTTTTTGATAAGTTTGTGTGTTGGATTTTTTTTGATTTTTTTCACTAAAAGACAAATTTTTTGCAAAACAACAAAAAAATAAATCCAAACAAAATATCATATCGAACCCCATAATCATTTTATTTTTTCTTTCACAAACATCACATCCAATCACAAAAAAAATCAACTATCTTCCCAAACACTAAAAATTTTTCTCCAATAATATCCTACAACTAAAAAACCCTACATAAAAACCCACTTTCCAAACACCCACTTTGTTGAATCAAATTCTTTGTTTGACATTGTTTCAATAAATGCGTCATATTATTTTTTTATTTTTTATATATATTTTTATAAAAAATTAAAAAATATATTTATTCAAATCACCTCTAATGACTTATTATTTATTCACACCAATTAATTTATTAATATATATTATAATATTATAATTTTAAAATTATAAATTTCACTTATTACATTACAAAGATTTAAAACAAATAAAATAAAATAATACTATATTATATTATAACTTTATTCCTTGAATATAGAGCGTCACATGAAAAGAAAAAAAATAAAAAAAGGGCAATGACGAATTTTATCTTCATCATTTTCCGTTCTTGGTATACAAGGATAGCAAATCAGCTGCTATTCTACTTCATGCTCGAATAAACAAGAACACACACAAAAAAAAAAAAAAAATCAGCAATATCATTTTATAAAATTCCTGGAACGAAATTTCAAAATTTGTATGAAACCAAAAAACAAAATACTGTCAAGCAATTGGTGCTTTCAGATTAGTTCAAATGAACTAAAATATAAAATAAATAAATAAAACTTTGTGTGATCTGATCATTAGATTGTCGGCCGTCAAACGGAGGGTGCTGCGAGGACAGCAGCAGAAGATGCGGCCCCACCAATGAACGAGAAGAGTCCAGATCCAAGAGGCTCTTGATCATCAAGAAACAAGTCCTCAGGAACCCTGAATGCGCCATGAACACACACGATCCCTAACCCAACCAATGTTGCCTATAATAGTAGCGATCCGACGCTGGTGAGGAAGATCACCACTACGGTGACCAAGATCAGGACTCCTAGGGTTTCACGATCCGAGAACAAACGGCCGAAGATTGTGACGGGCTGATCGGACGGACGAAAGAGGTAGAGGAAAAGCCAGGCGGCGAGGAGAGAGATGAGCGTGAGGAGAGAGAAAGGATGTAAGAGGAGAGAGAGGGCGAGTACGGCAGCGAGTAGGGTGAGGTAGTTGACGCAGAAGTAGGAGATGTTATTGCGAACGCGGGAGGCAGTGTCGGAGATCGTGTCGGGGGGGCAGAAGGCGGAGCGGTCGGCGAGTTCAAACCAGGGGCGGCGGTGAGCCAAGGTGCGGTGGAAGGAGTCGGAGAGACACGCGATGAACTGCGTAAGGCCGGTGTGGCGAACAACGACGCAGCGGCAACAGTGGATCGAGGGTTCGAGATTGGGAGCGGTGAAGGAGAGGACATTAATGAAATTAGGTGAAAAATGTAGGGGTATTTTGGGAAATAGAGAGTTTGTTGGGAGTTTAGCAAGAATTTTAGCTGAAAGCGACGGGAAAGAAAGAGAATTGGAGTGGATGATTTTTTTGACTTTGGGATTGAGGAGAGACAGAGAGAGAGAGATATTTAAGAGTGCTGGGGGTTTATATGGTATGGTGTAGAGCAGGGGTTTTATTGTGAGTTTTCGACGTCGTAAACCGTTCATGTTTAAATGAACGGTGGTGATTGAGGTTGTAGGTTATATTGACTTGCTGTATCAGTTACGTTACGTGGAAAGGGGACGAAACTGATGGAGAGGGAATGTGAGGTGAAGCTACGTCAAATAATGCAGTTTTGCAGATAAAGCAAAGGCCCGTTTGTTTGGAGAGTTAGGGGGGAATTGAGATTGGTAGTGAGGTGAAACCCATTAATATTGTGTTTATTTTGAGAGGTGAGGAGGGGATTGATAGTGAGCTCCAGATTAGGATGGTCCTCCCCAAGGAGATTCGGATGGCCCCCTAAGACTTGGTATTAGAAAAATAGTCCGACAAATTAGAAATTTTTTATTTTATTTTTTACATGTCGGGTATTTTTTTTTTAACATTAATATTTAATTTTTTGTATTTTTTGTCAAGTAAAAATCATTATTTTATTATTTTTATTTTTTTCTAAAATTTTTTTATTTTATTTTTATTTTTTAAATTTTTTTTACATGTTGAACATTTTTTTAAAAACATTAATGATTAATATTTTTGTAACGCCCTCAAAATAAACCCATAAAACATACAATATTAACATGCTTAGACATAGGAGAATGAAACATAATTACATTTCATCAGAGTATTTCTTACAAAAGACAGTACATGTAGACAACAAAAGTACATGCCCTATAGGTTTACAACTTTCCAAGTCAACACTTGGTTACAAAAAAGAGAGTACTAACTCCACACAAAATAAGCCATTGGCTTGATATATATGTATTACAACAAGACAACAAAAAGAGTCTGGCAGCCTCAAGCCTCCCACGCTACGTCCTTGGAGGTGGCCTAACACCTGCACCTGAAAATGATGTCCCTTATAGGGTGAGCCAATGCCCAATAAAGATATGCTAAACATAATATGAGCAAAAACTAAAACATTGGCATTTGATAAATGTTTAATCCACATAAATCAATTCATAATCCATTTCAGTTTCATGACAAACATGTCCATGTTTTATTCCATTTTCCATCACTTATCCAATTCTCAATTTATGAATAAGGCTCAGAACCTGGCCAATAATTTAATGAGACTATAACTCATATCAACAGTGCTTCCATAATTCACAATAGATATACATGTTTGTTGTATCAATAACACATAAAACACTTCCATACTTCATAGATGATACACAGATTTGCTGTATCAATACTTCAATAGATACACATAATTGCTGTATCAACACTTCAAAAGATACACATAATTGTTGTATCAATGGAGTCCATCCCCTATCTCCTCCCAAATAAAATCCGGTTTAGGGGTCCATCCCCCATCTTTCCCTAAACCGTGGAGTACATCCATTATCTCTTCCCACACAACACAATGTATATAAACACATATCATATACACAATCAATCAACACATAAATTCAATGTATTGTTCCCATTGTCATATTCGATGACATATTCAATTGATTAGTTTTAGCTCGCCTAATCATCATGCATTGTCTACAACAATCAAGACTATCCTCCACCGATAGCCCAAAGTAATTATTACAGATAATAATTACATCCAACAGATAAGCTATCAACAATTTCCAAGGTGAGTGATTAATAATTCCAACTCCACCATCCTATCTCATAATGAGCCAATTACATTATTCCCAACTTAATTTCATATTTCCATAGTAATTGTCATTAGTTATACTAATGACCCCAATATACCAAAACGTGGCATTTTCCCCATTTTTCTCAATATTGACCCAAAGGTCCAAATATTATCAACAACATCAATAAATTCTATTTCAAACCCAAAACACATATGTATGAGTCAAATGAACAAAACCCCTCTTTTCAACATTATACATCTCAAACCCTAACTTCCCAAATCAAACCATTTATACAAAAAGCTCAACATCTATGTTAAAGCTCATAAAGATGAGTAGGAATCCCTACCCCAAGAGATGAAACTCAAATGAGATGATGAAGAAATCTCGAAATGCTCCAAAACCCAAGATTTTTGGATTGATAGGAAGCCCAAGCCAAGCTCTACACTCTTTGCAAAGACACTTAGGGAGTAGATCACTCAAGCTAGATTAATATCTAGAGAGAAGGTATATTCTAAAGAGAGGAGCTCTCAAAAGATGGTTTAGAAAAGTAAGAGAGAGAAGGGAGATGTGAAAAGTGATTCAAAATCACCCAGCTGCCATCTAATATACGACTAGTCCGCTCGAGCAGAGAATAGGACACTCGAGCGTCAAACACAAAAACTGGACCCGCTCGAGCACAAAAATACCCGCTCGAGCACCAAGTCACAAAAACAAAATACACCCGCTCGAGCGCAAAGGAAAGCCCGCTCGAGCGTAGATTACCACCTTCTAGTACTTTTACAGACAATGAACACCTGCTCGAGCGCCAAGAGGCCCGCTCGAGCGTAAGGAACTCCGCTCGAGCGTGAAAAACAACCCTGCAGTACTTTTGCAGAGGAACAAAGTGCTGGAAGTGTGAAAACTCCGCTCGAGCGCAAATGGACCCGCTGGAGCGGATCACCAAAAATCTGGGCAACAAGAATTGGGACAAAAGCTCAACCAACTTGTTCGAAACACGCCCAACACATCCTAAGACTTAAATATATGGAATTAAAGGATGATAACAAGATATATACAACAACCAACTCCACGGAACCTAAGTCCGGAATACAACAATCAAGAGAGGAAGAACCAGGGTCGCTATAACCTTCCCCCCTTAAGGAATTTTGTCCCCGAAATTAAGTACAAGTTTTTCAAAAATATGATTTCTCAATTACCCACATTATTACAATGCAAAATTCAACAACTCGACCCATTACCGGTCATTCCATCTCTATTTAAGAGGCAACTTCTACATAATCTCCAACATGCATTATCAACAAGCATCTCAAAACATATTCAATGCCAACAATACATTTGCATTTCTAAAACATCATTAACATATACAGTGCTAAAATAAACTTCCATTTCAAGGCAAGTTCCACAATACTTCCGCAAATCAAAACATTTACAATGTTTTACAACTTAAGACATATTCCATGCTCTTAAAGTTTATCAATATTACAAAATTCCCATTACATGGTTAAACATTAACAAATAAGTCTGGATATTTTTCACGGACATCTAACTCACGTTCCCAAGTGGCTTCTTCCACTCCGTGATGTTTCTACAAAATTTTCACCAAGGAAATGGTCTTGCCTCACAAGACTTGATCCCACCTATCCAAGACCCGAACCGGTCTCTCCTCATACGAGATATCCTCGCCAACCTCTAAGTCGGTCCAATCCAACACATGGGACGGGTCTGGCTCGTACTTCCGAAGCATACTAATACGAAACACGTCATGCACCTCGGACAACTGCGGCGGTAAAGCTAAACGGTATGCAACCTCCCCAATCTTCTCAAGGATCTCAAAGGGACCGATAAACCAAGGGGACAACTTCACACTCTTCCCAAACCTCATCAAACCCTGCCTAGGTGATATTTTCAGAAAAACATGATCACCCGTCTCAAATGCCAAAGGCCTCCTCCTACGGTTGGCATAACTCTTTTAGCGACTTTGGGCTGTCACAAGCCTCCTACGAATAAGCTCAACCTTTTCCGTCGTTTCCTTCACCAACTCCGGGCCCAACAAAGGTGCATCACCTACCTCGGCCTAACAAATTGGAGACCTACGTGGTCGGCCATACAAGGGCTCGAACGGTGCCATACCGATGCTCGATTAAAAACTGTTGTTGTAGGCAAACTCCACCAAGGGCAAGTGCCTCTCCCACATCCCACTAAAGTCAAGGACACAACCTCGAAGCATATCCTCAAGGATCTGAATAGTACCCTCGGACTGCCCGTCAGTCTGAGGATGATACGCTGTGCTAAAGGTTAACTTTGTGCCCAAGGCACTCTACAAACTCTGTCACAACCTAGCAGTAAAACGTGGATCTCTATTAGAGACGATCGACACTGGGACCCCGTGCAACCTCACTATGTCCCGAATATACAAGTCGGCAAAATGATCTACCGAATCTCTTATGCGCATAGGGATAAAGTGCGCCAACTTAGTCAACCGGTCCACAACCATCCAAATAGTATCACTACCCCGTTGAGTCCTTGAAAGACCTACAACGAAGTCCATAGTGACATGCTCCCACTTCCACTTGGCAATAGGCAAAGGTTGTAACAAACTCGCTGACCTCTGATGTTCGGCCTTCACTTGCTGACAAGTCAGACACTTAGACACAAACATTGCCACATCCTTCTTCATACCCCGTCACCAAAATTGACGACCCAAATCACGATACATCTTAGTGCCTCCTAGATGCACCGCAAGGCGTGAATAGTGAAACTCTCGGAGTACCTCCTCTTGGAAAGACTCCAGCACAAACAAACGGTCTCAGTATCTCACACTCAAGTCGGGATACACTGTCAAACCCTTCTCAACCTTCCCACTAGAGATCTTCTTTCGGAGGGATTCTACCTCAAGGTCACCTCTCTGTGCCTTTAACACTCGAGTCACAAGTGTATATTGCGCAACAACAGAAAACAAGGCTGCAGCCTCAACAGATTCGCCTAGAAGCAAGTCAAACTTGCCAAGTGCGCCCAACATCTCCCACTCCCGGATGGCTATACAAGCTACATCACTAATGGATTTCCTACTAAGAGCATCGACCACAACATTGGCCTTACCTGGGTGATAGTGCAACTCGAAATTGTAGTCCTCAATGAACTCCATCCACCTTTTCTACCTCAAATTCAAGTCTCTCTGTGTAAACAGGTACTTCAAACTCTTATGGTCTGAGAACACCTCGAACCTCTCACCGTAAAGGTAGTGCCTCCAAATCTTCAAGGCAAAGATCACTGCTGCTAATTCTAGGTCATGGGTAGGGTAATTCCTCTCGTGTATTTTCAACTGACGTGAGCCATAGGCTACCACTTTCCTCTCTTGCATCAACACACACCCCAAACCCTCTCGTGAGGCATCACAGTAAACCGCATAACCCAAACCTCTCTCTGGGATAATCAAAACCGGAGTGGTGGTCAATCTAACTTTTAACTCTTGGAACGACTTTTCACAAGTCTCACTACATACAAATTTGACCTCTTTCCGCGTCAATCTAGTCAACGGCGAAGCTAGTCTGGAGAAATCCTTCACAAACCGACAGTAATACCCAGCTAATCCCAGAAAACTGCGGATCTCGAAAATACTCTTAGGCTGTGCCCAATCCTACACTGCCTCA
Organism: Camellia sinensis; assembly: GCF_055761805.1. Classification (NCBI taxonomy): domain Eukaryota; kingdom Viridiplantae; phylum Streptophyta; class Magnoliopsida; order Ericales; family Theaceae; genus Camellia; species Camellia sinensis. Next base: position 116,705,014 of record NC_138970.1, read on the forward strand.
ATCTTGGATGTATCAACAGACACCCCTTCTCCAAAGACTACATGGCCTAAGAACTTAACCTCTCTTAGCCAGAACTCACACTTCCCAAACTTGGCATACAACCTATGGGCTCTAAGCAACTCAAGCACCACTCTCAAGTGTTCCTTGTGCTCCTCCTCAGCCGGTGAGTAAATCAGAATGTCGTCTACGAAAACAACTACGAAATGATCTAAGAATTCCCGGAAGATCCGGTTCATCAAATCCATAAATACTCCTGGTGCATTGGTGAGCCCAAATGGCATCAAAAGAAACTCATAGTGGCCACACCGCGTACGGAATGCCGTCTTCGGAATATCCTCCTCCCTGACCCTCAACTAATGGTAACCCGATCTCAAGTCTATCTTAGAGAAACAATGAGACCCTTTCAACTGGTCAAACAAATCATCTATATGGGGCATAGGGTACTTATTTTTTAACCGTGGCCTGATTCAATTTTCGGTAGTCAATACAAAGCCTCAAGGCACCATCTTTCTTTTTAGCAAAGAGGGCCGGTGCTCCCCACAGCGATACACTAGGGTGAATAAACCCCTTATCTAGCAATTCCTGGAGCTGAATCTTCAGCTCACTCAACTCGACTGGGGAAAAATAATAAGATGCCATAGAAATCAGCGTAGTGCCGGGCACTAAATCAATAGAGAACTCGATCTCTCGATGAGGTGGCAGACTAACAAGGTCCTCGGGAAAGACGTCTGAGTACTCACAAACCACTCTCGGCAATACAGTCTGGGTCTCATCACACTCACTACTCATACAGCTAGCGAGAAGACAGCAAAGCTCACTCCACCCTCGCGGATCATACACCAGTGGCAACACACTACCAACCCGATATCCCAAGAAATGGAAATAATCCCCGCTCAAAGTACATACTGTGACCCTCTGGCGATAACAATCAATAACAGCCCGGTATGACGATAGCCAATCCATACCCAAAATAACATCAAAACACGACATAGCCATAACTACAAAAGAAAATGGGAGCCGACGATTGGCGACCTCTATATCGCACCCTTTACACCCTTGTTTCAAAATCAATTCACCCCTAACAGGTGATACTACACAAATAGGAGATGCTAACTGTGCCAACTCCAATCCCAAAAACAGATGCAAATGCAGCAGATATAAAAGAATGAGATGCACCCATATCAATCAACACATTGGCAATCGAGTTGCAAAACAAAAAGGTATCTCTCACAACCGATGGAGCTGGTACTAAATCCTACGCGGTAACAGCATACACACGCCCTGTAGGCCCCTGATCTACTTGCTCACCCCTCGGAGCAAAAGACTGCTGCACAGACTGGAACGACGACGCTCCCTGATTAGCCCTCGAGGCCTGTACTGACTGTGCTGGCTGAAAACTCTACGTCTGTCTAGAACTAGACACACCCGATGTGGCATTCAACTGCGGGCAGAACCTCTTCAGGTGTCCCGCCTGACCACACTGATAACAAGACAGCGGCTGGCCTCTACCCTGACTTTGGCTTTGAGGTCGAGCTGAAGATGAAGCTGCTCTCTGACCTCCTCCTCTCTGCGGGCAAGATGGAGACTTGTGGCCCAGCTGACCACACTTGTAACAAGTAACGTCTCCCTGACTGCCTCTCCCAGAACCTGCACTCGGCATGGGAAAGGTCGATCTAACAAAAGCACCCTAGGACTGCAGAGGGTTAGAACCCTTCTGCCTCCTACCATCTTCCTAACCATCCTGACTCCTCTTGGAGCCTCTCTGTCTCTCCTCCTCCTCCTACATCATAATTTCCACATGGGCTGCAGCATCCACAAGACGTCCATAATCTCGGGTCATAGACCCTCTAACTCTCATCTTGAGCCCATGCCTCAACTTCCGCTCAAACTCAATACAACGGCGTTCCTCGGATGCCACAAACTCAGGTACAAACCTGGATAAACTAGTAAAAGCGGCCTCAAACTCGGCCACTGACAAACTCAGCTGCTTGAGCTGACAAAACTGGTCCCTCAGCTTCTCCCTGACAGTTGGAGACAAGAACTTCTCCTGGAAAGCATCTACAAAGGCCTCCCATGTCCCTCCAATAGGACCCCTCAAGAACTTCCACCATTGACCCACATTCCCGTTAAGCTGGAAAGATGCAAAGGTCACCTTCAAAGCCCCGTCCTTGATGCCAAGCATCTCAAATGTCTTCGTCATCTGTTCGAGCCATTCATCTGCTTTAAGTGGCTCTTTTGGATCACCCACAAACTCGTTCGGATTTGACCCGAATGACTTCTTCTTTAGAAAAGAAGGCCTTGTATCAATAACCTGGGCCTGAACTGGATTCTCAACTTTGAGAATACCCATGGATTCCCTCAAAGCTCCTACTATCTCGCGGGCTAAGGCACCCATAGCCTGCTGACTTGCTGGCTTGGCCACATTGGCCTGAGCAACACCCTCCTGCTGCGCCAGAACCTCATCCGGTATAGGCATCTCCTGCCTCCTAGGCCTACCACGCCTACCTCCACGTCCTCGTCCCAACATCCTAATAAAGGTAACGAAGAACATTAGCACATTCACAAATGTGCCGAAGTTATAACACTCGCGTCCTAATGCATTGGACAACTGTAATTCACTCCACGTAAGCACATAATCACATAAGCACTTATGAATTTCATTTCCGGATAATGATAGTCCCATGGCGTTACTAAAGTTCTAGTTAGAAACAGCATTGATCAAGTGCTTTTCCAACAAGACTCCCAGAAACCCAAGGATCCAATCAACATCCTGGAAATCAAATCCCATACCCAAGTAGTCACGTAAACATGTTATCACATAAGCATATAACACTACATCTAACTTTCTATCAAGCGAGACAAACCCATTGTGATACTAATCATTTCCCATGTACCCAAAGTATTCAAACCTGGTACGCTCTGATACCAAGTTGTAACGCCCTCAAAATAAACCTATAAAACATACAATATTAACATGCTTAGACATAAGAGAATGAAACATAATTACATTTCATCAGAGTATTTCTTACAAAAGACAGTACATGTTGACAACAAAAGTAAATGCCCTATAGGCTTACAACTTTCCAAGTCAACATTTGGATACAAAAAGGAGAGTACTAACTCTACACAAAATAAACCCTTGGCTTGATATACATGCATTACATCAAAACAACAAAAAGAGACTGGCAGCCTCAAGCCTCCCATGCTACGTCCTTGGAGGTGGCATAATACTTGCACCTGAAAATGATGTTCCTTATAGTGTAAGCCAACGCTCAGTAGAGATCTGCTAAACATAATATGAGCAAAAACTAAAACATTGGCATTTGATAAATGTTTAACCCACATAAATCAATTCATAATCCATTTCAGTTTCATGAAAAATATGTCCATGTTTCATTTCATTTTCCATCACTTATCCAGTTCTCAATTTGTGAATAAGGCTCAGAATTTGGCCAATAATTTAATGAGACTATAGCTCATATCAACAGTACTTCCATACTTCACAATAGATACACATGTTTGCTGTATCAATAACACATAAAATACTTCCATACTTCATAGATGATACACAGATTTGCTGTATCAATACTTCAATAGATACACATAATTACTGTATCAACACTTCAAAAGATACACATAATTTTTGTATCAATGGAGTCCATTCCCTATCTCCTCCCAAATAAAATCCGGTTTAGGGGTCCATCCCCCATCTTTTCCTAAACCGTGGAATAAATCCCCTATCTCCTCCTACACAACACAATGTATATAAACACATATCATATACACAATCAATTAACACATAAATTCGACGTATTGTTCCCATTGTCATATTCGATGACATATTCAATTGATTAGTTTTAGTTCGCCTAATCATCATGCATTGTCTACAACAATTAAGACTATCCTCCACAATAGCCCAAAGCAATTATTTCTAAACAGATAATAATTACATCCAACAGATAAACTATCAACAATTTCCAAGGTGAGTGATTAATAATTCCAACTCCACCATCCTATCTCATAATGAGCCAATTACATTATTCCCAACTCAATTTCATATGTCCATAGTAATTGTCATTAGTTATACTAATGACCAAAATATACCAAAACATGGCATTTTCCCTCTTTTTCTCAATATTGACCCAAAGGTCCAAATATTATCAACAACATCAATAAATTCTATTTCAAACCCAAAACACATATGTATGAGTCAAATGAACAAAACCCCTCTTTTCAACATTATACATCTCAAACCCTAACTTCCCAAATCAAACCATTTATGCAAAAAGCTCAACATCTATGTTAAAGCTCATAAACATGAGTAGGAATCCCTACATCAAGAGATGAAACTCAAAGGAGATGATGAAGAAATTTCGAAATGCTCCAAAATCCAAGATTTTCGTATTGATAGGAAGCCCAAGCCAAGCTCTACACTCTTTGCAAAGACACTAAGGGAGTAGATCACTCAAGCTAGATCAATCCTTAGAGAGAAAGTATATTCTAGAGAGAGGAGCTCTCAAAAGAGGGTTTAGAAAAGTAAGAGAGAGAAGAGAGATGTGAAAAGTGATTCAAAATTACCCAGCTGCCATCTAATATACGACTAGTCCGCTCGAGCGGAGAATAGGACGCTCGAGCGTTAAACACAAAAACTGGACCCGCTCGAGCGCAAAAATACGCGCTTGAGCGCCAAGACACAAAAAAAAAAAATACACCCGCTCGAGCGCAAAGGAAAGCCCGCTCAAGCGTAGATTACCACTTTCTAGTACTTTTACAGACAATGAACACCTGTTCGAGCGCCAAGAGGCCCGCTCGAGCGTGACCTGCTCGAGCGTAAGGAACTCTGCTCGAGCGTGAAAAACAACCCTGAAGTACTTTTGCAGAGACACAAAATGCTGGAAGTGTGAAAACTCTGCTCGAGCGCAAATGGACCCGCTCGAGCGGATCACCAAAAATATGAGCAACAAGAATTGGGACAAAAGCTCAACCAACCTGTTCGAAACACGCCCAACACATCCTAAGACTCAAATATATGGAATTAAAGGATGACAACAAGATATATACAACAACCAACTCTATGAAACCTAAATCCGGAATACAACAATCAAGAGAGGAAGAACCAGGGTCGCTATAGTTTTTGTATTTTTTTATTTGTTTTATTATTTTATATTTATTTTATATAAAAATAATTTAACAATCCCTACAACAACTATCATCAAAACAAACACAATTCTATCAATCCTTTTACTATTAATCCCCTCACTATCAATCCCATCTATTCTACATCTGAAAACAAATGGGCCAAAAGGTGAGTGGGTGGGCTAGACGTTATATGAAGGTGTTTGGTTTCTTCAAAGTTTTTTGAAGGGGGTCCATTGAAGCAGGCCCATTATAACCGAAAATATGAATTACTTGGGCAGCTCACAAAATTAGTAAGGAAAATTCAATTATTACATAAAATTCATACAAAAAAAAAAAAGACAAAAAAATGTGGTAATATTATTATTGTAAATAAATTTCTTTTCAATGGTATTTTTCTTTAAAGTGAAAGATCCACAATGAGTCATATCATTATAGATGAAAATTATGTATGAATTTTTCATTTGTCTAACATTACTCAATTAATAATATATATATATATATATATATATATATAAAACTAATCTCCCATTAATGAGTAATTATCATGTATTTCGAAAATTCAATATTGACAGTATGTCTAGCCAATATCAAAGGCTTAAAGAATTATATAATCCTACAAACAAAGAATAATGGAAAAATAAGAGGATGCTATTGGATGGGCACACAATCATGTGATTATTTTTACTCACATGATAATTTTTGCCAATTTAAGGGTTTGTGGGTACATAATTATGTATCTCAAAATCCTTTCGTCCTCCTATTCCAATGCACATTATTTTGAGCATATGTTGTAACTCTTCACCTTCTTTTCTTACAAATTCGAGGGGTTTGTAAAGACGCATAATTCTTTGTCTCAAAATTTTCCTATCTTTTTATCTTAATACATATGCAACCATTAGATCGTGCATTGAGATTTATGCATTTCAAGATTATTATTACAAAATTGAATAATTGAGAGTACATTGACAAAACAAATTCAAAGACAAGATGTTTTGGGATTTGCTAATTTTTTTTTATTATTTTTATTTAAGGAAGTTTAAAACACCCCAAAGATCATGCATAGTCAAAGTTTTTATCTACTGATAATAAAGGAGAAGGAACATAACAGGCTTTCTTTGCACTTGCAACAATCTACTAACTATCTACATATCCCACTCTAAATTAAAAATCTTAGCTTAAAAGAAGGAAGATTGAGAAAATATGCAATTCTCAAACAAAACTAATAAACAATAATACTGGCTAAGTACAAATGGGAAGTAACATAACAAGCTTTATTGTAGGCACTTGCAAATCTGATAAAAATCTTAGCAAAAAAAAAAAACAAAGAAGAAGAAAAAAAAAAAGAAATGCTAGTGATAGACAGGGAATGAATCAAAGAGGGTTGGTGTGATTGATTGGTTCAAAAGAGCTGGCCAATGATTGCAGCAGCGAGGGACTGGGAAAGGTGGTTGTAGCCGGATTCACTGGGATGAACGCTATCCCAAAACAAGTGATTGGAAGCAGAGTGACACACCGGAGTGATGGGAGAACAAAGGAATGCTGCTTCTATCAATCCACTTCCGCAGCACCCTTTTCGAGTTTCATTGAGCCCTGTTGTTTCACCATTCTCACACTATTAGTTCAATATTATTTTTGCCTTTTGTATCGAAAATAGAAATACTACAAATTTAGAAAAATAAAATTAGAAAAGTATTTATAATTTTAATCTTATCGTTTAGATTCATTTAAGTTTGGCCCTGCAACAAAAATTTCAAGTACACACCATATGAATTATTGAGTCAACTGTCCTATATACTGACTGAACTTTTTAAGCAGAGCTTATTAGCTTTTCTAAATTTTTGATGGAAAAAGTTTGGCTTTCTAGCAGGAATAGAAGATGCCAAATAGATTTTGTCTTTCTAGTTGAAATCTTAATTATCAATAAGACACCAATTACTTGCAATAAGATGTGGATCACACATTCATGGGTGTCATGGGAGAGCTACAATGGTATATCTTCTATAATTTTTTTTTACAAAGTTTTATAAAATTTCATAATATAAATTACAAAAAATTATAATATTTTTTTACTATGAAATGTCATAACAAATAATATAAAGTGTCATAATTTTATTATTCGTAATTTCAGGATGCACATTATAAATTTATTATTTGTAATTTTATCACAAAAAAACATAGCATATACTAAATATTCATAACTTTTATCATAAAAAATTATAATTTTTCTACGATGCACATCTTATAAATATCTCCGGCACTCATATTTCAAGTGGGTAATTCTTTAAAAATCGCTAGCATTTTTTAACTATTGTGATTAGAAATAGTTGGTGTCTCCACCCATAACACCATTAATTTGACTAGGTAAATTAGGAATCTCTTTAATGAGATTCTATTATTCAGTAATGAGGTTCGTATCCCCCTTCTAGGTTCTGGCCATTCAATTCAATTGCCAGTAATTTTTTTATTTTTATTTTTAGAGAAATACATAAAATTAGTTTGATGAATTATTTTCAAAATAGTTTCTAGATTTTTTTATAGTAACCCACTTTTTCTGGAAAAGCTCCAAGGGCTAATAAGCTTGACTTGGTAAGCTTGGTTTAATAACTAAAATATTTTTTTGACAAAATATAGGTGGAAAATGGTTTAGAATCTAAACTTTAAACTGAAAAAAAATAAAAAATTATAATGTAAATTAACAAAATTAAAAATTTAGAATTTATTTATTTTATTGCAAGGCTCAAATTACAAATTATTGGAATTTTTTTGTTGTAATTTTTCCTTTTATTTTTATATAGCTAAAATTTCTACATTAATGTGAGATTCCCGTAGGGAAGTGTGAGAATCAGATTCCTACTTAGCCCAGTAAAGTGATTCCTGCTGAAATGGACAATGAGAAATTACTTTCTGACTTCAATCCGTTCCAAATGTTGGAATCATTTTGAGTTTTCAAAAACGGTTTGTTGAGTTTTTAATTAGTATTTTTTTATTTTTAATAATTTTTTTTAAATTTTTTTAGATTCAGTTAAACTTAATATACTTAAAAAGTAAAAAAATTGTACAAAAATATTTAAAAAATTCATTGAATACAACAAAATATGAAAAAGTATCAAATTTTCATAATTTTTTTTTTGTATTCTTTTGTATTTGGTGATTTTTTTATTTTTTTTACAAATATTATATTTTGTAAGCGTATTTATATTAGGTGTATTTAAAAAATAAAAAAAATTGGGTAAAATATTAAAAAAATTCACTAAAAACAAAAAAAAGAATGCGGAAAATAAAAAACTCAATGTTCTGAAAAGTGGACTCAATTTTCTGAAACCAAACTTGGTGATTCCTATTCCCTCAAAATTATTCTATTTGGTTTGGAGTTTTCAAAAATAGTTTTTTAAGTTTTCAATTAGTATTTTATATTTTTAATGATTTTTTAAAAATATTTTAATCATTTTTTTAAAAACTTTTAGATCCACTTAATCTTAATATACTTAAAAAGTATAAAATTTGTATAATTTTTTTTTAAAAATTCATTAAATACAACAAAATACGAAAATGTATTGAATTTTTGTATTCACTTGTATTTTTTGTATTTGGTAATCTATTTAAAGTTTTTTTTTTCCCCACAAATATTATACTTTTTAAGTGTATCTAGATTAAGTATATTTAAAAAATTAAAAAATTGCATAAAATATTAAAACAATTCACTAAAAAAAATATGAAAATAAAAAAACTCAATTTTCTTAAAAATATATATTTTTTGATTGTCGAAACTTAGTCGTCAATTGTTAGATTAATACTTCGGATGAGTTGAAACTCACACTCATACACCTTGTAAGAAATTTTGCCCTCCTATTACACTCTTAAAAGTGAAACCCAAGATTTCTCCCATAGGAGAGACTTGGTAGTCAAGGCTAGGTTAATACAAGACTTCATAAAAACATAAACACGAATTCAGGTATAATAGTTTCTTGATGCACTAAAAAATAAGTTCATCCAATCCTAGGATATAGCAAAAAATCAACTTGGGGATTTTAAAGCTTACCATATTTTTGTGGATTTTTCATCATGTCATCCAACGGTGTGTATATATCTGCATAGATAATTTTGCTCCCAGGAAGAGAAGATTGCAATTGAGGTAACAAATTTGAAAGCTTGGCATTATAAGATTGAGCATCTGAATTCTGATGATCTATGCATTTTCTATGAATCTGAAGTTTTGCGGTCATTTGGATTGGGATACAACCAATTGGAGGTAGCCCAGCTACAACCATTGTTCTACACCCTATTTTGTACAGTTCCTGCAAAAATACGCAAGTCAAAATTAAGCAGTAATAGTGCAATCTCTAAAAATTATCTAACATTTTAAGAACATCACATGACCGTGTGTTCAATCAATAATGTTTTGTCATTGTCTCATATTGATACTACTTTTTTCGACTATGTAAGTACACAGTTCCTTACTATTGGATGGACACATATCATCTTAGAATTTCGAAAAGACCAAATAATTACTACAATTTTAGAATTTTTACCCATAAATTTACTAAGAAAGATCAATGTTTGGTTTAGATTTAAGACTTGTTTGGAATTGATTTTTTAGTAACTTTTTTGTTGATTTTTTTTTTCTTCTCATTTTTAGTGAATTTTTATTTATTTTTTTATTTTTTATTTTAAGAATTTAGGTTTTTAAAATCTACTAGACTAGATGGGAATTAGATTTTGCTAGTTAATTGCTAGTCAATAGATAATTGATTGATGGAATTTGAAGAAAATTATATTGAAAAAAAATATAGAATAATTGAAAGAAAAAAATGTGTTGAAAATGGAAGGAAAGAGTGTGAGACAAAATTTTAATTTTAATTAATTTTTTAGAAAACAATCTTTTTAATTTCATAATTTTGGAATAAAATTTGATGGAGAAAACTTAAAAGGGATAAGATTTAGTGAAAAAAATAATGATAATTAATGAAAACTTTCAAATAACATTATGACACATCATTCTTAATGATATAAAAGTTAAAAAAAGTAAGAAAAATAAAGGGGGAGTTTAATCCTCAAAGGCCTAACTAGTATAGATTTCATATTTTAGATTAAACTTGAAAGGATTTCTTAAAGGAAAGATTTACGGAAAATGTAATGGCTAATAAAAACTTTCCTTAATTATTTGTTTCTTTATTTTATATCGTAACTAAATTCAATTTAATTTAAAATTTCATGTTATCTCTAGGTTAATAACATCATAACACAACTTAATGATATAAAAAATTTAACAATTAAAAAAAATGAATAGAGAGTTTAATCTATCACAACACTGGTGTTTAGTGAACTTGTTAAAAAATCATTTAATTTTTTTACGTTTTAGATCTATGTCAGTTAGTTGCTTACAAAAATTTAATAACATTTATTTCTTTTTCTTTTCTTTTTCTTTTCTTTTCTTCTTCTTCTTCTTCTTTTTTTTTTGGGTAAAAAAGTTCAGAAATGCCAGAAAAACAAACCAATTTTTTAAGGTTTTTTATTTTTTATTTTTTAGTGAATATTTTTTAAAATTTAGGTATTTTTTTTGTATAAATTTTAAAATAATCCAATCGAAATGAACCAAAAAAATAAATTTACTCAAAATAATTTTTTTTTTTTTTTTTTAAATAGACAAAAAAACTTGACTTTCTGGATACTCATTTATCTCACCAACCACTCTTTCAATTTGAAAGGATTTTAAGTTTGTAAAATTATAAAGCTCCATATTGTTAACGAAAATGGTTGTGTAAACAAATATGAGAGAGAGAGAGAGAGAGAGAGAGAGAGAGAGAGAGAGAGTTAACCTGAACAAACTTCTGTAAATTATTGAGCACAAAGTCATGGTACTCACTAATGTTGAAGGTAATCCTTCTTGTGGGTATGTCATAGAAATTAAAAACAAAGTCATTAGTCCCTGCACTAACAATCACCAAAGCACCATTAGTAATATTCATTGCTTCCTTTTCCCCTAAACTCTCCTTCAACCTCTCCACATAGCTCCGAAGGTAACCAGGCTGTTTGGACACAGGGATAGAAAGAGTCACATCCGAAGTAACATCATCGTATCCCGATCCAGCCGATGCAAAGCTGACACCTGTCCTCAGTTCCTCATCCGATAGGTTTGGATCGAGGTATGGAGGAACAATGTCCTTGATTCCCAACATGGTGGCCACGAAGTCTGGGACGAGTTTTCCATTTGAAAATCGTCCCGTGGCGACCTGGCCGGGGAAGTCCTGGCCGTAGGGCCGGTGGTTGCTTTTCATTAGGGATTTTATGTAGTTGTTGTTGCCTGTGTCTACTGTTGAGTCACCAAAGATGAGGAGGGTGGAGAATTTGGTTACGAGGGTGCTGCCATTGCATGGTTTGGTGCTGGTTAGGATGTAGATTTGGATGGTTAGGAGGATGAAGGAGATGGTTGGTGCCATTGGCAAAGAATCAGCAAGATGGTTCTCTTCTATAAGATGAGTTTTTTTTGTAGTGTGTGTGTTGTGAGGAATGGTGAAATGCTTGTGTATATTTATAAGAGGAGAAAAACGGAGGCAACATGAAGTGGGTCCCCGAAAAGTGTATATTATTGTCATTTTCTATTTAAAATGTGAGGTGGGTCATAAATATAATGTATTTTTGGTCACAAATTTGGTTGCCAATTTCAGGTTCCATAGAAGGGTTCTAATAGGAGTAACGTTATAATTATTATCTATTTTTACTATATATCTTACTTTATATATAATGTATTAATTTAGTTGCCGAAGTAACGTTGTAATGATTGTTTATTTTTGTTATCTTACTTATAATATAATGTGTTAGTTTAGCTGCCTGTACATTGGATATATATATATATATATATATATGAGAGGTAAGAATTATTATTTTAATTTTATCTTGATAAATAAGATGATAAATATAACGCGGTATAACAATTTCGTAAGTGTAGCATTATTGTATTTATAGAGGACTATTGTATATCTCTATTTTTTTCTTTTTATTTCACTGAATACATAATATTAGATTATTTATATTATTATTTTCTTAATGATTAAGAATCAATAATAAATATCCACATAAATGACGATACAAAAACAATAGCCAAAAAAAAAAAAGATTGCATATGCAATTTTTCATTATAACTTACCCATTGTTTTCTTTGTGATCTTAATGCACACATTTGTAACTTGCAAGAGAGAAATCAAGAGGACAAACATGAAAGATGGCCTAGATTTAAGTCTATTTTATGGTAAAATAGTAAAGAGAAAGAGACAATGTTCAAGATTTGAATTATTATTCAGTATACTAGTGCTTTCAAAAAAAAAAAAAAACTCAAAATACTTATAGAAATACCTACATCTCGGCCAATATTTTCAATATTTTATTATTGATGCTGATATTTATTTTCAATAATTTGATAATTTTCATGGTATTTTAGGATTTTTTCCCCTTTTTTATTTTGAAATTTCCAATTTGAATGTCAACATTTACTATGAATATTGCTTTCGCAGATTTATTCATTAAAATCCTATTTAGGTAATGTTATATAAACAAAATTTATATATCTCAAAGTAAAAAGTCTATCCCTATAGGTCACAATTATAAAAATGTCATTCTCATATAATTTTATTTAATTTTTTTTGTATAAACATATGGGTAAATTACACTGATCTGAAAAAATGATGTTATCATATCTTTTACATAAAAATGTATACTTTACGTTTTTTTTAAAAAAAAATTTTAATAATATTTTTGCACCATTTACATTAGTTTTGGTCCATTTAAACTTATTAAAAAGAAAGTTAATATAATTATATCAAAATTATAAGACTTGTTATATTTTTTTTTTTCAAAAGAAAGGTCAGTATAATTTATACAAAATAAAAAATAAAAAATAAAAACTTTTGTACTAATGGGCGGTTTGTTAGAGTTTCGTGATTCTACCTTCTTTATGGCATAGAATATGATAAAGAATGCATATAATCATTTTACTGGTTGGGAGATTTGGAAAGGAAAAAAAAAAAAGGTATAGTGTGAATAAAATATACTTACATTTTACATAATTTCACACACATTTTTCATTTCTCTTCCCAAAATTTTTCTTTCAAAATCCTCTAACCAAACACAATATTAGTAAGTGAGGATTAGGTCCCTTTATACATTCATATTCCATACTCCTCTTGTGGGTTAAAAATTGGATCCATATTGATAATTCAAATAGTCTACTTAGTAGATCCCGCAATAAAAATTATCCATATAAAAAATTATTTTCATTGGATATCTATAAACATATAAACAAATCATATTTTATTTAATAAATTGAATGGCAAATATGATAATAAAATTATACCATCCTGTGTTAATAGTTGTACAATAAAATTAAGATAGTGATCTATCAACAAATTTTTTATACTAAAAGAAAATTTGAAAGGATGGGTTAATGGCAACTGTAGACGTCCCCGAACGTCTCGGGAGAAAATCCCCCCCGTTTTGTTCATTGGGCTCACTACAATTCAGGACTCAATGTCACGGTCCTGTATCTAATCTTGCAGAGTGCAATGCAAGACCGATGAAATCATCAAAGAGTCCAAATCCGACAAATCATTTTTGAAAATAGATTTTTTGAAAGAAGTGCCAAACATGGACTACTTTGCTAGATACAGAGTTACCACCTAAATATTTTGTTTTGGGAAATTTAGGAAACCCTGACTCGTTGCCTAAGGCCACGTGTCCGTCATCACCAAAGTTGCCTCGGCTCGGGAACTTGGGTACGATTGGGGAAGGTCACTTCGTGAGCACCCCCGCTCGCCCGATCAAAGATCGGCCTCTACTAACCATGATATCGGGTTTTGAAAATACTATGCGTTCTTATTCCGGTTATTAGCCTAGATTTACTATGTGATACGCACAGCATACAAATATAGACCGGATCGCCTGAATTGGAACAACACATCTTATGTTTGTTTATTTGAAAATGGTTTGATGGTGCTACTCGTAAGTAGGCTAAGACGTGGATTTGCCACCCTCGGGTGGGCTTAGAAAACATGATTTGCCACTATCTAGTGGGCTTAAAACTCACAATTAATGAATTGTTCCAATCCAAATAACCCAACCTTCACCCATAAACATTCAAGCAGTTATATCACATAAGCAATTAGCCTCATGGTAAGCACGCTATCATGGCAGTCACTCACACACATGCAAGGATGCTAAAGCACAAGTACTTACCGAGTACTCCAAGCCAAAACAGAAGCTATGTTAGAAATCCATGCATGATCCTAACTATACAGAAATGCTTAATGCAACACATGCGAAATGCAACTATAGTAGGCTCGGCTATTCTAAGGATGACATGTGAAATGCTACAACTAACAAGTATTCAACTTGGAATTGAAATACAAATGCAGTTAGTATGATGTGCCGAGCCCAGTGTATGCAAGACAAATGAATGATGCAAACATGCAAGCATAAGTATGCTAATTGAAACATACCCTAATCTAACCATCATAAGCAGGTAAATAAAAGGGAGAAAGACGTGGGGTTGGAAGACATACATCACACATACACACACTTATTACAGTTGTGCCCTCGCTCGGAGGGTCCGAAAGAATAACACAGTCCGAATGAATAATACAGTCCGAATGAATAAATACAAAACCCTAATTAATTAACAAATTAATCTAGGAAAGCAGGTAAATTGGCTCGCAAATCCATGGACCGCCTCAGCTCTGTTCCAAATGATGAATGATGCATGCTCGAGTTGCCTTACGTAGAAATCCATTACGATGCCCCGGTTTGCCTCTATCTGCAATTGTTTTCGGAATATTGCGCAATGCTCCAGAAGGCCGCTGATTTCGGATTTACTGCAACAAAGAGCAACAAAGGGGGGCATGGCAAAGTATTTCACATATGTATGCATGACTACTCTTCATGGAGTGTAGTCCTCGATCCTCGTGCCACCAATCACGCATATCGATGCATGATGGCCGAGGAGTCGAATTGCACGACTCAATATGAAATGAATGCACATGAAAACACAACAAGACCTAAACTCCATCATGGGTAATCCGGAGTGTCGGCGACAGGGAATTGAGACACGTTCCGTCACTCGGAGTACGAAACGTCCCTCGTTTCCCATGCTTGGGCTAACTCCTATCCCAAACACAATGCAAATGAGATGGCATACACAATGCGACTAACATACAACCTAGCATACGCAATGCGACTAACATACAACCTAGCATTCGCAATGCTATGAGATGGCATACACAATGCGACTAACATACAACCTAGCATTCGCAATGCTATGAGATGGCATACACAATGCTTGATGTAACATGGCATACACAATGCACTAACACGCAACCTAGCATACGCAACGTTATGAACTGAAAAGGCATACACAATGCATAATGGACTTACGCCAACATGAGTGGACCTCAGCCACACTCACGTCAGTAGCCATAAGATGAAAATGAGACAATCGAAATGCGTGCACACATGCACGCATACCGAGGACCGAACCTAAGGCATAAAATACCACTCTACCAAAGCATGACAAGGAATGCAAGATGGCATTCAAACATGTAAATTTCAGCACTGAAACATGATGCTAAATGGCCCCGAATCATGGAAATATGGCACCCGAGGCATGGAATAAGCCCCGAAACTCAAAACTAGACATATGCATTGAACCACAAGCGCACAAAGCAAGCATTATTTGATCATGAATTCAAAAGACAGAGCCAAGACAGTCCCAAAACATGCACATTTCTAGTTTAGAGCATGGACAAAAGATGCTAACATGATGGACTAAAATAGCATGCAACATTGGCTAGCAAGCATGGTTTACATGACATGTATATGAAGCAAATGAGAACTCATCAAACCAGCCAAAAACAGTGAATAAAATATATCAAAATATGCCCAAATAATCACTGAAATACAGCCAATGCATGTAAAAATGAGGGGCTTCTTTGGAAGGCCATTCAAGGGGTTGTTAAGCACATATAAGATAGACACTTAGCATGACCAAAACAACTCTGGAAATGAGTTATGACAGCCTTAAAACTCACAAAATTGGCCCTGAAATCAGTCAAGGAAGCATACGATGAAAGGCCTGCTCAAAAGACCTTGAATGGAATTGTTCTACAGATGCACTATAGACATAAAATATGATCAAAAGGGCCTCGGACAGAGCTAAGGCAGACCTTAAAACCCACAAAATTGGGCCTAAAAAGTGACTTCAATGCATGCAAAATAGAGCCCCTTTGAAAAGCCAATGATGCTAGTGAAGAAAATGAGGGGTGAGAGGGTCACCCCTCTATGATTTCAAAGCTCAAAATCTCATCAAAGCCACTGAAAATCCCCTGGATTTCAGTGGCTAAGAGGCCAAAACAAGTCCAATGCAAATGCTCTAATGCATAGCCCTAAATATGAAGAAATGAAGCATGCAAAGAAGGAGATGACTCCAAAAAGAAAAGTTACCTCAAGAAAACTTAAAGAGGAGGGCAAAACAAGGCTTTTTCCAGTTTATAACAAATCTCGAAAATGTTCACAAGTAAGGCTAAAGTATGATGCAAAAATAGCCCTAAAAGAGAGATAGAGGGTAAGGGAAAGTAGATGACCTCAAACAGCAAAGTGCCCTTAAACAAAGTTGAAGAGGAGCTCAAAATATGACACTTTCCAGTTTATGACAAAGCCCAGAAATACTTTCAAGTGAAGCTAAGCAATGAAGCAAAAAAATACAAGTTTAAGGGAAATAGACACTTATCCTTGAAGAGCCGACCTCCAACAGCTTTTGGACTAAGTTGGTGAGCTTTCAACCTCTGCAAATGACTTCCAAGGTGCTGGAATGGATGATGGAGGTGTGGTGCTAAGGGTTGTAGTGCAAATGGACCAAGAAAATTAGGGTTTTGGAGCTTGGAATAGTGACAATGGAGGAGGGAGGTTATATGCCTTAGTCAATTTTGTTCAACCCCCTGATATGAAGCCAAGCCTCTCCTTTATAGAGGAGAGGTTCCAAAATATCCAAAAAGGTCCCCAAGTATCCTCCATACACGTGTATGGAGGATCCACCAAATGGCCTCCAGCTGGCACAGCTAGACTACACTCAAAAAAAGAAAAAAGCAAGAAGCAGGCCGGCCAGTTCAAGTGGCCGGCCGGCCACTCCCCCTGGTCAGCCGACCAGGGGTCAAAAGGGTCAACAAAAATTACTGGTCGGCCTACCCAGAAAGGTGGCCTCCCAGATGAGTAGAATACAACTGTGTGGTGAAAAACCAAAAAATGTGACCTGGGAAAGAGAAAAGCTAGCTTTTAAGCAAGGTTCAAAACGGTCAAGATGAATTTCTAGCCGGCCTACCCATATTGGTGGCCTCCCAGATGAGCACAACACAATGGCGGGTATGAAAAGCCAGAAAATGTGGCTCAAAAGTGAGAAAAACCAACTTTCTGTCAGAAAAATCGGCTTTTGGAGAGAGAAAATGAGAAAACTAGCTTTTCAGGGAAAAAGGTGGCCGGCCACCATACTACCCCCTCCCTAACAGTGAAAATAGGGTCCTTACCAAAAATGGACCAAAACGGATGCAAAACGAAGGTTCGGAGGCCAAAATGCGCGGTTCGGGGCCCCGAAAACAAGCTGTTAGGCACCAGAAGTGGCATATGACCACGAAGGTAGTTAAGCGAGCCACAGTGTCCCTCTAAAGGGAGAAAATAAGATGTGTGCCAAAAATCGGAGCAATCGAAGGTAGTTAAGCGGTCCCGAACCGAGGCACACGGCCGACGGCTCCAAAAACCGGAAACCGGGCTCCAAAAGGGAAAAATGGCCTACGGCTGCGAAACATAGCCTACGGCCACTGAGAGATGGTCTATGGGACCTCTCCCTCCCTTTAGGAAGAGAAAATAGAGAAAACAGGACCTGGTTCGCAAACCGAGGCAAAGTACAAAAGAGCCCCGAAGTCCGGAGGCAAGGCTCGCAGCCAAGACTCTGAAACCTTAGAACGAGCATAATATGCAACATCACCGAGCGCTCAACTGGTGACGTCTGAGTCTTAAGGTCGGTCAAAAATGGAGTGTCTACAATTGCCCTTATTTGACAGAACTTGGAAGTCACACGTGACGGGAGTAAATGCCAAAGCCCAGAGACGACCCATTTTTGACATGGCCGAAGACTTGGAGAAACAAACAAAGTACAGACAAATAAATGGTTGCGCCCGCAGGCTGCCTACGTATCCCTTTGCAAGGAATTAAACGAGCGTAGTTCAGGGGCAGGATGCAAAATGATATGCAGAAAGATTTTGATAATTGGACTTATACGCTACGCGAAGCCGGTTTGAAAATTGGACTTATACGCTATGCGAAGCTGGTTTGAAAATTGGACTTATACGCTAAGCGAAGCCGGTTTGAAAATTCAGGATTTATGCGATGCACTGTAATGACTAAAATACAATGTGATAGCTAAGAAAAGGGAGGTACCTTACAGGGGCAATTGGCAATGACTTACCTCGGCAATGTCCTACCTCATGCTGATGTGGGAATCTTCCTCTTCTTCTCAGTTGAACTACATGTACTACTTTTCTCCCTGACTATGGTCGCAGCTTTCCCTATTCTCCAACAGGGTGAAAGACTAGGTTGATTCGGTATCCAGAATTGTGGCGCATATATATGCTATCTCAATCTATGGGGCTGCCATACAGATTTCAAGCCGAGGATATACCCCTGGGTATTTAAACCAGACTTTTGTCTCGGAAATCCCGAACCTTTGCGTTCTAGGCATGAGCCATTCGAATTCTAGTTTCCACCATCTTAGTTGGTCTCCTAGGAACTCACCGCAAACATAGGCAGGTGGCTATACCAGACCACTAGAAGTCGTTCGGGCATGACAAACACCAAAGGAATTGCACCTTTAGAGGATTTAAGGTCTCCTAGACCAACGAGTGCACAAGACAGTGCGAATGATGCAAAAATACAATGTGCACAAGACAGTGCGATACAGAGTGAATGCACAAAACAGTGCTAAGAAGATGCACAAAATAATGCGATGCTAAAGGTGTATAAAACAGTACGAGCATGGTGAATGCACAAAACAGTGCGATACATGCAATGCACTAACAAGTGCAGGTATGGTGCGCAAGGTAGCGCGATGCAATGCACTAACAAGTGCAGGTAAGGTGCGCAAGATAGCGCGATGCAATGCACTAACAAGTGCAGGTATGGTGTGCAAGGTAGCGTGATGCAATGCACTAACAAGTGCAGGTAAGGTGTGCAAGATAGCGCGATGCGATATGCAAAGCATAAGACAGTGCGATTGAGGTGCGTAAAACAGCGCAAATGTAAACTGCACAAAACAGTGCGATGCGCAAAATAGCGCGAATGTAAGTTGCACAAAACAGTACGATGCGCAAAATAGCGCGAACGTAAACTGCACAAAACAGTGCGATACGCTAAACAGCGCGATTGATTTAAAATGCACTAAACAATGCGATACGCTAAACAGCGCGAGTGATTTGAAATGCACAAAACAGTGCGATACGCTAAACAGCGCGAGTGATTTGAAATGCACAAAACAGTGCGATTGAGGTGCGCAAAATAATGCGAATGTAAACTACACAAAACAGTGTAATGCGCAAAATAGCGCAAATGTAAACTGCACAAAACAGTGCGATGCGCAAAATAACGCGAATGTAAATTGCACAAAACAGTGCGATGCGCAAAATAGCGCGAATGATTTGAAATGCACTAAACAATGCGATACGCTAAATAGCGCGAATGATTTGAAATGCACTAAATAGTGCGATACGCTAAACAGCGCGAGTGATTTGAAATGCACAAAACAGTGCGATACGCTAAACAGCGCGAGTGATTTGAAATGCACTAAACGGTGCGATACGCTAAACAGCGCGAGTGATTTGAAATGCACAAAACAGTGCGATACGCTAAACAGTGCGAGTGATTTGAAATGCACAAAACAGTGCGATACGCTAAACAGCGCGAGTGATTTGAAATGCACTAAACAATGCGATACGCTAAACAGCGTGAGTGATTTGAAATGCACTAAATAGTGCGATACACTAAACAGCGCGAGTGATTTGAAATGCACAAAACAGTGCGATACGCTAAACAGCGCGAGTGATTTGAAATGCACAAAATAGTGCGATTAAGATACAACCACAAGATGCACAAGACAGTGCTAGTGAAATACAAAGTGTAAGTGCACAAGACAGTGTGATAAAATGCATCTTCTATGCAACAGGGAAAGCATATTCTATGTATGAGACAAGCAAAGCATATTCTATGCGGAATCGAAAGCAAGCATATTCTATGCATAAATCATAACGATGCGTGGCATGCATGCAACAACAGTGTATACGAAAGTTCACATTCTATGCAATAGAGGAGCATCAAATATGTACTATGGTGCCTCTGATTTGCCTCTTAGAGGACTTCGTAACACACTCAACTCAAAAAGGGCACATCCTGTTCATGTTGGCGAGAGATAACATCTGCTTGTGAAACCCTCGGGTGCTGCTTGGACTGCCATTCTGACTTGAAGCAGGCTTACACCTGGGGTCGAGATACACTCATACTCCAGAGGAAGGCGAGGCCTGACAAGATGCACCTGGAATGCAGTCTCGGATTTTGCTAAAGTTGAAACATGCTAAGATGCTCCAAATTTTCCCTCTTTTCTTTTTCTTTGCAGTCCGGAACCTAAATAGCTTTAGATAGGTCCTTGTTTTACTATTCTGACATGACCTGGGTTGAACCCTGCGGCTTTATGAAAGAACCAATGCTGTTTTGCACAAATGTAGAGAACGACACAGCACTCTGAGCACAAAACGGTTTTTGAAATTGAAATGAGAAAAGGGTTCTCAACCGGGTATTGAGCTTACAACTGACCACAGCCAAAACGACTCAACAACGAAAAACAAAGGTAGAACAACCTAAACACAACTCAACGAAGGAAAAACAAGGTAAAACAACCTAAACATATCTATTGACACTCAAACGACTCAAAACAAGAATCGAGACAAACAAAACACAGAAACACAACACTCAGCTGTGTTACAAAGGCAAGAGACCTCTCGGTGCACGAGGAGCCAGTTTCTCCGGGTAGTGTTTCCCACCCTTTTCTCATTTGTGATTCTCACATCACTCTGGTACTCAATCTCTGTTTTTCTGAAAAAAAAAATCCATTTTCTTACTTTTTCTCTCAGCGCACATCTCTCTATTCTTCAATCTCTCATTTTTTATCCCTCCCCTGGGTGGTTGGTGGATAAACAAAAAGTTGTGGGGTCTTGCCCCTAGCATTCCGCTAGATTCTTCTTCTTGTTCACAACAATGAGTTTCTTCCACACAGGGGCTGCGCTACAATTAGGTGTGTAGCAAATCTGCAGCTGACATCGGTTGACGATGCTCTGCTGGGGAGTTTGGACGTGATCAGATCTGTCCAGATGAGGGAATGGGATATCTTGTCCCATTCCGGTTCGTGCTTCGCACTTGGCTTGATACCTCGTTGCTTGGAGGATGTGAAAGCTTTCTGCCCTTTTGCGGTTAGCTTTAGTGGTGCCTTTTTCCGGCAGGTATGGTGTCTTTCTTGGCAAGCATGTTAACAATGGGGAAAAGATAGAACACCTGACTCAACTGTGCCCCTAGTTCATCATTTTGACCATTTTTTGTTTTGGCTTTCTACTAAAACAATTTTGACCAATATGAAGGTTAGATTAACATGCTTGTTTGTTTTTTGATTTCAAATCATGCAAGTCAGGTTATGAGCACTGAAAATTTTCTTTTTTTGGATCCAAGAAAAAGGTCCAGTTTTAGAAAAAGATGGAATAATTTTCGAGAAAATTAGTCAACCTCAGTAAAAATTTTCAAAAACTGTTTTTGCAAATGGTCACTGCTCAACAAGCACGGAACCTACTCTTGAGATGCACAACCTCAGATCCATAACAATGGCAAACTGCTCCTCATCTGAAGGACACTGCATGGCAACGGAAAGTTGCCCCTTGTTTGATTAGCACCGCAACACATTGTATGGCAACAGAAAGTTACCCCTTGTTTGAACGGCACCGCAGCGCATTGTAGTCAGTCTTTAGAGCGACGAACACAACCAGACTCTCGGATACAGAAGATGATCAGAACCATCACATGGATATAATCGAATTTGAAGTGTTTTGCGGCTGGACTTCAGAATGAAGTTGCCTACGTATCCCAAAGATGGGAATCAAGCCCTACGTAGTTCGAGCTTAAGGTACACTCGGGTATTAACCTCTCCTTTTGCGCTCTAACTTTTGCCAAGGCCGCCCTTCCAGGTTTTCAACCTTGCGAGCTCTGTTTTTCTTTTCTTTCCAATTTTTTTATTTCTTTTCTTTTCTTTTCTTTTTTCAATTCAATTTTTTCTTCATTTTTTGCATTTTCTTCATTTTTGTTTTTTTGCATTTTTTCTTTTTTTTTTTTGTTCTTTTCCTTCTTTTCTTGCTCTAATTTTTGCCTGGGTCGCCCTTCCGGGTTTTCGGCCCGGCGAGCCTCTCAAGAGTAAAAGTGTAGCTTTGTCCATGTGGAATGGTTTGAGATCTCGAAGCCATCTGAATCCAGGAGAATGACTGTTGTTCGCTGATGATGTAGGAGTCCATCCAATGGGGGGCTGAATTTGCCCCTAGTGTTGGGGATAGGAACTCAGTTATCCTTCACCAATACTTTCTTCTTTTCTCCCTTCTGGGATTTGGCATTCTCGCTGATCTTCATCTTTGACTCTTCGAGCACATTTGAAATTCATTTGCCCCTAGTTCGAGGGGTGCTCCTGATCTAGCTTTGCAAGCTTCTTGATCTGACTTTGTCGCCGCTGCTTCACGGGCTGCTTTTGATCCGGCCACACAGGCCTTACATTGTAGTTGACCGTTGAACATTCTGAATCCAAGTTCAAGTTTGAAATCAAGAGGGGTGGAGTCTCGAGGCTAAGAGCGATCCTAGGCTACACAATCTCAAGAGATTCCACACAGGTCTTCGCAGGACCGCGCAAAACATTTTTTTGAAATCTTTTAAGAAAGCGACCAGTCGCTCGCGCTGAAGACAGTGTAGAACCAATCTGGATCAAGCCAGGATCCTTCCCAGTACTCACACTAACAAGCATGATTTCATTCATTAAGGGCTTAGCATGCCTTTCTTTCTCTCAATTGATCAAATTTTTGCAAAACCCAAAGAATTCCTTCCTCTTTGTTTTCACCGCAGTGTTCAAAAAAAGTTTTGAAAAACTTAGGTCAATGCAATAATTTCAAGGCACAAGAGAGAAGGTGGAATGCACTTCCGTTTCATTCAAATCCCGGCACAACTAGCACACGGCAAAAGCAAACACAAAAGTGCGAAAATCACTGCTATTTCAATCAGAATCTGTTGGCACAACTGGCTCCAAGGCAGAAACAGATTCAAAAGAAAACGAAAAGACAAACACAAAACAAGCAAGTGATGTCCAAGGTAACACCCACGAAATCACCCGACTCCAACAAAACAGGACTGACTCGATACAGCAAGACAGACCCAAAACAAAAAGACTGACTCTATATAAAACAATAAGACTGACTCAATACCCAAGTCAGAAAGCACAAAAATTGGTGTTTGCATATTGCTCAGAACAGTGCGTGCCATTCCCACGTTTGGAGTTAATCGAGCGCCACCTGCAGCTGGTTCATCCCCCGATCACATACTTACATTATCCCCCAAGTTCACCGATCCAGTGCTGATAGACTTTGCTGAGCTCGGCGGGAGGATGACCCCGTTGTCAAATAGATCCTATACTTCGTGGCGAAGACGAAAGCAGTTGTCGGTAGTATGGCCAGTTTGCTGATGGTACGCGCAGTACTGGGTAGCATCATGCGTAGCCGGAAGAGGGTTCGGGAGAGGCCGAGGCTCAAGGGGTTTGAGATGGCCTTGTCCAACAAGGATTTGAAGAGCTTTAGACAAAGGCATATAGAGGGCATGGAAGACCCTTCGACCTCGGGGTTGGTACTTCAAGGTTTGTGGATTTTTGCTAGGCGCACCAGAAAAGAGATTGGCAGGTGCTGGCCTGGCTTGCTGATCTCTTCCGAGTAGAGGATTAGAGCTAACAGGATCGTCTCTGGTATGACGGCCCTTCTCCCGGTTTTCCCTTTGATTCAGACTGCCCCCAACTTGAGTAGCGAAAGTGTCATCCACAGCCTTTGCAACAACTGCAATCACTTGCTGTTTGTTCAGTCCTTCGACTTTCAAAGCCTTAACAGCCCACATGAGGTGTTCATCCACTGGCCTCCACTTTATCAAAGGATCGGGTCGCTATATCCGAGCGGAGCCCAGTTGTTGTCGACACGCCAACACCCAGATCTGAGATGGCTTCAGGTTGGCCCTTTTCAGTTGTAGCTTGCTCCAAGATTAAGGAGCCTTTTGGATTGAAACTTCTAGCCTGTGATGTGGTCGATGATGGAGCCAAAATTCCAAAGGCCAAGTCTGCCACAGTTCTCTGAAGATCTTCGATCATTCTCATCAACTCAGAAGTGGTGGGCTCACAAGTTTGAGATGATTGGGGTTCAGATGCACCCATCATGCATAAGTCCATGCTTTCTGGGATAAACACCTCAGGCTTGGGTAGATGGACTGGGGTGATGTATATGCTGGGGTCGTAAGGGACGGCTACTGTATGGATTGGATTGAGATGTGGATGAGGTACTTGGTCATTGGGGTCTAAAGGTGGAGCTATTGTCCGGTTGTCGATGAGATTTTGGACCTCGTGACGAAGGCTGTAGCAACGGTCAGTGCCATGACCACGCTGCTGATGGTACACACAGTACTTAGAGGGGTTATGTCTGGCTAGGAGTAGGTCAGGCAGAGGTTGAGGATCGACGGGTTTGAGATACCCTCTTTCCATCAAGACTTTTAGTGCACTAGTCAAGCTCATATAGAGAGGGGTGAAAGTTCTGTCCTAAGCTCGGGCTGGGCCGGCGGTTTGTAGGCTTGGATTGGAAAAAGGGTTGGCTGTGGCAACTGTATTGATTTCTGCGGGTTTGGGAATAGCGCTACTACCAGCATTGGCACTCCCTGAAATCACTCTCCTTGTCGCTTCACTTGTTCGGGAGATGATCCCACTGTTGAACGCATTCTCGATCTGAACCCCCAGTTCATGCAAACTTTTGAAAGTGAATAGCGGAGTGACTATCAACTTTTGCAACATATCATGCTCGAGGTTTCGCACCATCATCTGCACTTGATCCCTCTCAGAAGGGCGACGATCTGTCATTTGTGCTGCCTTTGCTCTCCACCTCGCAACGAATTCCACAAAAGGCTCTGTTGGGTTCTGGCGAGTTGCTTCAAGCTCTTGGATGGTCATTTCAACTTGGGTATTGTAGGAATACTGATCGACAAAGGCCTCAGCCAGTTCTTCCCAGTTTTGCTTCACTGTATCCTCCAATTTGGCATACCAAGCGGCTGCTACACTCGACAGGGTTCTTCCATACAGAGAGAGTTTCTGTGGCTTAGTTAGACCCATCGGCCTTAGGATATCCAAGAAAAGCCGGATATGTACCATAGGATCTCCAGACCCGTCGAAACGGTCAATATGTGGCATTTTGAATCTGTCTGGGAGCTGTACGGCAACCTCGGTGTACCCATCCTCAATGTCGGGAATGGAGTTAAGGCCATGTACCTTTTTAAATTGCTTCTCAAGGTTTGCAATTTTCACTGCGGTCAGATCGAGCTCATTAACATCAAGGGGATAAAGCCTCTTATTAGGCTGCACCAGGGGTCTAAAAACTCGGGCTTGAGCCAACCCTTCTCGAGGATCTGGACCCTGCAAATCTTCAGCTGGCGGAAGTGGGTCAAAGTTCGGCTGAGGTCCCAAAACTGGATGTGAGGCAGATGCCCCAGATGGGCGCTGCGTTTCAATACTGGTCTCGGCCTGCATGACAGTTCCCTGATTTAACGCTGCTGTCACGGCCACAAATTCTTCCAAACCCTGTGCCATCACGGTCTGCTGAGTTCGAACAAAGGTGATGTGAGTGGCGACTGACGGATTAAATAAACCGGTGAGCCCCGACAGGCCTTTCTTTGCCTTGCTTCAGCGAAAGAACACTAGTTGCCCTTAAATTGAATTTCTGACTTAACAGAGTCTATCAGCACTAGTCCAATGTACCCGGGGGATATCGGAGCCTTTTGAAGCTATGGTTCTCAGACTACCTAGCAAAAGAGAAAACAGACAGCATCTCAGCCCGATTTCACCAAAACAGATATGAGCATACTAGGATGACTGTGCGTCCTACTGAATTCTGCCCCAAAATTCTGCCTGTAAACTGATACCCTCAGGTAAAACTGATTCCCCAAATACTGATCCTGATGCCCACAGGCCTGATACTCAAACTTGCAAACTGATACATGCATTCCCTGTAGAGACGCACTCTAAAAGCACATAGCAAGCAAAGAGAGCCAAAACAACCCTATGTTGGGGGTAGGGTTTCCGTGTCCTATTTTGTCAGGAGCTAGGGTTTCACTACGCACGCAGCGGTTTCAAACAACCTATCATCGGGTAAGCAACCTGTCCTAGTTTGGAATGGTCATTATGGATTCCAAATATGCACTAGGTCGAATGGTCAAAAGGGTGCCCCGGTAAAAATTGGGGTTTGTGTTCCCATACTGGCAGAGCCCGCAACCGGTCAGCCTTATGGCATGCTTTGACAAAGCAAGCCTCCGACAAACCGTTCAGGAATAGCAAATGGCAAACATGGTGTCCTAGGCGCACCAATGCACATGCAATGCAAAGAAACACATAAGTGTAATCAAAACAAGATATCATGAGTTCGAGTCAAGTTCTCTAAATCACCAGCAGAGTCGCCAGAAATTGTAGACGTCCCCGAACGTCCCGGGAGGGAATCCCCCCCGTTTTGTTCATTGGGCTCACTACAGTTTAGGACTCAATGTCACGGTCCTGTATCTAATCTCGCAGAGTGCAATGCAAGACCGATGAAATCATCAAAGAGTCCAAATCCGGCAAATCGTTTTTGAAAATAGATTTTTTGAAAGAAGTGCCAAACATGGACTGCTTTGCCAGATACAGAGTCGCCACCTAAATATTTTATTTTGGGAAATTTAGGAAACCCTGACTCGTTGCCTAAGGCC
The DNA here is from genome assembly GCF_055761805.1 of Camellia sinensis. Lineage (NCBI taxonomy): Eukaryota > Viridiplantae > Streptophyta > Magnoliopsida > Ericales > Theaceae > Camellia > Camellia sinensis. The sequence continues at coordinate 116,732,281 of NC_138970.1, forward strand.
ACGTGTCCTTCATCACCAAACTTGCCTCGGCTCGGGAACTTGGGTATGATTGGGGAAAGTCACTTTGTGAGCACCCCCGCTCGCCCGATAAAAGATCGGCCTCTACTAACCATGATATCGGGTTTTGAAAACACTATGCGTTCTTATTCCGGTTATTAGCCTAGATTTACTATGTGGTACGCATTGCATACAAATATAGACCGGATCGCCTGAATTGGAACAACATATCTTATGTTTGTTTATTTGAAAATGGTTTGATGGTGCTACTCGTAAGTAGGCTAAGACGTGGATTTGCCACCCTCTGGTGGGCTTAGAAAATATGATTTTGCCACTATCTAGTGGGCTTAAAATTCACAATTAATGAATTGTTCCAACCCAAATAACCCAACCTTCACCCACAGGCATTCAGGCAGTTATATCACATAAGCAATTAGCCTCATGGTAAGCACGCTATCATGGCAGTCACTCACACACATGCAAGGATGCTAAAACACAAGTACTTACCGAGTACTCCAAGCCAAAACAGAAGCTATTTTAGAAATCCATGCATGATCCTAACTATACAAAAATGCTTAATGCAACACATGCGAAATGCAACTATAGTAGGCTCGGCTATTCTAAGGATGGCATGTGAAATGCTACAACTAACAAGTATTCAACTTGGAATTGAAATACAAATGCAATTAGTATGATGCGCCGAGTCCAGTGCATGCAAGACAGATGAATGATGCAAACATGCAAGCATAAGTATGCTAATTGAAACATGCCCTAATCTAACCATCATAAGCAGGTAAATAAAAGGGAGAAAGACGTGGGGTTGGAAGACATACATCACACACACAAACACTTATTACAGTTGTGCCCTCGCTCGGAGGGTCCGAAAGAATAACACAGTCCGAATGAATAATACAATCCGAATGAATAAATACAAAACCCTAATTAATTAACAAATTAATCTAGGAAAACAGGTAAACTGGTTCACAAATCCATGGACCGCCTCAGCTCTGTTCCAAATGATGAATGATGCATGCTCGAGTTGCCTTGCGTAGAAATCCATTACGATGCTCCGGTTTGCCTCTGTCTGCAATTGTTTTCGGAATATTGCGCAATGCTCCAGAAGGCCGCTAATTTCTGATTTACTGCAACAGAGAGCAACAAAGGGGGGCATGGCAAAGTATTTCACATATGTATGCATGACTACTCTTCAAGGAGTGTAGTCCTCGATCTTCGTGCCACCAATCATGCATATCGATACATGATGGCCGAGGAGTCGAATTGCACGACTCAATATGAAATGAATGCACATGAAAACATAACAAGACCTAAACTCCATCATGGGTAATCCGGAGTATCAGCGACAGGGAATTGAGACACGTTCCGTCACTCGGAGTACGAAACGTCCCTCGTTTCCCGTGCTTGGGCTAACTCCTATCCCAAACACAATGCAAATGAGATGGCATATACAATGCGACTAACATACAACCTAGCATACGCAATGCTATGAGATGACATACACAATGCTCGATGTAACATGGCATACACAATACACTAACACGCAACCTAGCATACGCAATGCTATGAATTAAAAAGACATACACAATGCATAATGAACTTACGCCAACATGAGTGGACCTCAGCCACACTCACGTCAGTAGCCATAAGATGAAAATGAGACAACCGAAATGCGTGCACACATGCACGCATACCGAGGACCGAACCTAAGGCATAAAATATCACTCTACCAAAGCATGACAAGGGATGCAAGATGGAATTCAAACATGTAAATTTTAGAACTGAAACATGATCCTAAATGGCCCGGAATCATGGAAATATGGCACCCGATGCATGGAATAAGCCCCGAAACTCAAAACTAGGCACATGCATTGAACCACAAGCGCACAAAGCAAGCATTATTTGATCATGAAGTCAAAAGACAGAGCCAAGACAGTCCCAAAACATGCACATTTCTAGTTTAGAGCATGGCCAAAAGATGCTAACATGATGAACTAAAATAGCATGCAACATTGGCTAGCAAGCATGGTTTACATGGCATGTATATGAAGAAAATGAGAACTCATCAAACCAGCCAAAAATAGTGAATAAAACATGCCAAAATATGCCCAAATAATCACTGAAATGCAGCCAATGCATGTAAAAATGAGGGGCTTCTTTGGAAGGCCATTCAAGGGGTTGTTAAGCACATATAAGATAGACACTTAACATGACCAAACAAACTCTAGAAATGAGTTATAACAGCCCTAAAACTCACAAAATTGGCCCTAAAATCAGTCAAGGAAGCATACGATAAAAGGCCTCCTCAAAAGGCCTTGAATGGAATTGTTCTGCACATGCACTATAGACATAAAATATGATCAAAAGGGCCCCGGACAGACCTAAGGCAGACCTTAAAACCCCCAAAATTGGGCCTAAAAAGTGACTTCAATGCATGCAAAATAGAGCCCCTTTGGAAAGCCAATGATGCTAGTGAAGAAAATGAGGGGTGAGAGGGTCACCCCTCTATGATTTCAAAGCTCAAAACCTCATCAAAGCCACTGGAAATCCCCTAGATTTTAGTGGCTAAGAGGCCAAAACAAGTCCAATGCAAATGCTCTAATGCATAGCCCTAAATAAGAAGGAATGAAGCATGCAAAAAAGGAGATGACTCCAAAAAGAAAAGTGACCTCAAGAAAACTTAAAGAGGAGGTCAAAACAAGGCTTTTTTCAGTTTATAAAAAATCTCAAAAATGTTCACAAGTAAGGCTAAAGTATGATGCAAAAATAGCCCTAAAAGAGAGATAGAGGGTAAGGGGAAGTAGATGACCTCAAACAGCAAAGTGCCCTTAAACAAAGTTGAAGAGGACCTCAAAATATGACACTTTCTAGTTTATGACAAAGCCCAGAAATACTTGCAAGTGAAGCTAAGTAATGAAGCAAAAAAATACAAGTTTAAGGGAAATAGACACTTACCCTTGAAGAGCCGACCTCCAGCAGCTTTTGGACCAATTTGGTGAGCTTTCAACCTCTGCAAATGACTTCCAAGGTGCTGGAATGGATGATGGAGGTGTGGTGCTAAGGGTTGTAGTGCAAATGGACCAAGAAAATTAGGGTTTTGGAGCTTGGAATAGTGACAATAGAGGAGGGAGGTTATATGCCTTAGTCAATTTTGTTCAACCCCCTGATATGAAGCCAAGCCTCTCCTTTATAGAGGAGAGGTTCCAAAATATCCAAAAAGGTCCCCAAGTATCCTCCATACACGTTTATGGAGGATACACCAAATAGCCTCCAGCTGGCACAGATGGACTACACTCAGAAAAAGCAAAAAGCAAGAAGCAGGCTGGCCAGTTCAAGTGGCCGGCCGGCCACTCCCCCTGGTCAGCCGACCAGGGGTCAAAAGGGTCAACAAAAATTGCTGGTCGGCCTACCCAGAAAGGTGGCCTCCTAGATGAGTAGAATACAGCTGTGTGGTGAAAAACCAGAAAATATGACCCAAGAGAGAGAAAAACTAGCTTTTACGCAAGGTTCAAAAGGGTCAAGATGAATTTCTGGCCGGCCTACCCATATTGGTGGCCTCCCAGATGAGCACAACACAATGGCGGTATGAAAAGTCAGAAAATGTGGCTCAAAAGTGAGAAAAACCAGCTTTCTGTCAGAAAAATTGACTTTTGGAGAGAGAAAATGAGAAAACTGGCTTTTCAGGGAAAAAGGTGGCCGGCCACCATACTACCCCCTCCCTAACAGTGAAAATAGGGTCCCTACAAAAAATGGACCAAAACGGATGCAAAACGAAGGTTCGGAGGCCAAAACGCGCGGTTCGAGGCCCCGAAAACAGGCTGTTAGGCACCAGAAGTGGCGTATGACCACGAAGGTAGTCTCCCGGACCACAGTGTCCCTCTAAAGGGAGGAAATAAGATGTGTGCCAAAAACCGAAACAATCGGAGGTAGTTAAGCGGTCCTGAACAGAGGCACACGGCCGACGGCTCCGAAAATCGAAAACCGGGCTCTAAACGGGAAAAATGGCCTACGGCCGCGAAACATAGCCTACGGCCACTGAGAGATGGTCTATGGGACCTCTCCCTCCCTTCGGGAAGAGAAAACAGAGAAAACAGGACCTGGTTCGCAAACCGAGGCAAAGCACAAAAGAGCCTTGAAGTCTGGAGGCAAGGCTCGCAGTCAAGACTCTGAAACCTCAGAACGAACACAATATGCAACATCACCGAGCGCTCAACTGGTGATGTCTGAGTCTTAAGGTCGGTCAAAAATAGGGTGTCTACAGCAACTTTGAAATTAAAGTAGTTGTTTTTTAATTTAATAATAATGAAAGGACTACAATTTTTATATCGGTGATACTATATGTGCCAATTAATATATCAATTAGTGTATCAACATATGTTATGACATTATTATTGACCCCACTCATTATACAAATTACAAATACACAAAATCTCTAAAATTATACTACATCATTTATTAATACATTAATTGATATATCAATTGGTACATATAGCATTATTCTTTATATTATGTAGAAAAGCTATATTTGTATACTAATCTCTTAAATTTAATACACAAATGATAATTATGATATAGTAATAATATATATATATATATATTATATAGTAATAATATAGTAATAATATATATATAGTAATAATAATAATATATATAGTAATAATATAGTAATAATATATATATAGTAATAATATATATATATATATATTATATAGTAATAATATAGTAATAATATATATATTATGTAGAAAAGCTATATTTGTATACTAATCTCTTAAATTTAATACACAAATGATAATTATGATATAGTAATAATATATATATATGTGTATATATATATATATATATTTCAAATTATGAATCCAAATAATGAATAATTTATCGAGTATTTTATTATTGCTGCTCATATTTATTTTCAATAATTGGATAATTTTCATGGTATTTTAGGATTTTTTTTTTCCCTTTGTATTTTTAAATTTTCATTTTGAACGTCAACTTTTACTATGAATATTGCTTTCACAGTTTTATTCATTAACATCCTATTAGGTAATGTTACATAAACAAAATTTATATACAAAAAATTTATACAGAATACTATGTCTCAAAGTAAAAAAGTTTATATATCACAATAGGTCAAAAATATAAAAAGTCATTCTCATATAATTCTATATAAAGTTTTCGTATAAAAATATGGATAAATTACACTGATATCTTTTAAATTTTAGATAACATATAGCAAGTCCAACAATTTTGGCATAATTAATCGGTTCTCTTTTAATAAAGCTAAAGTATCCAAAACTAATGCATATTGTGAACATACAATGATATATAAGCTAAAATATAAATTTCAGAGTAAAAGATATAACAACATTATTTTTCTATCTATATAACTAATGAATTAGTGATGAAAATAGATTTTGTAGTATATGAATCAAAACCTTAAAAAAAGTTAAAGTAATTATGCCAAACTAATAAGGTTTACTATATTTTTTCAAACCCCAAGGGTAAGTGTAATTTTCCCTTAAAATATTATACGTTTAGCATTTTCTAATTTATTTAAGGAATGTTATAGGCTCATAATTCACTCACGATGACGTAACAATGGACTTAGGCTTTACATGGCCGAGTTTATGATAAATCAAAAGTTAAGACATAATTTGTTGTGTCATTGTGAATTAAAAAATACTATAATAATAATCATATTTATATATCACATTAATTGCGTGTATCTCATCACTTAAATCTTTGTATCAATACAATAATAGAAGTGATTGAGACCCCCTCTAATCACCCCCTCTCCACACACACACGTGGTGGATGGTGATTGGAGGAGAAGTAAAAAAAAAAAATTGACCAATCAAAGAGAGAGGAGGTCGCGGGGAGGGAGGGGGGAGGGAAAGGGGGTCCGGATCATTTTTCAATGATATATTATTAGATTGCTCAATTGGAAAAAGCTTTTTAAGGGAATCAATTTTTTTTCTTTTTATTTGTAAGATGTCATGATAAAGATGGAAAGATAAGAATGGGAGGAAAACGAGCAAGGTCCAATTTGTTGTTGAAGATGTCATTCTTAAAGATAGATTCTTACAGAGATTAATATTAATAGTGTGTGAGTGTGTGTAGTAATGTGGAAATAATATGTTAGTTTCTTTTATTTTTTGGTATTAAGGGGGCCGAAGCCAAGACTACAACTTTACCAGGTGGGAATAATCCATACCATGCATATCACTATCTAAAGCTAAGGCCAAAAAAGGAGGCGCAACTAGTAAAGTACTATCTAAACAATTATCTACAGTGCTCATATGTAGAGCTTCTTTCGCAAGGCAATTGCACAAGAATTTGCTTCTCACCAAGAATAACGTTAGTTTCATGCATATGTACACTTTCAACAAATCCACAGGTGTCTCCCTCGTCGTTCAAGTGAATGATTTATCATCATAGCTTTATTGTGGAGTAATTTTTTGAGTTTTCTCAGTGAATGTAACCAAAAAATTAAACAATTAATACATGTAATTTGTGAAGAATTGTTAAATCTAGAATTTATAGATAAAAATTGGTATTAATCTTTTCTCAAGTTTGGAAAAATAAAGTAAATTTTACAATTTTAACATAATTATATTGAGCTCCTTTGAGATTTTAATTCAGAAAACATTGAGTTTTATTTTCATCAATAATTTGTTAGTTACATAGATGAAAATATAATGTTATCATATATTTTACATAAAAATGTGTAATTTACGTTATTTATTTTTATGTTTTCACTCTCTACATTAGTTTTAATCTATTTAATCTTCTAAAAGGGACATCAATGTAATTATATTAAAATTGTAAAATTTATTATATTTTTTTCAAACCTCAGGCGAGGTCAATGTAATTTATACAAAAAAAAACTTTTGTACTAACGGGAGGTTTGTTAGAATTTTTTTGATTTTTATATATATATATATATAAGGCTTCATGGGGAAAAAGGAAAAAGATGATTGTTATATATCATCATCATTTTTTTAAAACATTTTAGTGTCGTTAGATACGTAATCAGTGGTAGAGTTAAGAAATTAAGGTAGAGGGGGCACTTTATAATTTTAATTTTTTTTTGGTGATCAACAATAAAATTATAATAATTTTATGAGCTAAATCAAGTACAAAAATTTAATTATTTATTATTAATAACAACTCATCAAAATTCTATAATAATGTGGAATAACTCGGACACAAAAGTAATTTAAGTATGCAATTTTAGCACAGAAAATTATAAATTAAAATTCTTAATTTTAGAAAATAGAAGCAAATCATTTATAGCACAAATCATTATAAAATTTCTATAATTTTTACTTGATAGAAAAATATTAGAGAGATAGTATTGATTATAAAAATGTGTTTTGAATGAAAATTATTAGATAATCGCAGAATATTATGTAGTGTTGATGACGAGGTACTTTGGATATAAGAAATCGCAACTCACACTAAGTGATTCACCTATTATTTTCCAATTACTTAACAATAATGAGTTATTATGCTCTATTCATAAAATTCGACACTATATTATTGATTTAGACCACCACATAAATAACACCACATGGCGCTCTAAGAGTACTAAATAAACTACATATTATGTGTAAATAATGCAAAAAAATCAAAATCAAAATCAAAATCAAAACTGAGGGGGACACTTGACTCCCCTAAGCTTGCTGTGGCTCTGCCACTGTACGTAATAATATATTACTTATTAGTAGGTGACACACGTAATACATCTGCAATTCAAATAAATAAGCATAAAAATAAATTATAAATTAATTAATATCATAATATGTATGTTATCTAAATGGTAAGAGTGTTTTTAATGAAATTTAAAGCCTTTGGTTCAAATTTTGCTCATGCATTTATTTTAGGATATGAAATTTTGTCAGGTGACAGAAAGAGAAGCCACCACACTATTAAACACCAACTCATGTGCTCACATATATAGGGTTGCTATTAGCACTTACCTATTTATTTTGGACCCCCCACTCTTTTATTTTATTTTATTTTTCCATTTTTGTCCCAAAATGAAGTTTTGTTTTTACCCTCATTCCTAACTTCTAACCCTAATTTCTCAAACCATAACTCTAATCCTCTATCACCTTCGGTTGCCACTGTAATGGTTTCGTTTCACCAAACATTTACAATTGTCTCTTGTTCGTGTGTGGAAACTGAAGAAAACCACGTAAAGCAATAGCTCAAAATCGAAGCATTCATTCAAATTTGCAACCAATTGAAACCCCAAGTGAGTATTTGCTTATATCAACTCTCTCTCTCTCTCTCTCTCTCTATATATATATATATATGTTTATATAATCTTTCAGGTCTACACAATGTTGTTGAATTTTTTTTTTTTAGAGTTTTTTTCTTCTGGATCGATAAGTACCGAGGCTAGAAATTGAAAATGATTTCTCAGTGAAATATGGTTTTTTGTTGAATGAACAATGCTCAACTGATATTTTGCTTTTGTAGGAAATGAACTATAGAGAAGAGGTGAAAGGGTCGGAAGACCCACTGTCGCCAGGGACGAACTAGGTTAGGGTTAGGGTTCGTGACAGGGTGAAGAAGAAGAAGAAGAAGAGGCGGTGATGGAGAAGGGGTTTTTTGTAACGCCTCGAAAATTGGGCAGGGTATATAGACAAATACATATATATAGCTAACTATTCCATATATCCATTACCATTAATTCCCAAATGCCAAATACATGATATTCACATCTCAATGCCCTAGTTCCAATCCCAAGCATACATTTTACAACAAGTATGAAATGGAAGCCAAACAGCTAATAAGTGCTCTACAGGCTTACAAATTTATCCAAGAACATTCTTGGTTACACAAAATGAAATTTCAACTCAACGCAAATACAACCTTGGGCTTACATTCAACAAATAACAATAAAACAAAAATAAAGCCTTAGCTCCGAGTCCTCCCAAGTCAATGCCTTCGCAGAGGCATATCATATGTACCTGAAATGATTTCCCTTATAGGGTGAGTCACAGTCCAGTAGAGATATACTACACAACATATGGACCGTGACATGACTAAAGAGGAGTATACTCATGCCATGCTCATGATAAAATAATTTATCTCTCTTTTTATAAAGCATGCAATGCTGATATGCAACAGCAGATATAAAACCATTTCCACTTTAAACCATATCTGTTAGATGAATACAGGCTCTGTGAATCTCTAGGTGAGTGTCTGCAAGTAGGCCCTAATGCACTACCACTGTCATTTTTGCCAGTAAACTGGAAGGCTCGACACCTAACCGCGTGGTTCTACACCCCATACCCAAATTCACAAAGTATTTATCTTTTCGCAAATAGATACGTTTCCAAACATTTCTAAAAAACAAATACATTTTCAATGAAATGAATATAATGCAATGTCCAATGCAACAAATGAGGAATTTGGTTCAATTTGCTTAAGTCTCATGAATTTCTACAACAATCATGGCTATCCTCCACCAATAGCCCAAACAGATACATCTAAATAGATATTTAAACAATTAAATTTCAAAAATTTCAATAAATACAATCTATTCCACATCTCATTAAATATGAACAACTACACTAGTTTTCATATCACAATCACGTCCGGTAACCTCTCAAGGTCCATTTCTAACCGTGTCGGTTTTATTTCAACAGATACATTAAACAAAATAATACCGTTAATGCCCAAGAAAACATCATTTTGTTTCCAAACTCATTCTCCAAGCATTATTCAACTATGACATCTTATTTTGATCAAAAGCCCCAAAAGTTAAACATAATTCCTTTATTTTCATTAAAAATGCTCTTTTGATCACAAACCAGTAAAAATTTCAAAACCAATCCAGTCGAAGTCCGTTTTTGTTCAAATTTAACACATAACTCTTTCATAACCTTACAAACATATTCTAAGTTTACATTTTCACAATTTGGGCATCAACTCTTTATTTTTTCTCAAAATTCTCCTTTTAAACAAATAAATCACAAATTTTCCAAAACTTCTAATTAAATTATATACAACTCTAAGCTCCATATAATTAAGTAAAAGTGCATAAAGAAGTGTAGGAAAAATCCCTACCTCGAGCCAAGAAGCTTTCAAATTTTTCGGCAACATAAATTAATTTTTTTTGGAGCCAAACGACACATTTTCTGCCCTCTACGTTTTGATCCAAAGCACTAGGGGTCAAAAATGACTTACACTAG